>NC_092051.1:66559556-67254589 GCF_003086295.3 Arachis hypogaea | reverse complement strand
TGTGTGTTTACTTTCACTTAGCAAAAAGCACGTTTTGTCCCCTGCACTTTCAATTCAATAAAAGAAATGTTTGAATATGAAGTAAGATGGTCTCTGTTAGATAGAAGTAGAATAAAAGTAAGTGGTGGTATGTGTGTGATTGTATAATAGCTCACTTTTAGTGAATAAAGAGCCAGGATATCTCCTTCTAAGTAAATAGTGGCCTACTGTCTATGAATCTCAATTAAAAAAAAAAATTCCTTGGTTAGAAAGAAAAACAAAAAGAAGGAAAGAAAAAAGATAGCCAAAAAGTGGCAGAACAAAAGGAAACAAAAAGAAACAAAGCTGGACACCAGTAGCTTGAACTTTAAAATATATGCCTGTGATGTCTTTGTACTAGGATCTGCTTGGATTAGTAAGCTCTTAGGAGTGCATCAACACTCGGTGACTTGGGTTAACTAATCCGGGATCATCAGCTGAAAGTCCACTATCAAGAGCAACCTAACTACAAGGCATTTAGTAACCCAAAGAGGTGCTGGGCATCAATGTTTTAAGAAGGAATGTGAGCCAAGTGTCTATGGTGAATAATGTGTCAAGTATAAAGAAAAGAAAATGAACTTGCTACACATGACACTCAAATAAAGCTTATGAACAAAGTAATAGCCAAGGATAAAGGAATAATGAGAGGTCATAGCAGTATGTCACTTGAAGCTTGAAGGAGACTTTCTAGGCCTAGGAGTCAATAAGAAGTGAGTATTTGCATATCCACACAAAATCCCATGAACTATCAATAATACTCTGCTAGCATGAACATCCTCTTCCATCTCATTCTTTCTTCTCAATAAATCTTTTCTTGCTTGGGGACAAGCAAGCTTTAAGTTTGGTGTTGTGATGACAAGTCATCTTAGCCTATTTTAACTAGTCTTTTTCTTTTGTTTTCATTAGAATTATGCACTTTCTTGAGCTACAAGCAAGCCAATTAGCTAGATTTTCATGTTTCCTTTGATTTAATCAACCATGTATGAATTCATGCTATTTCATGAGGTTTTATACTATAATTGTCACATATTATGAAAGAATGAATATCTCATGATTTTAAGCATAGCTTTGATGTGTTTGGTTGATTAATGATAGGTGAAGAAAGCTTGGAGAAAGTTGAAGCAAGAAGGAATGGCTAGGAGTAAAGAGAAGACAATGGAATAAGTGAAATTGAACCAGGAAGCAAAAAGCTGGACCTAAAGTTAGCCTCAAACTTTTGCACAAACTTTTGGGTGAAAAGTTAGCCCCAACGTTAGCCCCCTAACTTTGAGGCTAACGTTGGCACATGAAAATCACCCCTGGGCACCAAAAGTTTGCGCCAACGTTAGCCCCCTAACTTTGAGGCTAACGTTGGCATGAAGAAAACCTCCCTGGACACCAAAAGTTTGCGCCAACGTTAGCCCCCTAACTTTGAGGCTAACGTTGGCATGAAGAAAACCTCCCTGGGCACCAAAAGTTTGCGCCAACGTTAGCCCCCTAACTTGGTGGCTAACGTTGGCACATGAAAATCAAAAGGGGAGGAGCAAAAGTTTGCGCCAACGTTAGCCCCCTAACTTGGTGGCTAACGTTGGCGCCACAAGTGCACAAGGTAAGGCCAACGTTAGGGCCAAAGTTAGACCCCTAACTTTGGCACCAACGTTGGTATCAGATGGATTTGGGTGCTGATATGAAAAGTTTGGGCAAAAGTTAGCCCCCTAACTTTTGCTCAAACTTTTGGTCCAACTTTTGCAAAACTCCAAACCGGTTCAATTGGTTCACTTTGGTTCTTCTCCAAACTTCATGAGCAATCAACCAAGGCCTCTTTCAACCCAATTCCACCAAGAGCAAAGGCCCAACTCAAGGCTTGAAGATCATTTGAAGAAAGTGTATAAATAGGATAGAATTCAAGTTCTTCGGGAAGCTTTCCTTTTGGAATTTTCATAATAGTTTTCGGAGAGCTTTTGATATTGAGTGAACTTTAATTTCTTTGTCTTGGGGAAGGAGAATTCACTTCTCTTCCTCTCAGTTTTATTGCTTTCAATTTCAATTACAATTGTCTTGGATCTTGGGTTGAAGAATTGAAGAAATTCTGTTTCAATCTCATCCTTAGGTCTCTCTGTTTATTTACTGCAATTGAATTTCCGTTTCTGTTACTTGATTCTCATCTACTTTCCTTGCAATTTACAATTTCCTTTGCAATTATTCTTGTTGGATCTAGGAAGGCATTGAGATCTAGACTTGGTTATCTAGTCTCTTGGGTCCTGAGATCTTAATTCCAATTTTACATTCTCTGTTTATTGCTTTTCATGTTTATTTACATTTCTGTTTTGGTTCCGAATCAATCAAATCCATCTTTTACTTCTCTGCTTGTTGCAATTTAACTTTTCCTTGTTAAATTTCTACAAATCCAATTCCCAATTCCCTTTACATTTAATGCAATTTATATTTCTTGTCATTTAAGATTCTTGCAATTTTAATTTCTTGCTCTTTAAGTTACTTGTCAATTTACATTCTGCAACTTTAAATTCATTGTCATTTACTTTCTGTTGGCTAAAATTTCACACAATTCACTAAATGTCAGCTTGACTAAACTAATCACCCACTAAAATTGCTTGATCCATCAATCCCTGTGGGATCGACCTCACTCCCGTGAGTTATTATTACTTGATGCGACCCGGTGCACTTGCCGGTTAGATTTGTGTGTTTTGGGAGAAATTCATTTTTCCACTAAAATACTCATCAATGGGCTTTGGAGATGAATCTTTCCATCTCCCATGACTCAGAGGTGGAAGCTTTTGTCTTCCCTTTCCCTTTTCTAGAGGATTCTCCGGCCTTAGGTGCCATCAATGGTAATGGAAAAACAAAAAGCTTTATGCTTTTACCACACCAAACTTAGAATATTGCTCGCCCTCGAGCAAGAGAAGAAAGAAAAGAAGAAGAAGAAAAAGAAATGGGGGAGAGGGAGAGAGGGTTGTGTTTCGGCCAAGAAGGGGAAGAGAGGGTTGTGTTATGTGGAAACGAAGGAGAATGGAGGGGTTTATATAGTGGAGGGAGAGGGGTAAGGTTCGGCCACTTAGGGTGGGTTTGGGTGGGAAAGTGATTTTGAATTTTGAAGGTAGGTGGGGTTTATGAGGTAGGTTTATGAGGAAGAGTGAATGGATGTGAGTGGTGATGGGGTAGTAGGGAAGGTGGTATTGGGAAGAGAGGATGAATGAGAAGAGGGAAGAGTATGAGTGGAGGTAGGTGGGGATCCTGTAGGGTCCATAGATCCTGAGGTGTCAAGGATTTGCATCCCTGCATCAATTTGGCATGTAAAATGCCTTTGCATGCAATTTTGGCGTTTAAACGCCGAATTGATGCTTGTTCTGGGCGTTCAGTGCCCAGATGCAGCATGTTTCTGGCGTTGAACGCCAGTTCTATGCTTGTTTCTGGCATTCAGCGCCAGCTTTCCTCAGTGTGCATTCCTGGCGTCTGAACGCCAGGATGTTGCTTGTTTCTGGCGTTCAACGCCAGATCCATGCTCTGTTCTGGCATTGAATGCCAGCCAGATGCTCCTTACTGGCGTTTAAACGCCAGTAAGTCCTTCCTCCAGGGTGTGATTTTTCTTCTGCTGTTTTTGATTTTGTTTTTAATTTTTTGATTTATTTTGTGACTCCACATGATCATGAACCTAATAAAACATGAAATAACAATAAAAATAAAAATAAAATTAGATAAATAAAAATTGGGTTGCCTCCCAACAAGCGCTTCTTTAATGTCAATAGCTTGACAGTGGGCTCTCATGGAGCCTCACAGATGTTCAGAGCATTGTTGAAACTTCCCAACACCAAACTTAGAGTTTGGATATGGGAGTTCAACACCAAACTTAGAGTTTGGTTGTGGCCTCCCAACACCAAACTTAGAGTTTGATTGTGGGGGCTCTGTATCACTCTGTTTTGAGAGAAGCTTACTGTGACTCTTTTTCATGTTTACAAAAGGATGACCTTGAGTTTTAAACACAAGGGAGTCCTTATTCAATTGAAGGACTAGTTCACCTCTGTCAACATCAATCACAGCTCTTGCTGTGGCTAGGAAGGGTCTTCCAAGGATGATGGATTCATCCTCATCCTTCCCAGTATCTAGGATTATGAAATCAGCAGGGATGTAAAGACTTGCAACCTTTACTAGCACGTCCTCTACTTGTCCATAAGCCTGTTTTCTGGAGTTGTCTGCCATCTCTAATGAGATTCTAGCAGCTTGCACCTCAAAGATTCCCAGTTTCTCCATTACAGAGAGTGGCATGAGGTTTATTCTTGACCCAAGATCACATAGAGCCTTCTCAAAGGTCATGGTGCCTATGGGACAAGGTATTAGGATCTTTTCAGGATCCTGTTTCTTCTGAGGTAATCTCAGTTGATCCAATGCATTTAGTTCATTGGTGAACAGGGGAGGTTCATCTCCCCAAGTCTTATTACCAAATAAATTGGCATTCAGCTTCATGATTGCACCAAGGTACTTGGCAACTTGTTCTTCAGTGACATCCTCATTCTCTTCAGAATAAGAATACTCATCAGAGCTTATGAAGGGCATAAGGAGGTTCAATAGAATTTCTATGGTCTCTAGATGAGCCTCAGATTCCTTTGGTTCCTCAAAGGAAAGCTCCTTGTTGATCACTGGACGTCCTAGGAGGTCTTCCTCTTTGGGATTCATGTCCTCCCCTTCCTCCTTGGATTCGGCCATGATGGTTATATCAATGGCCTTACAATCTCTCTTTGGATTCTCTTCTGTATTGCTTGGGAGAGTACTAGGAGGGGTTTCAGTGATCTTCTTACTCAGCTGGCCCACTTGTACCTCCAAATTTCTAATGGATGACCTTATTTCATTCATGAAACTTAGAGTGGCTTTAGATAGATCAGAGACTAAATTTGCTAAGCTAGATGGATTCTGCTCAGAATTCTCTGTCTGTTGCTGAGTGGATGATGGAAAAGGTTTACTATTGTTAAACCTGTTTCTTCCACCATTAGTAAAGCCTTGTTGAGGCTTTTGTTGATCCTTCCATGAGAGATTTGGGTGATTTCTCCATGAGGGGTTATAGGTGTTTCCATAAGGTTCACCCATGTAATTCACCTCTGCTATTGCAGGGTTCTCAAGATCATAAGCTTCTTCTTCAAAAGATGCCTCTTGAGTACTGTTGGATGCTGCTTGCATTCCATTCAGACTCTGAGAAATCATATTGACTTGCTGAGTCAATATTTTGTTCTGAGCCAATATGGCATTCAGAGTATCAATTTCAAGAACTCCCTTCTTCATAGGCGTCCCATTATTCACAGGATTCCTTTCAGAAGTGTACATGAACTGGTTATTTGCAACCATGTCAATGAGTTCTTGAGCTTCTGCAGGCATTTTCTTTAGGTGAATGGATCCACCTGCAGAAGTATCCAATGACATCTTAGCTAATTCAGACAGACCATCATAGAATATATCCAGGATGGTCCATTCTGAAAGCATGTCAGAAGGACACTTTTTGGTCAGTTGCTTGTATCTCTCCCAAGCTTCATAGAGGGATTCACCTTCCTTTTGTATGAAGGTTTGAACATCCACTCTAAGCTTACTGAGCTTTTGAGGAGGAAAGAACTTGGCTAAGAAAGCCGTGACCAGCTTATCCCAAGAGTTCAGGCTATCTTTAGGTTGAGAATCCAACCATATTCTAGCTCTGTCTCTTACAGCAAAAGGGAAAAGCATGAGCCTGTAGACTTCAGGATCTACTCCATTAGTCTTAACAGTATCACATATCTGCAAGAATTCAGCTATGAACTGAAAGGGATCTTCAAATGGAAGTCTATAAAACTTGCAGTTTTGTTACATAAGAGAAATTAGTTGAGGCTTAAGCTCAAAATTGTTGGCTCCAATGGTAAAGATGGAGATGCTTCTTCCATGTAAATTGGAATTTAGTGCAGTAAAGTCACCAAGCATCTTCCTTACATTATTATTATTTTCGGCTGCCATCTCCTCTTCCTTTTCGAAAATTTCTGTAAGGTTGTCTCTGGATTGTTGTATTTTAGCTTTTCTCAGTTTCCTCTTCAGAGTCCTTTCAGGTTCAGGGTCTGCTTTAACAAGAATGTTCTTGTCCTTGCTCCTGCTCATGTGAAAAAGAAGAGGACTAAAGATACCGGGGATCCTCTTTACCACAGTATAGAGGTTCCCTTGTGTGAGTAGAAGAAAAGAAGAATAAGAATGTAGAAGAGAAGAATTCAAAATCTGAGGAGAGGAAGGGGTTCGAATTTTGGGTGAAGAGAAGTGTTAGTAGATGAATAAATAAATAGAAGAAGATGAAGGAGAGGGAATTTCGAAAATTAATTTTTGAAAAGAAGTTGATGATTTTCGAAAATTAAAGGAGAATTAAAATTAAAATTAAAATTTAAACAATTAATTAATTAAAAAGAATTTTTGAAAAAGAGGGAGGTATTTTTGAAAATTAGAGAGAAGAGTAGTTAGGTGGTTTTGAAAAAGATAAGAAACAAACAAAAAGTCAATTAGATAGTTGAAAAAGATTTGAAAATCAATTTCTGAAAAGATAAGAAGATAAGAAGTTAGGAAAGATATTTTAAAATCAAATTTTTGAAAAAGATATGTTTTAAAAAGATATGATAGAAAGATATGATTAAAATTAGTTTTGAAAAAGATTTAAATTTTAAAATCAAAATTAATGACTTGACTCACAAGTAATCACAAGGTACGATTCTAGAACTTAAAGTTTGAATCTTTCTTAACAAGAAAGTAACAAACTTGAAATTTTTGAATCAAAACATTAATTGTTAATAATATTTTGGAAAATTATGAGATAAAATTAAGAAAAAGATTTTTGAAAAATATTTTTAAAATTTTCGAAAATAAATAAGAAAAATGAAAAAGATTTTGAAAAAGATAAGGTTTTTAAATTGAAAATTTGATTTGACTCATAAGAAACAACTAAATTTTAAAAAATTTTGAAAAAGTCAACTCAAATTTTCAAAAATTTATGAGTGAAAAAGGGAAAGATATTTTTTTTATTTTTGAATTTTTAATGATGAAATAGAAAAACATCAAAAAGACTCAATGCATGAAGATTTTGGATCAAAACATGTGATGCATGCAAGAACACTATGAATGTCAAGATGAACACCAAGAATACTTTGAAGATTATGATGAACATCAAGAACATATTTTTAAAAAATTTTTGATGCAAAGAAAACATGCAAGAAACCAAACTTAGAAATTTGCAAACTTCATACACTAACAAATTGAAAATGCATATGAAAAACAAGAAAAGACGCAAAACAAGAAAATATGAAGATCAAACAAGAAGACTGGTCAAGAACAACTTGAAGATCATGAAGAACACTATGAATGCATGAATTTTCGAAAAATGCATAAATTTTTAGAAAAAAATGCAATTGATACAAAACTTAAAAATTGACTCAAGACTCAAACAAGAAACACAAAATATTTTTTTTTTATTTTTTTTATTTTATTAATTTTTTTGGATTTTTGTATATTTTTTTCGAAAAACATATAGGAAAAAGGAAATAAGAAATTCAAAAAATTTTAATAAAAATTCCAGGAATCTTTCAATGTTAGCCTAAAGCTCCAATCTAAGGGTTAGACATGGCTTACTAGCCAGCCAAGCTTTAGAAGATACAAATCAGGCATATAACAGCTGATACTTTATCCAACTTCATATACTGATAAGTGGAAGCCCCATTCCAAATGAATTAGATATGGTTTTACAGCCAGCCAGGCTTTAATATGCTTCATGAAACTCTAGAATTCTTTCTTAAAAATTCTGAAGAAAAATATATTTTTGAAAATTTTTTTTTTTGAATGATTTTTGAAAACAAATTTTTTTGAAAATAAAACAAAAAGAAAATTACCTAATCTAAGCAACAAGATGAACCGTCAGTTGTCCAAACTCGAGCAATCCCCGGCAACGGCGCCAAAAACTTGGTGCTCTAATCTTGATTCATAATTTGTCATAACTTCGATACAACTAACAAGCAAGTGCACTGGGTCGTCCAAGTAATAAACCTTACGTGAGTAAGGGTCGATCCCACGGAGATTGTCGGCTTGAAGCAAGGTATGGTCACCTTGTAAATCTCAGTCAGGCGTATTCAGATGGTTTTATAAAGTGATAGATAGAAGATAAGTAAAATATAACTAGGATAGAGATACTTATGTAATTCCTTGGTGAGAATTTCAGATAAGTGTATGGAGATGCTTTCGTCCCTCTGAACCTCTGCTTTCCTGCTGTCTTCATCCAATCAATCTTAGTCCTTTCCAGGGCAAGCTGTATGTCAGGCATCACCGTTGTCAATGGCTACATCCTGTCCTCTCAGTGAAAATGGTCCAATGCGCTGTCACTGCATGGCTAATCATCTGTCGGTTCTCGATCATACTAGAATAGGATCCATTGATCCTTTTGCGTCTGTCACTACGCCCAGCACTCGCGAGTTTGAAGCTCGTCACAGCCATCCCTTCCCAGATCCTACTCGGAATACCACAGACAAGGTTTAGACTTTCCGGATCTCAGGAATGGCCATCCATGGTTTCTAACTTATACCACGAAGATTCTGATGAAGGAATCCAAGAGATACTCATTCAATCTAAGGTAGAACGGAAGTGGTTGTCAGGCACGTGTTCATAGGGAATGATGATGACTGTCACGATCATCACATTCATGTTGAAGTGCGAATGGATATCTTAGAAGCGGAATAAGTTGAATTGAATAGAAAAACAGTAGTACTTTGTATTAATTCATCAGGAACAGCAGAGCTCCACACCTTAACTTATGGAGTGTAGAAACTCTACCGTTGAAAATACATAAGTGATAAAGTTCAGGCATGGCCGAATGGCTAGCCCTCAAAACATGATCAAAGGATCAAAAGATAATCCAAAGATGATCCGAAGATGTAAATACAATAGTAAAAGGTCCTATTTATACTAAACTAGCTACTAGGGTTTACAGAAGTAAGTAATTGATGCATAAATCCACTTCCGGGACCCACTTGGTGTGTTCTTGGGCTGAGCTTGAAGTTTACACGTGCAGAGACTTCTTTTGAAGTTGAACGCCAAGTTGTAACGTGTTTTTTGGCGTTCAACTCTGGTTCGTGACGTGTTTCTGGCGTTTAACTCCAGACTGCAGCGTAGAACTGGCATTCAACGCCCTTTTGCAACGCCCTGGATGTCAGAATTTCCAACGCCATTGAAAGCATGCCATTTGGAGTTCTGTAGCTCCAGAAAATCTACTTTGAGTGCAGGGAGGTCAGAATCCAACAGCATCAGCAGTCCTTCTTCAACCTCTGATTCTGATTTTTGCTCAAGTCCCTCAATTTCAGCCAGCAAATACCTGAAATCACAGAAAAACACACAAACTCATAGTAAAGTCCAGAAATGTGAATTTAACATAAAAACTAATAAAAACATCCCTAAAATTAACTAGATCCTACTAAAAACATGCTAAAAACATTGCCAAAAAGCGTATAAATTATCCGCTCATCAATAGTCAACTGCCACCAGAATATAATTGTTTGAGTATGATGGTGGGAAAGACCCCATGAAATTAATACCCCATACATCAAACAACTCAATCTCCAAGATTCCTTGTTGAGGCATGGCGTAACTACGAGGCAAGTTACCAGCTCTCTGGCAACTGTCGCAGTTACGTACAAACTCCCGGGAATCTCTGTAGAGTGTAGGACAGTAGAAGCCACATTGGAGGACCTTGGTGGCTGTTCGCTCACCTCCGAAATGGCCTCCATATTGTGATCCATGGCAATGCCATAAGATCCTCTGTGTTTCTTCTCTAGGCACACACCTATGGATTATTCCGTCTGCACATCTCTTAAAGAGATAGGGTTCATCCCACAAGTAGTATTTTGCATCAGTAATTAATTTTTTCTTTTGTTGCCTGCTATACTCCTTGGGTATGAACCTTGCAGCTTTATAGTTTGCAATGTCTGCAAACCATGGTGTTTCTTGAATGGCAAAGAAATGCTCATCCGGAAAAGTTTCAGAGATCTCAATAGAGGGAGAGGACGCCCCTTCTACTGGCTCTATCCGGGACAGATGGTCAGCCACTTGGTTTTCTGTCCCTTTTCTGTCTCTTATTTCTATGTCAAACTCCTGCAGAAGTAACACCCATCTTATGAGCCTGGGTTTTGAATCCTGCTTTGTGAGTAGATATTTAAGAGCAGCATGGTCAGTGTACACAATCACTTTAGATCCTACTATGTATGATCTAAACTTGTCAATGGCATAAACCACTACAAGCAATTCTTTTTCTGTGGTTGTGTAGTTTTTCTGGGCATCATTTAAAATGCGGCTAGCATAATAAATGACATGCAGAAGCTTGTCATGCCTCTATCCCAGTACTGCACCAATGGCATGGTCACTGGCATCACACATTAGTTCAAATGGTAATGTCCAGTCTGGTGCAAAAATAACTGGTGCTGTGACCAGCTTAGCTTTCAGAGTTTCAAACGACTGCAGACACTCTGTGTCAAGCACAAATGGCGTGTCAGCAGCTAGTAGATTGCTCAGGGATTTTGCGATTTTTGAAAAATCTTTTATAAACCTCCTGTAAAATCCTGCATGCCCCAGAAAGCTTCTGATTGCCTTAACATTAGCAGGTGGTGGTAATTTTTCAATTACTTCCACTTTAGCTTGATCCACCTCTATTCCCTTGTTTGAAATTTTATGCCCAAGGACAATTCCTTCAGTCACCATAAAGTGACATTTTTCCCAGTTTAAAACCAGGTTGGTCTCTTGGCATATTTTCAGAACCAGTGTCAGGTGATCAAGACAGGAGCTGAATGAGTCTCCATATACTGAGAAGTCATCCATGAAGACTTCCAGAAATTTTTCCACCATATCAGAGAAATATAGAGAGCATGCATCTCTGAAAGGTTGCAGGCGCATTACACAGCCCAAATGGCATCCTTCTGTAAGCAAATACTCCAGATGGACATGTGAATGCTGTTTTCTCTTGATCTTGGGGATCTACTATAATTTGGTTGTAGCCTGAATAGCCATCCAAAAAGTAGTAATAATCAATGGTTCTAGCATCTGGTCTATGAATGGTAAAGGAAAATGGTCCTTTCTGGTGGCTGTATTGAGCCTTCTGTAGTCAATACACATGCGCCATCCTATAACTGTTCTTGTAGGAACCAGTTCATTTTTTTCATTATGAACCATTGTCATGCCTCCCTTTTTGGGGACAACTTGGATAGGGCTCACCCAGGGGCTATCAGAAATAGGATAAATAATCCCATCCTCCAGTAATTTGGTGACCTATTTCTGCACCACTTCCTTCATGGCTGGATTAAGCCGCCTCTGTGGTTGAACCACTAGCTTAACATTGTCCTCCAATAAGATCTTGTGCATGCATCTAGCTGGGCTTATGCCCTTAAGGTCACCTATGGACCACCCAAGAGCTGTCTTGTGTGTCCTTAGCACTTGAATTAGTACTTCCTCTTCCTGTGGATTTAAAGCAGAGCTTATGATTACTGGAAAAGTGTCACCTTCTCCCAGAAATGCATATTTCAGGGATGGTGGTAATGGCTTGAGCTCAGGTTTAGGAGGTGTTTCCTCTTCCTGAGGAAGTTTCAGAAGTTCTTTCAATTCTTCTGAATCCTCTAAATCAGGCTGAACGTTCTTAAAGATGTCTTCCAGCTCTGATTCGAGACTCTCAGCCATGTTGATCTCCTCTACCAAAGAGTCAATAAGATCAACTTTCATGCAGTCCTTTGGTGTGTTTGGATGCTGCATGGCCTTGACAGCATTCAACTTAAATTCATCCTTATTGACTCTCGGGGTTATTTCCCCCTGTTGGACATCAATGAAAGTTCGTCCAGTTTCTAGGAAGGGTCTTCCTAGGATGAGAGTAGCACTCTTGTGCTCCTCCATTTCTAGTACTACAAAGTCAGTGGGAAAGGCGAATGGCCCAACCCTAACAATCATGTCCTCAATCACGCCTGATGGGTATTTAATGGAGCCATCAGCAAGTTGGAGACATATCCGGGTTGGTTTAACTTCTTCAGTTAAACCAAGCTTTCTGATGGTGGATGCAGGTATTAGGTTGATGCTTGCCCTAAGATCACATAAAGCTGTCTTGGTGCAATTACCTTCTAATATGCATGGTATCAGAAAGCTCCCAGGGTCTTTAAGCTTTTCAGGAAAGCTTTTCAGAATGACTGCACTGCATTCTTCAGTGAGGAAAACTCTTTTAGTTTCTCTCCAATCCTTCTTATGACTCAAGATCTTTTTTATGAACTTGGCATAAGAAGGTATTTGCTCAAGTGCCTTTGCAAACGGAATCTTTATTTCAAGAGTCCTGAGATAATCTGCAAAGCGAGCAAATTGCTTATCCTGCTCCTCTTGGCGAAGTTTTTGAGGATAAGGTATCTTAGCTTTATATTCCTCAACCCTAGTTGCTGCAGGTTTATTTCCTACAGAGGTGGTTGGAGAAGCCTTTTTAGAGGGGTTGTTATCAGCACTTGTGTATGTCTGATCCCTCACTGGCTTTTGAATGCCAGGGTTAGAAGCTGGAGTGACGTTGGACGCCAACTCCTCACCTGTTCCTGGCGTCTGAACGCCAGAACTGTGCTTCTTTTGGGCGTTCAACGCCAATTCCTTGCTTGTTTCTGGCGTTGAACGCCAGGACTGAGCATGGTTTGGACGTTCAACGCCAGCTTTCCACCCAATTTCTGGCATTTGATTGCCAGAATTATTCCTATCCGGGCTCTTGCTGTCCTCGGATGGATTTTAGGTAGTTTGCTCATTTCTTGGCTTCCTGCTACCTTGAGGTGGGACATCTAATGTTTTCCCACTTCTCAATTGAACTGCTTGGCACTCTTCTGTTATTTGTTTTGACAGCTGCTGCTTTGTTTGCTTTAATTGTACTTCCATATTTATATTAGCCATTCTTGTCTCTTGTAGTCTCTCCATGAATTCGGCTAACTGTTTTGTTAGAAAATCCAATTGCTGATTGAATTCAGTAGCTTGTTCTGCAGGACTTAGTTCAGCAGTCACTGTTCTAGCCTCTTCATTCATGGAAGGTTCACTGCTTAGGTACAGATGCTGATTTCTGGCAACTGTATTAATGAGCTCTTGAGCTTCTTCAATTGTCTTTCTCATGTGGATAGATCCACCAGCTGAGTAATCTAGAGAAATCTGAGCTCTTTCTGCAAGCCCATAATAGAAGATGTCTAACTGAACCCACTCTGAAAACATTTCAGAGGGGCATTTTCTTAGCATCTCTCTGTATGTCTCCCAGGCATCATAAAGAGATTCATTATCTCCTTGTTTAAAGCCTTGGATGTCAAGCCTTAGCTGTGTCATCCTTTTTGGAGGGAAATATTGATTCAGGAATTTTTCTGACAGCTGTTTCCATGTCCTTATGCTAGCCTTAGGTTGGTTATTTAACCACCTCTTAGCTTGGTCTTTTACAGCAAATGGAAACAGTAATAGTCTGTAGACATCCTGATCTACTTCCTTATCATAGACTGTGTCAGCAATTTGTAAAAATTGTGCCAGAAACTCTGTAGGTTCTTCCTATGGAAGACCAAAATACTGGCAACTTTGCTGCACCATGATAATGAGCTGAGGATTCAACTCAAAGCTACTGACTCCAATAGAGGGTATACTGATACTACTCCCATATGAAGTAGTAGTGGGGTTAGCATATGACCCCAGAGTCCTTCTGGACTATTCATTTCCACTTAGATCCATGATGGAGAAAGGGAGATGATGTAAATTAGAGAAAAAATATTTTTATTTATTTATTTATTTATTTTGAAAATAAAATAAATTAAAATAAAATAAATAAAAATGGGTGAAGATTTTCGAAAAATGAAGAGAGAGAAAGAAAAAATTGTTAGGAAGTTTTGAAAAAGATATGATTGAAAGGATTTGATTGGAAAAGATATGATTTGAAAAAGATATGATTTTTAAATTTGATGACTAATTTAATGCTAATTTTTTGAAAATTATGAGTGGAATGGAGAAAAGATATATATATATATATATATATATATATATATATATATATATATATATATATATATTTTGAATTTTATGATGAAAGAGAAAAACACACAAATGACACACAACTTAAAATTTTTAGATCTAATGCTCCTTGTTTTCGAAAATTTTGGAGGGAAAACACCAAGGAACACCAAACTTAAAAATTTTAAGATCAAAACACAAGGAAGAATCAAGAACACTTTGAAGAATCACAAGAACAACAAGAACACGAAGGTAGAACACCAAACTTAAAATTTTTAGAAAACCAAAATAAAATTTTTAAAAAACCAAAGAAAAATCAACAAGAAAACACCAAACTTAAAGTTTGGCACAAGATTTAATAGAAAAATTATTTTTGAAAAAGAAGATTTTGAAAAGAATATACCCAATTACCAAGAACATAAACTAACGCTCTAGCCAATTGGGCTGTAAATGTAACACTTGTTTTGAAGAAGTATTTTTAAATAACTAAGAATGAAATTTTTTTTTTCAAAAACTAATGTTCTGAAAAGGCACAAGAAAAACAAGAAAAGAAACAGAACAAGAAAAACTAAAGATCAAACAAGAAAAATAAACAAGAACAACTTGAAGATGAAGAAAGAACAAAGAACACAAATTTCAAAAATTTTAAAAGAATATAAAAACATGCAATTGACACCAAACTTAAAATATGAAACTAAACTCAAACAGAAAAACTCAATTATCAGTTTATAAAATTCTCGAAAAAATTTAAAAAGAGAAAATAAGGATTTTAAAAGAAAAATTTTTCCTAATCTAAGAAACAAAATAAACCGTCAGTTGTCCAAACTCGAACAATCAACGGCAACGGTGCCAAAAACTTGGTGCACGAATTGTGAATCACACTTTTCACAACTCGTACCACTAACCAGCAAGTGCACTGGGTCGTCCAAGTAATACCTTACGTGAGTAAGGGTCGAATCCCACGGAGATTGTTGGCTTGAAGCAATCTATGGTTATCTTGTAACTCTTAGTCAGGATTTCAATTATATTTATCAGTTTGAATTGCAAAAAATAAGAGAGCATGAAATAGATACTTGTTATGCAGTAATGGAGAATATGTTGGAGTTTTGGAGATGCTCTGTCTTCTGAATCTCTGCTTTCTCCCTGTCTTCTTCTTTACGCACGCAAGGTTCCTCCTATGGCAAGCTGTGTGTTGGTGGATCATCGTTGTCAATGGCTACCATCCGTCCTCTCAGTGAAAAAGGTCCATGTGTGCTATCACCGCACAGCTAATCATCTATCGGTTCCCACTCATGCTGGAATATGATCCATTGATCCTTTTGCGTCTGTCACTACGCCCAGCCCTTATGAGTTTGAAGCTCGTCACAGTCATTCAATCCCTGAATCCTACTCAGAATACCACAGACAAGGTTTAGACTTTCCGGATTCTCAAGAATGCTGCCAATGGATTCTAGCTTATGCCACGAAGATTCTGATTAAGGAATCCAAGAGATATTAATTCAATCGAAGGTAGAACAGAAATGGTTGTCAGGCACTCGTTCATAGGTTGAGGATGATGTTTAGTGTCACAGATCATCACATCCATCTTATTGAAGTGCGAATAAACATCTTAGATAGAAACAAGAGTGTTTGAATAGAAAACAGAAATAGTTTCATTAATTCATCGAAACACAGCAGAGCTCCTCACCCCCAACAATGGAGTTTAGAGACTCATGCCATCAGAGTTACAAAGTTCAGATCTAAAATGTCATGAGGTGCAAAATAAATCTCTAAAAGTTGTTTAAATACTAAACTAGTAACTTAGGTTTACAGAAAATGAGTAAACTATGATAGATAGTGCAGAAATCCACTTCTGGAGCCCACTTGGTGTGTGCTGGGGCTGAGACTTAAGCTTCTCACGTGCCTGGGCTATTTTGGGCATTCAACGCCAGGTTGTAACCTGTTTCTGGCATTGAACTCCAACTTGTAACTTGTTTCTGGCGCTGGACGCCAGACTGCAACATGGAACTGGTGTTGAACGCCAGTTTACATCGTCTATCCTTGAGCAAAGTATGGACTATTATATATTGCTGGAAAGCCCTGGATGTCTACTTTCCAACGCAATTAGAAGCGTGCCAATTGGACTCCTGTAGCTCCAGAAAATCCATGCCGAGTGCTGAGAGGTCAGAATCCAACAGCATCAGCAGTCCTTTTTCAGCCTGAATCAGATTTTTGCTCAGCTCCCTCAATTTCAGCTAGAAAATACCTGAAATTACAGAAAAACACACAAACTCATAGTAAAGTCCAGAAATATGAATTTTGCCTAAAAACTAATGGAAATATACTAAAAACTAACCAAATCATACTAAAAACTATATGAAATTAACCCCAAAAAGCGTATAAAATATCCGCTCATCAGTGTTCCACCCTTAGTTGTCCCATATTGGAACTTAATTCTCCTAGGAAGGTGTTAATTTGCTCCCAATAATTTTGTGGAGGAAAATACATCCCTTGAGGCATCTCAAGGATTTCATGATGAGGAATTTCCTCATGCTCTTGTCCATGAGTGGGATCTCTTGTTTGCTCCATCCTTTTCTGAGTGATGGGCTTGTCCTCATCAATGAGGATGTCTTCCTCTATGTCAATTCCAGCTGAATTGCAAAAGTGACAAATGAGATGAGGGAAGGCTAACCTTGACAAAGTAGAGGACTTGTCCTCCACCTTGTAGAGTTCTAGGGATATAACCTTATGAACTTCTACTTCCTCTCCAATCATGATGCTATGGATCATGATAGCCCGGTCTATAGTAACTTCAGACCGGTTTCTAGTGGAAATGATTGAGTGTTGGATGAACTCCAACCATCCCCTAGCCACGGGCTTGAGGTCATGCCTTCTTAGTTGAACCGGCTTCCCTCTTGAATCTTTCTTCCATTGAGCGCCCTCTTCACAAATGTCTACGAGGACTTGGTCCAACCTTTGATCAAAGTTGACCCTTCTAGTGTAGGGGCGTGCATCTCCTTGCATCATGGGTAAGTTGAATGCCAACCTTACATTTTCCGGACTGAAATCTAAGTATTTCCCCCGAACCATTGTAAGCCAATTCTTTGGGTCCGGGTTCACACTTTGATCAAGGTTCTTGGTGATCCATGCATTGGCATAGAACTCTTGAACCATTAAGATTCCGACTTTTTGAATGGGGTTGGTGAGAACTTCCCAACTTCTTCTTCGAATCTCATGTCAGATCTCCGGGTATTCACCCTTTTTGAGCTTGAAAGGGACCTCGGGAATCACCTTCCTCTTGGCCATAACTTCATAGAAGTGGTCTTGATGCACCCTTGAGATGAATCTCTCTATCTCCCATGACTCGGAGATGGAAGCTTTTGCCTTTCCTTTCCTCTTTCTAGAGGTTTCTCCGACCATAGGTGCCATAAATGGTTATGGAAAAACAAAAAGCAACGCTTTTACCACACCAAACTTAGAAGGTTTGCTCGTCCTCGAGCAAAAGAAGAAGGAAGAGAGTAGAGGAAGAAGAAATAGAGGAGATGGAGGGGGTTAGTGTTTCGGCCAAGGGGAAGAAGTAGTGTTTAAGATGTGTGAAAATGAAGGGGTGAAGATGGGTTTATATAGGAGTGGGGAGAGGGTAAGGTTCGGCCATGTATGGGTGGGTTTGGGAGGGAAAGTGGTTTGAATTTGAATGGTGAGGTAGGTGTGGTTTATGATGGATGGATGTAGATTGGTGAAGGGTTTATGGAGAAGAGGGTAGGATTTGATAGGTGAGGGGTTTTTGGGGAAGAGGTATTGAGGTGATTGGTGAAGGGTATTTGGGGAAGAGTATTATGAAAAGGTGTGAAGAAGAGAGAGTGAGTTGAGGTTGGTGGGGATCCTGTAGGTCCACAGATCCTGAGGTGTTAAGGATTTCTCATCCCTGCACCAATTAGGCATGCAAAATGCCCTTTGCTGCCAATCCTGGCGTTAAACGCCAGGTTGCTGCCCATTTCTGAAAACGCCAGCTTCTTGCCCTTTTCTGGCGTTAAACGCCAGTTTGGTGCCCATTTCTGGCATTAAACACCCAGAATGGTGCCAGACTGGGCATTTAACGCCCATTCTGCTGTCCTTACTGGCGTTTAAACGCCAGTAGGCTTCTCCTCCAGGGTGTGCTATTTTTCATTCTGTTTTTCAGTTTGTTTTTGCTTTTTCAATTGTTTTTATGACTTCACATGATCATCAACTACAGAAAATATAAAATAACAATGGAAAATAAAAATTTAACATAGATAAGTAAAATTGGGTTGCCTCCCAACAAGCGCTTTTTTAAGGTCAGTAGCTTGACAGTGGGCTCTCATGGAGACTCACAGATACTCTGAGCATGATGATGGCCTCTTAACACCAAACTTAGAGTTTGGTTGTGGCCTCCCAATACCAAACTTAGAGTTTGAATGTGGGGGTTTTGTTTGACTCTGTATTGAGAGAAGCTTTTCATGCTTCTTCTCCATGGTTATAGAGGGAGATCCTTGAGCTTTAAACACAAGGGAGTCCTCATTCACTTGAAGGACCAATTCTCCTCTGTCAACATCAATCACAGCTTTTGCTGTGGCTTGGAAAGGTCTGCCAAGGATGATAGATTCATCCATACACTTCCCAGTATCTTGGATTATGAAATTAGCAGGGATGTTGTGGTCTTCAACCTTTACCAAGACATCCTCTACAAGTCCATAAGCCTGTTTCCTTGAATTGTCTGCCATCTCTAGTGAGATTCTTGTAGCTTGTACCTCAAGGATCCCTAGCTTCTCCATTACACAGAGAGGCATGAGGTTTATGCTTGACCCTAGGTCACACAGAGCCTTCCCAATGGTCATGGTGCCTATGGTACAAGGTATTGAGAACTTTCCAGGATCTTGTCTCTTCAGAGGTAATTTCTGCCTAGTCAAGTCATCTAGTTCTTTGGTGAGCAAGGGGGGTTCATCCTCCCAAGTCTCATTGCCAAATAGCTTGGCATTTAGCTTCATGATTGCTCCAAGGTACTTACCAACTTGTTCTTCAGTAACATCTTCATCCTCTTCAGAGGAAGAATACTCATCAGAGCTCATGAATGGTAAATGTAAATTCAATGGAATCTCTAGGGTCTCAGTGTGAGCCTCAGATTCCCATGGTTCCTCATTAGGGAACTCCTTGGAGGCCAGTGGACGTCCATTGAGGTCTTCTTCAGTGGAGATCACTGCCTCTTCCTCCTCTCCAGGTTCGGCCATGTGGGTTATGTTGATGGCCTTGCACTCTCCTTTTGGATTCTCTTCTGTATTGCTTGGAAGAGTACTAGGAGGGAGTTCAGTAACTTTCTTACTCAGCTGACCCACTTGTGCCTCCAAATTTCTAATGGAGGACCTTGTTTCAGTCATGAAACTTTGAGTGGTTTTAATTAATTCACAGACTACAGTTGTTAATTCAGAGTGGTTCTGCTTAGAATTCTCTGTTTGTTGCTGAGAAGATGATGGAAAAGGTTTGCCATTTCTAAACCTATTTCTTCCACCATTATTGTTGTTGAAGCCTTGTTGCGGCCTCTGTTGATCCTTCATGAGAGGTTTGTTAACAACATTTCATTCCTGTTGCACTTTTAGCTTATTAAGTTGTGATATAGAAAATATGGACTAGTTAGCTTAGTTTACCCTTTTAGCATATGATAATTTGGATTAATTGAAAATAAAAAGAGTAAACTAGAGACGCTAGTATAACAGAATCACAACAATCCACACACTGTATATATATAGCAACAAATGTGAGTTAGTTAACAACATTTCTTCAAGGAAGAACACTAAATTTTATAAGAGCCATCCTAAGATTCACATTGAGAATAATGGGAACTCTTAATTTCTACTTGCATGACATACATAATTGATATATGGTTTTTGAGCCAACCAACACACAACCCGTGAGTTTATGAGCTTAATTGTATGGTTACATTTAACCATAAATTTCATTCCTGTGTGTTTCACACTTCTTTTCTATACTTGTAATCTTTACTTTATTTCAATCTATATGTCCAATATAGAATGTAGATACATACCCGCTGATGGAAAAAATTTGGAAAATGAATTCCAAGACCCAAACTAACCGGCAAGTGTACCAGGTCGTATCAAGTAATAATAACTCACATGAGTGAGGTCGATCCCACAGGGATTGAAAGATTGAGCAATTTTAGTTTAGTGGTTGATTTAGTCAAGTGAATCAAGTATTGGTTTGAGTTTTTTGTAATTAAAAGAAACTAAATTGCTTGAAATGTAAAGAGAGATGGAAGAATTGCAGTAAATTAAAGAGAGCAGAAAGTAAAAGTGCTGAATCTTAAAGAACAAGTAAATTAAATTGCAGAAACTTAGATTGCAAGAAATGTAAATAACTGAATCTTAAAGTGCAAGAAATGCAAATTGCCTGAATTATAAAGGGAATTGGGAACTGAGATTGCAGAATTTAAACAAGAAGAAGTAAATTGCAATAAACAGAAGAGCAAGAGATAAATTGAATTGAAATAGATCTCAAATAGAGAAGTAAAAATGCTTGAAGAATTTAAAAATAGAAAATAGATGCTTAATTGCAGCAATTAAAAGAATGTTGAAGATCTCAGGAGTGGAAGAGACTAGAAAACAAGTCTAGATCTCAAATCCTTCCTTGATCCAACAAGAACAATTGCAAAATGAAAATGGAAAAGTAAATTGCAGAAGAGAAGAAAGTGAAAGCAGTAAACAGAAGTTCAATTATGCAGAAGGATTAAACAAGAGATCTCAAGGTGAGATTAGAACAGAATTTTCTCAATTCTCCACCCAAGATCCAAGACAAGAAGTAACGAATGCTCAAGCAAGAACAAGGAAGAAGAGAGATCAATTCTCCTTCCCAATTCTCTAAGATCCAAATTCAAAAGTAAAAAGCTCAAAATTACAAAGATGAAAATTCTTAAAGAAGCAAAAGATCAAAGAAAAAAAAGTTCAAAAGCCAAAAGTCCTTCCTAAATCAAACTAACACCTATTTATACACTTCCTAACTTAGATATAAGAATTTGGGTGGGCTTTAAAATATGGTGAAGAAATGAATTAAATTGGATTTTTAATGAATTTTTGGCCCAAGTGCACCTCTCAGGGGACGGCTCAGTTGGAAAATCAAACTTAGCGCCCAATGTTGCCTTGCTTTCTTGATTTGGTGTGTGTCCCAGCCTTGGCTGTGTCAATTGCACTAGAGCTCAGTTAGAATTTTGAACTGAGCTCTATGTCTTGGCCGTGTCAACCTTACGCATCATGGCATCCTTGGCATGTTTCTTGTTGCGTGTCACAGCCCTTTGGTGCGCTTCTTGTTGTGCCAAAATGTGGGGGAGTGGGGGGAGTAGTGCTCAGTTGGGAAAACCAACTGAGCTCCCCATTGTAGCGTCCTCAAGCTCCCAGGTTCAAATCCTGGTGGAAGCAAATGGATGCAGATTTCCTTGTAGCGTCCTCAAGCTTCCAGGTTCGAATCTTGGGAGAGCCATATTGACTCATTTTCCTTTCACACAAGTAGCGCTCCTCCCTTCTCTTGCATGAGCTCCCAGGTTCGAATCTTAGCCACCCCACCTTGGCTTATTTTTCCTTGGAAGATAAGTAGTGTGAGGTTCCTTGTTCGAACCTTGGAGGAAGCATTTTGGCCATTTCTTCTTGATTTTCCTTGCAAGGAGCGTTCCTTGCCTTCCTTGAGTTCATGAGTTCGAAACTTGGTGGCTTCTTTCATGGGATTTTGCTTTGAATTAATTCTTGAAGGAGCCCGATAAAGCTCACTTAGTGAACTGAGCTTTATTTCATTTCCTTGCTTTCTTTGATGCTCAGTTCACTAAGTTAACTGAGCTTTGTGCCTTGCTCTCTCCCATTTTTCCTTGTGGAGATCAGTTTGCTTTCTCAACTTAGCCTTCCTTCTTCCTCAATGTTGCCACGCTTGTTCTTCCCTTGGGCACACTTTTTGCTTCCTTTGGACACGTTCCTTATGCCACTCTTTTCTTATTTTCTTCTTTCTTCACCTATAAGTAATCAAAACAACCAATCAAAGTATCACCAAATTCACAAGGTTTATAAATCAATTAATTATCAATTAAATTTAGCTTAAACCTCATGATTTTGAATCAATTAAAGGGTGGTTGATTGATTCAAAGAAACCATGCAATTCCACTCCAAATTACTAACTTACAATGCAAGAAAGTGCATAAATTGTAATAAAAACAAAGAAAAAGACTAGTAAAACTAGGCTAAGATGACTTGTCATCACAACACCAAACTTAAAACTTGCTTGTCCCCAAGCAAGCATAAAACATAAGAGAAGATAGAATAGAATAGAGAAGTATACATGTCCTTATTAAGCAAATAGTTGAACTTGGTTCATGGGGTTTCATGCAGATTAAAAGTGGCTCATTTTTTACTTGCTGTCAAAACAAATAATGTTTCCTTAAGGATTCACTAAGGTTGCTGCTACAATGCCTTGCTTTTTGCTTACTTCCCTTGTTAGCTTTTTTCTTTCTTTCTTTTGCATTAGAGAGTGTATTACTTATTGAAGGCTTGGTGGCAAATGTTGCAGTGGCCTTTGGCTTAATTTCACTCAATATTTCTTCACCACAGACACATGGCTCACCTTTTTCCTCCTAGGATCATTGATGCCCAGCATCTCTTTAGATAACTAAGTGTTTTGTATCTAGGTTGCTCTTTATTGTGGACTTTCAGTTGGCCATCCCAAATCAGTTGATCTAAGTGGCCAAGTTTTGAAATACTCCTTAGAACTTACTTGTCCAAGCATATCCTAGTACAAAAACACCACAGGCATGTGTCCTAGGGTTCAAGCTATTGGTGTCTAGCCTTATTGTTTGTTTCATTGCCATTTTCTTTGGATTTTTCTATTTCTTTTTCTTTCTGTTTTGATTCATTTTCAAGGGATTTTCATTAATTTAAGGATCATAGCAGCAAACTAGCTTAGGCTTCAAGTAACATGTCATTTTGTAGCAATTATTGTATGAGCTATCAATTGAATCAAACACATACCGCCACTAACTTTTATTCTAACTTTTGCAACATTGAACAATTACTTTTCTAATTCAAGCATCTCCCTTTTATTCAGACAGCAAGGGAATAAAGCAAAGTACTCAAGCTGATGAGTGATGACATTTATTATGCAGATAACTTTTAGGCTAAAGAGAAATTTCAGATAGCTTTCTTTAGCATGTACTTTTACTTGCAACTAAATGATTATTCTAGCAAGGCATAAAGGAATCTCTGAATTGAAACATTTCATAACCACAAGGATTAAGAATAAATACAACCTGTTGGGTTGCAGCTTTTCATTCTTCCTTCTGTTATGTCTCTTTTGAGTTATACTGCAGATTGTCTTCAAATGTTTGCTGTTTTCCTGCATGATTCTCAAAAGTTGCTTGTTTCTCAAGCCCTTTAGGTAACTGATTAATATGCAAAGCTTATTTGTGGCTCGTGAACTTACTTTGGTGTGTGAACACCAAACTTAGTTCCTTGCCAACGTTTTTCATGCAGCAAACTAACCATATGTGGAATCCTTTTTCCTTGCTAAAGGTAATAAAACTAAAACTATGAAACAGTAAGTAGTTAACTAGTTTATCTAATTGTTTGAAGCTAGCATTATGCAGAAAGTGAGAATGCCTTTTATGATGAGACTTTGGTGGAACACAAAACTTAGAATCCTTCACTCTCCCTTAGATTGTTCTGGTGTGCAACACCAAACTTAGCTTCTTGCAATATAGACAAAACTAATTGACCTTTTTATTGAAATAGCTATAAAAAGGAAACTACCTCAGGTTGGGTTGCCTCCCAACAAGCGCTTCTTTATTGTCATTAGCTTGACATTGGACCCCTCTTTTATGGTGGTTGATGACTGTAGTGTCTCAGCTTATCCCCCCTGACTGTGAGCTTCTTCTTTGTTTCTTGATGTTCAATTTCGGCATGCTCTAGTGAGAGTATTTTGCTGACAGTATAGTAGTCATCAGCTTGTTGGTTTGCCCCCAGTTGTTGATAGATCAATTGTACTTCATCACCCTTAGAGAACCCCTCTGTTGGAGTCTTTTTGTTCTTCCAACCCTTTTTAGTTTTGTTCTTGTTTTTCTTCCCTCTTTTTGTTGATTCTTTCTTCTTGCAAGTGGGCTTCACTTTGGGACTTTTCTTCTTAGTGGTTAACACTTCAATGTCTTCTTGAATTTCTTCATCCCTCTGCACAATCTCTTTCTCTTTTTGTTCTGTTGTGTTATTTATTTCTTGCTTCGGAAGGTAACTACTGATCGTCTTGCTGATTCCTTCCTTCCACTGTGAGTCTTCCTTGTTAGTTTCCATGCATTCCTTCATTTTATCAATGAGCTGTGTTTTTGAATATATGTTTAGGGTGATGCTTTCATCATGCATTCTGAGGGTCAACTCTCCTTGCTCTACGTCTATAATGGCCCTAGTAGTGGCCAAGAATGGTCTTCCCAATATAATGGAATCACCTTCATCCTCATCTGAATCTAAGACCACAAAATCTGCAGGGAAGATGAATTTGTCTACCTTGACTAGAAGGTTCTCAATCACACCCCTGGACATATTACTGACTTGTCCACCAATTCTAAAGACATCTGTACTGGTTTCACTTCTTCTATGCCTAGCTTTTTCACCAGAGAAGAAGGCATCAGATTGATACTATCCCCTAAGTCACACATTGCCTTGTTGATGGTCATACTGCCAATGGCACAAGGTAGAAAGAAACTTCCAGGATCTTCAAGTTTAGGGGGGAGTCCCTTCTGGATTAATGCTCTGCATTCTTCAGTGAGCAGTATAGTTTCATTTTCTTGCCAGCTTCTCTTCTTGTTTATAAGTTCCTTCAAAAACATGGTATATAGGGGCATTTGCTCAAGTGCTTTAGCTAGGGGTATGTTGATCTCTAATTTCTTGAAGATTTCAAGAAATTTGGAGAAGTGTTGGTCCTTAGTCTCCTTGTTGAACCTTTGGGGATATGGCAATGGAGGTGCGAAGTTTACTCCCTGCCTTTGTTCCTTGGTTGGTTCTTCAATTTCTTCCTTCCCTTTTCTTAAAATTTGTGGCTGATCTTCCTTTTCTTGAGCCTGCTTTGAAGTTTGCTTGCTTGCTGTTACATCCTTGTCAATGGCTTCCTCTTTTTCAGCTTGCTTATTGTCATTTTCCTTTAACTTCTTGGTTGCTTCTTCATTTTTCACCAAGATCTTTCCACTCCTTAGTTGTATAGCTTTGCATTCCTCTTTTGGATTAGGAATGGTGTCACTTGGGAGTGAGCTTAAAGGTCTCTCACTGGCAATTTGCTTGGAAAGCTGTCCAATCTGCCTCTCCATATTCTTCATGGAAGCTTCCTAGTTTTTTGTTGTCATCTCTTGGTGCTTCATCATTTTCTCCATTAAAATCTCCAAGTTGGTGATCCTCTGAGAGTCTTGTGAGATTGGTTGGTTGTGGGGTGTTGGGAGTTGATGGTAAGTGTTTTGATTTGTTGCTTGGTTATTGGCTAGATGATGGTTAGAGTTGGGGTAAGTATTTTGTGGTTTTCTGTATGTATGCTGGTTATTATTTTGCTGGTTATTGTGGTTTGTGTTCTTCCAACTGTTTTGGTTTGAATTCCTTTGCCATGGTTGTTGAGTCTGAGTGTAGTTGTCTCCCCATTTGAGGTTGGGGTGGTTCTTCTAGGAGGGGTTGTAAGTGTCACCATAAACTTCATTTGATCCAGAATTTTGGTTGTGCATATACTGGACTTGTTCCTGCTGTTGATCCTCTTGAGTTTCTTCATTTGTTCCCCATGTGGATGATGGTTGGCTTGTGTTTACTACTGCAACTTGGAGGCTATCAATCCTCTTGGCCATTTGCTAAAATTGTTACTGAATCTGCTGATGCATCATTTTGTTTTGAGCTAGGATTGAGTCCACTCCTTCCAACTCCATCACTCCTTTCCTTTGTGATGGTTGGCATTGCCTATGGTGAGCAAAGAAATACTGGTTGTTAGCCACCATATCAATGAGATATTGGGCCTCCTCTACAGTTTTCATGAGCTGTAAAGAGCCTCCAGCTGAGTGATCTAATGCCTCCTGAGATTTTAATGTCAAGCCTTCATAAAAATTCTGCAATCTGTCCCATTCATTGAAGATTTCAGGAGGGCACTTCCTGATTAGAGTCTTGTATCTCTCTTATGCCTCATAGATGGGTTCAGTGTCCATTTGTGTGAATGTTTGTACTTCAGTCTTCAACCTAATGATCCTTTGAGGTGGGTAGAATTTGGTAAGAAACTTGCTCACTAGATCATCCCAGTTGTTGATGCTATCTCTTGGAAAAGATTCCAACCATTGAGTAGCTTTGTCTCTGAGAGAAAATGGAAATAACAGTAGCTTGTAGCTGTCAGGATGCACACCATTGGTTTTGACAGTGTCACAAATCCTCAAGAAAGTAGACAAGTGTTGGTTCGGATCTTCAAGTGGTCCTCCTCCATAAGAGCAATTATTTTGAACCAAGGTGATGAGTTGTGGCTTCAGTTCAAAGTTATTTGCATTAACATTTCGGGTCAGAATGCTACTCCCACAATGTCTAAGATTTGCAAATGTGTAGGAAGCCAAAACTCTTCTCTGTGGTGGATTGTTGTTGACTCCTCCTTCTGGATGATTGGGATTAGAGGTATCCCCTTCCATTTCATAATATTCCTCCTCAGAATCTTCTTCTCTAACAACAGCCTTTCCTCTAGCTTCTCTTCTTATCATTCTGAGAGTCCTTTCGTCTTCTTCACAAAAGGTAGGTATAGCTCTCCTTGTACCTGTCATACAACCAAAACATAAGAATCACACAGAGCCAGAAAAACCAGGAGAACTCCACTCTATTACTAAAGTGGGGTTTTAGTTAGCTTAAGCAAAAATTCAAACAGTTAGTGTGTTAGTAAAAAAATTAAAGAAACAGAAAAGAAAACGTGCTTGATCTAGATCTCCACTTCACTTAATCATTGTCAATCTAATCAATCCCCGACAACGGCGCCAAAAACTTGATGGAAAAAATTTGGAAAATGAATTCCAAGACCCAAACTAACCGGCAAGTGTACCGGGTCGTATCAAGTAATAATAACTCACATGAGTGAGGTCGATCCCATAGGGATTGAAAGATTAAGCAATTTTAGTTTAGTGGTTGATTTAGTCAAGTGAATCAAGTAATGGTTTGAGTTGTTTGTAATTAACAGAAACTAAATTGCTTGAAATGTAAAGGGAGATGGAAGAATTGCAGTAAATTAAAGAGAGCAGGAAGTAAAAGTGCTGAATCTTAAAGAACAAGTAAATTAAATTGTAGAAACTTAGATTGCAAGAAATGTAAATAACTGAATCTTAAAGTGCAAGAAATGTAAATTGCTTGAATTATAAAAGGAATTGGAAACTGGGATTGCAGAATTTAAACAAGCAGAAGTAAATTGCAATAAACAGAAGAGCAAGAGATAAATTGAATTGAAATAGATCTCAAACAGAGAAGTAAAAATGCTTGAAGAATTTAAAAACAGAAAATAGATGCTTAATTGCAGCAATTAAAAGAATGTTGAAGATCTCAGGAGTGGAAGAGACTAGAAAACAAGTCTAGATCTCAAATCCTTCCTTGATCCAACAAGAACAATTGCAAAATGAAAATGGAAAAGTAAATTGCAGAAGAGAAGAAAGTGAAAGCAGTAAACAGAAGTTCAATTATGCAGAAGGATTAAACAAGAGATCTCAAGGTGAGATTAAAACAGAATTTTCTCAATTCTCCACCCAAGATCCAAGACAAGAAGTAACGAGTGCTCAAGCAAGAACAAGGAAGAAGAGAGATCAATTCTCCTTCCCAATTCTCTAAGATCCAAATTCAAAAGTAAAAAGCTCAAAATTACAAAGATGAAAATTCATAAAGAAGCAAAAGATCAAAGAAAAAAAAGTTCAAAAGCCAAAAGTCCTTCCTAAATCAAAATAACACCTATTTATACACTTCTTAATTTAGATCTATGAATTTGGGTGGGCTTTAAAATTTGGTGAAGAAATGAATTAAATTGGATTTTTAATGGATTTTTGGCCCAAGTGCACCTACCAGGGGATGGCTCAGTTGGAAAATTAAACTGAGTGCCCAATGTTGCCTTGCTTTCTTGATTTGGTGCGTGTCCCAGCCTTGGCTGTGTCAATTGCACTAGAGCTCAGTTGGAATTTTGAATTGAGCTCTATGTCTTGGCCGTGTCAACCTTGCGCATCATGGCATCCTTGGAGTGCTTCTTGTTGCGTGTCACAGCCCTTTGGTGCGCTTCTTGTTGTGCCAAAATGTGGGGGAGTGGGGGGAGTAGCGCTCAGTTGAAAAAACCAACTGAGCTCCCCATTGTAGTGTCCTCAAGCTCCCAGGTTCGAACCTGGTGGAAGCAAATGGATGTAGATTTCCTTGGAAGAGTGGAGAGTAAGGATTGCTTGTACAAGGAAGCTCCAGGTTCGAATCTTGGGAGAGCCATCTTGACTCATTTTCCTTTCACACAAGTAGCGCTCCTCCCTTGTCTTGCATGAGCTCCCAGGTTCGAATCTTAGCCACCCCACCTTGGCTTATTTTTCCTTGGAAGCTAAGTAGTGTGAGGTTCCTTGTTCGAACCTTGGAGGAAGCATTTTGGCCATTTCTTCTTGATTTTCCTTGCAAGGAGCATTCCTTGCCTTCCTTGAGTTCATGAGTTCGAAACTTGGTGGCTTCTTTCATGGGATTTTGCTTTGAATTAATTTTTGAAGGAGCCCGATAAAGCTCACTTAGTGAACTGAGCTTTATGTCATTTCCTTGCTTTCTTTGATGCTCAGTTCACTAAGTTAACTGAGCTTTGTGCCTTGCTCTCTCCCATTTTTCCTTGTGGAGCTTAGTTTGCTTTCTCAACTTAGCCTTCCTTCTTCCTCAATATTGCCACGCTTGTTCTTCCCATGGGCACGCTTTTTGCTTCCTTTGGACACGTTCCTTATGCCACGCTTTTCTTATTTTTGTTCTTTCTTCACCTACAAGTAATCAAAACAACCAATCAAAGTATCACCAAATTCACAAGGTTTATAAATCAATTAATTATCAATTAAATTTGGCTTAAACCTCATGATTTTGTATCAATTAAAGGGTGGTTGATTGATTCAAAGAAACCATGTAATTCCACTCCAAATTACTAACATACAATGCAAGAAAGTGCATAAATTCTAATAAAAACAAAGAAAAAGACTAGTAAAACTAGGCTAAGATGACTTGTCATCACCCGCATATGATTGAGGCCATCATTTGAATTTTTCCTAACTTATCCCAAATAAGCCTACCTCCTACATCACGTTTGTTAGCCCCCTTGAGCCTTTTAATCCCCTCTTGTTCTATAACCACATCACTAGCCTTAAGCAGAAAAACAAATTAACAAAAATCTCAAGTTGAATCCTTGGTTAGCTTAGGATAGAGATTGTGTATTCACTAAGTGTGAGGAAACATGGGAACATGGGTTGATAGGAAAGGATTAAATTAATAAAATAATCAGGATTTTGGGAGCATACTCATATGAAACCAAAATAAATGAAAATACCATGTACATTGAAAATGTTATGTTTATGTTTCAAAAAAAATGTATTTATTTAAGTAATTAAATAAGGGGACAGATTCGCCCCAATGACAAGTTTAATAAAGGAATCAATACACATGGAGGTAAAAACAAAATAGACTTGGTACATGAGTATGTGACACAAAACGGGGAAAAATTGGGCAAACCAGGATAATTTTAAATTTTTATAGAGAATATATATGTTAGGTGAGATCTTAGACTAATTAAGGATTCAACTTATAGCTCACTTAGCTTTATATATACCCTTACCTTTACCTTGGCCCCATTACAACCCTGAAAAGACCTCATGATGTTTGTATGTATACATTGTATATTTGTTGATTGGTTAGATGAAGAACAAAGTTTTAGAAAGCATGAATAGAAAAGAATAGAGTGATTAACCCCAAACACTGAGCGAATAGAGAGTAAACACAAATCCAGTGAGGGTTCAATAGCTCATCTCCATATATCCAGATTTAATTATTTAACTGTCTTGCAAGTTTGTGAAATATTTTAACCCAACTCAATTGTGAAAGTGCTTTAACGTGATATAGGCTTGGCTATATGATTCCTTGAAAGTATGAATCAAATTAACCATATGTAAGCTCTATATATATAGGTGGATGATAATTAGAATTGCATGATTCATTTAGGTAGCTTGCATTTAGAATAGATTGCATTGCATAAGATTCCACCATTCTAACTTTACCGTTTCTCTTGGATTTAGCATGAGGACATGCTATTGTTTAAGTGTGTGGAGGTTGATAAACCCCTATTTTATGATTCATCTTGTGCTCAAATTGAATGTTTTTATCAATTCTTCACCCAATTATTCATATTAATTGCATGGTTTTACTTTTCCTTCCTTATTATGTGATAAGTGTGAAAACATATTTCTTATGCTTTAAAAGAATTAATTTTAATTATCCTTTATTACCATTCGATGCCGTGATTTGTGTGTTAAGTATTTTCAGGCTTCATAGGGCAAGAATGGGTTAGAAGACAGAAAGAAAACATACAAAAATGGAAGGAAAGCACAAAAATAGAGTTTTGAAGAAAAGGCAGCGACGCATACGTATGGATGACGCGGATGCGTGCCTAGCGCGAAATAGCATCGACGCAAACACATGACTGACACGGATGCGTGCCTTGAGCAGAACGCAAATGACGCGTACGCGTGACCGACGCGTACGCGTGACAAGAAAAAACTCCAGATGACGCGATCGCGTGACCCACGCGCACGCGTGACAGACGCCACGGGCAGGAATCTGCAGAAAACGCCTTCAGCGATTTCTGGGACCCTTTTTGGCCTAGATCCAAGCTAGAAACACAAAATATAAGCCAGAGAATAGAGGAATCAAAAAAGGATGACAGATACAACATTCATAATAGACAATTTTAGGATTTAGATGTAGTTTTAGAAAGAGAGAGGCTCTCTCCTCTCTCTTAGGTTTTAGGAATTAGGATTCCTCTTATTTTATGGTTATTTCTTCAATCACAGGTTCAATGTTCCTTTAATTTACTTTCTAGTTTTATTAATTCTATTACTTTAATTGTTATTTATCTTTTCAATTTGATTTATGAACTTTCCTATGTTAGAATTGAATATTCTATTTAATATTATTTGAGATATTTTAGATTTATGATTGTTTTATTCTATTTTTGATGCTTTCAATTTAATTTATGATTTATTTTCTCCTTTTGACTTTGGGTAAGTAATTGGTAACGCTTGAGTTATCAAACTCAGTAGTTGATTGGAAATTAGGATTGCTGATTGATTTGGATCCCTCTAAGGCTAGTCTTTCCATAGGAGTTGACTAGGACTGAGGAATCAAGTTAATTAATCCACTTGACTTACCTTTATTTAGTAAGGGTTAACTAAGTGGGAACAAAAGCCAATTCTCATCACACCTGATAAGGATAACTAGGATAGAATTTCCACTTCTTATACCATGCCAAGAGTTTTCTTTATAATTATTAATTTATTTTTCTTGTCATTTAAATTACTTGCTCCATGTTTTAAAAACCCAAAATAAAATATACAATTTCCATAACCAATAATAAACACACCTCCCTACAATTCCTTGAAAAGACGATCCGAGGTTTAAATACTTTAGTTATAAATTTTATTGGATTTTGTTACTTGTGACATAATTTTTTGTACGAAAGGATTCTTTGCTGGTTTAGAAACTATACTTGCAATGAGAATTTATTGTGAATTCCAAACCATCAATCTTCAGTTCGTCTGCCACCAGAAAGGATCACTTTCCCTTTCCATTCGTAGACTAGATGCTAGAGAGACTAGCAGGTCATGAATACTACTGCTTTTTGGATGGCTATTCAGGTTAAAACCAAATTATAGTAGATCCTCAAGACCAAGAGAAAATAGCATTCACATGTCCTTCTGGAGTATTTGACTACAAAAGGATGCCATTTGGTCTGTGCAATGCACCTGCAACTTTTCAGAGGTGCATGCTCTCTATCTTCTCTGATATGGTAGAGAAATTTCTGGAAGTCTTCATGGATAACTTCTCAGTATTTAGAGACTCATTCAGCTCCTGTCTTAACCATCTAGCACTTGTTTTGAAAAGGTGCCAAGTGACTAACTTGGTTTTAAACTGGTAGAAATGTCACTTTATAGTGACAGAAGGAATTGTCCTTGGGCACAAAATTTCAAACAAGGGAATAGAGGTGGATCAAGCTAAAGTAGAGGTAATTGAAAAATTACCACCAACTTCCAATGTTAAGGCAATCAGAAGCTTTCTGGGGCATGCAGAATTCTATAGGAGGTTTATAAAGGATTTTTCAAAAATTACAAAACCTCTAAGCAATCTGCTAGCTACTGACATGCCATTTGTCTTTGACACTGAGTGTCTGCAGGCGTTTGAAACTCTGAAAGCTAAGTTGGTCATAGCACCAGTCATTTCTGCACCAGACTGGACATTACCATTCGAACTAATGTGTGATGCCAGTGACCATGCCATTGGTGCAGTATTGGGGCAGAGGTATAAAAAGCTTCTGCACATCATTTACTATGATAGCCATATTTTGAATGATGCACAGAAGAATTACACAACCACAGAAAAAGAGTTACTTGCAGTGGTTTATGCCATTGACAAGTTCAGATCTTATTTAGTGGGATCAAAAGTGATTCTGTACACTGACCATGCTGCTCTAAAATATCTCCTCACAAAGCAAGATTCAAAACCCATACTCATACGATGGGTGTTGCTTCTGCAAGAGTTTGATATAGAAATAAGGGAAAGAAAAGGGACAGAGAACCAAGTAGCAGATCACCTGTCCCGGATAGAACCAATAGAAGGGGCGTCCCTCCCTCCTACTGAGATCTCTGAAACCTTTCCAGATGAGCGACTCTTTGCCATTCAGGAATTACCATAGTTTGTAGACATTGCAAACTATAAAGCTGTGAGATTCATACCCAAAGAGTACAGTAAGCAACAAATGAAAAAATTGATTTCTGACGCAAAGTACTACTTGTGGGATGAACCATATCTCTTTAAGAGGTGTGCAGACGGAGTAATCCACAGATGTGTGCCTAGAGAAGAGGCACAGAAGATCCTATGGCATTGCCATGGATTACAATATGGAAGACATTTTGGAGGTGAGCAAACAGCCACTAAGGTTCTCCAATGTGGTTTCTACTGGCCCACTCTCTATAGAGACCAGAGAGTTTGTACGTAACTGTGATAGTTGTCAGAGAGCTGGTAATCTACCTCACGGTTATGGCATGCCTCAACAAGGAATCCTAGAGATTGAGTTGTTTGATGTATGGGGTATTGACTTGATGGAGCCTTTCCCACCATCATATTCGAACACTTATATTCTGGTGGCAGTAGACTATGTATCTAAATGGGTAGAAGCAATTGCAACACCCACTAATGATACTAAGACAGTGATGAAGTTCCTCTAGAAGAATATCTTCAGCAGGTTTGGTGTCCCTAGGATAATAATCAGTGATGGAGGCACTCATTTCTGCAATAAACAGCTTGACTCTGCTCTGGTACGATATGGAATTAACCATAAAGTGAGGACTCCATATCATCCACAGACAAATAGGCAGGCTGAAGTCTCGAATAGAGAACTAAAACGAATCCTGGAATGGACTATGAGTACCCGTAGAAGGGATTGGGCAAGAAGTCTGGATGATGCTCTGTTGGCATACAGAACAGCATTCAAGACTCCTATAGGGACCTCTCCATACCAACTTATGTATGGAAAAGCCTATCATCTGCCAGTGAAACTGGAACACAAGGCCTATTGGGCAACCAGGTTCCTAAACCTTGATGCTAAGATAGCTGGAGAGAAAAGATTACTCCAGTTGAATGAGCTAGAGGAGTTTAGACTCAATGCTTTCGAAAATGCTAAAATCAATAAAGAAAAAGCAAAAAGATGGCATGACAAAAGGCTGTCATCTAGAGTCTTTGAGCCAGGACGGAAGGTCCTACTTTTTAACTCTAGGCTCAGATATTTCCCTGGAAAATTGAAATCCCAGTGGAGGAGACCATATGTAATTACAAGTGTGTCACCATATGATTATGTAGAGCTTAAAGAAGTTGATTCTGAAAAAAAATTCATTATTAATGGATAGAGAATTGAACATTACCTTGAAGGCAATGTTGAGCAAGAATGCTCAAAACTGAGACTAAATTAAAAAGCTCAGTGAAGTCCAGCTAAAGACAATAAAAAAGCACTTACTGGGACGCAACCCAGCTATTATCAAATCAAATTAGATGTCTATAACAATTATATAAGTCCATTTAATTTTGTTGTCTATGTTTATTGATGCTTTTTTAGTGAACAAGTCAAGGGTATGAAGTTTCAGAACACAAAGCAGAAGAATCACAGAGTAAAAGGGCTCACTGGCATCAAAACGCCAGTAAAGAGGCAATCTGGGCGTTAAACGCCATAATGGCTATCATTCTGGGCGTTTAACGCCAGTAAAGATATCATTCTGGGCATTAAACGCCAGAATGGGCAGCATTCTGGGCGTTTAACGCCAGACTTGGCAGCATCCTGGGCGTTCAGAAAAACACCCAGTAAGGAAGGATTTCTGGCGTTTAACGCCAGCCGGGATACCTGGTTGGGCGTTAAATGCCCAAAATGGCCACCAGATGGGCGTTAAACGCTAGAATGGATATCATTCTGGGCGTTTAACGCCAGAACAGCTAGGGGAGAGGTAATTTTGTTTCAAATTCAATTTTTTTTTCGAATTTCCATGTTTTAAATCAAAATTTTCTGCATCCAAACATTACAAACATTCATTTTTAATTTCCATTCACAAAAATTTATAATCTTATAAATTCTTCTTGATTATTTTTCAATTCTTCTCAATTCTTTTTTAAAACTCATTCATCTTTCCAACTTCTTTTCAAATCTTTTTCCTTCATTCATGTCATCTTTTATTTTTGAGATGCATAAACAAAATAATTCAGATTTAACTTCCTCATATCTTTTTCATATCTTTTAAATTTTTTAAAAGAATCTCATCTTTCTCATATCATGTTTATCTTTTATCAATCATATCTTTTTTCCAAAATTTCGAAATCATTCCCCCCTCCCCTCTATTTATACATTCGGCCATCCCCCTTCCTCCATCATTCGAATCCTTCTCTCAACCTATTCATCTTCTTTCCTTACTTTTGCTTGAGGACAAGCAAACCTCTAAGTTTGGTGTGATTTTTCGTGATCACTAACCAAGATGATGGCCCCTAAAGGAAAACAAACCACTCCAAGAGGAAAGAAAGAAAACAATCCAAAACCACAATGGATGCATGAGAGGTTCTGCACCAAAGAACATGCAGATCATTACCTTAAAATAGTGTGCAGAAGATCAGTGATCCCGGAAATCAAGTTCGATCTGAAAGAAGACAAATATCTGGAGATCCAAGAGCCGATTCGAAATAGAGGCTGAGAAATCCTGGCTAATCCTGAGATGAATGTGGGAAGAAACATGGTCCAGGAATTCTATGCAAATCTGTGACTGACAGATAAGCAAAGAATGGAGGGAACTGCCTTCCACACTTTTTGAACCATGGTCAGAGGGAGGATTATCTACTTCCATCTTGACAAAGTGAGAGAAGTCCTCAAACTTCCTCAACTGCAGGATGATCCAGAATCCTTTAATAGGAGAATGGCTAAAGATAAAAAGCTAGATCAAGTTCTAGAGGACATATGCCTCCCTGGAACCAAGTGGATAACCAATGCAAAAGGTGATCCAAACCAACTGAAGAGAGGAGATCTCAAGCTAGTTGCTAGGTGCTGGCTGGATTTTATTTGGCGATCTATACTTCCCACCAGTAACCGCTCTGAAGTCACTGTCAAAAGAGCAGTGATGATTCACTGTATTATGCTAGGAAAAGAAGTGGAGGTTCATCAGCTAATTCCTTGTGAAATTTACTTATTTGCAAACAAGGAATCCACTAAAGCCAAATTGGCTTACCCAAGCTTAATCAGTTTGTTATGTAAAGATCCGGGAGTACAGATAGGTGTGGATGAGTATATCCCAGTTGAACACCCAATCAACAAAAGGGTAATGGATGGACCTCAAGTTCAAGACAACCTCACCAAGAGGAGGGCGCATGAGCTCCTCCCAGAAATTCCTCAATTTGACTATTGGGCCCGCCTAGAAGCATCTGTCAACAAGCTGCAAGAATCTATGGATCAACTCAAAGAAGAGCAGCAGAATCAGAATAGCATTCTCTGCAAACTGTTTAGAGAACAAGAGAAGCAAGGGCGTGAGCTACAGGAACTAAAGTGCCAGAAGCTGATCCTTGAAGAGCCGGACATCCCACAGATTGAAAGAGCACCTATCTCTCAAAATAAAGGTTGTTGAGTCTTAACTCTGTGATAACTTTTATTATTAAAAACCTAGTTTAAGAATATATAAGCATTAGTATTAGAGTCATTTATTTTTATGTCCTTAATTTCCTTTCTTTTATTATTATTTGTCTGCTTTTATGTTTATTTTATGTCTTATTTTTATTCCATGATCAATAAAGTTTAGAGTCTATGTCTTAAAGCTATGAATGTCTTATGAATCCATCACCTTTCTTTAATGAAAAATGCTTTTATTTGCAAAAGAACAAGAAGTATAGGAATTTTGAATTTTATCTTGAAATTAGTTCAATTATTTTGATATGGTGGCAATACTTTTTGTTTTCTGAATGAATGCTTGAACAGTGCATATTTTTGAATTTGTTGTTTATGAATGTTGAAATTGTTGGCTCTTGAAAGAATAATGAAAAAGGAGAAATGTTATTGATAATCTGAAAAATTATAAAATTGATTCTTGAAGCAAGAAAAAGCAGTGCATAGACAAAGCTTGCAAAAAGAATGAAAAAAAAAAAGAGAGAAAATGGCAAAAAAAAAGAGAAAAAGCAAGAAGAAAAAGCCAATAGCCCTTTAAACCAAAAGGCAAGGGTAAAGAGGATCCAAGGCATTGAGCATTAATGGATAGGAGGGCTCAAAGGAATAAAATCCTGGCCTAAACAGCTAAATCAAGCTGTCCCTAACCATGTGCTTGTGGCGTGAAGGTGTCAAGTGAAAAGCTTGAGACTGAGCGGTTAAAGTCGTGGTCCAAAGCAAAAAGAGTGTGCTTAAGAGCTCTGGGCACCTCTAACTGTGGACTTTAGCAAAGCTGAGTCACAATCTGAAAAGGTTCACCCAGTTATGTGTCTGTGGCATTTATGTATCCAATGGTAATACTGGAAAACAAAATGCTTAGGGTCACGGCCAAGACTCATAAAGTAGTTGTGTTCAAGAATCAACATATTGGACTAGGAAAATTAATAACACTATCTGAATTCTGAGTTCCTATGGACGCCAATCATTCTGAACTTCAAAGGATAAAGTGAGATGCCAAAACTGTTCAGAAGCAAAAAGGCTATAAGTCCCGCTCATCTAATTGGAACTAAGTTCATTGATAAGTTTGGAATTTGTATTTTCTTTTCTTTTTATCCTATTTTGTTTTTAGTTGCTTGGGGACAAGCAACAATTAAAGTTTGATGTTGTGATGAGCAGATAATTTATATCCTTTTTGGCATTATTTTTACATAGTTTTTAGTATGTTTTAGTTACTTTTTATTAGATTTTTTATCAGTTTTTATTTAAAAATCACATTTCTGGACTTTACTATGAGTTTGTGTGTTTTTCTGTAATTTCAGGTATTTTCTGGCTGAAATTGAGGGACCTGAGCAAAAATCTGATTCAGAGGCTGAAAAAGGACTGCAGATGCTGTTGGATTCTGAACCTCCAGCACTCAAAGTGGATTCTCTGGAGTTAGAAAGTAGACATCTTGGGCTTTCTAGCAATATATAATAGTCCGTACTTTGCCCGAGATTTGATGGCCCAAATTGGTGTCCAAAGCCAGCCTAAAACTTTCTGGCGTAAAATGCCAGAACTGGCATGATTCTTGGTGTTAAACGCCCATTTTGGCACCCAGAGTGGCGTTTAACTGCAATTTTGGGCATATGCACGTGAAAGCTTGAAAGCTCAGCCCAGGCATGTACCATGTAGGTCCCAGAAGTGGATTTCTGCACTATCTGCCCTTAGTTACTTATTTTCTGTAAACCTAAGTTACTAGTCTCGTATAAAAACTACTTTTAGAGATTTAGATTACACCTCATGACATTTCACACTTCATATTGTATCTTCTACGGCATGAGTCTCTAAACCCCATAGGTAGGGGTGAGGAGCTCTACTGTGTTTCAATGGATTAATGCAATTACTACTGTTTTATATTCAATCACGCTTGATTCTATTCTAAGATACTCACTCGTACTTCAATATAGAGAATATGATGATCCGTGACACTCATCATTATCCTCAACCTATGAATGCATGCCTGATAACCACTCCCGTTCTATCTTAGCTCAACGTAGTCATTGGGCGACAGCTTGAGTGCGTATCTCTTGGGTTTCTAATCCACGGACCGAGTCCGGAGGTTAGAACCTTCGTGGTATAGGCTAGAACCAATTGATAGCATTCCTAGGATCCAGAAAGTCTAAACCTTGTCTGTGGTATTCCGAGTAGGATCCAGAAAGGGATGACTGTGACGAGCTTCAAACCTGCGAATGTTGGGCGCAGTGACAGTGTGCAAAAGGACAAGGGTCCTATTCCGACGCTAGTGGGAACCGACAGATGATTAGCCGTGCGGTAGCTGTACATGGTATTTTTCATCCGAGACGAGAAATCCGACAGTTGATTAGCTGTGCAGAGATCGTACTAGTATTTTTCATCTGAGAGGATCATACAGCTTGTTATTGAAGGAAGCCATGCATGTTTGGAGAAGAAGACAGTAGGAAAGCAGAGATTCAGATGACAGAGCATCTCTGGAACCTCAGCCTGTTTCTCATTACTGAATCACAAGTACTATTTATTTCATGTTATTTATTTTTCATAAATACAATCAATCTTATCATTAATCTCCTGACTAAGATTTACAAAATAACCATGGCTTGCTTCAAGCCGACAATCTTCGTGGGATCGACCCTTACTCACGTAAGGTATTACTTGGACGACCCAGTGCACTTGCTGATTAGTTGTGCGGAGTTGTGAAAAGTGTAATCACAATTTCATGTACCACAGCCATATCTAACACTTGCTGATTACTTTTTAATGTCCAAGTTGTTTCCTTATTTGGCCGAGTTGTTTCCTTGTTTAATTCCTAACAGGCATGGGGCGTGTTTGGTCTTATCCTTTTGGATGGAGAACCTGGCGAGGTACTTTTTGGATAGCTCGTCAAAACTTGTGATTGATCTTGGAGGTAAACGGTCGAACCATTTTATTGCTATTTTTGTCAGAGTAGTCGGGAATCGAATTGTGTCTGAGGCATCTGTGAGATACATCCTGCTTCTGAAATTGCTGAGATGATGGCTGGGATCAGATGTACCATCATATGGGGTCATGTCAGGATCTTTGAAGTCTTTTAGGACTTTTAGCTTTCATGATCTCCTTTGCAAACGGGTCTTGGTCCTTGTGGGAGTTATCTTCATGACCAGAATGAGTGGTTTTTAGTTTTGAGATCGGCCTTGAGCTTTGTGAATTTGTCTTCTAGCTCTTCGCAGCGTTTGGTTTCTCTTCGAAGGTTTCTCTCAGATTCCCGCTGATGTTCGGCCTCCTGATCGAGCTGTTTGAGGCAATTTTTCTGTTCACGGAGGGCATCTAAGATTTCAGTGTTTGGAGATTGCTTATCCCCCTTGGTTTGCGGCACATCCTTTGATGTGGCATCCGTATTTTTAAGCGGGGTCCTTTCCTCCAAACCAGAGTTGTGATCATTGTCAAGGTTGTCTGCCATGATGATGGGATAACTTCCAGATTCCCAGGCAATGGCACCAATGTTTCGAGAATTACCTGAAACTGAAGGTCGATCTCGGATGATATCTGTTGTGGTGGTCGGAGATGTCGTGTCCGACATGTTGGATCTAGTGGCCGGAGCAGTCGTGTCCGACCTGGTGGAACTGGTGCCCGGAGCTGTCGTGTCCGACCTAGTGGAACTGATGGAGCTGGAGATGCTACTGATCCTTTGTCACCGGAGGGTGATGGTACCTGCAAGAGACTCCGATGCTTAAGTTAGCATGGGCTTTGAGCAGGTTTTTTGTAGAATTAGAGTATGAGTTATACTTGGGTGCTCCAGTGTATTGATAGTGGTGTGGGCTGACCTTTCTAGATAAGATAAGTTAGTTATCTTATCTTATCTTTGAGTGATGTCATCCTATCTTTAAGGGAAGCCACCTTTATCTTTCTAGGCCTTGGCTTGATTTAGATTTGGCTGTGTTCCTTCGTTTGGGCCTGTTTTGGGCTCCTATGGTGATTTGGCCAAACTCTTTGAGAAGAGTTCAGTAATGGGCCAACCTTCCAAGAGGTCGGTAATGGGCCAACCTTCCAAGAGGTCGGTAATGGTCCAACCTTCCAAGAGGTCGGCCAATCCGGTCCTTTATAGTTCGAATCGATGTATGAACACTTAGCATACTTAGGGACTTGGCGAATAGCATCAGAAAGAGGAATAATTACCTCAACCTTTTTTAATATCTCCACCATCTTGGGATCTAGGTCCAATTGCTTTTTGGTCTTCCATGCCAACGTGGGAAATGGAATTGGGGTAGCTTCTTGCAAGACATTTCCATCCTTAGGAATTTCGTCCCTTGGTTGAGCAACCACTTCTTCAACTACCTCTTGGGCCTCATCCTCCTCTTCAATTTCTTCTACCTCAACAACTTCCTCATCTTGAGTGACTTCTCTTGGGCTTAGCTCATCGGGACTCCTCTCTTACAATTTGGTGCTGGACCTCAAGGTGATGGCATTGATGCCACCATTGGGGTTGGATAAAGGTTGAGAGGGTAGTGCAGTAGAACTTGAAGGTTGAGTAGTGGAGGTAGAATTTAGTTGCATACGAGCTAGAAGAGCTTGGATTGAATTTTGAAGGTCTCTTTGCCCTTGAAGGATAGCTCAGAGTGTGTCATCTTGGTTGGAGGAAGAAGAGGGATAGGTGATTTGGGGTACTTGTGGTTGATTAAGTTGAGGTGCTTGCCTTTGGTGGGGTGGTTGGTAGGTTTGGTAGGTTTTTCCTTGGTTTTGTTGTTGGTATGGAAGGTCTTGTTGATACCAATTTTGTTGGTGGTTGTTATTCCACCTTTGATTCCCACCATTGTCTCTTCCTCCTTGATTATAGTTGTCCCTCCATCCCTGGTTGGAATTGTCTTACCAACCTTGATTGTAGTTACCCCCTTGATTATAGTTGCCTCCTTATTGGTGATACCCTTGGTTTAGACGATTGTAATAGGCATTAGTAGCCGCCAAGGTATTGTCCTCTTGGAAACTTGGGCATTCATTGGTATAATGGGAGTAACAAGAGCAAATTCCACACTCTTTGAGAAACCAATTGTTGACATTGTTGTTGTGAAGGAGGTGGAGGTTGTTGTTGATTGAGTTGGAGTTGCTTGAGAATATTGGTCATCTCTCCCAAGGTCTTGGTAAGGGCGGCAGTCTCTCCACTAGAAGAAACTACATTTATGGCTCTTGGATGATTGTTTCTTTGTCTAGCATGTTGGATGGACTCGGCCAAATCGGTGATGAGTTGCCATGCTTCCTCCGCCGTTCTATACTTTGTCATTGAACCATTACTTGAAGCATTCAAGAGAATCTTGTCTTGAGGTTTCATTCCATGACAAAAGAAACTAATTAACACTAGAGTGTCAGTTATATGGTGAGGGCATGAGTCAAGAAGTTTCAGAAAACTTTCCTAATACTCATAGAGAGTTTCCAATTCACCTTGAACAATACCTGAAATTTCTTTCCTTAACCTATCTATCACCTCTGGAGGAAAGAATTTGTCTAAAAACTCCCTTATAAGCAAATCCCAATCGCCAACAATCTCATCGGGCAAAGTGTAAAACCACTCTTTAGCTCTTCCCTCAAGAAAGAATGGAAAAGTAAATAACCAAATAGCAACCTCATTGGAACCCTCCCGCCTAGTTGTTGAACATACACCTTGAATGTCTCTAAGGTGTCTAATAGGATCTTGAGCGGAGAGTCCATGAAACTTGGGTAGAAGATTAATCAAGGCGGTCCTGAGCTCAAAATTAGCATTTAACTCTGGATGACACACTTGAAGCAGTTGAAGAACAAAGTTCGCAGCTCCCGCCTCCTTAAGAGTGACTCTTCTTAGAGCGGCCATAGTATCGGTACCTAAATCAATGGAAGAAGTATTAGTAGTATCAATGAAAGAGTAGATAGTTCCTTCCTCAAATGACGCTTTGGATTCAACCTCGGATACTGTTGGTGAATTGGTAGGAACCTTTTCACCACCTCCAAAGGCTAACCAACGCCGAGCTTGCCTAATATGGAGTAAAGTCCTTTCAATTTCTGGGTCAAATGTAGCTAAGCTCGGGTCCAATAATGAATGCATCATTCAATGAAAGAAGTATAGAGCTCATGACAACAAAATGAACTAAACAAAGATTAATCCTAACTAACAATTGAACTAACAAACAATCAAGGAAGATGCAGGTATTCACATATCAACATATTTACACTAACCAATGACATAGCACACATATGCAAACTCCCCGACAATGGCGCCATTTTGATGTGAGATATTTTGTCAGCCTAGAATTTTACCAATAAATTCTGTCGTGAGTATAGTCTAACCCAACAAGCTATCCCGCACCAAATTTAGAAAATGTGTCACCACAATTCAAAATCAATAACCGAGAGTAGAATCTCGGGTCGTTCTCCCTAGGAGTTGCCCTAAGATGCACATCATTGGTTAGGAGTTCTCTTGGTATTTTGAATTTGAGAACAAGAAAAGTAAATGAACATGAATTAAAGCGGTGAGCAATTAACAATTGAACTAAGGAAACCAAGAAATTAAACTAACACGGGTGAATGAAAATCATTCAATATAAAATCCTTGGCTAGGGGTGAGAATTAGAATTCCTATCATCGTTGCCTCCATTAATTGTGACAATAATTGGCTATTGCTCCACTTAGTTAACATCTAACTATGAAGAAAAGTCAAGTGGAGATAATCAATTTGAGTCCACAAGTCCTAGTCAAATCCTAAGGAAGGACTAGCTTTAGTGGAATTCAAATCAACTAGCAATTTTCAATCAATCAACAAAAGACCTTGATAATTCAAGTGTCTCCAATTATCCAACCCCCAAGCCAAGAGTGAAAATCTACTCCATAACTACAATTATCATTTCCTCAAACACTTGGTGATCAAGAACGAAAGACATTGTTGAATTGAGAAGAGAATTCAAACTAAAGCTATCTACTACAAACAATAAACAACAATAAAGCAATTAATGATAATGAACATGGAATTCCTCAATGCATTAATAGAAATCAATGTAACTAAGATCCAAATCCAAGATCCAAAATAACTAGAGTAACAAGAACATTAAATGAGAGTAGAAGAATGAGATCTACAAATTAAAGCAATGTAAAATTGAATTCAAAATAGATCTAACCAAAGGATCCAAGTGAAATTGAAATTGAGACGGCTAAAACCTAGAGAGGAGTGAGAGTTTCTCTCTCTAGAAAACATAAACTCAAAAACTAGCCAAAAATTCTCTAATGAGTAAATCCCCCCATCCTCCTTGGTTCCTTGGGTCTTTTCCCTCCAGATTTCTGCTCAGATTGGGCTTGGAGCAACCTAGAAATCGCCAGCCATGATTTCACTAATGAAGTCACGTGCCGAGCGTCACGCGTGCGTGTCGGCCATGCGTACGCGTCGGCTGAGTTTTGCAAACAACACGTACGCATCAGGCATGCGTACGTGTCGATGAGACTTTTTCTCAGCCACGCGAATCCGTCAAATTTTGCGTGCCAATCCTAGAATCATGCTCCCACGCGTGCGCGTCGTAGCCAATGCTCCAAAACTCCATTTTTCATTTTCCTTCCACTTGTGCATGCTTCCTTTCTCTCTTCTAGACCATTCTTGCCCCCTATAGACTATAAAATCACTTAACAAATATATCACGGTATCGAATGGTAATAGAGGGAGGTTAAAATATGGCATATTTAAGGTCAAAGAGTCATGTTTTCAACCATGAAACAAAATTAGGAAGTGGGCACAAAACTATGCATTTTATATGAATAAGTGTGAAAGAATATTGATAAAACCTCCCAAATTCTACACAAGATAAAACCTAAAATTGGAGTTTATCAATGAGATCCCTAAGATACCTCAAGAGATATACTTTCCTCCTCAAAGCTATTGGGATCAATGGCATATTACCATGGGAGAATTAAGCTTTGACATGAATCAAATGAGGATGGAGTATCAAGAACAATCCACCATCCTCAATGAAATTAGAGAAGATCAAAGGGCTATGAGAGAAGAACAACAAAGACAAAGGAGTGACATTGAAGAGATCAAGCACTACATTGGATCCTCAAGGAGGAGCACTAGCCGCCACCATTAAGGTGGATTCATTCTCTTAATCCCCTCTCCTTATGTCATTTTTTCTGTTTTCTGTTATGCTTTATTGTCTGTTCTCTTGTTCTTATTGCATGATCATTTCTATCTATGTCTTAAAGTTATAAAATGTTCTATATATCTCTCACCTGACTTAAAGAAAATTTTATTTAAAAAGAATTGAGAGATACATGAATTTCATGTTTATAATAAGAATAGTTCAATTATCTTGATGTCATGGCATTGCTTTTGATTTCTGAATGCATGAATGAATAGTGTATATTTGAAATTGAATTTAAGAATGTTGGCTCTTGAAAGAATGATGTTAAAAGTGAAGTATTATTGGTAATATGAAAAATCCAAAAATTGATTCTTGAAGCAAGAAAAAGCAGTAAAAAGAAAAAGAAAAAGCATGTTGCAATAAAAAGAAAAAAATCATATATGCATGCAAAAAAAATAAAAAAAGAGAAAAAGCAGAAAAAGCCAATAGCTCTTTAAACCAAAAGGCAAGAGCAAGAAGCCAATAACCCTTTAAACCAAAAGGCAAGGGTAAAAGGATCCAAGACTTTGAGCATCAATGGTTAGGAGGGCCTAAAGGAAACAAAATCCTGGCCTAAGTGGCTCAACCAAGCTGTCCCTAACCATGTTCTTGTGGTGTGAAGGTTGGTGCACGAAAATTACTTCACACTATGTAATTCCGCACAACTAACCAGAAAGAGCACTGGGTCGTCCAAGTAATACCTTACGTGAGTAAGGGTCGATCCCACGGAGATTGTTGGCTTGAAGCGAGCTATGGTTATCTTGCAACTCTTAGTCAGGATATTAATTAGTGGTTATCAATTGACTTGCAAATGAACAAGAGAGCATGAATTAAAGGTTACTTGTTATGCAGTAAATGAGAATTTGTTGGAGTTTTGGAGATGCTTTGCCTTTTGAATCTCTGCTTTCTCTCTATCTTCTTCTTCACGCACGCACATTCCTCCTATGGCAAGCTGTGTGTTGGAGGATCACCGTTGTCAATGGCTACCATCCTTCCTTTAAGTGAAAATGGTCCAGGTGCGCTGTCACCGCACGGCTAATCATCTGTAGGTTCTCGATCATACCGGAATAGGATACGCTATCCTTTTGCGTCTGTCACTACGCCCAGCACTCACGAGTTTGAAGCTCGTCACAGTCATCCAATTCCAGAATCCTACTAGGAATACCACAGACAAGGTTTAGACTTTCCGGATTCTCAAGGATGCTGCCAATGGATTCTAGCTTATACCACGGAGATTCCGATTAAGGAATCTAAGAGATACTCATTCAATCTAATGTAGAACGGAGGTGGTTGTCAGGCACACGTTCATAGGTTGAGAATGGTGATGAGTGTCACGGATCATCACATTCATCATAATAAGGCGCAAATGAATATCTTAGATAGGAACAAACATGATTGAATAGAAAACAGAAATACTGGCATTAACTCATTGAGGCACAGCAGAGCTCCTCACCCCCAACAATGGAGTTTAAAGACTCATGCCGTCAAAAGGTACAAAGTTTAAATCTAAAATGTCATGAGATACAAAACAAGTCTCTAAAAGTTGTTTAAATACTAAACTAGTAACCTAGGTTTACAAAAAATGAGTAGACTATGATAGATAGTGCAGAAATCCACTTCTGGGGTCCACTTGGTGTGTGCTGGGGCTGAGACTAAAGCTTCTCACGTGCCTGGGCTGTTTTGGGCGCTCAACGCCAGGTTGTAACCTGTTTCTGGCGTTGAACTTCACTTTGTAACTTGTTTCTGGCGCTGGACGCTAGACAGCAGCATGGAACTGGCGTTGAACGCCAGTTTACGTCATCTATCCTTGAGCAAAGTATGGACTATTATATATTTCTGGAAAGCCCTGAATGTCTACTTTCCAACGCAATTAGAAGCGCGCCATTTGGAGTTCTGTAACTCCAGATAATCCATTTTGAGTGCAGGGAGGTCAGAATCCAACGGCATCAGCAGTCCTTTTTCAGCCTGAATCAGATTTTTGCTCAGCTCCCTCAATTTCAGCCAGAAAATACCTGAAATCACAGAAAAACACACAAAATCATAGTAAAGTCCAGAAAAGCGTATAAATATCCGCTCATCACAACACCAAACTAAAGACTAACTAAAACACACTAAAAACTATATGAAATTAACCCCAAAAAGCGTATAAATATCCGCTCATCACAACACCAAACTTAAACTGTTGCTTGTCCTCAAGCAACTAGATAATTTAAATAGAATACAAATAATTTAAGAAGCAATAATATCTCAGAGTTTTTGAGTGAAGCTCAGATTTTAATTAGATGAGCGGGGCTAGTAGCTTTTTGCTTCTGAACAGTTTTGGCATCTCACTTTATCCATTGAAGCTCAGAGTGATTGGCATCTATAGGAACTCAGAATTCAGATAGTGATATTGACTCTCCTAGTTTAGTATGTTGATTCTTGAACACAGCTACTTTATGAGTCTTGGCCGTGGCCCTAAGCACTTTATTTTCCAGTATTACCACCGGATACATAAATGCCACAGACACATAAGTGGGTGAACCTTTTCAGATTATGACTCAGTGGTAGCACAAATTGCGAATCACACTTTTCACAACTCGTACCACTAACCAGCAAGTGCACTGGGTCGTCCAAGTAATACCTTACGTGAGTAAGGGTCGAATCCCACAGAGATTGTTGGTTTGAAGCAATCTATGGTTATCTTGTAAATCTTAGTCAGGAAGTCAATTATGTTTATCAGTTGAATTATGAATAACCAGTAGAGCATAAATTAAAAGTTACTTGTTGTGTAGTAATGGAGAATATGTTGGAGTTTTGGAGATGCTTTGTCTTCTGAATCTCTGCCTTCCTCTGTCTTCTGATTCACGCACGCACGTCCTCCTATGGCAAGCTGTGTGTTGGTGGATCACCGTTGTCAATGGCTACCTTCCATCCTTCCAGTGAAAACTACGCTCACGCGCTCTGTCACAACACGGCTAATCACCTGGTTGGTTCTCGATCCGGTTGGAATAGGATTTACTATCCTTTTGCATCTGTCACTAACGCCCAGCCTTCAGGAGTTTGAAGCTCGTCACAGTCATTCAATCCTTGAATCCTACTCGGAATGCCACAGACAAGGCTTAGACTTTCCGGATTCTCATGAATGCCGCCATCAGTTCTAGCTTATACCACGGAGATTCTGATTAAAGAATCTAAGAGACACTCATTCAATCGGATATAGAACGGAGGTGGTTGTCAGGCACACGTTCGTGGGTTGAGGAAGGTGATGAATGTCACAGATCATCACCTTCATCACAGTTAAGCGCGAATGAACATCTTAGAGAGGAACAAGCGTGTTTGAATGGAAAACAAAAATACTTGCATTAATTCATTGAGACACAGCAGAGCTCCTCACCCCCAACAATGGGGTTTAGAGACTCATGCCGTCAGAGAATACAAAGTTTAGATCTGAAATGTCATGAGATACAAAATAAGTCTCTAAAAGTTGTTTAAATACTAAACTAGTAGCCTAGGGTTACAAAATATGAGTGGACTATGATGGATGATGCAGAGATCCACTTCTGGGGCCCACTTGGTGTGCTGGGGCCCACTTGGTGTGTGCTGGGGCTGAGACTTTAAGCAATCCATGTGCAGAGGCCATTTGTGGAGTTGAACGCCAGTTTTTGTTCCAGTTTGGGCGTTCAACTCCAGTTTTTGATCCTTTTCTGGCGCTGGACGCCAGAATTGGGCAGAGGACTGGCGTTGAACGCCAGCTTACGTCATCTATTCTTGTGCAAATTATGGACTATTATATATTGCTGGAAAGCCCTGGATGTCTACTTTCCAACGCAATTAGAAGCACGCCATTTCGAGTTCTGTAGCTCCAGAAAATCCACTTTGAGTGCAGGGAGGTCAGAATCCAACAACATCAGCAGTCCTTTTTCAGCCTAAATCAGATTTTTGCTCAGCTCCTTCAATTTCAGCCAGAAAAATACCTGAAATTACAGAAAAACACACAACTCATAGTAAAGTCCAGAAATATGAATTTTTCCTAAAAACTACTAGAAATAGACTAAAAACTAACTAAAACATACTCTAAACTATATGAAATTATCCCCAAAAAGCGTATAAAATATCCGCTCATCACAACACCAAACTTAAACTGTTGCTTGTCCTCAAGCAACTAGACAAATAAAATAGAAGACTAATAGGTTGAGAGGCAATAATATCTCAGAGTTTTTGAATGAAGCTCAGATCCTACTTAGATGAGCGGGACTAGTAGCTTTTTGCTTCTGAACAGTTTTGGCATCTCACTTTATCCATTGAAGCTCAGAGTGATTGGCATCTATAGGAACTTAGAATTCAGATAATGTTATTGATTCTCTTAGTTCAGTGTGATGATTCTTGAACACAGCTTCTTTATGAGTCTTGGCCGAGGCCCTAAGCACTTTGTTTTCCAGTATTACTACCGGATACATAAATGCCACAGACACATAATTGGGTGAACCTTTTCAGATTGTGACTCAGCTTTGCTAAAGTCCCCAATTAGAGGTGTCCAGAGTTCTTAAGCGCACTCTTCTTTTTGCTTTGGACCTTGACTTTAACCGCTCAGTCTCAAGTTTTCACTTGACACCTTCACGCCACAAGCACATGGTTAGGGACAGCTTGGTTTAGCCGCTTAGACCAGGATTTCATTCCTTTAGGCCCTCCTATCCACTGATGCTCAAAGCCTTGGGATCCCTTTTAATTGCCCTTGCCTTTTGGTTTTAAGGGTTATTGGCTTTTTCTGCTTGCTCTCTTTTTTTTTTTTTTGCAAGCCCTTTTTTTTTTCCTTTGCTGCTTTTTCTTGCTTCAAGAATCATTTTTATGATTTTTCAGATTATCAATAACATGTCTCATGTTCATCATTCTTTCAAGAGCCAACATATTTAACAGTCTTAAACAACAAATTCAAAAGATATATGCACTGTTCAAGCATTCATTCAGAAGATAGAAAGCATTGCCACCACATTTAACTAATTAGAATTTCTCTTATTAAAACTCGAAATTTTATTGCTTCTTATTCAAAAGATCTATTACTTTATTCATGTTTGCTGATGATGAGAAAAATAAACTATAGCTTAATTGGAGATAAAATCAAAATAGATACTAATTACTACTATATGACTCCTAAGGTAAAACTAAAATAAGAACAATTATCACAGAGTTAAGGCTAAGATTAGAACTCAACAACCTTGAGGTTTGGAAGTGGATGTTCCTCTAGTCTGTGAGGTGCTTGGTCCTTGCCTCTTGGAGTGGGTTGTTTTCCTTTAGGGGCCATGATCTTAGTGATCACGGATAAGCACACCAAACTTAGAGCTTTTCTTGTCCTCAAGTAAAAGAAAAGAAAGGAGATGGGTAGAAGGAGAGCTCCTCCTCACCATCCTGGCGTTTGAATGCCCAAACACTGCTTGTTTTGGGCGTTCAGCGCCCAGTTGCTGCCATTACTGGCGTTCAACGCCCAGTGGGTGGCCATTTCTGGCGTTGAACGCCCAGATTGCTACCATTACTGGCGTTCAGTGCCCAGTGGATGCCCATTTTGGGCGCTAAACGCCCAAAATGCCCCTTTACTGGCGTTTTCTTGCCATTGAGCTCTTTTACTCTGTTTTGTGTGCCGATTCCTTCTGTAACCCTGTAAACTTATACAAATGATTCTGTACCTTAGTGTCAGTGAACTTTATATAAACAAATAAAAATAAAAATAGGGCAAAAATGCTTAGAGGATTGATGCCCCATGGCTGGGTTGCCTCCCAGCAAGCGCTTCTTTATTGTCTTTAGCTGGACCTTGCTGAGCTTTTAATCCAGCTTCAGCCTTGAGCATTCTTGCTCAATGTTGCCTTCAAGATAATGCTTGATTCTCTGTCCATTGACAATGAACTTCTTATCAGAATCAATATCTTGAAGCTCCACATAATCATTTGGTGACACACTTGTAATCACGTATGGTCCCCTCCACCGGGATTTCAGTTTCCCGGGGAATAGCCTGAGTCTAGAGTTAAACAACAGGACCTTTTGTCCTGGTTCAAAGATTCTAGATGACAGCTTTCTGTCATGCCATTTTTTTTATTTTTCTTTATAAAGCTTGGCATTTTCGAAAGCTGTGAATCTGAATTCCTCTAGCTCATTTAGCTGGAGCAGTCGTTTTTCTCCTACTAATTTGGCATCTAAGTTTAGGAATCTGGTTGCCCAGTAGGCCTTATGTTCCAGTTCCACGGGCAAGTGGCATGCCTTACCATACACGAGTTGGTATGGAGAGGTCCCTATAGGGGTCTTGAATGCTGTTCTGTAAGCCCACAGAGCATCATCCAAGCTCCTTGCCAAATCCTTTCTACGGGTATTTACTGTCCGTTCCAGGATACTCTTTGATTCTCTGTTAGAGACTTAAGCTTGCCCATTGGTTTGTGGATGATATGGTGTGGCCACTTTGTGGCGAATTCCATACCTAACCATGGCAGAGTAAAGCTGTTTATCGCAGAAGTGAGTGCCCCCATCACTGATTAACACTCTAGGGACACCAAACCTGCTAAAGATATGTTTCTGGAGGAACTTCAGCACTGTTTTAGTATCATTGGTGGGTGTGGCAATAGCCTCAACCCATTTTGATACATAGTCAACTGCCACCAGAATATAAGTGTTTGAGTATGATGGCGGGAAAGGTCCCATGAAGTCAATTCCCCATACATCAAACAACTCTATTTCCAAGATTCCTTGTTGAGGCATGGCGTAACCATGAGGCAGATTACCAGCTCTTTGGCAACTGTCACAATTACGTACAAACTCTCGGGAATCTTTATAGAGTGTGGGCCAATAGAAGCCACATTGGAGGACCTTGGTGGCAGTTCGCTCACCTCCGAAATGGCCTCCATATTGAGATCCATGGCAATGCCATAGGATTCTCTGTGCTTCCTCTCTGGGGACACACCTACGGATAATTCCGTCTGCACATCTCTTAAAGAGATAGGGCTCATCCCACAAGTAGTACTTTGCATCAGTAATTAGTTTCTTTTTTGTATTCTATTGTACTCCTTGGGTATGAACCTTGCAGCTTTATAGTTTGCAATATCGGCAAACCATGGTGCTTCCTGAATGGCAAATAGATGCTCATCAGGGAACGTCTCAGAGATCTCAAGGAAGGGGAGGGACGTCCTTTCCACTGGCTCTATCCGGGACAGATGATCAGCTACTTGGTTCTCTGTCCCTTTTCTGTCTCTTATTTCTATATCAAACTCTTGCAGAAGCAATACCCATCTGATGAGCCTGGGTTTTGAATCCTGCTTTGTGAGTAGATACTTAAGAGCAGCATGGTCAGTGTACACAATCACCTTTGATCCTACTAAGTATGATCTGAACTTGTCAATGGCGTAAACCACTGCAAGTAGTTCTTTTTCTGTGGTTGTGTAATTTTTCTGGGCATCATTTAGAACGCGACTGGCATAATAAATGACATGCAGAAGCTTGTCATGCCTCTGTCCCAATACTGCACCAATGGCATGATCACTGGCATCACACATTAACTCAAATGGCAATGTCCAGTCTGGTGCAGAAATGACTGGTGCTGTGACCAGCTTAGCTTTCAGCGTTTCAAACGCCTGCAGGCATGCTGTGTCAAACACAAATGGCGTGTCAGCAGCTACCAGATTGCTTAGAGGTTTTGCGATTTTTGAAAAATCCTTTATAAACCTCCTATAGAATCCTGCATGCCCCAGAAAGCTTCTGATTGCTTTAACATTGGCAGGTGGTGGTAATTTTTCAATTACCTCTATTTTTGCTTGATCCACCTCTATTCCCTTGTTTGAGATTTTATGCCCAAGAACAATTCCTTCAGTCACCATGAAGTGACACTTTTCCCAGTTTAAAACTAGGTTGGTTTCTTGGCATCTTTTCAGAACAAGTTTCAGGTGATCAAGACAGGAGCTGAATGAGTCTCCATATACTGAGAAGTCATCCATGAAGACTTCCAGAAATTTTTCCACCATATTAGAGAAAATAGAGAGCATGCATCTCTGGAAGGTTGCAGGTGCATTGCATAGCCCAAAGGGCATCCTTCTATAAGCAAACACTCCGGATGGACATGTGAATGCTGTTTTCTTTTGATCCTGGGGATCTACTGCAATCTGGTTATAGCCTGAGTAGCCATCCAAAAAGCAGTAGTAATCATGACCTGCTAGTCTCTCTAGCATTTGGTCTATGAATGGTAAAGGAAAATGATCCTTTCTGGTGGCTGTATTGAGCCTTCTGTAGTCAATACACATGCGCCACCCTGTAACTGTTCTTGTAGGAACCAGTTCATTTTTTTTCATTATGAATCACTGTCATGCCTCCCTTTTTTGGGACGACTTGAATAGGGCTCACCCAGGGGCTATCAGAAATGGGATAAATAATTCCAGCCTCTAGTAATTTGGTGACCTCTTTCTGCACCACTTCCTTCATGGCTGGATTTAGCCGCCTCTGTGGTTGAACCACTGGTTTGGCATTATCCTCCAATAGGATTTTGTGCATGCATCTAGCTGGGCTTATGCCCTTAAGGTCGCCTATGGACCACCCAAGAGCTGTCTTGTGTGTCCTTAGCACTTGAATAATTGCTTCCTCTTCCTGTGAATTTAAAGCAGAGCTTATGATCACTGGAAAAGTGTCACCTTCTCCTAGAAATGCATATTTCAAGGATGGTGGCAGTGGCTTGAGCTCTGGTTTAGGAGGTTTTTCCTCTTTCAGAAGAAAGTTCAGAGGCTCTTTCATGTCCCCTGAATCCTCCAAATCAGGCTGAACATCTTTAAAGATGTTTTCCAACTCTGATTCGAGACTCTCAGCCATGTTGATCTCTTCTACCAAAGAGTCAATAAGGTCAACTTTCATGCAGTCTGTTGATGTGTCTGGATGCTGCATGGCTTTGACAGCGTTCAATTTGAACTCGTCATCGTTGACTCTCAGGGTTATTTCCCCCTGCTGGACGTCAATGAGGGATCGTCCAGTTGCTAGGAAGGGTCTTCCTAGAATGAGAGTAGCACTCTTGTGCTCCTCCATTTCCAGCACAACAAAGTCAGTGGGAAAGGCGAATGGCCCAACTCTGACAATCATGTCCTCAATCACGCCTGATGGGTATTTAGTGGAACCATCAGCAAGTTAGAGACATATCCTGGTTGGTTTAACTTCTTCAGTTAAGCCAAGCTTCCTGATAGTGGATGCAGGTATCAGGTTGATGCTCGTCCCAAGATCGCATAGAGCTGTCTTGGTGCAATCACCTTCTAATATGCATGGTATCAGAAAGCTCCCAGGGTCTTTAAGCTTTTCAGGAAAGCTTTTCAGAATGACTGCACTGCATTCTTCAGTGAGGAGAACTCTTTCTGTTTCTCTCCACTCCTTTTTATGACTCAAGATCTCTTTCATGAACTTGGCATAAGAAGGTATTTGCTCAAGTGCCTCTGCAAAAGGAATCTTTATTTCAAGAGTCCTTAGATAATCTGCAAAGCGAGCAAATTGCTTATCCTGCTCCTCTTTCCGGAGTTTTTGAGGATAAGGTATCTTGGCTTTATATTCCTCAACCTTAGTGGTTAAAGAAGCCTTTTTAGAGGGGTTGTTATCAGCACTTGTGTGTGTCTGATCCCTCACTGGCAATTGAATGCCAGAGTCAGAAGCTGGAGTGACGTTAGACGCCAGCTCACTGTCTGTTCCTGGTGCCTGAACGCCAGAAATGTGCCCCTGTTGGGCGTTCAACGCCAGATTCTTGCCTGTTTCTGGCGTTGAACGCCAATCCTGCCTTGTTTCTGGCGCTGAATGCCAGTTTTGGGCATGGTCTGGGCGTTCAGTGCCAGCCTTTCACCCATTTTCTGGCGTTTTAGTGCCAGAATTATTTTTCCCTGGGCTCTTACTGTCCTCAGGGGAATCTTTGGTGGGTCGCTCATTTCTTGAATTTTTGATGCCTTGAGGTGGGGTATTTAATGTTTTCCCACTTCTTAATTGAACTGCTTGGCATTCTTCTGCTATTTGCTTTGATAGCTGCTGCTTTGTTTGCTTAAATTGTTCGTCCATATGTATATTAGCTATCCTTGTCTCCTATAACCTGTCTTTGAATTCAGCTAGCTATTTTGTTAGAAAATCTAATTGCTGATTGAATTCAGCAGCTTGTTTTACAGTACTGAATTCAGCAGTTACTGTTTTAACCTCTTCATTCATGGAAGGGTTGCTGCTTAGATACAGATGCTGATTCCTGGCAACTGTATCAATGAGCTCTTGAGCTTCTTCAATTGTCTTTCTCATATGGATAGATCCACCAGCTGAGTAATCTAAAGACATCTGAGCTCCTTCTGCAAGCCCATAGTAGAAGATGTCTAACTGAACCCACTTTGAAAACATTTCAGAGGGGCATTTTCGTAGCATCTCTCTGTATCTCTCCCAGGCATCATAAAGAGATTTATTATCTCCTTGATTAAAGCCTTGGATGTCCAGCCTTAGCTGTGTCATCGTTTTTGGAAGGAAATATTGATTCAGGAATTTTTCTGTCAGCTGTTTCCATGTTCTTATGCTGGCCTTAGGTTGGTTATTTAACCACCTCTTGGCTTGATCTTTTACAGCAAATGGAAACAGTAATAGTCTGTAGACATCCTGATCTATTTCCTTATCATGTACTGTGTCAGCAATTTGTAAAAATTGTGCCAGAAACTCTGTAGGTTCTTCCTGTGGAAGACCGGAATACTGTCAACTTTGCTGCACCATGATAATGAGCTGAGGATTCAACTCAAAGCTACTAACTCCAATGGAGGGTATGCATATGCTACTCCCATATGAAGCAGTAGAGGGGTTAGAATATGACCCCAAAGTCCTCCTGGACTGTCTATCTCCACTTATGTCCATGATGGATATATGGATATAACTTGGACTGATTTATCTTTTTATTTATTTTATTTTATAAGAAGTAAATACTTAAATAAAATAAAATAACTAAAAAGAATTTGAATTTTGAAATAAAAATATATTTTTTTTTCGTTTATAAAAAAAAAGAAATTAATTAGTTAATAAAAAAAAAAGAAATTTTTGAAAAAGAGGAAAGATATTTTCGAAAATTAGAGAGAGAGAGTTAGTTAGGTAGTTTTGAAAAAGTTAAGAAACAAATAAAAAGTTAGTTAGTTAGTTGAAACAAATTTTGAAAAGATAAGAAGTTAGGAAGTTAGAAGAGATATTTTGAAAAGATATTTTTGAATTTAGTGAGGAGAGAGAAAAACAATAAGATAGTACAAGATTTAAAATTTTTAGATCTAATGCTCCTTGTTTTTGAAAATTTTGGAGGGAAAACACCAAGGAACACCAAACTTAAAAATTTTAAGATCAAGACACAAGGAAACTCAAGAACACTTTGAAGACTCACAAGAACACAAGAACATGAAGGAAGAATACCAAACTTAAAATTTTTTGAAAACCAAACAAAATTTTCGAAAATCAAAGGGAAATCAACAAGAAAACACCAAACTTAAAGTTTGGCACAAGATTTAATAGAAAAAAAATTTTTGAAAAAGAATGTTTTGAAAAGAGTATAAAAGATTCTAACCCAATCAAATTAATGTTCTAGCCAAATGAGTTATGGGACCTTATTTTAAGAAAGATTATTTTTGAAAACACCAAACTTAAAGTTTGGCACAGGATTTAATAGAAAAATTATTTTTGAAAAAGGTTTTAAAAAATATGATAGCCAATTATCATGAACATAAACACCACGCTCTAACTAACTGAGTTATAAATTTAAAGTGTTTTAACAAGGGATAAATAATAAAAGACTCTAAACCAAAAAGAAATATTTTTTTTTCCTAATCTAAGCAACAAAATAATCCGTCAGTTGTTCAAACACGAACAATCCCCGGCAACGGCGCCAAAAACTTGGTAGCACAAATTGCGAATCACACTTTTCACAACTCGTACCACTAACCAGCAAGTGCACTGGGTCGTCCAAGTAATACCTTACGTGAGTAAGGGTCGAATCCCACAGAGATTGTTGGTTTGAAGCAATCTATGGTTATCTTGTAAATCTTAGTCAGGAAGTCAATTATATTTATCAGTTGAATTATGAATAACCAGTAGAGCATAAATTAAAAGTTACTTGTTGTGTAGTAATGGAGAATATGTTGGAGTTTTGGAGATGCTTTGTCTTCTGAATCTCTGCCTTCCTCTGTCTTCTGATTCACACACGCACGTCCTCCTATGGCAAGCTGTGTGTTGGTGGATCACCGTTGTCAATGGCTACCTTCCATCCTTCCAGTGAAAACTACGCTCACGCGCTCTGTCACAGCACGGCTAATCACCTGGTTGGTTCTCGATCCGGTTGGAATAGGATTTACTATCCTTTTGCATCTGTCACTAACGCCCAGCCTTCAGGAGTTTGAAGCTCGTCACAGTCATTCAATCCTTGAATCCTACTCGGAATGCCACAGACAAGGCTTAGACTTTCTGGATTCTCATGAATGCCGCCATCAGTTCTAGCTTATACCACGGAGATTCTGATTAAAGAATCTAAGAGAAACTCATTCAATCGGATATAGAACGGAGGTGGTTGTCAGGCACACGTTCGTGGGTTGAGGAAGGTGATGAATGTCACAGATCATCACCTTCATCACAGTTAAGCGCGAATGAACATCTTAGAGAGGAACAAGCGTGTTTGAATGGAAAACAAAAATACTTGCATTAATTCATTGAGACACAGCAGAGCTCCTCACCCCCAACAATGGGGTTTAAAGACTCATGCCGTCAGAGAATACAAAGTTTAGATCTGAAATGTCATGAGATACAAAATAAGTCTCTAAAAGTTGTTTAAATACTAAACTAGTAGCCTAGGGTTACAAAATATGAGTGGACTATGATGGATGATGCAGAGATCCACTTCTGGGGCCCACTTGGTGTGCTGGGGCCCACTTGGTGTGTGCTGGGGCTGAGACTTTAAGCAATCCACGTGCAGAGGCCATTTGTGGAGTTGAACGCCAGTTTTTGTGCCAGTTTGGGCGTTCAACTCCAGTTTTTGATCCTTTTCTGGCGCTGGACGCCAGAATTGGGCAGAGGACTGGCGTTGAACGCCAGTTTACGTCGTCTATTCTTGTGAAAAGTATGGACTATTATATATTTCTGGAAAGCCCTGGATGTTTACTTTCCAACGCCATTGGAAGCACGCCATTTCGAGTTCTGTGGCTCCAGAAAATCCACTTTGAGTGCAGGGAGGTCAGAATCCAACAGCATCAGCAGTCCTTTTTCAGCCTAAATCAGATTTTTGCTCAGCTCCTTCAATTTCAGCCAGAAAAATACCTGAAATTACAGAAAAACACACAACTCATAGTAAAGTCCAGAAATATGAATTTTTCCTAAAAACTACTAGAAATAGACTAAAAACTAACTAAAACATACTCTAAACTATATGAAATTATCCCCAAAAAGCGTATAAAATATCCGCTCATCACTCAGCTTTGCTAAAGTCCCCAATTAGAGGTGTCCAGGGTTCTTAAGCAAACTCTTCTTTTTGCTTTGGACCTTGACTTTAACTGCTCAGTCTCAAGTTTTCACTTGACACCTTCACGCCACAAGCACATGGTTAAGGACAGCTTAGTTTAGCCGCTTAGGCCGGGATTTTATTCCTTTAGGCCCTCCTATCCACTGATGCTCAAAGCCTTGGGATCCTTTTTATTTACCCTTGCCTTTTGGTTTTAAGGGTTATTTGCTTTTTCAGCTTGCTTTTTCTTTTTCTTTCTATTTTTTTTTCTGCAAGCTTTGTTCTTTGCTGCTTTTTCTTGCTTCAAGAATCATTCTTATGATTTTTCAGATTATCAATAACATGTCTCATGTTCATCATTCTTTCAAGAGCCAACATATTTAACAGTCTTAAACATCAAATTCAAAAGACATATGCACTGTTCAAGCATTCATTCAGAAGACAGAGAGCATTACCACCACATGTAAATAATTAGAATGTTCTTATTAAAAGCTTGAAAATTATTGCCTCTTATTCTAAAGAAATTCTTCTATTTTATTCATGTTTGATGATGATGAGAAAATTAAATTATAGCTTAATTGGAGATAAAATAAAAAATATAGATACTAATTACTATTATATGACTCCTAAGGTAAAACTAGAATAAGAACAGTTATCACAGAGTTATGGCTAAGATTGGAATTTAACAACCTTTGTTCTGGGGAGTGGATGTTCCTCTAATCTGCGGGGTGCTTGGTCCTTCAAGAGATAATTTCTGGCGCTTCAATTCCCTTAAGTTGCGCCCTTGCTCCTCCTGTTCTTTAATCATATAGCAGAGAATGCTACTTTGTTCCTTTTGTTCTTTCATTATTTGTTCCATAGCTTCTTGCATCTTGGTAACTGATGTTTCAAGGTAGTCCCAGTATTCAGATTGAGGGATTTCTGGGAGAAATTCCTGTGTTTTCTTCTTGATGGGGTCATCCTGTGCTTGTTGTTTTTCCATTGATACTTTGGTGATTGGTCGCTCAATTGAGATATACTCAGTTATTCCCATCCTTACTCCAGCGTCCTTGCAGAGCATAGAAATCAAGCTTGGATAAGCCAACCTAGCATCTTTGGAATTTTTGTTTGCAATTTTGTAAAATTCAGTTGAAATCAGTTGATGAACTTCCACTTCTTTTCCCATCATGATGCAATGGATCATCACTGCTCTTCTAATAGTGACTTCAGAACGGTTGCTGGTGGGCAGCAGAGAATGCCCAATGAAATCCAGCCATCCTTTGGCAACTGGTTTGAGATCTTCTCTTTTGAGTTGATTTGGAACACCCTTCGTGCTGGTGGTCCACCTGGCTCCAGGGATACATATATCCTCTAGAATCTTATCCAGGCCCTTGTCTGTTCTCATCATTCTCCTATTGAAGGAGTCTGGATCATCTTTCAGCTGAGGTAGCTTTAAGATCTCTCTGATCTTGTCAGGGTGGGTATGAATAATCTTTCCTCTGACCATGGTCCGATAGTCATAGATATCAGATCCAGATAGTCTTTGCCTGTCTGTATGCCACATATTAGCATAGAACTCCTGGACCATATTCCTTCCCACTTTCGTTTCAGGATTGGCTAGGATCTCCCAGTTCCTAATTCGAATTTGCTCCTGGATCTCCGGATATTCGTCTTCTTTCAGATCGAATCTGACTTCCGGGATCACTGATCTTAGACCCATTATTTTGTAATAATGGTCTGAATGTTCTTTAGTTAAGAACTTCCCTTGATTCCAAAGTGGTTTTGGAACACTCTCTTTCTTGCCTCTTGGAGTGGGTTGTTTTCCTTTAGGAGCCATGATCTTAGTGATCACGGATAAGCACACCAAACTTAGAGGCTTGCTTGTCCTCAAGCAAAAGAAAAGAAAGGAGAGGGAGAGAAGGAGAGCTAGGTGCAATGGTGGATGGGAGGGGAGGGAGGCCGAACCCATATTTAAAGGGAGGGGGGTGGGTTTTCGAAAAATAGGGAGAAATATAAGATAGAAGATATGATTTTTAGAAAAAATATGATAATAAAAGATATGATTTAAAATTGGAAAGATATGAAAGATATTTGAAAAAGATAGATTTGAAATTTTGAAAAAGATAGTATGGAGATTTGAAAAAGATATTGCTTAGTTGAAAAGTTTTTTGAATGAAAAGAGAGAGATTTGTTTTGAACATTTTGAAAAAGAGTTGAGTTGGATTGAAAAAAAGGATTTGTGCTTATGGATTAAGATACATTTAATATTTTTAAAGAAGGGTTTTTAGAAATTAGGGATTTTAGAAATCAGGGTTCTTAACATGTTTATGCAAGAAATCATGAATTGGAACATGAAAATTAGGATTAAAATGAAAAATATGAAGAAAAAACGAATTTACCTTCTCCCCACCATCCTGGCGTTTAAACGCCCAAACGCTGCATGTTTTGGGCGTTCAACGCCCAAATGCTGCTTCTCCTGGGCGTTCAACGCCCAGCTGCTGCTTATTTCTGGCGTTGAACGCCAGGAAGTCCTTTGTTACTGGGCATTTTTCTAGACGCCTAGAACGCTGTAAATCTGGCGTTAAACGCCCAGAAAGAGCTTCTTTCTGGCGTTCAACGCCCAGATGGCTATCCTTACTGGCGTTCAACGCCCAGTGGATGCTTCTGTTGGGTGTTGAATGCCCAAAACAGACTTTTATTGGCATTTTCTTACCAGTGAGCTCTTTTTCTCTGTTTTGCGTGCAGAATCCTTCTGTAACCCTGTGAACTTATACAATTGACTCTTTACCTTAGGATCAATGAACTTTATATAAACAAATAAAATCAAGAATAGGGCAAAATACTTAGAGGAAGTGATGCCCCATAGCTGGGTTGCCTCCCAGCAAGCGCTTCTTTATTGTCTTTAGCTGGACCTTGCTGAGCTTTTAATCTAGCTTCAGCCTTGAGCACTCTTGCTCAACATTGCCTTCAAGATAGTGCTTGATTCTCTGTCCATTAACAATGAACTTCTTATCAGAATCAATATCTTAAAGCTCCACATAACCATATGGTGATACACTTGTAATCACATATGGTCCCCTCCACCGGGACTTCAGTTTCCCAGGGAATAGCCTGAGCCTAGAGTTAAACAACAGAACTTTTTGTCCTGGTTCAAGGATTCTAGATGTCAGCTTCCTGTCATGCCATTTTTTTTATTTTTCTTTATAAAGCTTGGCATTTTCGAAAGCAGTGCATCTGAATTCCTCTAGTTCATTTAGCTGGAGCAATCTTTTTTCTCCAGCTAATTTGGCATCAAAGTTTAGGATTCTGGTTGCCCAGTAGGCTTTATGTTCCAGTTCCACGGGCAGATGACATGCCTTTTCATACACAAGTTGGTATGGAGAGGTCCCTATAGGAGTCTTGAATGCTGTTCTGTATGCCCACAGAGCATCATCCAAGCTCCTTGCCCAATCCTTTCTACGGGTGTTTACAATGCGTTCTAGGATTCTTTTTAGCTCTCTGTTAGAGACTTCAGCTTGCCCATTAGTTTGTGGATGATATGGAGTTGCCACCTTGTGGCGAATCCCATAACGAATCATGGCAGAGTAAAGCTGTTTGTTGCAGAAGTGAGTGCCCCCATCACTGATTAGTACTCTAGGGACCCCAAACCTGCTGAAGATATATTTCTGGAGGAACTTCAGCACTGTTTTAGTATCATTGGTGGGTGTGGCAATGGCCTCTACCCATTTTGATACGTAGTCAACAGCCACCAGAATATAAGTGTTTGAGTATGATGGTGGAAAAGGTCCCATGAAGTCAATTCTCCATACATCAAACAACTCAATCTCCAAGATTCTTTGTTGAGGCATGGCGTAACCATGAGCCAGATTACCAGCTCTTTGGCAATTGTCACAGTTATGTACAAACTCTCAGGAATCTTTATAGAGTGTGGGCCAATAGAAGCCACATTGGAGGACCTTGGTGGCTGTTCGCTCACCTCCGAAATGGCCTCCATATTGTGATCCATGGCAATGCCATAGGATTCTCTGTGCTTCTTCTCTAGGCACACATCTCTGAATTATTCCGTCTGCACATCTCTTAAAGAGATAGGGTTCATCCCACAAGTAGTACTTTGCATCAGTAATTAATTTTTTCTTTTGTTGCCTGCTGTACTCCTTGGGAATGAACCTTGCAGCTTTGTAGTTTGCAATGTCTGCAAACCATGGTGTTTCCTGAATGGCAAACAAATGCTCATCCGGAAAGGTCTCAGAGATTTCAAGAGAGGGGAATGACGCCCCTTCTATTGGCTCTATCCGGGACAGATGATCAGCCACTTGGTTCTCTGTCCCTTTTCTGTCTCTTATTTCTATATCAAACTCTTGCAGAAGCAACACCCATCTTATGAGCCTAGGTTTTGAATCCTACTTTGTGAGTAGATATTTAAGAGCAGCATGGTCAGTGTACACAATCACTTTTGATCCCACTAGGTAGGATCTAAACTTGTCAATGGCATAAACCACTGCAAGTAATTCTTTTTCTGTGGTTGTGTAATTTTTCTGGGCATCATTCAAAACACGGCTAGCATAATAAATGACATGCAGAAGCTTGTTATGCCTCTGCCCCAATACTGCACCAATGGCATGTTCACTGGCATCACACATTAGCTCAAATGGTAATGTCCAATCTAGTGCAGAAATGACTGGTGCTGTGACCAGCTTTGCTTTCAGTGTTTCAAACGCCTGCAGACACTCTGTGTCAAACACAAATGGTGTGTCAGCAGCTAGCAGATTGCTCAAAGGTTTTGCGATTTTTGAAAAATCCTTTTTAAACCTCCTATAGAATCCTGCATGCCCCAGAAAGCTTCTCATTGCCTTAACATTGGCAGGTGGTGGTAATTTTTCAATTACCTCTATTTTTGCTTGATCCACTTCTATTCCCTTGTTTGAAATTTTATGCCCAAGGACAATCCCTTTAGTCACCATAAAGTGACATTTTTCCCAGTTTAAAACTAGGTTGGTTTCTTGGCATCTTTTCAGAACTAGTTTCAAGTGATCAAGACAGGAGCTGAATGAGTCTCCATATACTGAGAAGTCATCCATGAAGACTTCCAGAAATTTTTCCACCATATCAGAGAAAATAGAGAGCATGCATCTCTGGAAGGTTGCAGGCGCATTACATAGCCCAAATGACATCCTTCTGTAAGAAAACACTCCAGATGGACATGTGAATGCTGTTTTCTCTTGATCCTGGGGATCTACTGCAATCTGGTTATAGCCTGAGTAGCCATCCAAAAAGCAGTAATAATCATGACCTGCCAGTCTTTCTAGTATCTGGTCTATGAATGGTAAAGGAAAATGATCCTTTTTGGTGGCTGTATTGAGCTTTCTATAGTCAATACACATGCGCCACCCTGTAACTGTTCTTGTAGGAACCAGTTCCTTCTTTTCATTATGAACCACTGTCATGCCTCCCTTTTTGGGGACAACTTGGACAAGGCTCACCCAAGGGCTGTCAGAAATAGGATAAATAATCCCAGCCTCCAGTAATTTGGTGACCTCTTTCTGCACCACTTCCTTCATGGTAGGATTTAGCCGCATCTGTGGTTGAACCACTGGTTTAGCATTATCCTCCAATAAGATTTTGTGCATGCATCTAGCTGGGCTTATGCCCTTAAGGTCACCTATGGACCATCCAAGAGCTGTCTTGTGTGTCCTTAGCACTTGAATAAGTGCTTCCTCTTCCTGTGGATTTAAGGCAGAGCTTATGATCACTCGAAAAGTGTCATCTTCTCCCAGAAATGTATATTTCAGGGATGGTGGTAATGGTTTGAGCTCGGGTTTAGGAGGTTTTTCCTCTTCCAGATGAAATTTTAGAGGCTCTTTCATTTCCTCTGAATCATCCAAATCAGGCTGAACATCGTTAAAGATGTCTTCCAACTCTGATTCGAAACTCGCAGCCATGTTGATCTCTTCTACCAAGGAGTCAATAAGATCAACTTTCATGCAGTCTTTTGATGTGTCTAGATGCTGCAGGGCTTTGACAGCATTCAACTTAAACTCATCATCATTGACTCTCAGGGTTATTTCCCCCTGTTGGACATCAATGAGAGTTCGTCCAGTTGCTAGGAAGGGTCTTCCTAGAATGAGAGTAGCACTCTTGTGCTCCTCCATTTCTAGCACTACAAAGTCAGTGGGAAAGGCAAATGGCTCAACTTTGACAATCATGTCTTCAATCACGCCTGATGGGTATTTAATGGAGCCATCAGCAAGTTGGAAACATATCCGGGTTGGTTTAACTTCTTCAGTTAACCCAAGCTTTCTGATGGTGGAAGCAGGTATTAAATTGATGCTTGCCCCAAGATCGCATAAAGCTATTTTAGTGCAATTCCCTTCTAATGTGCATGGTATCAGAAAACTCCCAGGGTCTTTAAGCTTTTCAGGAAAGCTTTTCAAAATGACTACACTGCATTCTTCAGTGAGGAGAACTCTTTCAGTTTCTCTCCAATCCTTCTTATGACTCAAGATCTCTTTCATGAACTTGGCATAAGAAGGTATTTGCTCAAGTGCCTCTGCAAATGGAATCTTTATTTCAAGAGTCCTAAGATAATCTGCAAAGCGAGCAAGTTGCTTATCCTGCTCCTCTTGGCGGAGTTTTTGAGGATAAGGTATCTTGGCTTTATATTCCTCAACCTTAGTTGCTGTAAGTTTATTTCCTACAGAAGTGGTTGAAGAAGCCTTTTTAGATGGGTTATCATCAGCACTTGTGTGTGTCTGATCCCTCACTGGCAATTGAGTGCCAGAGTTAGAAGCTGGAGTGGCGTTAGACGCCAGCTCCTCATCTGTTCCTGGCGTCTGAACGCCAGAACTGTGCCCCTGTTGGGCGTTCAACGCCAGATCCTTGCTTGTTTCTGGCGTTGAACGCCAGTTCTGAGCATGGTCTGGGAGTTCAGTGCCAGCCTTCCACCTAATTTCTGGCGTTTTAGCGCCAGAATTATTTTTCCCTGGGCTCTTACTGTCCTCAGATGGATTTTGGGTGGTTTGCTCATTTCTTAGTTTCCTGCTGCCTTGAAATGGGGCATTTAGTGCTTTCCCACTTCTTAATTGAACTGTTTAGCATTCTTCTGTTATTTGTTTTGACAGCTGCTGCTTTGTTTGCTTTAATTGCACTTCCATGTTTATATTATCCATCCTTGTTTCTTGTAGTTTATCCTTTAATTCAGCTAACTGCTTTGTTAGAAAATCCAATTGCTGATTAAATTCAGCAGCTTGCTCTGCAGGACTGAGTTTTAACCTCTTCTTTCATGGAAGAGCCACTGCTTATGTACAGATGCTGATTTCTGGCAACTGTATCAATGAGCTCTTGAGCTTCTTCAATTGTCTTTCTCATGTGGATAGATCCACCAGCTGAGCAATCTAAAGAGATCTGAGCTCTTTCTGTAAGCCCATAATAGAAGATGTCTAACTGAACCCACTCTGAAAACATTTCAAAGGGGCATTTTCGTAGCATCTCTCTGTATCTCTCCCAGGCATCATAAAGAGATTCATTATCTCCTTGTTTAAAGCCTTGGATGTCCAGCCTTAGCTGTGTCATCCGTTTTGGAGGAAAGTATTGATTCAAGAATTTTTCTGTCAGCTGTTTCCATGTCCTTATGCTAGTCTTAGGTTGGTTATTTAACCATCTCTTGGCTTGGTCTTTTACAGCAAATGGAAACAGTAATAATCTGTAGACATCCTGATCTACTTCCTTATCATATACTGTGTCAGCAATTTGTAAAAACTGTGCCAGAAACTCTGTAGGTTCTTCCTGTGGAAGACCGGAATACTGGCAGCTTTGCTGCACCATGATAATGAGCTGAGGATTCAACTCAAAGCTACTGACTCCAACGGAAGGTATGCAGATACTACTCCCATATGAAGCAGTAGAGGGGTTAGCACATGACCCTAGAGTCCTCCTGGACTGTTCATTTCCACTTAGATCCATGATGGAGAAAGGGAGATGATATAAAAAAATAAAAAAATTTATTTTTATTTATTTATTTATTTATTTATTTCGAAAATGAAATAAATTAAAATAAAATAAAATAAATAAAAATGGTTGAAAATTTTCGAAAAAATGAGGAGAGAGAAAGTGGTTAGGAAGCTTTGAAAAGGATATGATGATTTTTGAAAAAGGTTTTAAATTTTGAAGTAAAAATCTGAATTTTAAAGGTAAATTTCGAAATTTTACTTTAAAATAGAGAGAAAATATATTTTTGAATTTAAAGAGGAGAGAGAAAAAAAACAATAAGATAGCACAAGATTTAAAATTTTTAGATCTAATGCTCCTTGTTTTTGAAAATTTTGGAGGGAAAACACCAAGGAACACTAAACTTAAAAATTTTAAGATCAAGACACAAGGGAAACTCAAGAACACTTTGAAGACTCACAAGAACACAAGAACATGAAGAAAGAACACCAAACTTAAAATTTTTAGAAAACCAAACTAAAATTTTCGAAAACCAAAGGGAAATCAACAAGAAACACCAAACTTAAAGTTTGGCACAAAATTTAATAGAGAAATTATTATTTTTGAAAAAGAAGATTTTGAAAAGAGTATACCAAATTGCCACGAACTTAGACCAACGCTCTAGCCAATTGGGCAATAAATATAACACTTGTTTTGAAGAAGTATTTTTAAATAACTAAGAATAAAAAAAATAATTTTCGAAAATTTTTTTTTTTTGAAAGAGAAAATAAGGATTCTAAAACTTTAACCAGAAACAATAATAAGAGACTCTAAACCAAAAAGAAAAGTTTTTACTAATCTAAGCAACAAAATAAACCGTCAGTTGTCCAAACACAAACAATCCCCGGCAACGGCGCCAAAAACTTGGTGCACGAAAATTACTTCACACTATGTAATTCCGCACAACTAACCAACAAGTGCACTGGGTCGTCCAAGTAATACCTTACGTGAGTAAGGGTCGATCCCACGGAGATTGTTTGCTTGAAGCAAGCTATGGTTATCTTGCAACTCTTAGTCAGGATATTAATTAGTGGTTATCAATTGACTTGCAAATGAACAATAGAGCATGAATTAAAGGTTACTTGTTATGCAGTAAATGAGAATATGTTGGAGTTTTGGAGATGCCTTGCCTTTTGAATCTCTGCTTTCTCTCTATCTTCTTTTTCACGCACGCACATCCCTCCTATGGCAAGCTGTGTGTTGGAGGATCACCGTTGTCAATGGCTACCATCCTTCCTTTCAGTGAAAATGGTCCAGGTGCGCTGTCACCGCACGGCTAATCATCTGTAGGTTCTCGATCATGCTGGAATAGGATTCGCTATCCTTTTGCATCTGTCACTACGCCCAGCACTCACGAGTTTGAAGCTCGTCACAGTCATCCAATCCCAGAATCCTACTAGGAATACCACAGACAAGGTTTAGACTTTCTGGATTCTCAAGGATGCTGCCAATGGATTCTAGCTTATACCACGGAGATTCCGATTAAAGAATCTAAGAGATACTCATTCAATCTAATGTAGAACAGAGGTGGTTGTTAGGCACACGTTCATAGGTTGAGAATGGTGATGAGTGTCACGGATCATCACATTCATCATAATAAGGCGCAAATGAATATCTTAGATAGGAACAAACATGATTGAATAGAAAACAGAAATACTGGCATTAACTCATTGAGGCACAGCAGAGCTCCTCACCCCCAACAATGGAGTTTAGAGACTCATGCCGTCAAAAGGTACAAAGTTTAGATCTAAAATGTCATGAGATACAAAACAAGTCTCTAAAAGTTGTTTAAATACTAAACTAGTAACCTAGGTTTACAGAAAATGAGTAGACTATGATAGATAGTGCAGAAATCCACTTCTGGGGCCCACTTGGTGTGTGCTGGGGCTGAGACTAAAGCTTTTCACGTGCCTGGGCTGTTTTGGGCGTTCAACGCCAGGTTGTAACCTGTTTCTGGCGTTGAACTCCACTTTGTAACTTGTTTCTGGCGCTGGACGCCAGACAGCAGCATGGAACTGGCGTTGAACGCCAGTTTACGTCATCTATCCTTGAGAAAAGTATGAACTATTATATATTGCTGGAAAGCCCTGGATGTCGACTTTCCAACGCAATTGGAAGCGCGCCATTTGGAGTTCTGTAGCTCCATAAAATCCATTTTGAGTGTAGGGAGGTCAGAATCCAACAGCATCAGCAGTCCTTTTTCAGCCTGAATCAGATTTTTACTCAGCTCCCTCAATTTCAGCCAGAAAATACCTGAAATCACAGAAAAACATACAAACTCATAGTAAAGTTCAGAAATATAAATTTTTCCTAGAAACTACTAAAAATAAACTAAAGACTAACTAAAACACACTAAAAACTATATGAAATTAACCCGAAAAAGCGTATAAAATATCCGCTCATCAAAGGTGTCAAGTGAAAAGCTTGAGACTAAGCAGTTAAAGTCGTGATCCAAAGCAAAAAGAGTGTGCTTAAGAACTGTGGACACCTCCATCTGGGGATTCTAGCAAAGCTAAATCACAATCCGAAAGGGTTCACCCAGTTAAAGTGTGTGTGACATTTATTTATCCGGTGGTAATATTGGAAAACAAAGTGTTTAGGGTCACGGCCAAGACTCTAAAAAGCTGTGTTCAAGAATAAAAAAGAACTAAACTAGGAGAGTCAATAATATCACCTGGATTATAAGTTCCTAAAGAGACCAACACTTCTGAGTTTCAATGGATAGTGAGATGCCAAAACTATTCAGAAGCAAAAAGTTACTAAGTCCCGCTCATCTAATTGAAACTGAGCTTCATTGAAAACTCTGAGATTTATTGTTTCTTACTCTCTTTTTATCCTACTCTGTTTTTAGTTCCTTGGGGACAAGCAACAATTTAAGTTTGGTGTTGTGATGAGCAGATATTTTATACGCTTTTTGGCATCATTTTCATATAGTTTTTAGCATTTTTTGTTTAATTTTTATTAAGTTTTCAAAGGTTTTTGTGTAAAATTCACATTTTTGGATTCTACTTTAAGTGTGTGTGTTTTTATGCAATTTCAGGTATTTTTTGGCTGAAATTGAGGAGCTGGAGCAAAAGTCAGATTTAGAGACAGAGAAATCAGTGCAGATGCTGTCCGGATCTGACCTCCTTGCATTTGAAAGAGCTTTTCTGGAGCTACAGAAGTCCAAATGGAGCGTTCTCAACAACTAGGGAAAGATAATATCCAGAGCTTTCTAGAAATGTATAATAGTTGATACTTTGCTTTAAAATTGAAGGCCGAAAACTGGTATTCAACACCAGCCTCTTGCCCCACTCCAAGCGTCCAGTGCCCACAAGGAGCAGATCAGCATCCAAACGCCTAAAGAGGACCCCCTAGCCAGTGTTAATGCCCTAGAGGCCTCCTAGCATGTGGATCTCATCAAAGCTTAGCCTAAACACTCACCAAGTGGGCCCCAAAAGTGGATTTTATTACTAAAAGACTGTTTTACCCTTTGTTATATAATCCTTAGTTATTAGCCTAGTATTTAAAGAACTTTTACACCACTCATCAGGGGAGATCGGCCATATTTCATTTTTCACATTGTATTTTCTATCAACATGAGTTACTAAGAGCCCTGTTGAGTTTTATGGATTAATAAAAGTATTACTGTTTCTCTTCAATATGTGTTTCATTCAATTCTAAGATATATCTTTGTTCTTCAACTTGATGAATGGGATGACCCATGACAATCATCTTCGTTCTTCATTCTAAGATCGCGTGCCTGACAACCACCCGTGTTCTTCTTGGGTTCGTGTGAATACGTAACTGGAAAGCATCGAATCACTAGCTTGATTATACATCTCTTAGACGGCTAATTCACAAGGGGACTTCTCGAGACACCAGTTCAGCCAAAGTATGGGGAGATTAGGGTCTCTATGGTAGAGGCTAGAACCCAACGGCCCAATATTCTCTGATCCAGAAGATTCAACCTTTTCTGTAGCATTTTGTCCAGGATCACCAAAGAGAATGAATTGCTAGAGCTTCACCCTCAATCAGAATGGATCCCACTAGCCTTGTGGTTCAGATCTGGAGGAGCTTTGGCGACCTCTCAAATGGCGACAATCACATACAGCCTGCCATAGAAGAAATCATTCACAATTGAAGAAGACCGTAAGACCAGAGTTAATCCAGAAGGACAAAGCATCTCCAAGCCTTAACCATCTTCTTATCATTATAAACAGGTCAACCTAGTTCAGATCTTAGTATTCCTTTTATGCAATTAAACAACATACCAACATCTTCTACTCACCTGACTAAGATCTATAAGATAACCATAGCTTGCTTCAAACCACAATCATCGTGGGATCGAACCTGACTCGCTCAGGTATTACTTGAACGACCCAGTGCACTTGCTGGTACAGTTGTACAAAGTGTAGGGATTCGTGCACCACTCTAACCTAAGAAATTTGAAAATTTACGTTTTAGTTATGAGTGAATTTTTGTGTTTTGATTGATTAGGTGGTCTCTAAGGTTGGGCTATTGGTAGTTTGTGGCCTAAACACCATCAGGAAAGGTAAGGAAACTCTTTACCTTGTGAATTTGCGTAAGTAGAAATCCTAGGTATTGATTTATGGTAATTTATATGGTTTTAGTTAAGTTCTTGCACTTGTTGCAGTTGATTTGGAGCTTCGAATGTGAGTTGGTGATTGGAAGCTTGTTTGGACTCAATATTTGGATTTTGGCATATTGGGAATCGGCCAAGGTATAGTTTCGGTTTCCTCTATGTAATATATAATATTTCTGGACACTTAGACTAGTGGACTTTAGGACAGGATTGAATTGATTGTTGGATTTGATAATGTATGATGGTGTTGTTGATATGATGAATTGTGATGTTACACTTTGATGTTGTTATTCATTATTGGAATGAGGCTTGACCATGATGATTTGGAGTGTTTATAGTGAATTTTGATGCTTCTTGATGTGGTGAAAGTTGAAGATAGTGGAATGATGCATTGAGCGAGAATTTGTGGATGAAATGAATGAAACTGTATGTTGGTAGGAAAAGAAATGACGTAGAAGGCGTATAAATAATATTTAGTCAATTTGAAAATATCTTAGGTGTAGGATATTTGATTTTGATTTGGTTTTGGTTGTGAATTTTGGAAAGTTGAGAACCTTGTTGTTTTTGGTAAAAACTAATTTTTTGTGAAGTTTGACGGAGCATAACTTAAGCCTCAAAGCCTGAAATTAAATCAACATTGTTTTAAATTAAAGGTTGCTTTGAGAGCTTTAAATTGATATAAAGTTTGAAGAAAATAGATTTTTATAGAGGAAGTTATGACTGTTTAACGTTTGGTGCCAAAAACTGAATTCGGGAACATTTGAAATTTTTATAAGTCTGGTGTGGGCTACGTACGTGACAGGGTGCACGTGACCCAACCGATCCATTCGGATTGGGTGACTCGCGTACGTGAACACTGCCTGCGTATGCGAGCTAGAAGGCTTTTTAACCCTTGCGTACACGACACAGTGCACGCGACGCAGCTAAACCATTCGGGTTCCATTCGGGTTGGGCATCTGATGTGTGGAAATCTGATTTCACACACAAAACATCACCGGCAAGTGTACCGGGTCGCATCAAGTAGTAAAACTCACTTAGAGTGAGGACGATCCCACATAGATTGATGGATCAAGCAACTTTAGTGGGTGATTAGTTTAGTTAAGCTAACATTGGTGAATTGAGTGAAAATTTGATAATAGAATGTAAAGTGCAGAGAATTTAAAGTTGCAGAAGGTAAATTGCAGTGAAAGTAAAGAACAAAATGTAAATTGACTGAAGCTTAAAGAATAAGAAATGTAAATTGCATCAAATGTAAATGGGGGCTGGGTACTAGAAGATCAATGAAGCAGTAGATCAAAGCTTAGAACAATTGCAGGGAAATTAAATTTGCAGGAAAATTAAATTCAAGGTAAATGGAACAGAAGATTCAAATTCAAGCTCAATGTAAACTGAAATATGTAGTTGCAGAAAAGTAAAATAGCAGAAGAGGAAATCAGCATGAAGACTTAGATCAATTTTGAAATCTCAAAGAGAAATTAACAATTTCAATGAAGTAATAAAAATAGAAAGAAAGCCAAGAACTCAATTGCTCTCTTGATCAAAACAGAAAGGAAATTGCAGAGGAAGGAAAATGAAACAGAAAGGAAAGTGTTCCGTGGGTTACCTGAAACTGTAGGCCGATCTCGGATGAGATCTTCTGTACTGGTCGGAGATGACGTGTCCGGCTGGTTGGTGGCGGCCGGAGCTGTTGTGTCCGACTTGTTGGACTGGCTGCACTTCTGATCCTTGGTCACCGGAGGGTGGGGGGTACCTGCAAGAGACTCCGATGCTTAAGTTAGCACGGGTATTAAGCAGGTTTATTGTAGAATCAGAGTATGAGTTATACCTGGGTGCTCCAGTGTATTTATAGTAGCTGTAGAGTGACCTTTCTAGATAAGATAAGTTAGTTATCTTATCTTATCTTTATCTTTGAGTTGAGGTCAGCTTATCTTCAAAGGAACCGCCCTTATCTCTTATAGGCTTGGACGGCCTTTGGACTTGGGTCGTGTTCCTCTACTTGGGCCCTTTATGGGCTTTCCTGTCAACTTGGTCGAGTTCTTTAAGAAGAAGTCGGTCCGCTTGACCTGAAGAGGTCGGTCGCTTTGTCGTCGATCATCCCAGGTCAGATAGCTCGACCCAGGGTATGAACAGTGCCCCTGCTTGAGTTCGGTCTTCTGCTTTGAAGTCGAATTTCTTGACTTCGAACTTTCTTTACAGTGAAGCCGAACTCGAGCACTTTTGTCGATTCCTTTCTACGTAGAGCTTTTTGAATGTAGAACATTTTCCTCTAAAAACGCGCGCTTTTATATCAGCGCTTTGTTCTTGGGAATGTGAGAGGGTTTAATGCCTTCATTAATTGGTTATTAATTACCCTCGTTCTCTCTTGGCTTTTATTTTTGAAATTCTTAATCAAAAAATGGTTTCTCTTCTTTGCTCCTCTTCGTAACTTTTCCCTCTACTATCTCATTTTCTGTTTCTTTCGCAATTTCTCCTGCAACGCCTGTTCTGTTACTGCTTTCTGTGGGAAAGGGGCGATTTCCAGATTTCTCCTTCTATCTTCGTAATTTCTGCTTCGAGGGGGGTAGTTTTGCTTCTGCTCTTCGGCTTTCTTTTACAGTCTTTCTTCTATTTCTCCAGGTTCGATTTTTCTTTCTATCTTTCTCTATGCCATTTTTGTGTCTGTTTTGAGAAAGTTTGGGTTTTTCTATCTTTTTTGCTGATCATTGTGTGTCTTGTAGTTTCTCCCTCTGTTTCTTGATACTTTAAGAACTTTGCATGTTTTGTGAATGCTTTTGTATTTGAAGCTTTGGAATGATGACTTTGTTTGATTCTGAAAAAGGTTGCTCCTTTGACGATTTTGAGAGTGTTCGATGTTGGTGCTTGTTCTCTGCTGATGATTTTTTGCTTGATTTCGACAAAGTTTGCGTCTTTGCTATTTCTCTGCTTTTTGATGGTTTTCTGTTTGGCATTGTTGACGTTGACAGTGCTTTCGCTGGTAGACTGTAGAAAGATAGTTGCTTTGATGACTTTGCATTTTTTAACTTGATGGACGAAATGCTGGCTGCTTTAGGTCTTCTTTCCTTGTTTTGAGAGATATTGGGGTGTAGGTTTTTCCTAGAAATCTTGCTTTGTTATTGCCTCCAAAGGATGCCCAGGACTTTTTGGCTTTAGTCTTGGGGTTTTCCTTTTGTTTATCCGTCCGTTGAGATGTTTTGACCCGTGCCCGAGATGTTTTTTGAGTAATCCGCTCTTCTTTTCTTTTGTAGGATCTTAGTTGACCTCATGTCTTCCCGAAATAACATCGTAGCGACGCCTTCCCAGGTCCCTGCGGGTATGGCCGATTGGGTGGACTCCATGGTTCTCATGTGTGTCTCACTGGTTGATTCTGAGTTTTGTTCTCAGCTTAGGCAGTTTCACAGCGTCTGTAGTAACTCTGGTGATGAGAAGAATTATGAGCTTGTTCCTCCTTCCTCTGATGAGAGAGTCTGTTTCTCGAGTCGAGTTGTTGACAATCGCCCTTTCTTTTATGCTTACAATTTTTTCTTTGGTCAACTCGGAGTTACTCTTCCCTTTACTCCATTTGAAATTGACCTGTTATGGTCTTGTAATTTTTCCCCTTCTCAACTTCACCCCAACTCCTGGGGTTTTATTAAAATCTTTCAATTGTTGTGTAATAGTTTTGGTATTCTTGCTTTCCAATCTCTCTTTTTCTATTTGTTTGTCTTGACTAAGCCTGGTGTGGTGAAAAAGAAGTCAGCTGGGTCTCCTTCCGTTCTACCCGAGGAAAGAAAGTTTTTTCCATGTTTGACGAATCGTTTCGGGATTTTAAAAACTATTTCTTCAAGGTCCGAGCTGTTGAAGGATCTCGGCCCTTTTTCTTGGATGAAAATGATGAGCCCGCCTTTCCCCTAGAGTGGCAAAAGTATGTTAGGGTCTCTAGGTACTCTTGGGACATGTTGGATGAGGCTGAGCGAGCCTTTGTGACTGTTTTAGAGGAGCGTTGGGGTCAGCCTCCCCATCTTGACACAAAGAAATTTCTAACCAACCCTTCTCTTCTTCAATCTGAACTGGGTATCTTGTGTTTCCTTTGCTGTTTGTCTTATGATGCTTGTAGCTGTATTTTCGACTTGTTTGATTTGTAGCTTGACTTCTATTTTATTTGCAGAGGCAATGAAGAACAATGAGTCTATGAAAGCTTTTAAAAGGGCACAGAAGGCGACTGCTGCCAGGAATGTTGCGGCCAGGGCTGCTGGGGAGGGGTCTTCTCAGCCTCGTGAGAAGCCGGCCGTGCCGAGCTCTCCCGCGGTGAAGAAGACGATCCCGATACCCCGAGTCCGTTTGGTGGATCCCCCTTCTTCTTCTGCTGTTCCACCCATTGTTCCTCCAAGTAAAAAGCAAAAGACTTCCGAGCCCTTTGATCTCAATGCTCCTAACTTCAACGCTATTGAATTTATAGATCAACAGATTGAGCCATATGGTACCATTCCCATGGATGATGTGTCCATTCTTCATCATTTGGAGTTTATGGCTCAGAATCATGTGAGGATGGCCTATCTGGCGGCTGCGATTCATCGAACTGCTCAGAACCTTCCTCTTCATGCTACTAAGGCATTTATGGAGGAGGCGAAACGGGAGTTCGACCGGATGAAGGGGTTGAAGGAGGAGCTCGAGGTGAAGGTGGCCAAGTTGGAGAAGGACCTCGAGAATGAGAAGGCGAGCTCTGAGTCGCTGGCTGCTTCCTTGAGGTTGGCTGAGGATGCAGCCATGATGCACAAGGAAAGCTATGTGACATCCTATAGGGAGGGGAGGCGCTTGAGGGAAGAGCTGGACAACGCCCGGGAGGATTATGCCGACCTCCAGGGTCATCTTGTTGGTAGCGTAACTGCTGCTTACGAGAACTTGAAAGAACAAGTCCGGATCATTGCTCCTGAGGCCGATCTCACCCTTTTCAGTTTGGATAATGTTGTCCGAGATGGCAAAATTGTCCCTGATGATGAGGGTGATGATGATGAAGTTGTTCCTCCCCTCGTGTCTTCCACCAAGGCGCCGACTTCTTCCGCTCCTCCTGCTGTGCCTGACTTGGATTGCCAGATCCTGACTTCAAGCTCGCCCTCCTTCCCCTGGTCTTGATGCCGCGAAGAAAGCTCCTAATGGTGCCGAGAAAACTTCTGATGCCTGTTGATTTGTAGTTGGCCCGGCTTGTGGGCATTTTGTGGAAACTTTTTGTAACTTTTATGTAGATGGCCCGATTTTTTGGCCTTTTGAACTCTTTATTTAGATGTTGACTCTTCTTAGTTGCTTTCCTAGCAACTTTTATTACTTTTAAAAACAGACAAGTAGCTTGCTACCCTTTGGGTAGTAAGTGTTGGTGGTCCTTCGAGGCCTTTATAATTTTATATAAAACCTGCAGATTGTTGAACTTTCCCAATTTGAACTTCTTGAGTTTTTGACTCTTTGTAGCTGTAGGGGTCTAATTTGGTTTTTTTGCTTTGCGTGTGTTTTTTAGTGCCTTGTGACCGACTTCTTTGCGTTGGTCCCCTGATAGACTCCTTTTTGTAATCCTCTTTCTTGGACCTTCGGGAGGTCTCTTTCGGGGATTACTTGTCTTTTGTAGGAGGTCGACTTAGTTAGGTCGATCTTGTCTAAGTTATTTCGTAATCCTCTTTCTTGGACCCTTGTTAGGTCTCTTTCAGGGATTACTTTTATAACTTGTTTTTGTAGGGGACCGACCTCGTTAGGTCGATCTCTTCTAAGTTATTTTGTAATCCTCTTTCTTGGACCTTTGTCAGGTCTCTTTCAGGGATTACTTTTATAACTTGTTTTTGTAGGGGACCGACTTTGTTAGGTCGATCTCTTCTAAGTTATTTTGTAATCCTCTTTCTTGGACCTTTGTCAGGTCTCTTTCAGGGATTACTTTTATAACTTGTCTTTTGTAGGAGGTCGACTTCGTTAGGTCGATCTCTTCTAAGTTATTTTGTAATCCTCTTTCTTGGACCTTTGTCAGGTCTCTTTTAGGGATTACTTTTATAACTTGTTTTTGTAGGGGACCGACTTCGTTAGGTCAATCTCTTCTAAGTTATTTTGTAATCCTCTTTCTTGGACCTTTGTCAGGTCTCTTTCAGGGATTACTTTTATAACTTGTTTTCGTAGGGGACCGACTTCGTTAGGTCGATCTCTTCTAAGTTATAGCAATTCCTCTTTAATAGGGTTGGCCAGACCTCTTTCCAGGGATTCGCTGATAACTTGGGTTGACTTGATCCGACTTTTTGATGTCGGCCAGTCTCTTTAAGTTATTTATATTAGCTATCCGTAAGACCTTGTCAGGTTCTTTTTAGATTGCTTTCAATAACTTCTTACACTATTCTGTGTTCATTTTTGCCGATTTGTAGAAAGTGGTTGGCATATCGAGCTCGTCCTTTGGGTGAATCGCGTTTTCACCTTTATTGGACGATTTCTCTTTATCGTGGTCGTGCAGTGAAATTGTTTTTCACTTTTTGCCGACCTGTAGCTTTATAATCGGACGATGAATGCTTCAGAATAATGCGTCTTGAAATCTTTGTAGAATACCTAGGTAATATTTTATTCAAAGAAAAATGCAAATATATACATGTGGGATTTTTCTCATCCTCTTAAGTTGGGTCTGGGTCTCGACCTGGTGCCTCATTAAAAAAAAACTTTTCAGGAAAAAGAGCGCATCCACTGGTGAGATCCTTTACCCTTTCTAACTGTAGTACCTTCTTAGGTTGCAAGCATGCCATGACCTTGGAAGCTCCCGTCTGTCGAGTTCGGATATTCTGTAGTAGCCCTTCCCGAGTACTTCTGTGACCCGGTATGGTCCTTTCCAATTGGCTGCTAGTTTTCCCTCTCCGGGTCGAGTTGTTCCTATGTCGTTTCGGATTAAGATGAGATCGTTCTCAGCGAAACTCCTTGGTACTACCCTTTGGTTATATCTAGAAGCCATTCGACATTTTAGCGCTTCTTCCCTGATCCGAGCTCTTTCCTGGATCTCCGGTAGTAGGTCGAGTTCTTCCCTCTGAAGTTGGGGGTTTGCTCCCTCATTATAATGGACTGCCCTGTGCGATCCTTCCTCAATTTCTACTGGAATCATTGCCTCCGTTCCGTATGTTAACCGAAATGGGGATTCCTTTGTGGTAGAATGTGGCGTTGTTCGATAGGCCCATAGGACTTGTGGAAGCTTCTCTGCCCAAGCTCCCTTTGCATCTTGTAGTCTTCGTTTTAACCCTGCTAATATGACTTTATTGGCGGCTTCGGCCTGTCCGTTGGCTTGAGGGTGTTCGACAGAGGTAAACTGGTGCTTTATAATCAAGTCGAATACTAGTTTTCTGAAGCCGGCATCTATGAATTGGGTGCCATTGTCTGTGGTTATTGAATATGGGATCCCGAATCTTGTGACAATGTTTCTTTATAAAAACTTCCGGCTTCTTTGGGCAGTGGCGTTGGCTAAGGGTTCTGCCTCGATCCACTTTGTGAAGTGATCTACCCCTACTATGAGGAATTTAACTTGCCCCGATCCCTGGGGAAAGGGGCCGAGAAGGTCGGGTCCCCACTTCGCAAAAGGCCAAGGTGCGGTTACACTGATGAGTTCTTCTGGTGGGGCGATATGGAAGTTGGCATGCTTCTGACATGGTGGACATGTCTTTACGAACTCTGTAGATTCTTTCTGTAGAGTTGGCCAGTAAAACCCTGCCCGGAGTATCTTTTTGGCAAGAGCCCTCGCTCCGACATGACTGCCGCAGATGCCGCTGTGTACCTCTTCTAGCACTTCCCTGGTGTGGGAGGTCGGCACGCACTTTAGTAATGGCACCGATATCCCTCTTTTGTACAGGTTGTTGTTTATAATGGTGTAGTATTGTGCTTCCCTTTTTAGCTTCTTTGCTTCCTTTTCTTCTGCGGGGAGCGTTCCTGACTTGAGGTAGTTGATTATGGGGATCATCCAGTCTTGGTCCTGGCCTGTTATGTTTAGGACTTTTTCTGTTTCCGAGATTGATGGGTTCTGTAGCATTTCCTGGATGAGGCTTCTATTATTGCCTCCTGGTTTGGTGCTAGCCAGCTTTGAGAGTGCATCAGCTCGAGCATTTTGCTCACGGGGTATGTGGCAGATCTTGTATTCCCCGAATTGTTCGAGCTGTTGCTTGGTTTTATCCAGGTATATTTTCATGATGGGATCTTTGGCTTCGTAGCTCCCTGCTATCTGTGATGTGACCACTTGCGAATCACTATAGATGTTGAGTTTTCGCGCTCCCACTTCTTCAGTCAGTTTCAAGCCAGCTAGCAACGCTTCGTATTCTGCCTGGTTATTTGAAGCCGGGAATCCGAACTTGAGGGAAAGCTCAACTTGGGCTCCCTAGTTGCTTTCTATTATCACTCCTGCGCCACTTCCTGTTTTGTTTGAAGATCCATCCACATACAAATTCCACTCTATGGGGGCCTCTAGGGCATCTATGAACTCGGCGATAAAATCGTCTAGGTATTGTGATTTGATGGTGGTCCGAGCTTCATATTGGAGGTCGAATTCTGACAGCTCGACTGCCCATTGTAGAATTCTACCAGCTAAATCTGTTTTCTGTAGTATTCCTTTTAAGGGCTGATTAGTTCGAACTTTGATGGTGTGGGCCTGGAAGTAGGGGCGGAGTCGCCGAGATGTTAAGACGAGAGTGTAGGCAAATTTTTCTATTTTCTGATAGTTCAGCTCGGATCCCTGTAGTGCTTTGCTAATGAAGTAGATGGGTTGTTGCCCGTTTTCGCTTTCTCGGATCAATGCTGATGCTACTGCCTTTTCTCCTACTGCAAGATATAGTATGAGTGGTTCTCCTTCTTGAGGTCGGGATAGGATAGGTGGCTGTCCTAAGAACTTATTAAAGTCTTGGAACGCTTGTTCGCACTCTGTCGTCCATTCGAACTGTTTTCCTTTTCTTAAAGTTGCATAGAAGGGGAGAGATCTTATTGCAACTCCTGCTAAGAATCGGGATAGGGCAGCCAACCTCCCGTTGAGTTGCTGTACTTCTTTCACGCAGGTTGGGCTCTTCATGTTTAATATGGCCTGGCATTTATCTGGGTTTGCTTCAATTCCCCGTTGTGTGAGCATGAAGCCTAAGAATTTTCCTGCTTCTACCGCGAAGGTGCATTTGGCTGGATTGAGTCGCATACCATGTTTCCTGATGGTGTCAAACACTTGGGCTAGGTCGGTCAACAGTGTCTGTTTGCTTTTCATTTTAATTAGCATGTCGTCTGGTGCACGAATTGTGAATCACACTTTTCACAACGCGTACCACTAACCAGCAAGTGCACTGGGTCGTCCAAGTAATACCTCACGTGAGTAAGGGTCGAATCCCACGGAGATTGTTGGTTTGAAGCAATCTATGGTTATCTTGTAAATCTTAGTCAGGAAGTCAATTATGTTTATCAGTTGAATTGTGAATAACCAAGAAAACATAAATTAAAGATTACTTGTTGTGCAGTAATGGAGAATATGTTGGAGTTTTGGAGATGCTTTGTCTTCTGAATCTCTGCTTTCCTCTGTCTTCTGATTCACGCACGCACGCCCTCCTATGGCAAGCTGTGTGTTGGTGGATCACCGTTGTCAATGGCTACCTTCCGTCCTCCCAGTGAAAACTACGCTCACGCGCTCTGTCACAGCACGGCTAATCACCGGTTGGTTCTCGATCCGGTTGGAATAGGATTTACTATCCTTTTGCGTCTGTCACTAACGCCCAGCCTTCAAGAGTTTGAAGCTCGTCACAGTCATTCAATCCTTGAATCCTACTCGGAATACCACAGACAAGGTTTAGACTTTCCGGATTCTCATGAATGCTGCCATCAGTTCTAGCTTATACCACGGAGATTCTGATTAAGGAATCTAAGAGATACTCATTCAATCGTATATAGAACGGAGGTGGTTGTCAGGCACACGTTCATGATTTGAGGAAGGTGATGAGTGTCACAGCTCATCACCTCCATCACAGTTAAGCGCGAATGAACATCTTAGATAGGAACAAGCGTGTTTGAATGGAAAACAGAAATACTTGCATTAATTCATCGAGACACAGCAGAGCTCCTCACCCACAACAATGGGGTTTAGAGACTCATGCCATCAGAGAATACAAAGTTTAGATCTGAAGTGTCATGAGATACAAAATAAGTCTCTAAAAGTTGTTTAAATACTAAACTAGTAGCCTAGGTTTACAAAAATTGGATAAACTATGATGGATGATGCAGAGATCCACTTCTGGGGCCCACTTGGTGTGTGCTGGGGCCCACTTGGTGTGTGCTGGGGCTGAGACATAAGCAATTCACGTGCAGAGGCCATTTGTGGAGTTGAACGCCAGTTTTTATGCCAGTTTGGGCGTTCAACTCCAGCTTTTGATCCTTTTCTGGCGCTGGACGCCAGAATTGGGCAGAGGACTGGCGTTGAACGCCAGTTTACGTCGTCTATCCTTGTGCAAAATATAGACTATTATATATTGCTGGAAAGCCGTGGATGTCTACTTTCCAACACAATTAGAAGCACGCCATTTCGAGTTCTGTAGCTCCAGAAAATCCACTTTGAGTGCAGGGAGGTCAGAATCCAACAGCATCAGCAGTCCTTTTTCAGCCTGAATCAGATTTTTGCTCAACTCCTTCAATTTCAGCCAGAAAAATACCTAAAATTACAGAAAAACACACAACTCATAGTAAAGTCCAGAAATATGAATTTTTCCTAAAAACTAATAAAAATAGACTAAAAACTAACTAGAACATACTCAAAACTATATGAAATTAACCCCAAAAAGCGTATAAAATATCCGCTCATCATCGTCCACATAAACTTCCATGATTTTCCCGATGTGCTCCGAGAAGACTTTAGTCATCAATCTTTGATAAGTGGCTCCTGCGTTATTAAGGCCGAAAGGCATTACAATGTAGCAGTAGTTTGCCTTTGGCATTAAGAACGAAGTCTTTTCCTGGTCCGGTGGGTACATGGGGATTTGGTTGTATCCTGAATACGCATCCATAAATGAGAGATATTTATACCCAGAGGAAGCGTCTACCAGGGCGTCGATACTCGGGAGTGGGTATGGATCTTTTGGGCAAGCTTTGTTGAGATCTGTATAATCGGTGCACATTCGCCACTTCCCGTTTGATTTCTTCACCAAGACAACGTTGGCTAGCCATAGTGGGTATTTGACTTCTCTTATAAATCCAGCTTCCAATAGTGCCTGCACTTGCTCTTCCACAGCCTGGGATCGCTCTGGCCCGAGCTTTCTTCGTCTTTGTTGTACTGGTCGAGATCCTGGATAGACTGCCAACTTGTGACACATTAGCTTAGGGTCTATACCTGGCATGTCTGCGGCTTTCCATGCAAACAGGTCGGCATTATCTCGCAAAAATTGTATTAGCAGTTCTTTTAGATCTCCTTTGAGGATTGTTCCGATATTAGTTGTTTTTTCCGAGGTGTTTCCGATCTGAATTTTTTCTATCTCGCCCTCTGGTTGGGGATGGAACTCCTTTCGTCGTTGAACTCTGCCTAGCTCAATTGTGTGGAACTCTTCTCCTTTGCCTCTGAGGTTGAGGCTCTCGTTGTAACAGCGACGCGCCATCCTCTGGTCTGCTTTTATTGTAGCTATTCCTTTTGGAGTTGGGAATTTTATGCACAGGTGTGGGGTCGAGACTATTGCACCGAGTTGGTTGAGCGTGGTCCGACCTATGAGAGCGTTGTAGGCTGAGCTTACGTTGACTACGATGTAGTCTATTTTGAGAGTTCTTGATTGGTCTCCTTTTCCAAAGGTTGTATGCAGTGGTATGTATCCTAGTGGTCGGATCGGAGTGTCTCCTAACCCGAACAAACTGTTTGGATATGCTTTAAGTTCTTTTTCTTCTAGGCCGAGCTTATCGAAGGCTGTTTTGAATAAGATGTCGGCAGAACTCCCTTGGTCTATTAATGTCCGGTGTAGGTTAGCGTTTGCCAAGATGATAGTGATAACCATGGGATTTCTTCCGTGTGGCAGACTTCTTTATATATTTCGACCAATGATGCCCTAAGAGGAATGTAGTTATGGTACTTCTTAATTTTCTCTCCTTGTCTGTCGTCTTTCCTTTTGGATTCTTTGTCTCTGTCACGGTAGGAAGCTCCCGATTTTGAGGACTCTCCTAGACGAATGTTTTCTTCCATATTGATATATTTTTCTGCTCTCTCCTGAACTTCGTCGAGGGTAGTCGGGTACTTTTTTGATATAGATTGGCTGAAAGGTCCCTCTCGTAGGCCGTTGATGAGTCCCATGATTGCGGCTTCCGTGGGTAAACTTTGTATGTCCATGCATGTTTTGTTGAATCTTTCCATGTAGTTGCGAAGGCTCTCCCGATCTCCTTATTTGATTCCTAATAAACTGGGGGCGTGCTTAGCTTTATCCTTTTGAATGGAAAATCTGGCTAAGAATTTCTTAGCTAAGTCGTCGAAACTTGAGATGGATTTTGGTGGTAAGTTGTCGAACAACCGCATAGCTGTCTTTGTCAGAGTTGTTGGGAAGGCTTTATAGCGAACAGCGTCTGGGGCGTCGGTAAGATACATTCTGCTTCTGAAGTTACTGAGATGGTGGTTAGGATCCGTGGTGCCGTCATATAGAGCCATATCCGGGAGTTTGAAGTCTTTTGGAATTTTGGTTTTCATGATTTCCCTAGTGAAGGGGTCTTGCTCTTTGTGTGAATTCTCCTCGAGATTAGCGCGAGGGACTTTTGATTTGAGATTGGCTTCCAATTGCTGCAATTTTTCTTCCAACTCCCGACGTCGCCGCATCTCTCTTTGTAGATCTCTTCCGATTTCCCTTTGTTGGTGGGTTTCTTTTTCCAGTTGTTTTAGGCGATCTAGGAGTGCTTCTATGGCCCCTGAATTTGGTGAGTCTTTGTCTTGGTTGGTCTCCAGAGTGTCTTGTAGCGTGACGTTTGCGTTTTTGTGCGGTGTTCGATCCTTCAGACCTGAATCGTGATCGTTGTCATGGTTGTCCGCCATGGTGATGGGATGACTTCCAGGTTCCCCGGCAACGGCGCCAATGTTCCGTGGGTTACCTGAAACTGTAGGCCGATCTCGGATGAGATCTTCTGTACTGGTCGGAGATGACGTGTCCGGCTGGTTAGTGGCAGCCGGAGCTGTTGTGTCTGACTTGTTGGACTGGCTGCACTTCTGATCCTTGGTCACCGGAGGGTGGGGGGTACCTGCAAGAGACTCCGATGCTTAAGTTAGCATGGGTATTAAGCAGGTTTATTGTAGAATCAGAGTATGAGTTATACCTGGGTGCTCCAGTGTACTTATAGTAGTTGTAGAGTGACCTTTCTAGATAAGATAAGTTAGTTCTCTTATCTTATCTTTATCATTGAGTTGAGGTCAGCTTATCTTCAAGGGAACCGCCCTTATCTCTTATAGGCTTGGACGGCCTTTGGACTTGGGTCGTGTTCCTCTACTTGGGCCCTTTATGGGCTTTCCTGTCAACTTGGCCGAGTTCTTTAAGAAGAAGTCGGTCCGCTTGACCTGAAGAGGTCGGTCGCTTTGTCGTCGATCATCCCAGGTCGGATAGCTCGACCTAGGGTATGAACAGAAAGTAAAACCCAGATTTGATTTCCCCTTCTCAAGTTCACAAAGGAAAATTTAAACAAAGAGTTCTCTATTATAATCCTACTCCTATTGCTCTCTAGTAGAGCCAGCCTTCTTACAAAAATGAAAATGATGCCTTATATAGGCTTTTTACCAAATTCAAAATGAAATTGAAATTGAAAACAAATTACAATTAAAATGAAATTCCTAATCTAATTGTTTCTTGTGCCTTTGAATCATGTCAATGGGCTTTGCTTGCTTTGGATTTGAAGAAGAGTGGATCTGGATGGCCTGATTTAATTGGATCAGTGTGAATTTTTTTTTGAAGCTCCAGTGGAGCGCTCGGTTAAGTAAGGAAACGTAGCGCTCCCTTGCCTTGTCCCAGGCTCGTCAAACCAAGCCTTGTTCGTAGTGCTAATTTAACTAATGCAACGTAGCACCCATTACTTTTTCTTTTGTTCCCTTCTTCGAGCCTTGCTGGCTTCATTTGCTAGCAATTTCTTCAGCCCAAAGTAGCGCTTAGTGAGTGAATTGAACATAGCGCCCCTTGCATTGGAGTGAGGCTCCCTCTTTGAGCCTAGCTGGCTTCCTTTATAAGTGTCACGCTTCACTTTTATCTTTGGGGAGGCCCGAAAACATTAACAAAGTTAACGTAGCGCTCAATTTTTAAAGGCTACCTCCTTGGCTTGATGGGCTTCCCTTGCTTGTGTGGTTCCTCATGGTGCGCTACGTTCATTTAATGAACGTTAGATGCATGCCTTCCTTACCTAGCCTCCATGAGCCCAAGAAAGTTAACAAAATTCACGTAGCGCTCCCTTTCTTCCTTGGATGAGCGCTCCGTTACATTTTATGAACGCTAGGCTTTTTTTTTTTGTTTTAACGCCTTAGTTCATTATATTGCATGCTTTGGCTTTTAATTATCTTAGTAATGCATTCATGAACTTTCATTTAATTAATAAAGCCAATGCATTCATGTTTAAAGCATGATATGTTCTTTAGCCAATGATGACAAGTCATCCTAGCCTGTTTTAGCTAGTCTTTTTCTCTTGTTTTCATTAGAATTATGCACTTTCTTGAGCCATAAGCAAGCCAAGTGGGTAGATTTTCATGCTTCCTTTGATTTAATCAACCATGTATGAATTCATGCCATTTCATGAGATTTTATGCTATATTTGTTGCATATTATGAAAGATTGAATATCTCATGATTTTGAGCATAGCTTTGATGAGTTTGGTTGATTAATGATAGGTGAAGAAAGCTTGGAGAAAGGTTGAAGCAAGAAGGAATGGCTAGGAGTGAAGAGAGGACAATGGAATAAGTGAAATTGAACCAGGAAGCAAGAAGCTGGACCTAAAGTTAGCATCAAACTTTTGCACAAACTTTTGGTTGAAAAGTTAGCCCCAACGTTAGCCCCCTAACTTGGAGGCTAACGTTGGAACTTGAAAATTCTCCCCTAGGCACCAAAAGTTTGTGCCAACGTTAGCCCCCTAACTTGGAGGCTAACATTGGCACATGAATTCCTCCCTGGCCATCCAACGTTTGCGCCAACGTTAGCCCCCTAACTTGGAGGCTAACGTTGGCACATGAATTTTCAATGGAGAAGGAGCAAAAGTTTGCGCCAACGTTAGCCCCCTAACTTGGTGGCTAACGTTGGCGCCACAAGCACATTAGGCAAGGCCAACGTTAGGGTCAAAGTTAGACCCCTAACGTTGGCACCAACGTTCATACCAGCAAATTGTGCTGGCTGCTATGAAAAGTTGGAGCCAAAGTTAGACCCCTAACTTTAGCTCCAACTTTTGGTCCAACTTTTGCTAACCTCAAACCCGGTTCAATTGGTTCACTTTGGTTCTTCTTCAAACTTCAAGAGCAATCAACCAAGGCCTCTTTCAACCCAATTCCACCAAGAGCAAAGGCCCAACTCAAGGCTTGAAGATCATTTGAAGAAAGTGTATAAATAGGATAGAATTCAAGTTCTTCAGGGAGCTTTCCTTTTGGAATTTTCATAATAGCTTTCGGAGAGCTTTTGATATTGAGTGAACTTTAATTTCTTTGTTTTCATTGCTTTCAATTTCATTTACTCTTGTCTTGGATCTTGGATTGGAGAATTGAAGAAATTCTATTTCAATCTCAATCTTGGATCTCTCTGTTTCTTTACTGTTAATTGAATTTCATTTCCGGTTAATTGCTCTTCATCTATTCTCTTTGAAATTTACAACTCCCTTGCAATTGTTCTTATTGGATCTAGGAAAGCATTGAGATCTAGACTTAGTTTTCTAGTCTCTGGGTCCTGAGATCCAAATCTCCAATTTACATTCTGTTTCTTGCTTTCCATGTTCATTTACTTTTCTACTATAAGATCCGATCCAATCCCAATCCCCTTTTACTCTTCTGTTTGATGCAATTTAACTTTTCCTTGTTTAATTACTGCAAATCCACGTCCCAATCCCCTTTACATTTCAAGCAATTTACATTCCTTGCACTTTAAGATTCCGCAATTTACATTTCTTGCACTCTAAGTTTCTACCATTTAATTTCTTGTTCTTTACGTTTCAGCAATTTATTTCTTGTTCTCTTTACTTCAATGCAATTTAATTTCTGCAAGTCACAAAACACTCAACCAACACTCGATTCGCTTGACTAAATCAACCACTAAACTAAAATTGCTCAATCCTTCAATCCCTGTGGGATCGACCTCACTCCCGTGAGTTTTTATTACTTGATGCGACCCGGTACACTTGCCGGTTAGTTTTGGGTGTTTTTGGAGAAATTTATTTTTCACCAAAATATCTCATCAAGTTTTTGGCGCCGTTGCCGGGGATTGATTAGATTGACAATGATTAAGTGAGGTGGTAATCTAGATCAAGCACTTTTTCTTTAATTTTTGACTAACCCACTAACTGTTTGAAGTTTTGCCTGAGCTGATAGAAACCTCATTCTAGCAATAGAGTGAAATTTCCTTGGCTCATCCTGCTGAATATGATTTTCATAGCTTGAAAAACAAACGAGAGGAGTGGTTTTCGTTCATTGCTCTCTCGAGTTTGCCAACTGTTTGATACTTTGTGTCAACTGATCCTTCAATCATATCCTGGCCTGAATATGCTCTATCTTCACTTGAATTGGTTGTGACTGTGCAGATCATGGAAGGGAACTCAACAAATTCTAGCAATCATGAGAGTAATACCCCTACCATGGATGATAATGTAACCCATAGTTCGAAGCAACTATCCATAGCCATGAAAAGGATGCTGTGTTGAAAGAGAAGGGAGTCATGGAGGAAAATAAGAAGGCTATGGAAAGAGAAACAGAGGGAAGGAAGCCCATAGCAAGAGGAGGAAACCTAAGGCAACAGAAGCCTCAACTTCCATGAGCACAGAGTGAAGGATGTCAAGCTAGTGACAATAAAAGAGCGCTTGTTGGGAGGCAAACCAACCGGAGGTAACTGTCTTTTCATATCCATTTCAATAAAAAGGTTAACTAGTTTTATCTACATTGCAAGAAGCTAAGTTTGGTGTTGCACACCAAAACAATCTAAGGGAGAATGAAGGACTCTAAGTTTGGTGTTCCACCAAAATCTCATCATAAAACACACTCTCACCTTCTGCATAATGCTGGCCTCAAGCATGTTGGATAAACTAGTTAACTATTCTGCTGTTTCCTAGTTTTCAGTTTTATTGCTTTTGAAAAAGAAGAAAAAGAGTTTCACACATGGTTAATCTGATGCATTGGCAAGGTACTAAGTTTGGTGTTCCCACACCAAAGTAAGTACAAAGGCCCACAAATAAATCATGCAAGCTAACCATTTTTCAAGTGCTTGGGGAACAAGCAACTTTCAACATCACTGTAGAGGTCCATACAAGCTGTTGGAAGGATTGAGCATCATCAACCAAAGAACAAAAGATGAACCTAAAGGCCAGCAACAATGATGATGAGAAAAAAGGAAAGCAATTGAACTCCAACAGGTTGTATTGTTAAGTGATTATTCTACACCAATTATTGCTGTGATTTAAAGTTGGATTGTATCCTTAATTGCCCTGCCTGCATGCATAGTATAATTTCTTTCTTTATAATTCAATAAGCAAGAGGCTTGATCATTCACAACATTCTCATCTTCAAAACTTGTTTGCACTCAATTTCCAAGAAATGCATCACATGAAAGTTCTTTGAAAAGAAGGATTGAGGAATTTAACAATTTTGAGGCAAGCAAAAGATTAGGAGAAGTGGTGGTTCTAGTTGTATGATAATGTATTGAGGTTGCATGCTTGTGAAAACTTGCATGGGAGCTCATAGGCGGGACATGAAGTTCAAAAAAGTATTGTGGAGATTCTCAAAAACTTATTGATCTAAGAAGTAGCAAATAAAACAAAAAGAAAGAAAAGAAAATGCAAAAACAAAAAGAACATAGCCCAAGGCTCTGAGCATCAATTACTAGGCAGAAAAGAAAGAAGAAACAATGACTCAAAGAGTTGGTAGCCTAGTAAAATGCTTGTGGTTGAGTTGTGTCAAAGAAAGAGGCTTGAGCAAGTAAATCCTTAGGGGTGCTTTAACACCTAATACCTTAAAACCAACTGGTTTAGGAGTATTGATTGAAAGCTTATCTAAAGAGCCGCTTTGAGACATGATACTTAGAGTCGAGGCCAAAGCACAGAAACTATAAGCTGCTTCAAGGTGATTACATATATAGAGACCTCCATGATACCATTTGGATGAAAATCCTAAGACCTACGACTCCCAATATGTAAGGACTAGTGAGCATTGAAGCCCTTACATGAGCATATGGTTTAGAATTCACCCCACTGATACTTGATCACTTCACTCACTGCACTTTACAATTGTTCCTCTATCCATCTTAATTGAAAGAACCTTGGAGCATAAATCTTTTCTTGCTTGGGGACAAGCAAGTTTTAAGTTTGGTGTTGTGATGACAAGTCATCCTAGCCTGTTTTAGCTAGTCTTTTTCTCTTGTTTTCATTAGAATTATGCACTTTCTTGAGCCATAAGCAAGCCAAGTGGGTAGATTTTCATGCTTCCTTTGATTTAATCAACCATGTATGAATTCATGCCATTTCATGAGATTTTATGCTATATTTGTTGCAAATTATGAAAGATTGAATATCTCATGATTTTGAGCATAGCTTTGATGAGTTTGGTTGATTAATGATAGGTGAAGAAAGCTTGGAGAAAGGTTGAAGCAAGAAGGAATGGCTAGGAGTGAAGAGAGGACAATGGAATAAGTGAAATTGAACCAGGAAGCAAGAAGCTGGACCTAAAGTTAGCATCAAACTTTTGCACAAACTTTTGGTTGAAAAGTTAGCCCTAACGTTAGCCCCCTAACTTGGAGGCTAACGTTGGAACTTGAAAATTCTCCCCTGGGCACCAAAAGTTTGCGCCAACGTTAGCCCCCTAACTTGGAGGCTAACGTTGGCACATGAATTCCTCCCTGGCCATCCAACGTTTGCGCCAACGTTAGCCCCCTAACTTGGAGGCTAACGTTGGCACATGAATTTTCAATGGAGAAGGAGCAAACGTTTGCGCCAACGTTAGTCCCCTAACTTGGTGGCTAACGTTGGCGCCACAAGCACATTAGGCAAGGCCAACGTTAGGGTCAAAGTTAGACCCCTAACGTTGGCACCAACGTTCATACCAGCAAATTGTGCTGGCTGCTATGAAAAGTTGGAGCCAAAGTTAGACCCCTAACTTTAGATCCAACTTTTGGTCCAACTTTTGCTAACCTCAAACCCGGTTCAATTGGTTCACTTTGGTTCTTCTTCAAATTTCAAGAGCAATCAACCAAGGCCTCTTTCAACCCAATTCCACCAAGAGCAAAGGCCCAACTCAAGGCTTGAAGATCATTTGAAGAAAGTGTATAAATAGGATAGAATTCAAGTTCTTCAGGGAGCTTTCCTTTTGGAATTTTCATAATAGTTTTCGGAGAGCTTTTGATATTGAGTGAACTTTAATTTCTATGTTTTCATTGCTTTCAATTTCATTTACTCTTGTCTTGGATCTTGGATTGGAGAATTGAAGAAATTCTGTTTCAATCTCAATCTTGGATCTCTCTGTTTCTTTACTGTTAATTGAATTTCATTTCCGGTTAATTGCTCTTCATCTATTCTCTTTGAAATTTACAACTCCCTTGCAATTGTTCTTATTGGATCTAGGAAGGCATTGAGATCTAGACTTAGTTTTCTAGTCTCTGGGTCTTGAGATCCAAATCTCCAATTTACATTCTGTTTCTTGCTTTCCATGTTCATTTACTTTTCTGCTATAAGATCCGATCCAATCCCAATCCCCTTTTACTCTTCTGTTTGATGCAATTTAACTTTTCCTTGTTTAATTACTGCAAATCCACGTCCCAATCCCCTTTACATTTCAAGCAATTTACATTCCTTGCACTTTAAGATTCCGCAATTTACATTTCTTGCACTCTAAGTTTCTACCATTTAATTTCTTGTTCTTTACGTTTCAGCAATTTATTTCTTGTTCTCTTTACTTCAATGCAATTTAATTTCTGCAAGTCACAAAACACTCAACCAACACTCAATTCGCTTGACTAAATCAACCACTAAACTAAAATTGCTCAATCCTTCAATCCCTGTGGGATCGACCTCACTCCCGTGAGTTTTTATTACTTGATGCGACCCGGTACACTTGCCGGTTAGTTTTGGGTGTTTTTGGAGAAATTTATTTTTCACCAAAATATCTCATCAGCCAATTGCCTTTAATAATGCATGCTTTCATTAAATGCCGTAGCATTCATTGACTTAATTAATTAATTAACGTTTCATGCATCATTTCATGCATGCTTTCATTATTGGTTCGGTCATTAAATGCATGCATGCATGGTAATTCATGATGCTAATGTCAAGGCTCCATGGTCATGGGCCACGCTTTTAAAAGCGTGGCCTAAGGTTCCAAAGCGTGCTCAATCTTCAAAGCGTGCCCAAAATTCCTCTTTTCTTCTTTTTAGCTTATTTTGTGCTTTTTTTGCTTCTTTTTCTTCTTATTTCCTACAAAGTTTATAAAATCAAGAGATCAAAGAAATATACCATTTAAGCACAAAAGAATGCAATATTTAAGCACTAATTATCAAATTTCTTGTATGAAAAAGTATAGAAAAATATGACATGATGACATGTCATCAGCATCTCGCGTACGTGAACACTACATGCGTACATGAACTATTCAAAAATGAACCATTGCGTACGCGAACTTTAACAGGCAACGCGAGCAACCCATTCGGGTTGGGACACTCGTGTACGCGAGCAGGGGGTTGCATACGCGACCACCCTTTTTTTCAATAGCATGCGTACGCGAGGCATGGGATTATATACGCGAGACCCCTGTTTTGCTGAAACATGATTTTTCTCTGTTTTCGAAGGTTCTCCTACTTTCTAAAATCCTTTCAAAGGCTGATTTAGAGTATTATCTAATAATTAGGTTCTAATATCATTAAAGATAAGTTAGTGAATTATTTTAGTGAATTTCTATATGAATTTAGAAAACAAAGTTTTAGGTTTCTGGAGCTGATAAACCCCATTTTTAGGGTTTATCTTGTGCTTAATTTAGGATATTCTATGACCTTTTTCCCATATTTATTCAATGAAATAGCATAGTTTCATGATTGTGTCCTAATTTGTGCTTAAGTGTGAAAACATGCTTTTCAAGCCTTAATTAGCTAAATTTGATTCACCTTTGATTCCACTAGATGCCTTGATATGTTTGTTAGTGAATTCAGGATGGAAAGGCTATGAATGGATCAAAGGGATGAAGAGGAAAAGCATGCAAGTGGAGCACTCATGAAGAAACAAAGATTGGGGATGCTAAGATCGACGCGCACGTGCAGCAGATGCGCACGCGTGGAATGTGAGATCACATGGCGATGCGTACGCGTACATGGCGCGTATGCGTGGATAGGAAATTGTCAAGCGACGCGTACGCGTACATGACTCGTACGCGTCGATGCTCGCACTTGACTCACTTAAAGGCAAAACGCTGGGGGCGACTTCTGGGCTTCCCAAGCCCAAATCCAACTCATCTCTGATGCTATTTAACCCAAGGATTGAAGGGAGATCACAACATTACATCACATTAGTTAGTTTTAGTTCAAGTTTTGGAGGGAAAGTTAGTTTCTAGAGAAGAATTAGGATTAGGTTAGGTTTTAGTTCTCTTCTCTTAGATCTAAATCTACTTCTTCTCTTGCTTCAATTTTTCTTTTATTTTATGAATTCTTATATAGATCTCCATTTCCTTTTCAATGCAATTTATGATTTCCATGCCTTTTCATGTTTGATTTGATTTTCTATTATGGATCTATTACCTTTGTATTTAGATCTCTCTTTGATTCTTGCAATTCATGTTGTTTACCTTTATTGCCTTTTATGTGTTTGATGAAATGCTTCTTTTAGCTATGAGTTAAATTTTGTTCCTCTTGGCCTAGGTAGAGTAATTGGTGACTCTTGAGTTATCTAATTCTCTTGTTGATTGATAATTAGAAGTTGCTAATTGACTTGAATGCCACTAAAGCTAGTCTTTCATTATGATTAGATTAGGACTTGTGGAATCAAGTTAATCCATCCACTTGACTTTCCTCCACGGTTAGAGGTTAGCTAAGTGGGAGCAATGGACAATTCTTATTACAATTGCTAAGGATAGCTAGGATAGGACTTCTAGTTCTCATACCTTGCCAAGAGCTTTTCTAGTTGTTAGTTTATTTCCTTTGCAATTTACAATTCTTGTCCCTTATTCCAAAAACTCCAAAACATACCTTTAACCAATAACAAGAGCACTTTATTGCAATTCATAGGGATTACGACCCGAGGTTTAGAAAGGATTATTTGTTAGTTTAGAAACTATACTTGCAATGAGAATTTATTGTGAAATTCTAAACCGTCAAAAATTCGTTCATCAAAATGGCGCCGTTGTCGGTGAGTTGCAAACGTGTGCCTTATTATTAGTTATTGTAAATATTTGTTTTTTGCTTATTTGTTGGTTTTTTGTTAGACTTAGGACTTAGTTGCTTATTTTTATTAGTTTTTGTTTTTTTAAGCTACTATGAATTCTCACCCCTTTGGCTATGAGTTTGGTTCAAACTATGTTCTAGGAAATAGAAGCTACAATAAGGATATGCATCAAGGATGGAACAATCAAAGGTGGGAGAAGCCTCAAGCATATGCTCAACCTTCTTGGCAACAACCTCCTCCGGTCTCATATAGGTATAACTCCAATCCTAATGCATACCAATCTAATGGATGTGGTAGTCCTTCTTGTACGTGTCAAGAACCACCACCACATGCCTATGAACCCTCTCTTCAACATAATTTTGAACCACCATACTCATAAGTCCCTTACCACCAAACACCCCCATATGACCCTAATCCTTACCCACCATACCAAGAACCTTACGAGCCATGCTTAGAACCACCTCCATTCCAACACAATTACCCCCAAGAACCACCACTACAATATACACCATCTCCACATCCTTATCAAAAGGAACCACCTTCGTATTATGAGCCCTTTCACCCAACAAATGAACCCTCCTATCCACCCCAACCTCCATTGGATAACAAAACTCTTAGTGTTACTCATCAAGGGCAAAGAGAGCTTCAAACCACACTTACCTCTACTCTCACTAGTCTCACCACTACTCTCCAAGGTCTTATATCCCACATGGATTCATCATTTACCTCCAATATTCAACCCTCAAGCTCTGGTGCACTTCTTTTTCAACCACATAATGATCTCTCCATCCCATCACCACCCCTCCATGGAAGAGCACCCACATCCATCAATCCAAGAGCAACACGATCCCAATTATGCTAGTGACATGGAACAAGAGAGAAGAGATTGTCTTAGGGACGTAATGGATCGGTTTCACAAATTCATACTTCAAAAGAAGCAAGAGGAGGCCCAAAAGGTGGAGGTAGGAGAGACCCTAGAAGATGAAGCAATTGACAAATTAGTGAAGGTTGGACAAGAAGGAAGCTCCATCATTGAAGACAACTCTACATTATGCGACATCAAGGAGGAATTTGATTTTGTATTAGAGCAAGTGGAGAAGGCCGAAATTATCAAAGAAGAGGAAGTGGTTGAAGACCTAGGAGATGCGGAACCTCCATGGGAAAGTCAAGTCATAGAGCCTCCTTCCAAGATGTTTGAATTTGATGTTGAGGAGGGTGTACAACCTCCAAGGCATACCATGGTTGAAGACTTCGAAGAGGTTGATCAAGAGATGGATTCAAGAATCAATGAATTTCTATCCACAATTGTGTCCTCTCCCATTGAACTAAAGGAAGAGGTTAATGTTGTAGAAGCTTGTCAAGAGGTGACGATCATCAAAGAGGAGCCCAAGAGAGTAAAGCATACATTGGCAAGGCTGCCACTAGAGATACCTCCCCCCCAAGTCATTACCATCCAACACAATATTCAAGTGGGTAATATTCATATCCTTAAACTGTACCTTCCCACTTGACTATGGTTTGCTTGAGACAGATGGTCAACTTAGAGCTCTTTGCGGATTGAAGAGTAAGGGAGAATTGTGTAGTGGTTGGAAACATCACTCTAGGTTCACGATGGTTGCACGATCAAGGTTTGATAACAATGGTTGGTATAGAACCAAAGTGAATGGGTCTAGGAGGATGTTTCGGAGCTTACACAAGAATTCCAAGGCTAAACCACCCGGATGGAATCATGATGATCAACTTATAGACGGGTGTAGATACAAGATTTGGGATCTGGGCATACAAGAGGATCGACTTTGGGAGTTCAAAGCTTGTGGAGAACTTTATCAAGGCTTGGTGAATTTCTCTGGAGATGTTGAAGCTTATTGAAAGTCCAAGCGTTGGTGGATGTTTCAAGATGAGTTCAAGCACAAGCCACCATGACAAGGAGCTCACCAAAATTTCCAACTTAAGGACTTTAACTAAAAGTGCTAGGTGGGAGACAACCCACCATGGTATGATCATCCCTTTTTATTCTTTGTTTTATTTTATTTTATTTTTATCAGTGTTCATTCATAATTTCTGCATCATCACCTGCATTATGCATAAAAAAATAAAAGAAAAAAAAACTCATTCGACGAGCAAGCGTCAAGGACGCGCACGCGTCATATGTGAATGCGAAAAACATTAGGTTAGAATAGAGAGTTGCGCGGGAGTGGGGCAGAAAGTGTGCTCTGTACACAAGCAAGCCCACGCGTACGCGTACATCACGCATGCGCGTCACTTGCATCCTTGGCAATCCACGCGTATGCGTCTGGCACGCGCACGTGTGGATATGGCAATTGGCGTAAATAGCATGATGAACAGCGAGTTGTGATGGTCTGGGGCTGGCACTGTGCTAGAGGCACAAGACCACCCATGCGTGCGCGTGTCTGACGCGCACGCGTCATATGCAAATTTTGGTTCCAACACGCGTACGCGTGTTAGACGCGTATGCGTCGCATGGCCGTTTCAATTTTCACGCGTACGCGTGATGCATGCGTGCGCGTCGCGCCCTGCTTTTCATTTTTCCACTTCTTTCTTCTCTCATTTCTCCTTCTTTCTTCCTCCTTTCTTAGTTTCTTCTTTTTCTTTCTTTAACTTCTCATCCTTATTCTCTTTCATTCTCTTTTACATATTACATTTGCATACTTTCCTTCATTGTAATTTAATTTTGTTCATATTTTTATTTTCTTTTCTACGTTTATTATTTTCTCCGTTAGTGTTAAATGTTCTTATTCAACTGTTGTATCTTTCCTGGTATTATTTTGGTGCTTAGTGACTTGTTTTACACTGTTGGGTGATATTTTTTATCTGTCAATGCCAATCTTTTCTGATACTTGTGTTCCTTTTGTATTGACATGAATTTATATTGTCTTTCATGACCCACTCTCTCTTCCCCATTGTTGCAATTTTTGCACTATTGATATGCCATTAGCTTCTACTGTCTTCTAACTTGCATGTTACAACTACCATGTAGTTGAGACCCTCGTTATTCGGCATTAACCTAACCATATTTTATTTTTTTTTCTATCTTTGTTTCTGGGTTACTTTTCTTCTCTTTTCTCTTCTTTCAGGATGGCCACCGATAAGGGAAAGGGAAAGCTTCTCAATAGGGCAACCGACAAGTCCATCTGCACGACCTTTGGTGAAAAGCATTAGTTGTAGCAACACATCCACTTGCACATCTCACCATGCACCGAGGACGGTGCAATCTTTAAGTGTGAGGAGGTCGATACCGACTTCCGTGGGTTAGTTACTTTATTTTCAACACCAATAGTTAATTAGTTAGTTATTGCATTTGCATGTTTGATTGCATGTTGTTAGATTTCGTGCATACTTTAGCTACTACTTGGTTGAAGTGATATTTTCTTTTTCAAGAAAATATTTTATAGCATTTCACTAGTTTAAGAAATTTTATTTGGAACATGATTTTAGAACTCGAACACACAAAAACCGTGAGATTTCGAGCCTAATTGATTGGTTGCATCTTATCAACCAATATATTTTGTTTTGGTGTGTGTTGTTCTCTCTAAAATTGTGATCTTTGTCTTGCTTAATTCTATATTTCCATTGTTTGATGTATGCATGCACTTATATGATTGAGGCCTTTGTTCACTGATGGGTTGGAACCAGATTCCAACAGCTAAACTCACCAGCAAGTGTACCGGGTCGCATCAAGTAGTAATTACTCACATGAGTGAGGTCGATTGATAAACCACTATTTTATGGTTTATCTTGTGCTCAATTGAGTGGTTTTCATCAACTCTTTACCCACTTATTCATACTATTTGCATGGTTTTACATTTGCCTTCCTAATTATGTGCTTTGATTGAAAAGATGTTTCTTTGGACTTATATTTGCTAATATTAATCCTCTCTTATTACCATTAGATGCCTTGATATGTGTGTTAAGTGTTTTCAGAGATTATAGGGCAGGAATGGCTCAGAGGATGGAAAGGAAGCATGCAAAAGTGGAAGGAATACAATAAGTTGGATAAATTGCTAAGCTGTCCAGCCTGACCTCTTCGCACTCAAACGGCTATAACTTTAGCTACAGAGGTCCAAATGATGCGGTTCTAGTTGCGTTGGAAAGCTAACGTCTGGGACTTCGATTTGATATATAATATGCTATAGTTGCCGTAACGCTAGGCGACGCGACCACGTGCTCCATGCGGCCGCGTTGCAATGACAGAAATCAGCGTGTTTGAATTCTTCTCCAGCGATTTCCGGGCTGTTTTCGACCCAGTTCGTGGCCTAGAAAATACAGATTAGAGGCTATAAAGTGGGGGATTGCATCCATTCATAAGGGGCTCTCATATTCACAATTTTAGGAGTAGATGTAGTTTTTAGAGAGAGAGAGGTTCTCTCCTCTCTCTTAGGATTAGGATTTAGGACTTCTCTTAGTTTTAGGAGTGACTCTCAATCCCAGGTTCTTTATTTTTATTTATTTTTCTAATTTAATTTATGAACTTTTCCATGTTATGATTTGAATATTTTATTTAATATAATTTGAGGTATTTCAGACTTATGATTGCTCTCTTTAATTTATTAATGCTCTGTGTTTATCCAAATTATTTTCATTCAAGTAGACTTTCTTCCCTTTTGGCTTTGGTTAAATAATTGGAGACTCTTGAGTTATCAAACTCATTGTTGATTGAAAATTAAAATTCTTCAAGAATTAATTCGAGTTCCACTAACTCTAACTTTTCCTAAGGAAAGACTAGGACTTGAGGAATCAGAATTAATTCATCCACTTAACTTACCTTCATAGTTAGAGGTTAACAAAGTGGGAAAAAATCCAATTCTCATCACAATTGATAAGGATAACCAGGATAGGACTTCCGGTTCTCATACCTTGCCAAAAGTTTATTTTACAGTTATTTATTTATTTTAATTGCAATTTAAATTACTTGCTCCCTATTCTCAAATCCCCAAATTTACAATCTCCATAACCAATAATAAGAACATACTTCCCTGTAATTCCTTGAGAAGACGACCCGAGGTTTAAATACTTCGTTATCAATTTTAAAGGGGTTTGTTACTTGTGACAACCAAAACGTTTGTAAGAAAGGTTGATTGCTTGGTTTAGTAACTATACTTACAACGAGAGTTTTTATAACTTCTAAACCATCAATCTTCAGTTCTTCATCGATCCCACAGGGATTGAAGGATTGAGCAATTTTAGTTAGGTGGTTGATTTAGTTAAGCAAACAGTTGATGATTTGAGTGAATTGTAACCAACAGAAGCTAAATTGCATGAAACTAAAAGGGAGAGGGAAAATTGACAGTAAATTAAAAAGCAAAAAAAGTAAAATAGCTGAATCTTAAAGTGCAAGTAATGTAAATGACTGAAACTTAAATTGCAAGAAATGTAAATAGCTGAAGCTTAGATTGCAAGAAATGTAAATTGCTTGAAATATAAAGGGGTGTGGGATGCTGGAATTCAGAATTTAATAACAAAAAGTAAAGAAGATGAATTAAGTGCAGCAGATCTAAATAGAATTGGAAAATTACAGTGAAGAACAAACAGAAAGTAAATTCAACTCAGTTGCAAGAGCTAGGAAAGAAATTCAAGAGCTCAGAGGCTCAATGAGACTAGAAAACAAGTCTAGATCTCAATTCCTTCCTTGATCTAGTAGAGAACAATTTGTAGAAGAAAAGAAAATTTAAAAACAGTAAAGAAGATTTAGATCCAATCCTTAGATCAATTGAGAGGAAGAGTGGAAGATGATTCTCAGAATTTAAATCAATGGAACTCTTCGAATCTCAATTCAAGATCCAAAGGAAGATAGCAAAAGTAGCAAAAGAAATGAAAATGAAATCAAAAAGCTTAATCCAACTCACAATTCCTTAGAATTATATAGAAGAGAACAAAGATGAATTGTAGATCAAGGATTGAAACAGAATTCCTTCAATCTCTATCCACAATTCAAAAACAGAAAGCAAGAAATGGAAAAGTGAGAACAAGGAGGAGAGAACCCAACTCTCAATCCCAATTCTCCAATTCAAAGCTCAAAATCAAAATGAAATCAAAAAGCCAAAAGTTCCAAAGGTCCTCTCTTAATTAAACTAAGTCCTATTTATACACTTTCTATTTTTGATCTTCAAAATTTGGAGTGGGCTTCTCATTTGGTGAAGAATTAGATCCAAAGTGGCAATTGAATTAAAATTGGACCCCTGGTGCACCTCCAGGGGAGCGTTCAGTTAACTAAGTTAACTGAGCACTCCAAGTCTTGGTCCCAGGCTCATCAATTTTGTGCGTGCATGGCTCCAGGGGACCGCTCAGTTAACTTAGGCAACTGAGGGCTCAAAGCTTGTTTCCTTGGCCCATTTGATGCGTCACAAACTCCCTTGTGCATAGCCTTCATAGCGCTCATTTGGAACTCTTAACTCAGCACCTCATTTGCTTGCCTAAGGCTCCAACTTCGAGCCTTGAGGAATACATGTTGTGTCAATTTCCTTTCAAGAGTAGCGCTCAGTGAACCAAAGCAACATAGCGCCCTTTGCTTTGAGTGGGAGCTCCCAATTCGAATCCTGGCTGATGCACTTTTGCCCAATTTCCTTGCACTAGCGCTCCTCTTGCTTGCATAAGGTCCAAGGTTCGAAACTTGCCCCTTTCATTTTGGTTAATTCCCTTGCTTGTAGCGCTTCCTTCATGTCCTCCAAGTGGTTGGTTCGAAACTTGGCTCCCCCACTTTGCTTGCTTGCGCATTGATTTCTTTTCATGAAAATCCCAAAAAAGTGAACTAAACTAACTGAGCGCCCATGCTTCTTTGTTTCTTGTAGAGCTCAGTTAGTAAAACTAACTTAACGCCATAAGCCTTGGTACTTCCTTGGCCTTTTTTGGTTTGGTGCTTCTACTGGCGCCCTCTTCGAGCTTTGGCTGCCCCATTTTTGGTTGATTTTTGGGCCTTAAAGATGCCTATTACTTATGCTTCAATTGTATTCCAAATATGGATCATTATACATCGTTGGAAAGCTCAGCTTTCCAACACAACTAGAATCGCATCAATTGGACATCTGTAGCTCAAGTTATGGCCCTTTGAAGGAGGCATGGTCTTGCTGTCACAAGGCTTTAGGAGGCTTTTTTGTCAATTTGGGCGTTGGTGCCTTGTTTGAGCGCTACTTGGTCATGGGCCACGCTTTTAAAAGCGTGGCCTAAGGCATCTAAGTGTGTTCTAACTTCAAAGTGTGCCAAAAATCCCTTTTTTCACCATTTCTTCACCTACAAAAAATCAAAACAACCAATCAAAGCTTCAATAATTCACAAGGTCTACAAATCATTCAAAAGCCAACTAATTTTAGCTTAAACCTCATGATTTCATGTCAAATAAAGGATGGTTGATTGATTTAACAAAACCAAGAAAACCCACTCCAAATTACTTACTTCTAATGCAAGAAAGTGCATAAATCCTAATGAAACAAGTGAAAAATGCTTGAAAAGCTAGCATAAGATGACTTGTCATCATTCACTATAGCTCACATACCCATATGGCCTTAATCTTTTCATTATCCTTTGCAAACCAAAGTTGAGCCTATTTTACCCATTTGTTCTTTACTTTATCTCATCACTAACTCTAAGCGAAAAACAAAAATGTCCCTAATTTGAATCTTTGGTTAGCTTAGACTAGTGAGAGTGCTCACGAATTAAGTGTGGGGAAATTGGGTTCGCCAATATTTGGTTTGAGAATTGGGTGTTGTATATTCTTGGGAAAACGTGAAAAAAAATAGTTGAGCACATATTGTATTCAATACTTTAATCATATGCATTGAGAAAAACAAAAGAAAATAAAAGAAAAAATAAAAAAAAAAGAGAAAAAAAGAAAAGAAGAAGAGCAAACAATATAAAGGGGACAAAATGCCCCAAAGTAAATGATAGCAATGCATATGAGTTGTACTCAAATTCGGATACATGAATATGTGGAAAACATAGTTAATGGGTAGTTAGATTTTGCATTTTAATTACATGGATTGTCCTAAGTTTGGTGGGAAGTTTAGGTTAATTAAGGATTCAGATTTTAGTCCACTTGACCAAATACAATCCTAACTTGACCCTAACCCCATTAGAACCCTCAAAAGACCTCTTGATTTGTGTATTTGTGCATTAAATTTTTTTTGTTGATTGTTAGATGAAGAGCAAGTCTTAGAAAGCAAGCTTAGTAGAGAATTGAGAGAATCGAACCTTAAACACCTGAGTGATTAGAGTGTATACACTTCCAGTGAGGGTTCGATGCTCAACTCTATGTTCCCGGCTTTCATGAGCTTTCTTCTTGCAAGTTTACTTGTATCTAGTTGCGTGATTTGAATTAGTGGAATTTATTTTTGTTTTTCTTGGACAATTTGTTTACTTTTAACCAAGTAGGCAGAAACATTTTAGCATATAGTTGCATTCATATAGATAGGTTGCATTTTATACATTCTACCATTTTGCCTTCACTCTTTATAGCTTCCCTTGAACTTAGCATGAGGACATGCTAATGTTTAAGTGTGGGGAGATTGATAAACCCCATTTTTAGGGTTTATCTTGTACTTAATTTGGTGAATTTTATCCACTATTCTCACACTTACTCATAGAAATCACATGTTTTATATTTCCCTTCCTGATTTTGTGCTATGATTGAAAACATGCTTCTTTGGCCTTAATTTGCTAATTTTAATCCTCTCTTATTACCATTCGATGCCGTAATATGTGTGTTAAGTGATTTCAGGGTTCATAGGGCAGGAATGGCTTAGAGGATGGAAAGAAGGCATGCAAAAGTGGAAGGAATACAAGAAGTTGAAGGAATTGCTAAGCTGTCAGCCCTTACCTCTTCACACTCAATCGATCATAACTTGAGCTATAGAAGTCCAAATGAGGCGGTTGTAGTTGCGTTGAAAAGCTAACATCTTGGGTTTCAAGATGATATAAAATTTGCCATAGTTTCCTAGCGTTTATAGACGTGCACGTGTGCATCACGTGTACGCATGAATCGTGCGAAAGTTCAGCGACGCATACGCGTGACCGAGCCATGTGCTGGACATATCAGAATATACTGGGGGCGATTTCTGGGCTATTTTTGGCCCAATTTTTAGCCCAAAAATAGAGATTAGAGGCTGTAGAGTGGAGGAATTCATTCAGACAATATTCATTCACACAATTTTTTAGGTTTAGATGTAGTTTTCTAGAGAAAGAGGTTCTCTCCTCTCTCTACGTTTTAGGGTTCTTAGGTTTAGTTATTTTCAATTTTAGATTTTTACTCTATTTTAAATTAGTTTCTCTTCTACTCTTATTTGTTCTAGCATTTTAGTTTATCTATTTTCCTTATTGATTACTTTATGTTGCCAATTTAATTAATGAATTCTCATGTTAGATTTGATTTTCTATTTAATGCAATTTGAAGTATTTCATGTTTATTAGCTCTTCTCTCATTTGTTGTTATTGATTCCTTGCAATTGGTTGTTTGGATTTCATTATCTCTTATTAATTTCTATGTTTTTATGTTATGTCTTCCAAGTGTTTGACAAAATTCTTGGTTGGATCTTAGAATAGATTTTTCTCCTCTTGGCTTTGGATCTTAGAATAGATTCATCCACTTGACTTTTCTTCATAGTTAGAGGTTAACTAAGTGGGAGCAATGAACATTGGATGTCGCAATTGATAACGATAACTAGGATAGGACTTCTAGTTCTCATACCTTTCCAAGAGCTTTATTAATTATTAGCTTATTTTCTTGTCATTTACATTCCTTGTTCAACCTTTTAAAAACCCAAAAAAGATACAATCCCATAACCAATAGTAACACACCTCCCTGCAATTCCTTGAGAGACGACCCGAGGTTTCAATACTTCGGTTATTATTTTTAAGGGTTTGTTACTTGTGACAACCAAATATTTGTATGAAAGGATTATTTGTTGGATTAGAAACTATACTTGCTACGAGAATTTATTGTGAAATTTTAAACCGTCAAAAATCCGTTCATCACGTACGCATCGCCCACGCGTACGCATCGTTGAACTTTGGCAATGTCACGCGTACACGTCATGCACGCGTACGCGTCGCCTAACTGCATGGCAACTATGGAAAATTGCATATCATTTTGAAGCCCTGGATGTTAGCTTTCCAACGCAACTAGAACCGGCTTATTCGGACCTCTGTAGCTCAAGTTATGATCAATTTAGTACGAATAGGTCAAGCTTGACACTTAGCAATTCCCTCAATTTATTGTATTCCTTCCACTTTTGCATGCTTCCTTTCCATCCTCTAAGCCATTCCTGCCCTATAAACCCTGAAAACACTTAACAAACATATCACGGCATCGAATGGTAATAAGAGAGGATTAAAATTAGCAAATTTAAGGCCAAACAAGCATGTTTTTTTTTTCAATCATAGCACAGAATTAGGAAGGAAACTGTAAAACATGCGAATTATATGAATAAGTGTGAGTTTAGTGGATAAAATCCACTCAATTAAGTACAAAATGTACCACGAAATAGCGGTGCATCAAATCTTCCCACACTTAAACATTAGCATGTCCTCATGCTAAGCTCAACAGAACCAAAAGAGTGAAGATGAATGGTAGGAAGTATGAGATGCAACCTATCTATATGAATGCAACTAATTCAAATCACAAAATAAAGTACATGTAAACTTGCAAGAAGAAAGCACGTGAAAACCGGGAACAAAGAATCGAGCATCGAACCCTCACCGGAAGTGTATACACTCTAATCACTCAAGTGTTTAAGGTTCGACTCTCTCAGTTCTCTACTAACATTGCTCTCTAAGACTTGCTCTTCTTCTACCAATCAACAAAAGTTTAATGCACAAATACACATATCAAGAGGTCTTTTAAGGGTTGTAATGGGGTCAGGTCAAGGTAGGATTGTATTTGGCCAAGTGGACTAAAATCTGAATCCTTAATTAACCCAAATTTCCCACCTAACTTAGGACAATCTATTTAATCAAAATACAAATCCTAACTATTCATTAACGATGTTTTCCACATATTTATGCATCCCAATTTGTGTACAACTCATATGCATTGCTAACACCATTTACTTTGGGGCATTTTGTCCTCTTTTTATCATTTGCTCTTCTTTTTTTTTCTCTTTTTTTCTTTTTTTTTCTTTTTATTTTTCTTTTCTTTTCTTTTGTTTTCCTCAATGCATATGATTAAATTATTGAATGTAATAATATGTGTAGATTGTTTTGCACATTTTCACAGGAATATGCAACACCCAATTCTTAAACCAAATATTGGCAAACCCAACTTCCCCATATTTAAATCATGAATACTCTCACAAGTCTAAGCTAACCAAGGATTCAAATTAAGGACATTATTGTTTTCCGCTTAGAGTTAGTGATGAGTTGAAGTAAAGAATAAATGGGGTTAAAAAGTTTAACATTGGTTTACAAAGGATAATGAAAAGGTTAAGGCCATATGGGTATGTAAGCTCAATGAAACAAGGCCTCAATCATATAAGTGCATACATACATCAAACAATGGAAATATAGAATTAATCAAGACAAAGATCACAATTTTAGAGAGAACAACACACACTAAAACAGAATATTGGTTGATAAAATGCAACCAATCAAATAGGTTCAAAATCTCACTGGTTTTGTGTGTTCGAGCTCTAAACCATGTTCCAGTATAATATTCCTTCAAACAAGTTCAATAAAAATTTTAATTTAAATTAGTGAAATGCTATAAAAGGTTTCTTGAAAAAGAATTCCTCACCTCAACCAAGCAGTGGTAAAATATGCACAAAATCAAACAAACATGCAATCAAACATGCAAATGCAACAACTAACAAATTAACATTGGTGTTGAAAAAGGAAGTAACTAACCCACGGAAGTCGGTATCGACCTCCCCACACTTAAAGATTGCACTGTCCTCGGTGCATGCTAAGATATGAAAGTGGGCGGGTGGCTACAACTGATGCTTTCCTCCAAAGGTTGTCCAGATAGACTTGTCTGTTTTCCCATGTAAAACTCTTCCGTTTTCCTTCTTGATGGCCATCCTAAAAGAAGAGAAAAGAGAATAAAAGTAACCCAGAAGCAAAGATAGAAAACAAATAAAATATGGGTGGGTTAATGCCAGATAATGAGGGTCTCAATTATATGGTAGCTACAACATGCAAGTGAGAAAATAATAGAAACAAATGGCATATCAAAAGTGCAAAAATTGCAACAATAAGGGAGAGAAAGTGGGTCATGAAAGATAGTGTAAGTGCATATTAATGCAAATATAAAATAAGTCACTAAGCATTGACTTATGAATACTAATACCCAGCAATATAAAACAAGTCACTAAGCATCAGAATAATGGAAGAAAAGATGCAACAGTTGAATAAGAACATTTAGCAGTAATGATAAAATATGAAATTGGAAAAGAAGATAAAAATATGGATATAATTAAAATGCAATGAAGGGAAGTATGCAAATGAATTAAGTGAAATAGAATGAAAGAGAATAAGGATGAGAAGTTAAATAAATGCAGAAGAAGAAAGTACGAAAGGAGGAAGAAAGAAGGAGAAAGGAGAGAAAAAAGAAGTAAGAATTGAGAAACAGGGCGCAACGCGTGCACGCGCATCACGCGTACGCGTGAAAACTGAAATCGCATGCGACGCGTGAGCGTTGGTCACGGGTACGCGTGACTGCCGCGCGACTCCAACACCATGGGCACACAACTCTCTGTTCAATTCACTCTTTACCCTGATTTTCATCCCACGCGTAGGCGTTGCTGACGCTTACATGTGGGTTGAAATTTCTGCAGGGGACGCGTATGCGTGGTGCACGCGTACCTGTGGGGTGGCTTGTGCACCACGCACCCCTCCCGCGCGTCTCCATCGCAACTTTCTATTCAATTTATTAATACTGCGAACTTGCATGTGACCCGTGCGCGTCGATCGCAGTGTTTTTTTTTTTTAACAACTAAACCATGAATTAAACGAAATAAACATAAATAAAAATGAAAATTTAATTGATTACTAATATAAACAAAAAGGAAAATTAGAAAAAATTTACCATGGTGGGGTGTCTCCCACCTAGCACTTTTAGTTAAAATCCTTAAGTTGGACATTTGGTGAGCTCCTTGTCATGGTGGCTTGATAAATTCCATTTGTAGGATTTATCTTATGCTTCATTTAAGGGATTTTATCACCTTTCACCCACATTTATTCAATGAAATAGCATGGTTTTGTAAATTCTCCTTTAATTGTGCTTAAGAGTGAACACATGCTTTTTAGGACTTAGAATAGCTAAATTTAATTCACCTTGATTCGATTAGATGCCTTGTTATGTTTGTTAAGTGATTTCAGATTTAGGAGGGAAAGACTGGATCAAGGGAATGAAGAAAAAGCATGTAAAAATGGAGAACTCATGAAGAAATGAAGAAATCGCAAAAGCTGTCAAGCCGACCTCTTCGCACTTAATCGACCATAACTTGAGTTACAGAGGTCCAAATGATGCGGTTCCAGTTGCGTTGGAAAGCTAACATCTGGGGCTTCGAAAGAATATAAGATTTTCCATGGTTGCTACATGTATGGTGACACGTACACGCACTGTACGCGCACGCATCGTTGCTGCCATATGATCCACTTAAAGCAATAGGTGGCCAGCAAATTCTAAAGCCTTGTGGGCCCAATCTAACTCATTTCTGATGCTATTTGACCCAAGAATTGAAGAGGGATGAGACATCTAGTCATTAGTTTAGTTTTATTTTAGTTTTCACATGCTTTAGTTAGTTTTAGAGAGAGAAGCTCTCACTTCTCTCTAGGATTAGAATTAGGTTTAGATCTTAGATCTAGGTTTTAGTTCATGCTTTCTTCTACTTTTTCTTCTCAATTCTTTATTGTTGCAATCATCTTCTTCTATTCTTTTGTTGTAATTTCCTTTATGTTGTTTCTATGCTTTATTGTAGATCTACTTTTGTTCCGTCTCTTTTCTTTCAATTCAAGTTGAGGTAATTCATAATAATTATGTTTCTTTTGATTGTTGTTGTTAATTTCTTGCAATAATTGTTGTTAGATTTCATTCTTGTTGTAGATTTCATATGATTCCTTTTATGCCTCTTGTGTTTGATAAAATGCTTCTTTTAGCCTTAGTGTAGATTTTGTTCCTCTTGGCCTAGGTAGAGTAATTAGTGACGCTTGAGTTATCTAATTCCTTTGTTGATTGATAATTAGAAGTTGCTAATTGATTTGGATACCACTAATGCTAGTCTTTCCCTTGGGAGTTGGCTAGGACTTGTGGAATCAAGTTGATTTATCCACTTGACTTTCCTCCATGGTTAGAGGTTAACTAAGTGGTAGCAATGGACAATTGTGGTCACAATTGCGGAGGATAACTAGGATAGGACTTCTAGTTCTCATATCTTGCCAAGAGCTTTTCTAGTTGTTAGTTTAATTTCCTTTGCCATTTACATTTCATGTCTAAAACCTCAAAAACTCCAAACATACCTCATAACCAATAACAAGAACATTCGTTTGCAATTCCTAGGGAGAATGACTTGAGGTTCTGATACTTCGGTTTATAGATTTTAGGGGTTTGTACTTGTGACAAACAAAATTTTTGTATGAAAAGATTATTGTTTGGTTTAGAAACTATACTTGCAACGAGAATTCATTTATGAAATTTTAAACCACACAAAAGTCTAATTTCTTCGTTAGATAGTTTTTGCATTGCATGTTAGGTTGCATGCTAGTAAGAATTTGTACATATTTTTACCACTTCTTTCCTATTAGGACTACTTGGTTAGGGTGATGATTTCTTTTCCAAGAAATTGTTTTTAGGGCAACTTACCAATTTGAAAACTTTTTGTTGAACTTGCTTGAAAGAATTTATTTTGGAACATAGTTTTTGAGCTAAGAACACAAGCTTGTGAGATTTGAGCCTAATGGTGTGGTTACATCTTATAACCACTTATTTTCTCTTCTTGTGTGTATTGTTCTCTTTCTATGAGTGTAATCTTTGATTTGTTTGATTCTCTATGTTCATTATTTTGTGTATTCATACATTTATATGATTGAGGCCATCATTTTAGTTAGCTCACTTACCCAAATAGCCTTACCTTTTATCTTCCATTGTTAGCCAATTTGAGCCTATGATTAACCAACTTGTTCTTAATTTTAGCACATTACAAGCCTTGAAGCGAAAAATAATAAAACTTCTTAATTTGGATCTTTGATTTGCTTAGGCTAGAGTGTGTGTATCATTCAAGTGTGGGAACCTTGGGACATTGGGAGAATAAAGGGGTAGTTTTGTATTTTTGTTGTAAATATCGGGAATTGGGTACATGCTGATGTGTATTAAATGTAAAACCATATGCATTGATGCTTTTGTATATATTTTAATGCAAAGCAAAGAGCAAAAAAAAGAAAAAAAAAAAGAAGCAAAAAGAAGAGCATGGAAAAGAAAAGAAAAGAAAAAAATAGAAAAAGAAAGAAACAAATAAAAAGAAAGAAATAAAAAGGGGACAAAATGCCCCAAGTGAAGCTCAATAATAAGCAATGCATATGTGTTGTGATCAAGGAAAAAAATGCATGAGTATGTGAAAAAGTGAGAAAAATGGGTAGTTAGGTTAGCTTTGAAATTGTATAGGATGTCATAGGTTAGGTGGGAAGTTTAAGCTTATCAAAGATTCAAATTTCAAGCTCACTTGACCATATATGCATCCTACCTTGACCCTAGCCCCATTACAACCTATGAAAAGACCTCACGATACTTGTATGCATGCATTGAATAAATGTTGATTGTTAGAAGAAAAAAACAAATCTTAGAAACCATGAAATAGAGGAGAAGTGAGAGAATCAACCCTACACACTTGAGCGACTAGAGTGCAAACACTTCCGGTGAGGGTTCGATGCTCAATTCCTTGATTCCCAGCTTACATGAGCATTCTTCTTGCAAGTCTACTTGGACTTCATTTTGATATTTAAATTGGTAGGATTCATGAATCGTCATATGATCTTGGCCCTACTTGTGCATGTATGTCTTGGAGATTGATTTATTTTTAACCAAGTAGGTAGAATCATTTTGCATTTAGTTACATTCATATAGATAGATGCATATAGTTTAGGTTGTATTTAGATTAGTTCACATTGAATAAATGTTGATACCCTTTGCTTTCTCTTGGTTAAAGCATGAGGACATGCTTGGTTTAAGTGTGGGGAGGTTGATAAACCGCATTTGTAGGGTTTATCTTGTGATGAATTTAGAGCATTTTGATAACCTTTCCTCATATTTATTCAATGAAATAGCATGGTTTTGTAAATTCTCCTTTAATTGTGCTTAAGAGTGAAAACATGCTTTTTAGGTCCTTAATTGTTTAATCTTGATTTACCTTTGATTCCATTAGATGCCTTGATATGTTTGTTAAGTGATTTCAGATTTAGGAATCAAATATTGGATCAAGGGAATGAAGGAAAAGCATGTAAAAATGGAGAACTCATGAAGAAATGAAGGAATCGCAAAAGCTGTCAAGCCGACCTCTTTGCACTTAATCGGCCATAACTTGAGGTACAGAGGTCCAAATGATGTGGTTCCAGTTGCATTAGAAAGCTAACATCCGAGACTTCAAAATTATATATGATTTGTCATAGCTATACCGCGTTAAGGGGCGTGCACACGCATAGTACGCGTACACACCGATGGTGGCACATGGTTCACTTAGTCAAACACGTGGCCAGCGATTTTAGAAGCCTTGTGTGCCCAATCCAACTCATTTCTGATGCTATTTAAGCCAAGGATTGAAGGGGGATTAACATACTTTGATCATTAGTCATACGTTGATCATTTAGATACCACTAAAGCTAGTTTTTCCCTTGGGAGTTAGCTAGGACTTGTGGAATCAAGTTAATTCATCTACTTGACTTTCCTCCATGGTTAGAGGTTAACTAAGTGGTAGCAATGGATAATTTGTGGTCACAATTGAGGAGGATAACTAGGATAGGACTTCTAGTTCTCATACCTTGCCAAGAGCTTTGTTACTTGTTAGTTTATTTCCTTTGCCATTTATATTTCTTGCCTATTATCCCAAAAACCCCAAACAATACCTCATAACCAATAACAAGAACATTTGTTTGCAATTCCTAGGGAGAACGACCCGAGGTTCAATACTTCGGTTTATAAATTTAGGGGTTTGTACTAGTGACAAACTAATTTTTGTATGAAAGGACTATTGTTGGTTTAGAAACTATACTTGCAACGAGAATTCATTTGTGAATTCTAAACCGTCAAAAGTCCTCTCATCATGGCTTGTGCTTGAACTCATCTTGAAACTTCCACCAATGCTTGGACTTCCAATAAGCTCTAATATTTCCAAATAAATTCACCAAGCCTTGATGAAATTCTTCACAAGTTTCGAGCTCCCAAAGTTGATCCTCTTGTATGCCGGGATCCCAAATCGTGTTTTCACACCCGTCTGTAAGTGGATCATCATCGTTCCAACAGGGTGGCAAGCAAGTTGAATTCTCAATGCAATACCAAACTCTTCTCTCAGATCCCACCAATTGATCACTAGTCCAACCCTTGGATCTAACTCTTGAGGTCTCAACCTTGATGAGTCTTGATTTGCAACTCCAACCACTAAACATTCTTCTCTTACGCTTAATGCCACAAAGCTTCCTAAGTTGACCATCAGTTTCAAGAATACCATACTCAAGTGGGACAGTAAAGCGAATAGAGATAAATCTTACCCACTCGAGTGAAGGAGTAGATGGAAACCTAGGTAGAGAAGTCTCCAGCATTCTTGACAAAGCGTACTCAACTCCCGTCCAACCTTTGCGAAGGACTTCCACTTCCACATCATTCTCAGACTCACTGAGAGAAGATTCTTCATACCCAAGGAGTTCATTTGCAGATGTAGATTCGTCACTAGGAAGACTTGCTTCATGATCATCATCACCAAGGGAATTTGCTTCTTGATCTATTCCATCCAATTCTTCACAGGGAATATACCATGGAGGTCGTGCACTAGCCTCCTTGACATTAATTTCAAGCTTCTTGGAGGAATACTCTACAACTCTAGATTCCCATGGAGGTTCAGCATCTCCTAAGTCTTCAACCACTTCTTCCTCTTCAACTATTACGACTTCCTCTACTTGTTCCAATACAAAGTCACGTTCCTCATTGTCCACCGGCATTTCTAGTGTCTCCTTCATGCTATGCTCTTCTATTGGTTCTCCACATGTAGCTATGGGAGTTTCTTGAGTGTCCAAATGTTTGGAAGCTAATCGACTTACTACCTCGGTCAAGGCAGCCGTGAATTCTAGTACCTCTCTTTGCATCTCTCTTTGCCATTGAAGAAGAACACCAAGTGTGTCATGCATTGAAGATTGGGGTGGATATGAAAGTTCATTGATTGGGAGGAAAGATTCATGATAAGAGGGTGGTTCATCATAATAAGGATGTGGCAGTTTAACACTCTCCATCTTTTCCACTTGTTGCACAACACACTTCAATTCCTTGTTCTCAAGTTAAGATTCTTTAGCCATGAGATCTTTGTGTGCTTCTCGGCTTACCACTCGCTCCAATTGATGAAGGGTTGCATGAAATCGATCCAGTGTTTCCTTGAGATGATCTCTTGACTCTTGTTCCTCTTGGGTAACATAATTAGGATAATATCACTCATGGATTGATGGCCATGGGAAAGGTGTATATGGAGATGGTGGTTCTTCGGAATAATTAGGTTGGAATTGGGGTGGTTTCATATATGGTTCATATGGCTCATAAGGTGGTTGGTATGGTGGATAAGGGTTAGGATCATATGAGGGTGTTTGGTAGTAGGGGGATTGTGTGTATGCGGGTGATAAACCCCGATTTTGTGGTTTATCTTGTGCTTATTTTGGGGATTTTATCAATAGTTCTCACACTTATTCGCAATAAATGCATGGTTTTGTGCTCACTTCCCAATATTGCTCCATGATGGAAAACATGCTTATTTTGCCTTAAAATTGCCATATTTTAATCCTCTTCTATTGCCATTCGATGCCAAGATGTATTTGTTGAGTAATTTCAGGAATTATAGGGTAGGAATGACATAGAAGAGAGGGAGAAAGCATGTACAAAGAGGGAGGAACATGAAGAATTGAAATCTTGGGAAAAGCAGCATCGGCGCGCCTGTGCACTCCATGCGGACGCGTGGATGGGATTGGTTGGAAGCAGTGCACAAGGATGGACGCATCCGCGTAGATCAGAATATTCTTATCGACGCGCACGCGCACTTGGCGCGCACGTGTGGATCGCAAAAGCAATCGGCACGCACGCACGCATGGCGCGCACGCGTGGGAAGCTGCACGTGACCTCATTAAAGGAAATCGTGCCTGGCGATTTCTGAGTCTCATCAGGCCCAATTTCAAGCTGTTTCTGCATGGAAAAGACCCAAGGATGCTAGGGGAAATGGGGGATCAATCATTTTTACACTAAGACATAATTTTAGCTAGTTTTTGGTTCATTGGTTATTCTAGAGAGAGAAACCCTTGTTCCTCTCTAGATCTAGTTTTAATTTGATCTTCCCTTGTTGATTTATGAATTGGATCTTGTTAATTACTAGTTTTAATTGTTCAATTTGAATTCCTTGTTACAATTTCGCTTATATCTAGTGATAGTTTTATGAATTCTTGTCAATTGTCATTTTATACCCATTTCATGAATGTTGTGAATCTTGACTTGTTAATGTTACATTGATGATTTCTATGTTTAATCTTGTTGTTTGGATGATTGTATGTTGATAATTGTTAGTGGGTACTTGTAGATTTCAATTTAATTGCTATTTTGAACATGTCTTTTGTTAATGCTTACCAAGTATTCGATGAATTGTTTACTTTGATTATGGAGTAGTCTTCTTTACTCTTGGCCTAGGTAAAGGGAATTGGGTAAACTTGAGTCATTGGGTCTAATGGATTTGATGATTTGGGAGCCCTTGGTGGTCAATTTGATACTCATTGATGCCAACCCACTACTAATCCAATTAGTAGGTAGGTTGGGACTTATGGGTTGACGTGATCAAAGCCATTTGACGTACTTCAAGTCTAGGAGTAGATATCATGTACTTAAGACTTTAAGGGTAGACTTAATGAGCTTGGTTCCTCATAATTGTCAAGATACGGTTGTTAGACAAGGATCGTGACCCCAATTCCCATGCCTAGCCAAGAGTTGCTTTTATTATTTATATTTGAAAACCAATTTTCCCAAATTATTTGCTTTAGTTACAGTTACTTGCTTGGTTTATAATAGAATTAAGTGGAATATTGCTTGTTCATTAGAATTTCTCATGTTTTGCTTAGATAGATGAATTAGTTTGTTACAATTTAAGATTACTTGCTTGTTAAGATTCTCATTTATTTTCATGCTCATAACTCACAACCCCGGAAGCACATGTTTGCCCATTCCTTGTGAGACGACCCGGGGTTTGAATACTTCGGTTATTTCTATTGGGGTTGAACTTGTGACAACCAAATCTCTCTCTAAATTTGTCCCCCGAGGATTGTTGTTGGTAGAGCTATACTTGCAATGTGGTTTTATTGGAGAAAATCTTTACCAATACACCCTTGGGAGCCTATCAAATTTTTGGCGTCATTGCCGGGGAATAGTTGCAACATATGCCTTGATAGTGGTTATGTGAATATGTAAATATTGTAGATATTTTACTTCTCTCAATACTTAGCTATAGTTTAGATTTCTTTTACATTTGTGCTATGACTTTCAAGTTTGATGACTCGGTCTCAACCGAATTCTAGCTTAGCCAATTTTGATCCGAGATCGAAAGAACTTTGTTACACACTCGGCAAGCTAGACGGCGGTTGGACTATACGCCTAGTAATTCGGCCTCTTTTGAGGAAAATACCGAATCACTAGACGTCACCGAGAGTGACTTGGAGTCTGCTACTTCCTATTCTTCTGTTGACACTACTAATACATCTTTGCATCCTACAGGTGAGCCACACATGGCGGAGCCACGCCGGATCACTTTGCATGAGCAAGGAGCTCCGGATATCATACTTCAACCGTTACAAGCAAGGTATCCTAACCTTGATCCAAACTTTGAGTTGAAGAGTTGCTTGATAAATCTACTTCCTAAGTATCATGGGTTGCCGGGTCAAGACCCAATCCGACATTTGAAGGATTTTCAAGTTGCTTGTTCTACGGCTCGAAGGCATGGAGCCAATGAGGTAGCTATCATGGTTTTTGCATTCCCTTTCTCTCTTGAAGCGCAAGCAAAAACATGGTTCTACTTGCTACCGGATGAGATTGTGACTAATTGGGATTTCTTGAGAAGAGAGTTTCTTGATAAGTTCTTCCCACCGGAGAAGACCGACTACATCCGGAAAGAGATTTCAGGTATAATACAAAGAGACCAAGGGAGTTTGTACAAGTATTGGTCTCGGTTCAAGAGGCTATTGGAGTCATGTCCACACCACGGAATGACCACTCACTTGCTCATTAGCTACTTTACCGGAGGTCTTTGTGCAGAAGATAGAAGATTGCTCACCGCTTCTAGTGGCGGTTCCCTTTCGAAAAATAAGACGGAGGGAGAAGCTTGGAATTTGATAAAGGATGTTGCCGAAGCTACACAACACACAAGGGTGAGAAGTAATCCTCTCAAGGGTGTGGTAGAACCATCCCCCTTCGAAGCAAGTCTAACCAAGGCACTTGGGGATATGACCACCATCCTTACACAAATCCAAAGGGATCAAAAGGAATACTACTCTATCCAAGTCGTCCAAGCCCCACCTCCGGTTGCGCAACTTGAAGGCCCTCCTAGAATTTGTGGTTTGTGCTCTAGCACCACACATTACACCGACCAATGCCATCAAATTCAAGAGGAACATGCCCTTGTGGTAGCCAATGTGAATTACAACAACTGTCCACCCTACCCTTCTCAAGGTCAAAACAACTACCATCAAGGAGGTAATCAATATCAAGGGTGGAGAGATAATGCACAAGGAAGCAATCAAAACCAAAGGTGGAACAACTCTTCTTCTCATCACAACAACAACCAATCTTCATCTCAATACCACCATAACAACACCAACTACCAAGCCAACCAAGGCCACTCCAACCAAAACCAAAACAACTATACCAAGTACCAAGCACTGTAACGTCCCGTCTAGCAAAATACCTTGCTTAAGTTAGGGTATTTCTACTAAAAAGAATGTTACGTGACCTTTCTTAATATTAACTATATAATTACTGAGCCTTTGTATCGATTTCGCGTTTCAGTTTTAAGAAAATTCCAGAAAATTTTGTTTCTTTTTTTTAAAGTCATGTTTCAAAGATAAACATTGCAAGTAATAATAACAATCACATAAATATTATTAATAATAATTCTTATAATAAGAAATCATATAAACCCAAATACAACATCTACCCCTCTGTGTAAAATAAAACCTCAAAGGACAACAGCGAGGGGAATCTATGAAAGCAATTAAAATCACAAAGAAAATTTACTGATCTCTTGCAGCTTTATATTGCATCTTCAAACCTATGTCACTGAAAGGGTGGAAAATTTTGGGGTGAGAACCAAACCACATGTTCTCAGTAGAGGTCGAGAATGCCATGAAAGTAAAGAATAAAGCGCAAATAGTTAATTTCATTCAGAGACATCTAAAAGAAAATTAACCTTCTTTAAAAGCATTAGTTAATTATTCAAAATCCTAGACCTACATTTTCTTTATAAAACTCTTGAAAGTTTCCTAGACTGCATGAATGACCAACCTGTTCCAAGGATAGGTTCATTAAGTCTATGCTGAACCAGTTTGATTTTTCATACTTTACTAGACCATAACATAAAAGAAGTTACCTACGCAGTATAAATGATCATCCTGCTCCAAGCATAGGTTCATTAAGTTTATGCTGAACCAGTCAGATACTTTATACAGAACTAGACCTCAAACGTACCAGTCATGGCCTTAGGCCCAAACAACTCAATCAACATCCAATCACTGCAATCCAAATAATCAGTTACAAACACAGGTAATGAGGTTCAAACACAATCAAGGGCAATTACATCAAGTATAGCAATTAGCAATTAAACAGAATTATTTACTTAGGCAAACCAATTATAATATACACACCCAAACAATGTCACATAGATGCATATGATGAATGTCTAGTCCTAGTGAAAGCCATGAGCTCATGTGTCGGTTAGCACCTGCATTCCCTACATTTATTTGGTCACGAGTTCACGATTTCCCGAATACGATTTTCCGTTCAAATAAATGCGCATATAATTATTAGCAGCTCTATTGAGATAGCCTCTGCTTTCTACTCGCAGGAAATATACTCTTGGGAATAGAAAATTGCTGTAGGTATCCTAGTTTTCCTACAGAAGCTCTTGGGTTGCTTTAAGCAACAGATAAATAAATATCATCTCTTGGGTTGCATTAAGCAACAAATAAGCAAACAATATCTCTTGGGTTGCCTCAAGCAACAAACAAACATCTCTTGGGTTGCTTCAAGCAACAAACAAATAAACAAATATCTCTTGGGTTGCCTCAAGCAACAGATAATCATACAATAAGTACTTTACTCTTTCCTTTTTCTTTGATAATTGCAAATACGCAAGCGGGACTAGACCTACGCCCTTGCCAACAACCTCATAAACCAAATAATCTTTTCTTAAAAGAATCAGTGAAGTTATCATCAAGCCTTAAATTTATTTTAATTAAATCCTTATACTTTTATAAAAATTTGGACATAATCTCCTCTTAAAATAGGACTTAGCCACCCTTACGGGTCCTTCTTTCTCACCATTTCACCAACCACATATCAACAATTGCCACAATAATATATTCTCAAAAACATTTGATAATAGTATAGAAAATCTATTTTTTTAAATTCTATATCCAAAATAATTACCAACACAACTTGGCAGCCTGATTTCCATTTTATTTTTAAAATATCCAATGAATTCGGAATCATGCAAACTTCATATCCATGCGACCGTCTCGGATTAAGCTTTCTATTAAACTAAAAAGCATAATTTTTCACTGACTCTAGCTTCGGGAATATAAGTAAAATCGTGACTGCTCTGCAGTGTTTTAAAACCAGAAGACAATAGCAGCATACAACATTCGAAATTTCATATAAAATCCAAATTAAATCCAACTACCTTCATATATGGTTAAACATAACTTATCCAAATTTCTTTCTCAATTGGTTCCAGGATCATACCATTTTTAATGAAGGAGTTACGTAGCTTGGAAGTTAGGTAATTTTCTACAGAATTCTGTTTTACAAATCATTAAACACAACCTCTTCCAAGTCCCATAACTCACTTATTAAAACATGGAAAACCCTGAAATTTAAATCACATATGCTAAACCTACTTAATTTTCACCTCTAATTGGTTGCATCTCAATATCTATCCAGGATCAAAAGTTATAAACTCTCAAAGTCACTAAATTAAGAAAACAGAATCTGGCTTTTTCTGCATAATGCATCATCTTTCAAAAATTCATATCTTTAAAAATACAAGTCCAATTTTTCTGAAATTTTATGTCATTAAAATAATAGGAATAAATTTTATTTAAAATTGGTTCCATTTCAAAATTCAAACTAGAAAATTTCCAATAGAAGAAACAAGTTGCTGCTGTGTTAAACGTTCTGCAGAAAAACCAGATTTGACATCCATAATTCAAAAATTACCATAAATCATAAAATTAATGAAAAAGTCTCAAATTCACCAGTCCAACTCCCTATATTCCCACGCTTAATCCAGACTTAGTCCCACGCAAATCCAATCATCATAGAATTAGTTATAGATTTTTAAAATTTCTAATTTCATTTAAAATAATGCAGAAAATCAGATCCACGATTTAACTTTGAAAAAAATCATAACTAATGTTCCAGTTAATACGAAACCTTCAAAATTGAATCTCAACAATCACACTTAATATAATTTACTTAACATTTAAATTCTCATCATTTCAGTCCATATAGAGCCACTGATTCACTTTCAAAGTTGCTGTTTAATTTCAAGAGAACCTGATTTTCAGCAAACCATTTTGTATTCAAAATCCATCCCTTCAATATCCCTCAAAAACCAATTCCAAATCAGCATTACAATATACCAAATAACAGCTCAACGGCAACAAATCCAACATAACCCATTAAAATTCAGAACTTCTCAACAATTAGTCATCAAACAGTTCCCAATCCACATAATCAATCAATATCACTAATCAACAATTTCAAATCATAATCTCAACCATTCAAATCACAATTTCAGTCACAATTCAATATTCACATAATCAATCAATTACTCACAGCTATTAAATCTATTTGCAGTTATTCAATAAACCTTGTAGGCATTCTTAAATTGAAATCGTTTTAAACCCCCTTCCTCAATTAGTCAAAACCGTCGGGCAATAGCAGTGGCGCTTCCCTCTAGGCTTGATGGTGATTGAACTGTGACGGCGAGGTTTCCTTTGACGGCAATGGTGACAATGGCGTGCGGCGTTGGCGTCGAAGACTCTAGTGCAGCGACGAGAACGAAGCTTCTTCTCGGTCAGTGGCTCACAGCTCGCGGTTCTCTCTCAACGTCTCTCTCTCATCTCTGTTCCATAGCAGCGGCCTCAACTAGTGCCAGCGGCGGACTTCACCCACGGCGATGGTGACGGCTTGAACAACAGCGACAGCACACGACGGCATGCAACGACAACAGCAAATCCCTCTCTACGCGACGTTGACTCTATGCCTCCCTCTTTCTTCAACTCGAACCTGACGATGGACTCCAAGGCAGTGGCAAGAAGCTCAACAGCGTTTGGTCTCCATAGTGACGACGGTGAGACACCGGTGATGGCGAGCCGGACAGCGACTGGATGGCAATGTGGCGCATCTCCCTCTCTTCCTCTCTGTGGCTAGTGTGGGTGTGTTGTGCGTTGAGTGGGTGAAGGAGAAAGGGGGTGAAGGCTGCGTGTTTCAGCCTCTGAGGAAAGGGGAAAATGAGGGTTAGGTTCCTAATTTGGGAATTAGGGTTTCTGATTTAATTTGAGAATTGGGATTAGAGATTAAGGATTTTATAAAAGAATAAAGGATAGAAATGAATAGATATTTTGATAAAATTAGAGGGTCGAGAAATTTTAAAATCAAATATACTCTATTAAAAATATTTAAGAACATTATTTATCAACATATTGTTAAGTTCAACTAATTATTTTTAATTTAAATTATAAAATAAATATATTAATCACATTTTTATAAAATATAGTTTAAACTCAATACTAATTATTCAAATAACTTTTTATTATTTTTCTATCACCGAAACTTTAACTTCAATTTACAAAATATCTAATTATAATAAAATTACTTAAAATTTAAGTATTTATAAAAATCCATTTAATCATTTGTAATAAATTAATCTCTAAAGGCTCAAACTAATAAAATAAATCATAATTCATTTATAATAAAAATTACTTAAATTAAATTATATAATACTTTCATTACTAAATTTTATTTTCAAATCATATGAAATAACCAATTATAAAGATAACATAAGAATATTAATTAACCTAAGCTTCAAATATTAATAAAACTAATTTAATTATTCTTAATTGATTTATAAAATAAGATATCAAATTATTAAAATAAATCGTAACCTTTTAAGAATAAAAGTTACTTAAATTAAATTATACAATTTTTTTTATTTTTCAATTACTAAAATTATACAAAATATTCCATTATAATTAGATTACTTAAAAATATTAATTGATTCAAAATGAAACTATCTCCGAATCTATTTAATTATTTCTAATAAAATAATTTCTAAAATTACAAAATTTAAACTTAACAAGATAACATCACAATTTATTTATATTTAGATTTTCAAAGAATGCGGGATGTTACAAGCACCACACCATAGACAACCAAATCAAAACCAAACTCCTCCATCTTCTAACAATCAAGTTGATGAGCTTAGAGTCGCTATGGAAAAACAAGATGAGAGCAACAAGGCTTAAATACTCAATTGGCCAACCTCACCAACATGCTTTCAAAGATGAACATGTCAAGCTAATCACCAACCCCCAATAACAATACCAATCAACCCTCAAGTTCCTCTAACCTTCCATCCTAACCCCAACCAAACCCAAGAGGCGGTCTCAACGCCATCACTCTACGGTCGGGAACTACATTAGAGAAGATACCTCCAAGGGTCATGGGAGAAATTTATGAGGAAGAGGTAGTTGTTGAAGCTCCACATGAAGAAGAGGTGGTAGACAAAAGGCATGAGGAAGAAGGAGTAAACCTCAAGGAACCCAAGAGGAAAGCTATAGTGGATGAGTCAATTCCTATTCCATTTCCTTCCATGGTGAAGAAGGCGAAGAAGACACCGGAGTTTGATTTGAACATGCTTCAAGTGTTCAAAAAGGTTGAGGTAACCATACCACTCCTTGATGCTATTCAACAAATTCCAAAGTATGCAAAATTTTTGAAAGACTTGTGTACACACAAGGATAGGATAGGAGAATTGGAGACATTATCCTTGGGTAGTTCAATTTCTTCCTTGATGGAACCTATTCCAAGAAAATGTGGTGACCCTGGACCGTGCTTAGTGTCTTGTTGTATTGGTGGATACACTTTTCATGATTATATGTGTGACTTGGGAGCTTGTGTAAGCATCATGCCACTTTCTATCTATGTGCGGTTGAATTTAGCTCCCTTAAAGAAGTCAGCGGCGAGGTTTGCCTTAGCCGATAAGAGTGTGATCACAGTGATGGGGATTGCGGAAGATGTACTGGTGGCAATTAAGGATTTGGTTTTTCCGATTGACTTTTACATCCTTGAAATGCCTCCAATAGAAAATAGAAGCTCCTCCTTCGTTCTACTTGGTAGACCCTTCCTCAAAACCTCCAAATTCAAGTTAGATGTCTTCACCAGTATATATTCCTTTGGGGTTGGAGACAAGACAATCAAGTTCAATTTAAAGGAAGTCATGAAACATCCTCCCGAAGAACATTCCGTGCTCCGATGTGATGTGATTGATGAAGTGGTAGCGGAAGTGCAATAAGAAGACCATGACAAGTTGTGCTACCCATTGTTGAGGAGACAGATGACCAAGAAGATGAACATGAAGAAGTTGTCGAGAATGAATCCCATGTGATTGATGAAAGGGAACCTCAACTTGAGATAAAAAGTTAATTGAAGCCCCTTCCATCTCATTTGAAGTATGCTTTCTTAGAGGGTAACCAAAGGTTTCCGGTCATTATTGCTAGTGAGCTCTCAAGTGAAGAAGAGGGAAAGCTCCTAGATGTTCTCAGAAAGTACAAGAAAGCAATAGGATGGAGCCTAGCGGATATTGTGGGAATTGACCCCCGCAAGTGCATGCATAGGATATTTCTCCAAGATGGAGCTAAGCCGGTTAGGCAACCGCAAAGGAGGCTCAACCCAACCATGCTCGATGTAGTGAAGAAAGAGGTCACCCGATTACTGGATGCGGATATCATATACCCAATTTCCGACAGTGAGTGGGTGAGCCCGGTTCAAGTTGTCCCCAAGAATTCGGGCATCACAACAGTCGAGAAGGACGACGGTGAAATGGTCACTAAAAGAGTACAAAATGCATGTCGAGTATGTATTGAGTACAGAAGATTGAATGCCGCCACACGGAAGGACCATTAACCCTTACCCTTCATCGATCAGATGCTAGACCGCTTGGCAGGTAAATCTCACTACTGCTTTCTTGATGGATTTACTGGATACTTTCGGATACATATTGCTCCTGAAGATCAGGAGAAGACCACATTTACTTGTCCGTTTGGCACCTTTGCCTATAAAAGGATGCCATTTGGACTATGTAACGCACCCGCTACTTTTCAGCGGTGCATGACAAGTGTCTTCTCCGATCTAATGGAGAATTGCCTGGAAGTCTTTTTGGACGACTTCAGCATTTATGGTACTTCATTTGATTTTTGTTTAGAGAGCTTGGCCAAGGTCCTAGCTAGATGTGTAGACACTAACCTTGTCTTAAATTTTGAAAAATGTCACTTTATGGTACAACAAGGTATAGTGTTAGGACATGTAGTATCTCATGAAGGCATTTCTGTAGACCCGGCCAAGGTCGATGTTATCACCACTTTGCCTCACCCCTCATCCGTGAGGGAGGTCCGCTCGTTTTTGGGACATGCAGGATTTTATAGGTGCTTTATCAATGACTTCAGGAAGATTGCTTTGCCATTGTCGCGCCTACTCCAAAAAGATGTGGATTTTAAGTTTGATGGTGAATGTGTAAAAGCTTTTGAAGAGCTAAGGAGAGTTCTTACCACGGCACCAATTGTGCGAGGCCCCAACTGGACGTTGCCATTTGAGATAATGTGCGATGTGTCAAACCATGTTGTGGGTGCCGCGCTTGCACAGTGCGATGGTAAACTCCCTTATGTCATTGCTTACTCTTCTAAGACACTAGATGCGGCACAATCCAACTATACCACTACTGAAAAAGAACTCCTAGCTATTGTTCATGCTTTAGATAAATTTAGATCTTATTTGCTAGTTTCAAAAATAGTGGTATACACGGATCATGCAGCTTTAAAGTACTTATTGACAAAGAATGAGTCAAAGCCTAGACTCATACGTTGGATCTTGCTTTTGCAAGAATTCGACATTGAGATTAGAGACCGGAGTGGATCTCAAAACCTGGTTGTGGATCATTTAAGCCGCATTGAGAATTTAAAAATTGATCCATTTCCGATCAATGACTCATTCCCATTGGATAGTTTGCATGCTGTGTCGGATAGCTTTCCTTGGTTTGCCCCAATGGCGAACTACTTGGTTGCAAGAATCTTCCCTCCCAACTTTTCGAAAAACCAAAGGGACAAGTTGAGGAGTGATTCGAAATACTATATTTGGGATGACCCTTACTTGTGGAAGAAGGGCGTAGACCAAGTAATTTGAAGATGTGTCCTGGAGTCTGAATTCCAACCAATTCTTGAAGCTTGTCATTCGTCCGAATGTGGTGGCCACTTTGGCCCACAAAGGACCGCTAAAAAAGTGTTGGATTGTGGATTCTGGTGGCCAACCTTATTCAAGGATGCTAATCGGTTATGTGTGTCTTGCCATCAGTGTCAGAAGTCAGGAAACGCATCCCAAAGGGATGAAATGCCTCAGCAACCTATGTTGTTCTGTGATATATTTGATGTATGGGGCATTGACTTTATAGGACCGTTTCCCAACTCTAGTGGGTATCTGTATATTCTGTTAGCGGTTGACTACGTGTCAAAGTGGGTAGAGGCCGTACCTACCCGCCTTGACGATACCAATGCCGTTGTTTCTTTCATTAGGAATCACATTGTATGCCGTTATGGGTCGCCACGAGCAATCGTGAGCGACCAAGGATCCCACTTTTGTAACAGGAAGGTAGAAGCATTGCTCAAGTGCTATGGAGTGTCGCATAAGGTTGCTACTGCTTATCATCCGCAAACAAATGGACAAGCGGAAGTGTCCAACCGGGAAATCAAGAGAATCTTGGAGAAAGTGGTCAATCCACAAAGAAAGGATTGGAGCCTCCGGTTAGGAGATGCACTATGGGCGTATAGAACGGCCTACAAGACTCTGATAGGGATGAGTCCTTTCCAGATCGTCTACGGTAAGGTGTGCCACCTTTCGGTGGAGATTGAGCATCGAGCCTATTGGGCGGTAAAACAGTGCAACATGGATTTAGCCAAGGCGGGTGAAGCTAGGAAGTTACAACTAGAAGAGCTTGAGTGTTTGAGGAACGAGTCATATGAGAATGCCTGAATTTACAAGGAAAAGACAAAGGCATTTCATGACCATCACATCTGGAAGAAGGACTTTCAAGATGGTGATTAGGTCCTCCTCTACAACTCAAGGCTCCGATTTATGCCTGGCAAGCTCCGTTCTTGATGGGAAGGACCTTTCAAGGTGAAGGAGATAAAGCCCTACGGAGTGGTGGAATTGTTTGATCCCAATAATGAAGTAATTTTTAAAGTGAATGGACATAGAGTGAAGAAGTATCATGGTTGCAAGCCCCCAAGAGAGCTAGAGGTGTACATATTGGAGGATGCACCAAGGAGAGAGGAAGCTTAAGAAAAGCACCGTCCAACTTAAGGACGTTAAGGAAAAGTGCTTGGTGGGAGGCACCCCACCATGGTAAGATCTTCATTATTTATACCATCTTGTTCGTATCTTTAGTTTCTTGTGAATTTTGTGATCTTTTGATGATTGATTGAGTGCATAGGAATGATAGGTTTGTTGATTTTGTTGGATAGGTAGAATGTTCATGTAGATAAGATGTGAAAAAGATAAAGAAAACAAAAATTTTTCTTTGAAGAAGGGCACCGACGTGCCAGCGCACAGTGCGCACACGCCGGTAGTGAAATTCAACTACAGTGCCACAAACCCGAGAGTCATGCCCACTTCGTGCCCAACTCGCGCCAGGCACCGACGCATTCGCGTACATGCCGCCTGCGCGCACCCTTGCAATTCAACCATCGACGCGCCAGCACATGATGCGCGTGCGCACCGATGGAGATATGTGGACTCTGTGGTATAAAAACCAGAGACTTGTGCCACAATTGGGCCAACCTTGTGACAAAACTGACGCGTCCACGCGTTGTACACGTCCACGCCAGTTGCGGAATACCTCAAGCACGCGTTCGCGCAAGGTGCGCGTCCGCGCGCCTGCCTCACTGATTCACTCTGGTACAAAAACCAGAGACTTGAGTTAACTTGATGCACGGAAACTTGTCTCTCAACAAATTTCCCTTGGTAAGTATACCGAATTATCGTCAAGTAAAAACTCACAATAGAGTGAGGTCGAATCCCACAGGGGTTGATTGGTCAAGCAACTTTAATCGGAGGAATGTTCTAGTTGAGCTAAGCAAAAGTTGATTTGATAGTTACAGAAAATTAAATGGTGGGAAAGTAAATAGCAGAAATTGTAAATGCTGGAAATAAAGAACTGAATATAAATGACAGAAAAGAAATTGCAGAATCTTAAATGGAAAATGGGGAATTTAGCATAAAAGTAAATGGCAGAAAATAAAGAGAATGGGTAAGATCAGAAATGGGGAATTCATTGGGCTCAGGAGATGTTGCATTCTCCGGATCAAATTTATTTTCATCTCTTCCTCAATCAATGTATTCATTGATCTCCTTGGCAATCTTAAGTGATTGAATTCCAATCCCTTGGTAATTCAATCTCTCAAATCTTGATCAATAGCCAATTCCTTGGTCTAATTGCTCATTAGAAGAGATGAAGTGTGGTCACTGATTATACCACATGTATTCCTAAATCAAAATGTTGGTAGGATTATATGTCACTATATCCATCCAAACCCCAATTTGGTCCAACATGAGAAAGCATTTCTAGCATGATCCCTTCATTCCTCTTCCAAGGTTCCGAAGAGATCCAAGTATGAATAGATTCCTTTCCAAGACAACTACCCAATTAGATGAAGATTGAAAGCTTTCTAGTAAAATCAAGAGAAAAGAAAGAAGAAGAATAAGGAAAACTATTATTGATCTATCAAATTACAACAGATCTCCTTAACCCAATGGAAGGGGTTTAGTTGTTCATAGCTCTGGAAATGGAAAGAAAAGATGGAAAATACATTTTGAAAGTAAAACTAGAAGTTGCAAAGAAAGTAAAATTATACAGAGAGTGGTTCTCTCAATCCAAAAGCTCTTTTCTAGTTCAAAACTACTCCTATATATACTACTCTTCTGATCTTCTAGTTGGCTCTTCAAGTCTTGGATATGGACTTTTGGATCTTGAGTTGAAGTAGTTTGGAATCTTCAGTGGGCTCAGCTTTACTTGCAGAGAAAGTGTGAAGTAGGCATGGACTTTAGCTAGGACGTTAGTGGCGTTAACGTTAAGTGAAAATGTGGGTTCGAGAACGTTAGTGACAATCACCTTTTTCACAAACGTTCCTAGCCCAAGATGGTTCACGTTAACTTCAACGTTAGTGGCACTAACGTGACTACTAACGTTGCCTCTTGGTCCATCGCAAGCGTTATTGGCGTTTACCTTTGCCAATAACGTTGCTCTTAGCCCCCCTTTTCTCACGTTAGAGTCCACGTTAGTATAACTAACGTGGCTCTTAACGTGGGCATGCCTTAGCCTCGAGAGCATTAGTGACACTTACCTTTGTCACTAACGTTCCAAACGAACCTTCTCACGTTAGTGCCCCACGTTAGTTGTTTTAACGTGGCCATTAACGTGGTGGTGCTTGCCATCTCCAACGTTAGTGACAAAGGTGAGTGTTACTAACGTTGGCTCATCATTTCTTTCCTCCACGTTAGCTTCCACGTTAATACAATTAACATGGCAACTAACATGGCTCATAGTGGCTTGGTCCAACGTTAGTGACAAAGGTGAGTGTCACTAACGTTGGCGATTCCTTGCTCCTCCCATGTTAGAGTTCACGTTAATGTAGTTAACGTGACTCTTAACGTGGCCAATTGGGCTTAGTCCAACGTTAGTGACAAAGGTGAGTGTCACTAACGTTGGCTTTGTCTTCCTTTCCACGTTAGAGTTGACATTAACTGAGTTAACGTGACTCTTAACGTGGCTAATTGCTAATTTGGAGCGTTAGTGGTATTCACTTTTACCACTAACGCTGGAGCTTCCTTTCTCTCCACGTTAACTACCACGTTGATGTAGTTAACGTGGCAATTAACGTGGGCCATGATGGTTTCGAAGGCGTTATTGACAATCACTTTTCTCATTAACGTTGCAAGTTTATTCCTATTCCACGTTAATGGTCACGTTAATTAGATTAACGTGGCTTCTAATGTGGCTCTTCCTTGCTTCCTTTGTCCTGAAATCAAGCAAATAAAGTGCATCAAAGCTCTAATCCAAGTTATGAGACATGCATTATCCAATTTGTCATTCAATTCATGCATAATTCTCATAAAATCACATGAAATTCACAATGTTTGCTTGAATCAAGATGTAAGTGATTATCTACCCAAAACTTGCTTATTAACTAAGAAAATGCATGAAACTACCCTAAAGCAGTAAAGAAAAGGTCAGTGAAACTGGTCAAAATGCCCTGGCATCACAACACCAAACTTAAAGCTTGCTTGTCCCTATGCAAGTACTGAAACATGAGAATGATTAATGAAATGACAAGAGAAATGAGTCATTATTGTGGAAGTCATGTCCTTGGTTTTATGGGGTTTCATACATAGCAACTTAGGTTCATTCCTTCATTGGCTTTCAGACCTTTACCATGCCCTGGAATACTCACTTGATTGCACCCTATGAGACTTTTGTTCATTGATCCCTTTGTCTTTTTAGGGTTTGATTGTGTTCTTTAGACTAGGTGCTCTGTAAGGGGGCGACTCTTTAATATAAGCTTTCAGCCAGCACTCCCGAACCAGTTGGTTCAAGGTGCTAGGTGTTAAGACACGCCTAAGGACTTACTCCCTCAAGTCTCTTTCCCCATACATTCACACCACAGGCACATGGTTTATTATTTTTATTCTTGAGACCTTGGTGTCCAACACCTCTTTGGGTTACTAAGTGCTCTGTAGCAAGGGTTACTCTTGATAGTGGACTTTCAGCTGATAATCCCGGGTTAGTTAACCCAAGTTACCAAGTGATAAGGCACCCCTGAGAGCTTATTCATCTAAGTATATCCTTTGCACAGGAGCACCATAGACACATGCCTTAAGATTCAACCCTTGCTGCCTAGCCTTATTTCTTACTCTTTTTCTTTATTTTTCAACTTTCATTTTTCTTTCCCCTTTTTTTATTCGGATCTTGTTATTTAGCTAGTCTCATGGGGTGTGTTTCAAGCATATGATTCAGGACAGATAGTTGCCTTCCTACCTTGTTGGTGAACCAACTTAGCTAAGTAATTACTACACCACAAGCTTAAGAACTTACTCCACAATTTGAACATCACTCTGGTCTTTCATAACATCTCTTTTTATTTGACTTAAAAGACAAGAATACAAGTAGGCAAGGTGAGAATGCAGTAGTGACATTAGACTAGCAAGCATAGACCTAAGCAATGAAAACTTAAAGGCAGAATTTAAAATCCTAAACTACCATGGAAACATGTTCTATTTTATACACGATTTTCCTTATTTAAAACTTGAAAAATATGGGACAAAGAGGGAACTCCACCACCTTTTACTCACGGGGGTGTCCATGCTCTCCCTCTTGTTTGTCCTCCTTGTGTCCACTTGTGTTTCCTTGTATCTGCGCCAATCTGGCTTTTTTCCATTCCTCAAGTGCCTTCCTTACTGATTCATGACTCTTTTCTACCCTCTCTCTTTCTTCTCACGCTAAGTCATCTTTCACCTCTTCATATCTTGTGATTCCCGGATGCAATATAGGCAGTTGTCCACTAAGTACCCGAGCTTGGCTTGAGTGTTCACATGATGTCCAGTCTCGTTCATGTAAACTCCCTCTGCGAACGCTCTGTATTCGTCAAAGAGTTCTACCTGTTCAAATTGTTTCTGATGCATTTCATGTATGTGTGCACCTTGATGTGCTTGGATGTTGATTAGTTTTTGGATGGCTTCTTGTTGTTGATCCTGCCTTTGCTCCAACCTGTAGAAGGATTCACCCCGTTGTTTCCCTTGTTCTAGCTGCTGCTACATTAATTGCTTTTGCCACTCCCCCTGTTGATTCATCCATCTAGAGAGTGATTCTTTTTAACGGTCCATCAACTGTAGTTGAAGCTCTTTCTGTGCCCCTTGATTTTCCAAGTATTGTCTGGATAAGCCATCGATGGCTTCCTGTAGTTGGTGCATGTCCAGAGGGGCTTGCTCCTCTAGGTTTTGTCCTTCGACCACTTGCTGGGCTGGCCTCTTTCTTGGCTTTCGTTGAGGTAGGGGAGATGCAACAGCATGCATCCGTCGAACAGTAATTGGGATGCCAACTTTTATCCACTCGGGGTTCTCATCCTCGAACACCACCCCAGCCCTGTCACACAGACGGAAAATAGTACTGGGGTAGCCTAACCTTCCTCCAGAGTCACTTTTCTCAGCCATCTTCCTAATACCTTGGGCTCTGAGTTCATGAACCTTGATCTCTCCTCCTTTAAGTATACATTGCACCATTGTTGCTCTCTTAAGATTCACCTCTGAGTTATTCCCGGTAGGAAGGATGGATCTCCTTACAATTTCAAACCACCCCTTTGCTTCAGGAGTGAGGCCCCATCTCTTGATGAACTTGGGTTTCCCTTGAGGATCTCGTACCCAATCAGCTCGTTGCACGTAAATATCTTGCACAATCTGGTCATGGTTGGGGCTGCTATCTATTCTGGAGTGATAGCTTTCTTCTGCAAATGGTATGGTTTGTAGCTTTAACGCCCTCATAATGCTTATGGGGCTGAAGTCCACGGTCACCCCTCTCACGAAACTTATATAGGGGTCATCTGCCTTATCATACCTGACTGCATTTGCGTAAAACTCTCTCACAAGAGTTGCATTCACTTTTATGACTGGATCAGTAAGGAGCTTCCATCTTCTCTTTTCCACCTTCTCTGTAATTTCGGGGCACTCAGTTTTTCTGACTTGAAAGCCTAGCTCATATATGATCTCCTTATCAACCATCCACCCGAATTGTAATGCATGGTGAAAGGTTCTAAATTTCTTCTCATCGAAAGGGCGTTGCTCCATAGGCTCCTTCCCTTTTCTTCTTTTAGGGCTTGATGATGCCATAAGTGACTTTTGAGATGTGAAGGTGTTGAGAATTATTGGTTAATGATGGAATTCGGCCGGTTAAGATGAGGTGTAGTGAAGGAAGTGAGTGAGAGTGTTTTTGATGGGGTAAGAGGAGTTGGGTGTCGAAAGTGGGAAGTACAAAGAATGGAAATTGGAATGTGGAGGGAGTATGGGATAAGGACCTCTTAAATAGAGAAGTGGTGAGTAAATGAAAGGTGTGGATTGAATGTGTAGGCCTATGATGAACGGATGGGGTTTAGCATGGGATGGACACAACGATCATCACTTTTATGATGGGGTTAGTTCAGTTTCCAAGCGTGTTCTTCTTCCAATGTTGCATGGCAACATTTCCCAATGCATTCCCCTTTGAGACATGTGTATAGTTCCCTCCTTTTGAAGTGGCCGAAACCTCCTCCTTCAATTGTCCCATAAATTCTCCTACACAATAAAAGAAATGTGATTAATAAATTTGTGGATAGTGGCGGCAAAATTTAAAAAGGAAAGAATAACTACTTTTTAAAATTTTTGTTTCTAAATGGTAAGTGCTTATTCATGAATACAAACCAACTGACTAATTAACTGTCCATGTATGCAACATTGGTGACACCAAACTTAGTTTGTGGCACTGTGGTGTAAAAAGATTTGTTCAAAGTACTAAGAGTGACATGATTTTTATGTCCTCTTAGTGTTCCTTGAACACCAAACTTGTTCTTCACTATGTGCTGCATAAAAAGATTCATTCAAGTATGTGTCAAAGTTGATTTGGAATTCATGAGCCTTGCATTATTAACTACTTTAAAAGCATATAAAACATGGGTTGCCTCCCATGAAGCGCTTCTTTAGCGTCACTAGCTTGACGTTCTGACATTGTCAGGGTGGTTGGTAATGCTTCAGATCTTCCCCCCCGCAGTAAATCTATCTCCATTGGCTTCTTCAAGAATCTCCACATATTCTAGGGAGAGAATTCTGTTGATGGTGAAAACTTTAGGTAGCTGAGATGGGATGGTGGGGAGATGAGATGGGATATCTGGGAAATAAGCTGAGATCACTTTATCCCCTGGAGAGAAATCCTCTATAAGGATCTTATTGTTCCTCCACCTCTGGTTTGCGAAATTGTTACTCTGAGGTTGTAAAATTTGTTGTTCGTTCTCTCCCTGGCAATGGCGCCAATAACTGATGCACAATACCATGGTCCAAATATAACTTCACAACTTTGCACAACTAACCAGCAAGTGCACTAGGTCATCCAAGTAATAAAACCTTACGTGAGTAAGGGTCGATCCTACGGAGATTGTTGGTATGAAGCAAGCTATGGTCATCTTGTAAATCTCAGTCAGGCGAATATCAAATGGTTATGGAGTTTTCGAATAATAATAATAAATAAACAGAAAATAAAGATAGAAATACTTATGTAATTCATTGGTGAGAATTTCAGATAAGCGTATAGAGATGCTTTTGTTCCTCTGAATCTCTGCTTTCCCGCTGTCTTCATCCAATTAGTCTTACTCCTTTCCATGGCAAGCTTTCTGTAAGGCATCATCGTTGTCAATGGCTACATCCCATCCTCTCTGTGAAAAAGGTCCAAATGCTCTGTCACGGCATGGCTAATCATCTGGAGGTTCTCGATCATACTGGAATAGGGTTCACCCTCCTTTTGCGTCTGTCACTACGCCCAGCACTCGCGAGTTTGAAGCTCGTCACAGCCATCCCTTCCCAGATCCTACTCGGAATACCACAGACAAGGTTTAGACTTTCCGGATCTCAAGAATGGCCATCCATGGGTTCTAACTTATACCACGAAGACACTAATAACTCGGACTCGGTCCACTGTATTAGATATCCAAGAGATATTCATTCTAGCTTGTTTGCATGTAGAACGGAAGTGTTCGTCAGGCACGCGTTCATAAGTGAGAATGATGATGAGCGTCACATAATCATCACATTCATCATGTTCTTGGGTGCGAATGGATATCTTAGAAGCAGAATAAGTTGAATTGAATAGGAAACAGTAGTACTTTGCATTAAATCATGAGGAACAGCAGAGCTCCACACCTTAATCTATGGAGTGTAGAAACTCTACCGTTGAAAATACATAAGTGATGAACGTCTAGGCATGGCCGAATGGCCAGCCCCCAAACGTGATCAATATGATCCAAAATTGAACTAAAAATCATAAGATGTAAATACAATAGTAAAAAGTCCTATTTATACTAAACTAGTTACTAGGGTTTACAGAAGTAAGTAATTGATGCATAAATCCACTTCCGGGGCCCACTTGGTGTGTGCTTGGGCTGAGCTTGAAGTTTACACGTGCAGAGGCTTCTTTTGGAGTTGAACGCCAAGTTGTAACGTGTTTTTGCCGTTCAACTCTGGTTCGTGACGTGTTTCTAGCGTTTAACTCCAGACTGCAGCGTAGAACTGGCGTTCAACGCCCTTTTACATCATCTAAACTCGGCCAAAGTATAGACTATTATATATTGATGGAAAGCCCTGGATGTCTACTTTCCAACGCAATTAAAATCGCGCCATTTTGAGTTCTGTAGCTCCAAAAAATCCACTTTCAGTGCAGGGAGGTCAGAATCCAACAACATCAGCAGTCCTTCTTCAACCTCTGATTCTGATTTTTGCTCAAGTCCCTCAATTTCAGCCAGAAAATACTTGAAATCACAGAAAAACACACAAACTCATAGTAAAGTCCAGAAATATGAATTTAACATAAAAACTAATAAAAACATCCCTAAAAGTAACTAGATCCTACTAAAAACATACTAAAAATAATGCCAAAAAGCGTATATATTATTTGCTCATCACAACACCAAACTTAAATTGTTGCTTGTCCCCAAGAAACTGAAAATCAAATAGGATAAAAAGAAGAGAATATACTATAAATTCCAAACTATCAATGAAACATAGCTCCAATCAGATGAGCGGGACTTGTAGCTTTTTGCCTCTTGAATAGTTTTGGCATCTCACTTTATCCATTGAGGCTCAGAATGATTGGCATCTATAGGAACTCAGAGTTCAGATAGTGTTATTGATTCTCCTAGTTCAGTATGTTGATTCTTGAACACAGTTACTTTATGAGTCTTGGCCATGGCCCTAAGCACTTTGTTTTCCAGTATTACCACCGGATACATAAATGCCACAGACACATAATTGGGTGAACCTTTTCAGATTGTGACTCATCTTTGCTAAAGTCCCCAATTAGAGGTGTCCAGGGTTCTTAAGCACACTCTTCTTTTGCTTTGGACCTCGACTTTAACCGCTCAGTCTCAAGTTTTCACTTGACACCTTCACGCCACAAGCACATGGTTAGGGACAGCTTGGTTTAGCCGCTTAGGCCAGGATTTTATTCCTTTAGGTCCTCCTATCCACTGATGCTCAAAGCCTTGGGATCCTTTTTATTACCCTTGCCTTTTGGTTTTAAGGGTTATTGGCTTTTTGCTTTTGCCTCTTGGTTTTAAGAGCTTTTGGCTTTTTCTGCTTGCTTTTTCTTTTTCTATTTTTTTTCTAATTTTTTTTCGCTATTTTTTTTCTATATTTTTTTTTTCTGCAAGCTTTTGTATTCACTGCTTTTTCTTGCTTCAAGAATCATTTTTATGATTTTTCAGATTATCAAATAACATGTCTCCTGTTCATCATTCTTTCAAGAGCCAACATATTTAACATTCTAAAACATCAACTTCAAAAGACATATGCACTGTTCAAGCATTCATTCAGAAAACAAAAAGTATTATCTTCACATCAAAATAATTAAACTAAGTTCAAGGATAAATTCGAAACTCATGTACTTCTTGTTCTTTTGTAATTAAAACTTTTTTCCATTTAAGAGAGGTGATGGATTCATATTCACTACTTTAAGGCATAGACACTTAGACACTAATGATCATGTAATAAAGACACAAACATAGATAAACATTTAACATAAGAAAACGAAAAACAGAAAGTTTAAGAACAAGGAATGAGTCCACCTTAGTGATGGTGGCGTTTTCTCCTTGAGGACCCAATGATGTCCTTGAGCTCTTCTATGTCTCTTCCTTGTCTTTGATCTTCTCTAATTTCATGGAGGATGATGGAGTGCTCTTGATGTTCCACCCTTAGTTATCCCATGTTGGAACTTAGTTCTCCTAGGGAGGTGTTGATTTGCTCCCAAAAATTCTGTGGAGGAAAGTGCATCCCTTGAGGTATCTCAGGGATTTCTTGATGATGAGCTTCCTCACGTGTTTCTTCAACTCCATGAGTGGGCTCTCTTGTTTGCTCCATCCTTTTCTTAGTGATGGGCTTCTCTTCTTCAATGGGAATGTCTCCTTCTATGAAAGCTCCAGCTGAGTAACATAGATGGCAAATAAGATGAGGGAAAGCTAGCCTTGCCAAGGGGGAGGACTTTTTGGCTATTTTGTAGAGTTCAAGGGAGATGACTTCATGAACTTCTACTTCCTCACCAGTCATGATGCTATGAATCATGATGGCCCAATCCACAATAACTTCAGATCGGTTGCTAGTGGGGATGATGGAGCGTTGGATGAACTCCAACCATCCTCTAGCCACAGGCTTGAGGTCCAGTCTTCTAAGTTGAACCGGTTTGCCTTTTGAGTCAATCTTCCATTGAGCTCCTTCCACACATATGTCCGTGAGGACTTGGTCCAACCTTTGATCAAAATTGACCCTTCTAGTGTAGGGGCGTGCATCTCCTTGCATCATAGGCAAGTCAAACGCCAACTTCACATTTTCCGGACTAAAATCTAAGTATTTCCCCTGAACCATGGTGAGATAATTCTTTAGGTTCGGGTTCTTACTTTGATCATGGTTCTTAGTGATCCATGCATTGGCATAGAACTCTTGAACCATTAGGATGCCGACTTGTTGGATGGGGTTTGTTAGAACTTCCCAACCTCTTCTTTGGATTTCATGTCGGATCTCTGGATACTCATTTCTCTTGAGCTTGAAAGGGACCTCGGGGATCACCTTCTTCTTGGCCACAACATCATAGAAGTGGTCTTGATGAGCTTTGGAGATGAATCTTTCCATCTCCCATGACTCGGAGGTGGAAGTTTTTATCTTCCCTTTCCCTTTTTTAGAGGATTCTCCGGTCTTGGGTGCCATAAATGGTAATGGAAAAACAAAAAGCTTATGCTTTTACCACACCAAACTTAGAATATTGCTTGCCCTCGAGCAAGAGAAGAAAGAATAGATGAAGAAGAAGAAGAAAATATGGAGGAGAGGAGGGAGAGGTGTATTCGGCCAAGAAGGGGAAAAGAGGGTTGTGTTGTGTGAAAATGAGGAAGAATGGAATGCTTTATATAGGGAGGGGAGGGGGGTTAGTTTCGGCCATATAGGGTGGGTTTGGGTGGGAAATTGATTTTGAATTTTGAAGGTAGGTGGAGTTTATGAGGTAGGTATATGGGGAAGAGTGGATGGATGTGAGTGGTGAAGTGGTGATAGGGAAGAGAGATTGAGGTGATTGGTGAAGAGTTTTGGGGAAGAGTGTTTATTGGGAAGAGAGGATGAACATTGAGAAGAGGGAATAGAGTTAGTGGTGGTAGGTGGGGATCCTGTGGGGTCCAAAGATGCTGAGTTGATCCTGTGGGGTCCACAGATCCTGAGGTGTCAAGGATTTGCATCCCTGCACCAATTAGGCATGTAAAATGCCTTTACATGCAATTCTGGCGTTTAAACGCCGAATTGATGCTTGTTCTGGGCGTTCAGCGCCCAGATGCAGCATATTTCTGGCGTTGAACGCTAGCCAAATGCTTGTTTCTGGCGTTCAGTGCCAGCTCTTCCTCAGTGTGCATTTCTGGTGTCTGAACGCCAGGATGCTGCTTGTTTCTGGCGTTCAACGCCTGATCCATGCTCTGTTCTGGCGTTGAACGCCAGCCAGATGCTCCTTACTGGCGTTTAAACGCCAGTAAGATCCTCCTCCAGGGTGTGATTTTTTTTCTGCTGTTTTTGATTCCGTTTTCAATTTTTATATTTATTTTGTGACTTCACATGATCATGAACCTAATAAAACATGAAATAACAATAAAAATAAATTAAATTAGATAAATAAAAATTGGGTTGCCTCCCAACAAGCGCTTCTTTAATGTCAATAGCTTGACAGTAGGCTCTCATGGAGCCTCACAGATGTTCAGAGCATTGTTGAGACTTCCCAACACCAAACTTAGAGTTTGGATATGGGAGTTCAACACCAAACTTAGAGTTTGGTTGTGGCCTCCCAACACCAAACTTAGAGTTTGACTGTGGGGGCTTTGGTTGACTCTGCAGTGAGAGAAGCTTTTTATGCTTCCTCTCCATGGGTACAGAGAGAGATCCTTGAGTTTTAAACACAAGGTTGTCCTCATTTAATTGAAGGATCAATTCTCCTCTGTCCACATCAATCACAGCTCTTGCTGTGGCTAAGAAGGGTCTTCCAAGAATGATGGATTCATCCTCATCCTTCCCAGTATCCAGGATTATGAAATCAGCAGGGATGTAAAGGTCTTTAACCTTTAATAACATGTCCTCTACTTGTCCATAAGCTATTTTCATGGATTTATCTGCCATTTCTAATGAGAAATTGCTTTCTTGTACCTCAAGGGTTCTTAGTTTCTCCATTACAGAGAGTGGCATGAGGTTTATTCCTGACCCAAGGTCACACAGATCCTTCTCAAAGGTCATGGTGCCTATGGTACAAGGTATTAAGAACTTTCCAGGATCTTGTTTCTTCTGAGGCAATGTCAGTTGATCCAGATCACTCAGTTCATTGATGAGCAAGGGAGGTTCATCTTCCCAAGTCTCATTACCAAATAATTTGGCATTCAGCTTCATAATTGCACCAAGGTACTTGGCAACTTGCTCTTCAGTAACATCCTCATTCTCTTCAGAAGAAGAATACTCATCAGAGCTCATGAATGGCACAAGGAGGTTCAATGGAATCTCTATGGTCTCTAGATGAGTCTCAGATTCCTTTGGTTCCTTAGAGGGAAACTCCTTATTGATCGCTGGACGTCCCAGGAGGTCTTCCTCACTGGGATTCATGTCCTCAACCTCCCTTACAGGTTCGGCCATGGTAATTAATTCAATGGCCTTGCACTCTCCTTTTGGATTCTCTTCTGTATTGCTTGGGAGAGTACTAGGGGGGTTTTAGTGATTCTTTTACTCAGCTGGCCCACTTGTGCTTCTAAATTTCTAATGGAGGACCTTGTTTCATTCATGAAACACACAGTGGCCTTAGATAGATCAGAGACTAAATTTGCTAAATTAGAGGTATTTTGTTCAGAGTTCTCTGTCTGTTGCTGAGTGGATGATGGAAAAGGCTTGCTATTACTAAACCTGTTTCTTCCACCATTATTAAAGCCTTGTTGAGGCTTTTGTTAATCCTTCCATGAGAGATTTGGGTGATTTCTCCATGAGGGATTATAGGTGTTTCCATAGGGTTCACCCATGTAATTCACCACTGCAATTGCAGGATTCTCAGAATCATAAGCTTCTTCTTCAGAAGATGCCTCTTGAGTACTGTTGGATGCAGCTTGCATTCCATTCAGACTTTGAGAAATCATATTGACTTGCTGAGTCAATATTTTATTCTGAGCCAATATGGCATTCAGAGTATCAATTTCAAGAACTCCCTTCTTCTGAGGCGTCCCATTACTCACAGGGTTCCTCTCAGAAGTGTACATGAACTGGTTATTAGCAACCATGTCAATGAGTTCTTGAGCTTCTGCAGGCGTTTTCTTTAAGGAATGGATCCATCTGTAGAAGTATCCAATGACATCTTAGCTAATTCAGACAGACCATCATAGAATATATCCAAGATGGTCCATTCTGAAAGCATGTCAGAAGGACACTTTTTGGTCAGTTGCTTGTATCTCTCCCAAGCTTCATAGAGGGATTCACCTTCTTTCTGTCTGAAGGTTTGAACATCCACTCTAAGCTTACTAAGCTTTTGAGGAGGAAAGAACTTGGCTAAGAAAGCCTTGACCAGCTTATTCCAAGAGTTCAGGCTATCTTTAGGTTGAGAATCCAACCATATTCTAGCTCTGTCTCTTACAGCAAATGGGAAAAGCATGAGCCTGTAGACTTCAGGATCTACTCCATTAGTCTTAACAGTATCATAGATCTACAAGAATTCAGTTAAGAACTGAAAAGGATCTTCAGATTGAAGTCCATGAAACTTGCAGTTTTGTTGCATCAGAGAAACTAATTGAGGTTTCAGCTCAAAATTGTTTGCTCCAATGGTAGGGATGGAGATGCTTCTTCCATGTAAATTGGAATTAGGTGCAGTAAAGTCACCAAGCATCCTCCTTGCATTATTATTATTTTTGGCTGCCATCTCCTCTTCGTGTTCGAAAATTTCTATAAGGTTATCTCTGGATTGTTGTATTTTAGCTTCTCTTAGTTTCCTCTTCAGAGTCCTTTCAGGTTCAGGGTCTGCTTCAATAAGAATGTTCTTGTCCTTGCTCCTGCTCATATGAAAAAGAGGGAACAGAAAAATAATAATAATAGGGATCCTTTTTACCCAGGTATAGAGGTTCTCCTGTGTGAGTAGAAGAAGAAAAGAATGCAATGTAAAGAAGAGAAGAAGAGAAAATTCGAACACAGATGGAAGAGGGGGTTCGAATTTGGGTGAGATGATGTGTTAGTAGATGAATAAAATAGAAGGAGATGAGAGAGAAAGAGGATTTTCAAAAATAAAATTTTGAAAAGGCGTTAGTGATTTTCGAAAATTAGGAATGAAAGCAAATTTAAATTAGAAATTGAAACAATTAGTTAATTAAAAAGAATTTTTGAAAAAGTGGGAAGAGATTTTCGAAATATTAGAGAGAGAGAGTTAGTTAGGTAGTTTTGAAAAAGATAAGAAACAAACAAAAAGTCAATTAGTTAGTTGAAAAAGATTTGAAAATCAATTTTGAAAAGATAAGAAGATAAGAAGTTAGAAAAGATATTTGAAAATCAAATTTTTGAAAAAGATAAGATTTAAAAAAAAAGATATGATAGAAAGATATTATTAGAATTAGTTTTGAAAAAGATTTGATTTTTAAAATCACAATTAATGACTTGGTTCACTAGAAATCACAAGATATGATTCTAGAACTTAAAGTTTGAATCTTTCTTAACAAGCAAGTAACAAACTTGAAATTTTTGAATCAAAACATTAATTGTTGACGATATTTTCGAAAATATGATAAAATTAAGAAAAAGATATTGAAAATATTTTGAAAAAGATTTTTGAAATTTTTGAAAAGAAATAATAAAAAAATGGAAAAGATATGATTTTTTTAAAAAAAAGATTTGAAAAAGATAAGATTTTTAAATTGAAAATTTGATTTGACTCATAAGAAACAACTAAGTTTTAAAAAGTTTTGAAAAAGTCAACTCAAATTTTCGAAATTTATGAGTGAAAAAGGGAAAGATATTTTTTTGATTTTTGAATTTTTAATGATGAAAGAGAAAAACATGAAAATGATGCAATGCATGAAAATTTTGGATCAAAACAATGAATACATGCAAGAATGCTATGAATGTCAAGATGAACACCAAGAACACTTTGAAGATCATGATGAACATCAAGAACTTATTTTTGAAAATTTTATATGCAAAGAAAATATGCAAAACACCAAACTTAGAAATCTTTCATGTTCAGACACTACGAATGCAAAAATGCACATGAAAAACAAGAAAAGACACAAAACAAGAAAACATCAAGATCAAACAAGAAGACTTACCAAGAACAACTTGAAGATCATGAAGAACACTATGAATGCATGAACTTTTCGAAAATTTTATACAAACTTTAAAACATGCAATTGACACCAAACTTAAAATTGACTCAAGACTCAAACAAGAAACATGAAATATTTTTTTGATTTTTATGATTTTCTAATTTTTTTGGTATTTTTCGAAAATTAATTTGAAAAAGAAAAATAAGGATTCCAAAATTTTTAATATGAATTCCAAGAATCTTACATTCTTAGTCTAAAGCTTCAGTCCAGGAATTAGACATGGCTCACTAGCCAGCCAAGCTTTAGCATGTAACTCAGATATACTGCTCATTAATTATCAAATTAACTTGCCTCTATGAAGATGGTTTGGAAGCCTCAGTCCAAAAGAATTTAGACATAGCTTTACAGCCATCCAGGCTTCAACATGCTTCATGAAACACTAGAATTCATTCTTAAAAATTCTGAAGAACATAAATAAAATTTTTTTTGAAAGATTTTTTTTGAAAAATTTTCAAAAATAAAACAAAAAGAAAATTACCTAATCTGAGCAACAAGATGAACCGTTAGTTGTCCAAACTCAAAACAATACCCGGCAACGGCACCAAAAACTTGGTGTGCGAAATTGTTACTCTGAGGTTGTAAAATTTGTTGTTCGTTCTCTCCCTGGCAATGGCGCCAATAACTGGTGCACAATACCATGGTCCAAATATAACTTCACAACTTCGCACAACTAACCAGCAAGTGCACTGGGTCGTCCAAGTAATAAAACCTTACGTGAGTAAGGGTCGATCCCACGGAGATTGTTGGTATGAAGCAAGCTATGGTCATCTTGTAAATCTCAGTTAGGCAGATATCAAATGGTTATGGAGTTTTCGAATAATAATAATAAATAAACAGAAAATAAAGATAGAAATACTTAGGTAATTCATTGGTGAGAATTTCAGATAAGCGTATAGAGATGTTTTCGTTCCTCTGAATCTCTGCTTTCCTGCTATCTTCATCCAATCAGTCTTACTCCTTTCCTTGGCAAGCTTTCTGTAAGGTATCACCGTTGTCAATGGCTACATCCCATCCTCTCTTTGAAAAAGGTCTAAATGCTCTGTCACGGCATGGCTAATCATCTGGAGGTTCTCGATCATACTGGAATAGCGTTCACCCTCCTTTTGCGTCTGTCACTACGCCCAGCACTCGCGAGTTTGAAGCTCGTCACAGCCATCCCTTCCCAGATCCTACTCGAAATACCACAGACAAGGTTTAGACTTTCCAGATCTCAGGAATGGCCATCCATGGGTTCTAACTTATACCACGAAGACACTAATAACTCGGACTCGGTCCTCTGTATTAGATATCCAAGAGATATTCATTCTAGCTTGTTTGCATGTAGAACGGAAGTGTTTGTCAGGCACACGTTCATAAGTGAGAATGATGATGAGCGTCACATAATCATCATATTCATCATGTTCTTGGGTGCGAATGGATATCTTAGAAGCGGAATAAGTTGAATTGAAAAGAAAACAGTAGTACTTTGCATTAAATCATGAGGAACAGCAGAGCTCCACACCTTAATCTATGGAGTGCAAAAACTCTACCGTTGAAAATACATAAGTGATGAAGGTCCAGGCATGGCCGAATGGCCAGCCCCCAGACGTGATCAATATGATCCAAAATTGAACTAAAAATTATAAGATGTAAATACAATAGTAAAAAGTCCTATTTATACTAAACTAGTTACTATGCATAAATCCACTTCCGGGGCCCACTTGGTGTGTGCTTGGGCTGAGCTTGAAGTTTACACGTGCAGAGGCTTCTTTTGGAGTTGAACGCCAAGTTGTAACGTGTTTCTGGCGTTCAAATCTGGTTCGTGACGTGTTTCTGGCGTTTAACTCTAGACTGCAGCGTAGAACTGGCGTTCAACGCCCTTTTGCATCATCTAAACTCGGCCAAATATGGACTATTATATATTGGTAGAAAGCCCTTGATGTCTACTTTCCAACGCAATTAGAAGCGCGCCATTTTGAGTTCTGTAGCTCTAGAAAATCCACTTTGAGTGTAGGGAGGTCAGAATCCAACAGCATCAGTAGTCCTTCTTCAACTTCTGATTCTGATTTTTGCTCAAGTCCCTCAATTTTAGCTAGAAAATACCTGAAATCACAGAAAAACACACAAACTCATAGTAAAGTCCAAAAATGTGAATTTAACATAAAAACTAATAAAAACATCCCTAAAAGTAACTAGATCCTACTAAAAACATACTAAAAACAATGCCAAAAAGCGTATAAATTATCCGCTCATCAACATCCTTGGTGCCTTCTTCTTTGTTTCTTTTACTGTTGCCCTGCTCTTTGTGACCTCTTTTTCCAAGAAAATTTTGTTGCTGGTCTCATATGACTCTGGTGGTTTAGGCTCCTCTTGGTTTTCTTTTAGCTGTGACACCTCCTGACTGTTTTGCTCAACAACCAAAGGAATTCCCAGGTGTACAGCTTGTACTTCAATGCTTGTTTCTTCTACCAGTGCTTTGTTGTGCTCTTCCCTTGGTTCCTAGCTTTCCTAATCTGCTTCTTGTGAGGGTTTGAAGACATTGAATGCGAGTTGTTCGTCATGTATCCTCAGTATTAGCTCTCTTCGCTCCACATCTATGAGCGCTCTGGCTGTAGCTAGGAATGGTCTTCCCAATATGATTGGGTGAAGGTGACTCTCTTCCATTTCCAATATGAAAAAGTTTGTGGGAAGGAAGTAGTTCCCAACCTTTACCAACATATTTTCAACCACTCCTACTACTTGTTTTTGAGTTTTGTTAGCCAGCCTGATGACTACGTCTGTGGGCATTAGCTCATTGATCTACAGCTTCTTCATAAGGGATAAAGGCATTAAGTTGATGCTTGCTCCCAGGTCACAGAGTCCTTTATCAAACATTGTTTCTCCTATGGCACAGGGGATGTGAAAACTCCCTGGGTCCTTCCTTTTTGTAGGCAATTCTAGTTGAATGAGAGCACTGCACTCCTTATTCATCACTATTGTTTGCCCTCCTTTGAGTGAGCTTTTCCTAGTCAGAAGCTCTTTCATATACTTAATGTACGAGGGCATTTGTTGGAGAGCCTTGATGAATGGTATGTTCACATGGAGAGATGCAAACATATCAAGGAACTTTGATTATATTCTCTTTTCCACACCACCCTTGAGTCTTTGGGGAAAAGGTGCATAGGGTTTCAGCATCTCCTTTTGTGTAATTTTGGTTTCTTGGTGACCCTCTTCCTGCTTCTCTGCTGAAGTGTCTCCAGAGTGTTCGAAGGGTTTGTTCAGCTCTTCCTCAGTCCCCTTATCACTTATAGTGACCATCTTGCAGTCTTCCCATCTTACTTTCTTTGCTTCACCTCTCGGGTTTTTCTCTGTGTCACTTGGGAAGCTGTCAGTAGGTTTGGGAATCTTCTCAGAGAGGTATGCCACTTGAAATTCTAGCCTCTTAATGGTGTCTCCCTGGTTTTTGATATTGGCTCGAACCTCCTCTTTGAACACCTTGTTCTGTTGGAGTTCCTTACATATGCCTTCAAGTAGGGTATCAATCCTTGAGAGTCTATCTTCGGATGATGGTGAGTTGGAGTTGGAGGGATGAGAATGGCCATTTTGGTTTTGATATGGATGTTGAGAGGTGTTGTTAGGTGGGTGCTGATATGATCTCTGTGTGGAATGTTGGTGAGCTGTATTGTTGTTGGGGTTGTGGCGTCTCTGATCTTGGCCTTGATCTTGTTGATTTCACCACCCAAAGTTTGGGTGGTTCTTCCAACCAAGATTGTAAGTTTTGGAGTATGGATTATGGTTTTGCCTCGGTGAGTTTCCAAGGTAGTTGGCTTGTTCCTGATCACCCTTTGCCTCTATATTCACTCCTTCTTGAGCTGCTGATGAGGTAGTGATTGCTGCTACTTGATTCCTTTCTATCTTCTTGGTAAGGTCAGTCAGCTCCTTGGTGATCATCTTGTTTTGGGCCAGCAGTGCATCCACGTTGTTCAGCTCCATCACTCCTCTAGTGTTGCCTCTTTCAGAAGCATAGAAGTAGTCATTCTCAGCTACAGTCTCAATGACATCTATGGCTTCTTCAATGGTCTTCTTCTTGTTCAGAGATCCCCCAGATGAGTGGTCTACTGCCTTCTTTGATTCATAAGAAAGACCTTCATAGAAAATGTGTAACTGCATCCATTCATTGAACATATCTGGCGGGCACCTTCTTGTCAAGTCCTTAAACCTCTCTCATGCTTCATAGAAAGTTTCACCATCTTGTTTCCTGAAGGTTTGTACCTCAACTCTCAACCTGTTGATCCTTTGAGGAGGATAGAATCTCGCCAAGAATTTGTTCACCACATCTTCCCAGGTTGTTAAACTCTCCTTCGGGAAGGATTCCAGCCATTTAGATGCTTTGTCCTTGAGTGAGAAGGGAAATAGAAGTAGTCTATAGGTGTCAGGGTGAACACCATTAGACTTCACAGTGTCGCATATCCTCAGGAAGGTGGTTAGATGTTGATTGGGGTCTTCTTGGACACTTCCTCAGAATGAACACTTGTTCTGAACAAGGGTGATGAGCTGTGGCTTTAGTTCAAAGTTATTGGCATGTATGGTTGGCTTTTGGATGCTGCTTCCACAGTTTCCTGGGTTTGGATTGATGTAAGAGCCTAGAACTCTTCTTTCTTGTCTAGCATGATGCACTGGACCTTCTCTGCCATGGTTGTGAGCCTCTTCTTCATGATGGTTCTCCATATTCTCATCCATGTTTGGTTCAAAATACTCCTCCTCTTCCTCAGCACTAACGACTCTCTTTCCTCTTGCTTTCCTCCTTAGTCTAAGGAAGGTTCTCTCAGGTTCAAAATGAAAGGAAGTTGAAGCCCTGCTTCTTCTACCTGTCATAAAACCAACAAGGCACAAGCAAGAAAGAGATAAATACAGGAAGTATTCTTGTCATAAATGCTGTTAGTATGAGTGATGCAATATATCAAACAGTTAGTGGGTTAGTGAACTGAATTGTAACAAATAAGAGAACACTACAAACGGGTAATGGGTAAAGAAAAGAAAATAACTACAACTGAAAGTAAATCACTAAAATGAAATTAAATCAAACAAAAGAAAAATGCTCAATCTAGGTAATAAACCAATTTAATCATTGTTGATACAAAATCAATCCCTGGCAACGGCGCCATAAACATGATGCACGGGAACTTGTCTCTCAACAAATTTCCCCCGACAAGTATACCGAACTGTCGTCAAGTAAAAACTCACAATAGAGTGAGGTTGAATCCTACAGGGATTGATTGGTCAAGCAACTTTAATCGGAGGAATGTTCTAGTTGAGCTAAGCAGAAGTTGATTTGAGAGTTGCAGAAAATAAAATGGCGGGAAAGTAAATAGCAGAAATTGTAAATGCTGGAAATAAGGAACTGAATATAAATGACAAAAAATAAATTGCAGAATCTTAAATGGGAAATGGGGAATTTAGCATAAAAGTAAATGGCAGAAAATAAAGAGAATGGGTAAGATCAGAAATGGGGAATTCATTGGGCTCAGGAGATGTTGCATTCTCCGGATCAAATTCATTTTCATCTCTTCCTCAATCAATGTATTCATTGATCTCCTTGGCAATCTTAAGTGTTTGAATTCCAATTCCTTGGTAATTCAATCTCTCAAATCTTGATCAATAGCCAATTACATGGTCTAATTGCTCATGAGAAGAGATGAAGTGTGGTCACTGATTATACCACATGTATTCCCAAATCAAAATGTTGGTAGGATTATATGTCACTATATCCATCCAAACCCCAATTTGGTCCAACAAGAGAAAGCATTTCTAGCATGATCTCTTCATTCCTCTTCCAAGATTCCGAAGAGATCCAAGTATGAATAGCTTCTTTTCCAGGACAACTACCCAATTAGATGAAGATTGAAAGCTTTCTAGTAAAATCAAGAGAAAAGAAAGAAGAAGAATAATGAAAACTATTATTGATCCATCAAACTACAACAGAGCTCCCTAACCCAATGGAAGGGGTTTAGTTGTTCATAGCTCTGGGAATGGAAAGCAAAGATGGAAAATACATTCTGAAAGTAAAACTAGAAGTTGCAGAAAAAGTAAAATTATACAGAGAGTGGTTCTCTCAATCCAAAACTACTCCTATATATACTACTCTTCTGATCTTCTAGTTGGCTCTTCAAGTCTTGGATATGGGCCTTTGGATCTTGAGTTGAAGCAGTTTGGAATCTTCAGTGGGCTCAGCTTTACTTGCAGAGAAAGTGTGAAGTAGGATATGGACTTTAGCTAGGACGTTAGTGGCGTTAACGTTAAGTGAAAATCTGGGTTCGAGAACGTTAGTGACAATCACCTTTTTCACTAACGTTCCTAGCCCAAGATGGTACACGTTAACTTCAACATTAGTGGCACTAACGTGACCACTAACGTTGCCTCTTGGTCCATCGCAAGCGTTATTGGCGTTTACCTTTGCCAATAACGTTGCTCTTAGCCCTCCTTTTCTCACGTTAGAGTCCACGTTAGTATAACTAACGTGGCTCTTAACGTGGGCATGCCTTATCGTCGAGAGCGTTAGTGACACTTACCTTTGTCACTAACGCTCCAAACACCCCTTCTCACGTTAGTGCCCCACGTTAGTTGTCTTAACGTGGCCACTAACGTGGTGGTGATTTCCATCTCCAACTTTAGTGACAAAGGTGAGTGTCACTAATTTTGGCTCATCATTTCTTTCCTCCACGTTAGCTTCCACGTTAATGCAATTAACGTGGCAACTAACGTGGCTCATAGTGGCTTGGTCCAACGTTAGTGACAAAGGTGAGTGTCAGTAACGTTGGCGATTCCTTGCTCCTCCCATGTTAGAGTTCACGTTAATGTAGTTAACGTGACTCTTAATGTGGCCAATTGGGTTTAGTCCAACGTTAGTGACAAAGGTGAGTGTCACTAACGTTGGCTTTGTCTTCCTTTCCACGTTAGAGTTCACGTTAATTGAGTTAATGTGACTCTTAATGTGGCTAATTGCCAATTTGGAGCGTTAGTGGTTTTCACTTTTACCACTAACGCTGGAGCTCCCTTTCTTTCCACATTAACTACCACGTTGATGTAGTTAACGTGGCAATTAACGTGGGCCATGATGGTTTCGAAGGCGTTATTAGCAATCACTTTTCTCATTAACGTTGCAAGTTTATTCCCATTCCACATTAGTAGTCACGTTAATTATATTAACGTGGCTGCTAATGTGGCTCTTCCTTGCTTCCTTTGTCCTGAAATCAAGCAAATAAAGTGCATCAAAGCTCTAATCCAAGTTATGAGACATGCATTATCCAATTTGTCATTCAATTCATTCATAATTCTCATAAAATCACATGAAATTCACAATGTTTGCTTGAATCAAGATGTAAGTGATTATCTACCCAAAACTTGCTTATTAACTACGAAAATGCATGAAACTACCCTAAAACAATAAAGAAAAGGTCAGTCAAACTGGCCAAAATGCCCTGGCATCACAACTTTGTGCCACTTCTGTGCCTGAGGTACAACTGCCCTCGCGCGTGCGCGCCACTGACGCGCATTCGTCCCCTGCTAGCATCCTCACCGACGCGCCAGCGCACCTTGCGCGCGCGCCGGTTGCGCGAGTCAGTTTTATACTTCGCGCCTTGCCCTGTTTTTCTTTCTCTCAAATCCTTTTCTTTCTTAGTTTCTTTTCCTTCTCCCTCCATCATCTCCCTTCTCCTTTTCTTCTTCCCTACCCCACCACCACTGTCTCCGGCCACTCACCGGCGACAACCAACTTTTTCCGGTGGCACTACACCTCTCCCATTTTCTTTCTCATCTTCACAAAAGAAGATTCAACCTTGTTCCTTCATACTTTTCAAGGTTTCACTTCTTCTACTTCTCTTCTTTATTTTCTCTTGCATTATTTCCTCTAGTTAGATGCTTCTTATTGTTTTACTTAGTTTTCCTTTTACTTGCATGATGATATTTCTTGCTTTTTGTTTGCTTACCTTTCCTTTTTCCTTATTTCTCCATGGATGTTGAATTTGAGCTTAATTTGCATTAATAGATCTTTTGTCATTCTTTTTCTTATCTTTCCCATTGTGTGATGTTTATATGATGATTAATGTTCCATTTTGGGCATTGAATTGGTTTAGTATCTCATGATTGCTCATTGCTTGATTATTGCACGCCAAGTGTTCGAGGAAATGCACATATACCATTTTGGTTCATTTTAGTCATATAATTTTCAAATTGGTGCTCCCTCCTCATTCACTTACTTTCTCTTAAATGCATTGAGTCTAATTTGTGTGCTTAAAGTTTATACTTGCCAATTAGATATTAATTGAACATGACTTGCTCTTTATTATGGATGCTTGAGATTACTCTTCTCATGCCATTGCATGCTTTACTTCCTCTTGCATCCCATGCCAAGTGTTATGACCCTTGCTTTTACATTCATCATGGGCACCACAAGTCACTTTCATGTTTTTTTTGTCAAATTGATTCTTTGGTTTAATGTTTTCCTTCCTTCTCTTCCTTTTCAGGATGGCTACCAAGAAAGGCAAGGAGATAGCTTCAAGAAAACCGGCCACAAAAAGGGCACCACAAAAGTCAAATTCTAAGGCACGCTCTTCATTAGGAGCCAAACCCCTATCTAAGAAAGGGAAGACACTCGTTCCTTTTGATGAGAATGACAAGGGCAAACCGGCAAAAGATTCCTCAAGGTTCCCCAACCGCTTTTGTGAACTTATGTTCCCCTCCATAGCTGTAAGGAACTATCATCCTGAGCATCTACTCGCTCCGCTGGACAACGTCGCTCCTTATATTTTGCCCCGCATTAAACAGCGAGGATGGGAGTTTCTTTTGAGGAAACCAAGGGAAATCAACCTCTCTTGGGTGGAAGAATTCTACACTAACTACCATCTTCCCTCTCTTCAATCGGTATACATGCGCCGAAAGCAAGTCTCAGTTTCAGAAGAGGCTATTCAGCAAGTGCTTAAAGTCCTACCAGTGCCAAGTGACATGGATGGCTACCAAGAAGTCTTACATCAGCGAGAGAAGTATGGATTCAATTGGGACTCGATTCTCCGAGTCATTGCTGAGCCAGGGACATTTTGGACCCAAGGTCGACTCCAGATGAGGCTCAAGAGCATTGACGCTCGCTTCCTCACTGTGGAAGCTAGAACTTAGGCCCAGATCCTATCCCACTATGTGCTACCTAGCACCCACAAGTCGTCCCTCATGGCAGACCTCGCCTTGCTTGTTTGGTGTGTTCTCACGGAGAAGTCGGTGAATATTCCGCTTCTTGTCAGGGAAGCGATGAGTCAAGTTCACGACTGGGGTAATTTGCCATTTCCAGCATTGGTGTATGACTTAGTTATTGCTGCGGGTATTTCTTGGGAAGCCAAGGACAAAAAGATCATAGTTCCGGCTAAGGGCGATGTGGTCCCAAGCGGGAAATACCTACACCTTCCCATGAGCAAACCAAGCCTCGACATGGCCCTGCCACTTCTTTTTCCTTCTATCTCATCATTACCACCACTGAGATTCACACATCAAAGGATAGAAGATCTTCACCAGAAGCTTGATAGATATGAGCGGCGCAACCACCACCGGTACACTTACATCAAGAAGCTTCTGCGTTGTGTTACCCCTAGTATGGAGGAACCCGAAATGTTCACATCTACCTCAAACCCAAGTGATGGGAGCTCTGATGATGGGGATAGTGAAGGTTCCGGTCCCGACCGTCCCTTGCGTATTATTCGTAGCACGGAGGACCGTGCTAATTTCTAAAGTGTGGGAGGTCGTTCGACCGATCTCCATGGGTAACATTCTCTTCCCCTCAATACCCATGGATTTATCTTTTGCTTAGAAGTTAGTATATTGCATGTGTAGTCAGTTTTACTTGTAAATACCGTTGCATGATAGTTAGTTTCTATAGAGTTACTTGGTCAAAACAATAACTTCCTTTTCAAGAAACTGTGTTCTGGGTGACCTACCAAAATTCTGAAATTTTTTTTTGCAGTAAACTTGCCTTAAGAATGTATTTTGGAACATAGTGATTGAGCTAAGAACACAAGCATGAAAGTTTTGAGCCTATTGCATGGTTACATCTTTTAACTATTATTTCCATTCTTGTGTGCATATCTCTCTTTCTATGATTGTGATCATTGCTTTGTCTGATTCTATATGTCCATTGCTTGGTGTATGAATGCATTTACATGATTGAGGCCATCATTTCAATAGTCACTTTTCTCAAATGGCCTTAACCCTTTTATCTACCGTTGCTAACCAATTTTGAGCCCATGATAAACCTTTTTGTTCTTAAATAGAGCACATAAACAACCCTAAGTGAAAAACCATGAATGTCCCTAAATTTGAATCCTTGATTAGCTTAGGTAAGTTAGGATGTGTGTCATTCAAATAGGAGGGTATACTTTGGTGTAATTGAAAAATTCTAGGATTTGGAAACATACTCATCTGTTGAATGACAAAACTGTATGCAGTGAAACTTTGGTTCACAAAGAAACCCCAAGAAAAAGGGGATAATAATAAAAAAAAGAATAATAAAAGAGAGAAAGCAATAAAAGGAGACAAAGATGCCCCAAGATAAAGTAACAAAAACAATGCATATGGGTGTGAATTGAAGAGAATACATGAGTATGCAAAAAGAGTAAAACTCAAGGGTGGCTAGGTAATATATTGTAGTTGTATAGGTTGTTCTATGTGTCTAGTGGATCCTAGGTTAATCAAGGACTCAAATTTTAAGCCCATGTGGCCATATACATCCTTACCTTCGCCCTAGCCCCGTTACAACCCATGAATAAGACCTCATGAAACTTGTAAGCATGCATTAAGTAATTGTCGATTGTTAGATGAAAGACAAATCTTGGAAAGCATGATTAGGAGAAGATTGAGTGACGAACCCTATACACTTGAGCGAATAGAGCGGATACACTTCCGGTGAGGGTTCGATGCTCAATGCTTGTTCCCGACTTTCACAAGCGTTTGTTTAGCAAGTCATATGCATTCCATGGTGATGTTCAATTTGGTAGGATTCATGGATCACATACTATTTTCACCCTATATGCTCACATGTATTCTTGGAGGATAGATTTACTCTTGACCAAGTAGGTAGATGATTTTACATTAGTTGCATGCATCCATTTAGGTAGTTGGCATTTCATAAATCCTTTCTCACCATGATCTTTGGTCTTTTTATTTTAAGCATGAGGACATGCTTGGTTTAAGTGTGGGGAGATTTGATAAACCACGATTTTGTGGTTTATCTTGTGCTTATTTTGGGGGATTTTATCAATAGTTCTCACACTTATTCACAAGAAATGCATGGTTTTGTGTTCACTTCCCAATATTGCTCCATGATGGAAAACATGCTTATTTTGCCTTAAAATTTCCATATTTTAATCCTCTTCTATTGCCATTCGATGCCGTGATGTATTTGTTGAGTAATTTCAGGAATTATAGGGTAGGAATGACTTAGAAGAGAGGGAGAAAGCATGTACAAAGAGGGAGGAACATGAAGAATTGAAATCTTGGGAAAAGCAGCATCGGCGCGCCCGCGCACTCCACGCGGACGCGTGGATAGGATTGGCTGGAAGCGGCGCGCAAGGATGGATGCATCCGCACGGATTAGAAGATTCCTATCGATGCGCACGTGCACTTGGCGGGCACGCGTGGGAAGCTTCACGTGACCTCATTAAAGGAAATCGTGCCTGACGATTTCTGAGGCTCATCAGGCCCAATTTTATGCTGTTTCTGCATGGAAAAGACCCAAAGATGCTAGGGGGAAAGGGAGGATCAATCATTTTTACACTAAGACATAATTTTAGCTAGTTTTTGGTTCATTGGTTATTCTAGAGAGAGAAACCCTTGTTCCTCTCTAGATCTAGTTTTAATTTGATCTTCCCTTGTTAATTTATGAATTGGATCTTGTTAATTACTAGTTTTAATTGTTCAATTTGAATTCCTTGTTACAATTTTACTTATATCTAGTGATAGTTTTATGAATTCTTGTCAATTGTCATTTTATACCCATTTCATGAATGTTGTGAATCTTGACTTGTTGATGTTACATTGATGATTTCTATGTTTAATCTTCTTGTTTGGATGATTGTATGTTGATAATTGTTAGTGGGTACTTGTAGATTTCAATTTAATTGCTATTTTGAACATGTCTTTTGTTAATGCTTACCAAGTGTTTGATGAATTGTTTACTTTGATTATGGAGTAGTCTTCTTTACTCTTGGCCTAGGTCAAGGGAATTGGGTAAACTTGAGTCATTGGGTCTAATGGATTTGATGATTTGGGAGCTCTTGGTGGTCAATTTGATACTCATTGACGCCAACCCACTACTAATCCAATTAGTAGGTAGGTTGGGACTTATGGGTTGATGTGATCAAAGCCATTTGACATACTTCAAGTCTAGGAGTAGATATCACGTACTTAAGACTTTGAGGGTACACTTAATGAGCTTAGTTCCTCATAATTGTCAAGATACGGTTGTTAGACAAGGATCGTGACCCCAATTCACATGCCTAGCCAAGAGTTGCTTTTATTATTCATATTTGAAAACCAATTTTCCCAAATTATTTGCTTTAGTTACAGTTACTTGCTTGGTTTATAATAGAATTAAGTGGAATGTTGCTTGTTCATTGGAATTTCTCATGTTTTGCTTAGATAGTTGAATTAGTTTGTTGCAATTTAAGATTACCTGCTTGTTAAGATTCCCATTTATTTTCATGCTCATAACTCACAACCCCGGATTTCTAACCAATGTTGAAGCACATGTTTGCCCATTCCTTGTGAGACGACCCGAGGTTTGAATACTTCGGTTATTTCTATTGGGGTTGAACTTGTGACAACCAAATCCTTCTCTAAATTTGACCCCCCAAGGATTGTTGTTGGTAGAGCTATACTTGCAACGTGGTTTTATTGGAGAAAATCTTTACCAATACACCCTTGGGAGCCTATCAGCGGGTTCAAAGCTATGTTGAGGAGGGGGTTCATAGGCATATGGTGGAGCTTGTTGGTAACTACAAGGGGGTCCACCATATCCATTGTCTTGGTACGCACCTTGGAATGGCTCTTGCTCATAGTAATTTGGTGGAGGTTGATTGTCATGAAAAGGTCCACCATAACCATTGTCTTGGGATGCATCATAAAATGGTTGTTGCTCATAGTGCATTGGAGGAAGTTGTTACCAAGAGGGTTGATCAAATCATTGTGGCTCCTCCAATCTTTGATTGTTCCAATCTTGATGCGTGTTCTCATTATAGCTTCTATTTCCTACAACATAATTTGAACCAAACTCATAGCCAAAGGGATGAGAATTCATAGTAGCAGGTAAAAACAAAAACTAATAAGAATTAATGAAAATAAACTCCTAAAACTAGAAACACTAACAAAGAAATGAAAAAGCAAATTTATTCACAATATTCACAATAACCAATAATAAGGCACATTGTTGTAATTCCCCGGCCACGGCGCCATTTTGATGAACGTATTTTTCCTAGTAAAGAATTCACAATAAATTCTCGTTGCAAGTATAGTTTCTAAACTAACAATAATCCTTTCATACAAAAATTTGGTTGTCACTTAAGCAAACCCAATAAAAATAAACTGAAGTATTTAAACCTCAGGTCGTCTCTCAAGGAATTGTAGGGAAGTGTAGTTTATTATTGGTTGTGGAAAAGTATCTTTTTGGGTTTTTGAAATAAGGAACAAGGAAATAAAATGGCAAGAAATTAAATTAATAACTAAGAAAACTCTTGGCAAGGTATGAAAATTAGAAGTCCTATCCTAGTTATCCTTATCAATTGTGATGAGAATTGTCAATTCCTCCCACTTAGTTAACCTCTAACTATGAAGGAAAGTCAAATGGATAAGTTAATTTGGTTCCTCGAGTCCTAGTCAACTCCAAAGGAAAGACTAGCTTTACAGGGATCCAAATCAACTAGCAAATTTCAATTATCAATCAACAAGGGAGTTTGATAACTCAAGAGTCTCCAATTACTCAACCAAAGCTAAAAGGAGAGAAATCTACACTAAAATCCAACCAAGCATTTTATCAAACACTTGGAAGGCACAACATAAAAGCATAGAAAAGCAATAAGAGACAATAAAATCCAAACAACCAATTGTAAGCATTAATAATACAAACAGAAGAAAGCAATCATAAATATGAAATACCTCAAATTGCATTAAATAGAGAATCAAATCTAACATGAGAATTCATAAAATAAAGTGGATAAATCACCAAGAGAAGAGAAACTAAAATGCTAGAATAAATAAGAGTAGAAAAGAAACTAGATTAAAGCAAAGTAGAAATCTGATATTAAGAAAAGCTAAACCTAAAATCCTAAAACCTAGAGAGAGGAGAGAGCCTCCCTCTCTAGAAAACTACATCTAAAACCTAAAATTATGTAAATGAATATTGTATTAAATGAATGAATGTGATTTCTCCACTCTGCAGCCTCTAATCTGTGTTTTTCGGGCTTGAAACTGGGCAAAAAGGAGCCCAGAAATCGCCCCCAGCATTTTCTGATACGTGCTGCACGTGGCTCTCTCACGCATACGCGTCGCCCACGCATACGAATCACTGAACTTTCGCAATGTCACGTGTACGCGTCATGCACGCGTACGCGTCACCTAACTGCATGGCAACTATGGCAAATTGCATATCATTTTGAAGCTCCGGATGTTATCTTTCCAATGCAACTAGAACTACCTCACTCGGACCTCTGTAGCTTAAGTTATGATCAATTTAGTACGAAGAGGTCAGGCTTGACAGCTTAGCAATTCCTTCAATTTATTGTATTCCTTCCACTTTTGCATGCTTTCTTTCCATCCTCTAAGCCATTCCTGGCCTATAAACCCTGAAAACACTTAAGAAACATATCACAACATCGAATGGTAATAAGAGAGGATTAAAATTAGCAAATTTAAGGCCAAAGAAGCATGTTTTCAATCATAGCACAGAATTAGGAAGAAAACTGTAAAACATGCGAATTATATGAATAAGTGTGAGTTTAGTGGATAAAATCCACTCAATTAAGTACAAAATGTACCACGAAATATTGGTGCATCAGTTTCCATTCTGAGACCGGTGGGCGACATCTCCATGGAGATGTGTCAGGTTGGCAGTTGAACTGACAATGTGATATCATAGCCAAACAGGACATGCATTCATCATGTGTATATTCTATCTGTTTGTTTGCTTTGCTGACTTGTATTGTTTGCCTAATTGTATAACATGCCTATTTGCTTATTGATACTTGATATCCATGCTTATATTTGTGCTTTACTTGCATTGTTATTACTTGTGTTTTGTACTAAGATTGAGGAGGTTCGGAAGATGGTGACGATGGGATCGCATGGCGATTAAGCTGGCGAAGTGATGTCCCGAAAACTGTCTCTCAACAATTTTTCACCAGCAAGTGCACTGGATTGTCGTCAAGTAAAAACTCACTGTATAGTGAGGTCGAATCCCACAGGGATTGGTTGGTTGATCAATGTTAATTAGAGAATTGTTCTAGTTTAGGGAAACCAGAATTGAATTGGTGTTGCAGAATGTAAATTGGCGAGAAACTTAAATTGCAAGAAATTAAAGGAACAGAAATTAAATCGTAGAATAAAAAGAACAGAAACTTAAATTGCAAGTAATTAAAGTGAAGAAGCTTAAACTGCAAGAAAATAAATGGGAATGGGGAAATTGAGCATCAAATTAAAGACAGAATGTAAAAGAATGGGTAGATCAGAGATGAGATAGCTCATTGGGGTCAGGAGATGTGATAATCCTCCGGATCAAATTCATTTACATCTCTTCCTCAATCAATGCATTCATTGATCTCTTTGGCAATCTTAAATGATTAGATCTCAATTCCTTGGCAACCTAATCTCTCTAAGCATGAACAATTGCCCAATTCCTTGATTTAAGTGCTCATGGGAAGAGATGAAGTATGGTCACTGATTATACCACACATATTCATAGATCAAAGTGTTGGTAGGATTACATGTCACGATATCCATCCAAACCCCAATCTAATCCAATGTGAGAAAGCAATTCTAGAATGATCTCCTCATTCCTTTTCCAAGGTTCAGAGGAGATTCAATTATGAATAGCTTCTTTTCCATGACAACTATCCAATTGGGGGAAGAACGAAAGCTTTCTAGTAAAATCAAGAGAAAAGAAAGAAGAAGAAGCATGAAAACTAACATTGATCCATTGAATTACACAAAGCTCCCTAACCCAATGAAAGGGGTTTAGTTGTTCATAGCTCTCAAAATGAAAATTGAATTTGGAAAATACATTGCAGAATTGAAAAGTTGCAGAAAGAAGAAAATTGGGCAGAGTTTCAATACAGTGTGTAAGCCCCCCTAACTAACTTGAATTCTAAGCTATTTATACACTTTCTTCTATTGATATTCAGTCTCTGAATTAGGCTTTTGGCCTTAATTGGAATGGGTTGAAGTTGCTCCAATTGGCTTCCCTTGCTGTTGAGAAGAGATCTGCTTGAATTGCATTGTTCTGATGCCCACGTTTGAACTCACGTTTGAGGGCAAACGTTGAGTTAAACGTCCTTCAGAGAAAATTGAATTTTGGATGTTTTGAGCAACGTTTGACTCAACATTGGAGTGCCAACATTTTCTTATCCACGCGTACGCGTGACATACGCATGTGCGTGGATGGTGCAATTTACCAGTCCACGCATATGTGCTGCCTATGCGTGTGCGCGTTTGGGACTAAAATGCTCATCCACGCATGCGCGTGGATGCAAATTCCCAAACTTCAACTTTTAAAATGTTTTCAAAGACGTTGGCATCAGTGTTGGACCAACAATGCTCCCTCCAACGTTGATTCATCCACGCATGCGCGTCATGTACGCGTGCGCGTGGATTGCCAATTTTCACGCTTTCACGCGTATGCATAGCCTACGCGTGCACGTCGATGCGCTTTTTCAAAATCATGATTTTGGAGCTCAGATTGTGCACGTTAGCCTCAACATTGTACTGGCAATGTTCCCTCCAACGTTGGCCTATTCACGCGTGCGCGTCACTTAAACGTGCGCGTGGATTGTCAAAAATGCACAATCCGCGCGTGAGCGTATAGCACGCGTATGCGTCGCCACTGTTTTTCCAATTTTCTAGAAAGCACTTTGTATTCAGCGTTGGAGGTAACGTTGACTCACCAACGCTCCCTGCAACGTGGGTATCAGAATTATGCAGCAGATTTTGCTCTACCTTCCCTCTTAACGTTTGATGGAACGTTGGTGGTCCAACTTGGCCACCAACGTTGCTTCCTCTTCATCCTTTCCATGGCCATTCTTCAACCTTCTTTCATACATTTCTTCACCTGCCATCAACCAATATATGCATCAAAACCTTGCTAACATCATGGGAGATTGCATCATTCTTAGCACACAAGTAATTATGGCCCAAGTCTCATGAAATTGCAACAAAATAACCATGGTTGAATGAATCTAGGCATAAATGAATTTCTAACCCAAATGATTACTTATTGCTCAAGAAAGTGCATAAAACCTAATGAAATCAAAAGAAAAAGGCTAGTGGAACTAGCCTAAGATGCCTTGGCATCACAACACCAAACTTAAATCTTGCTTGTCCCCAAGCAAGCATTGAATTATTAAGAAGAATGATTGAAACAGAAGGTAATACATATCCATATCAGCAAGAAATTGAATTTGATTCATGGGATTTTATGCAGAGAATATTGCAGCTCACTTTTATTGACTCTTAGGTGAGAAGTGTCCCCTTAAGCATCAACCAACACACTGCTATGACCTCTTATTAGTTATCCTTGGTTTGTTTTTCTTTGTTTTTCTTTTTCTGTGAACTTATTTTCACTTGTAGCTTAGTGTCATGTGTTGTAGCAGCTTCTTTTCTTATTTTCACTCAACACATATTCACTACAGACACTTGGCTCACAATTCTTCTTAAGAAATTGGTGCCCAGCACCTCTTTTGGTTACTAAATGCCTTGTAACTAGGTTGCTCTTGATAATGGACTTTTGGTTGATAATTCCGGATTAGTTAATCCAAGTTACCAAGTGTTAAAGCACTCCATAGAACCTAGTCATCCAAGCAGATCCTAGTACAAAGACACCACAGGCATATGTTTTAAGGTCCAAGCTATCGGTGTCTAGCCTTGTTCTTTGTTTCTTCTATTTTCGTTACCATTTTTGGCTTTTCCTTTTTTCTTTCTTTTTATTTGTTTTCTTTCTTCCAAGGATTTCTGATTGCCAAGATTCATAGACAGCATCTAGTTTACACTAAAGAGGGACATTCTACCTTTTATTGATTATTAGTGAGCTAGCTACATAATCAGACATGCATACCACCACTCAATCTTTATTTTATTCCTTACCAAATGGAACCAATTCACTTCTGTTCAAACCTTTCTTTTATTTGATTAAAATAAGGGAACAAGCATACATTCAAGCAAGTAAAATTCACCCATACACTTAGACTAAACACTTATTTGGAGTTTAAAGAAAATTAAACAAATAGAATTTAGACATAAGTATACTATTCAACATGGGTATATTCAAACTTCCAATATCAGCAATTGAAAGTACAAGCAATTAAGTGACAATATAACCTTTTGGCAGCTTCTTTGTTGTTCATCACCTTTCCTAGCCTTGGTATTCCCTTTCTCCCTCGATGATGGTGCATAGCTTTCCCAAAGGTTTGATTGTCTTCCTGCAAAACTATTGGAAGTTGCTTGTTCCCTAAGCACTTGAGAAATGGTAAGTCTATATGTATGCTTGTGATTTTCAGAACTTAAGTTAGTGTGTGAACACCAAACTTAATTCCTTTCTTACTTCTAAATGTAGCAAGGTGAACATACATGTGAAACTGCAAGTGCTTTTATTAAAAAGTTAAACTCTGGCTAAAAATCCAAAATTTTGGAGCTTCTAACTAGTTATGATGAAAAATGCAATGTGCTTTTTAAGGAAGTCTATGGTGAAACACCAAACTTAGAATTGAACATTCATCTCTGAATTTCTTTGGTGTGCAACACCAAACTTAGCTCCTTGCAATGCAGAGAAGTCTTCTTGACTCTTTTATTGACTAGCTATGAAAGGAAAATTACCTTTGGTTGGGTTGCCTCCCAACAAGCGCTCTTTTAACATCACTAGCTTGACGTTCTCTCCATTAGTTGAGCTTATACTTCATCTTGGGGCCTCCTCCTATATTTCCTAGGTAGTATTTGAGCCTTTGTCCATTCACCGTGAAGGTCTGCTTTGACTTCTCTTCCATGATTTTTATGTGTCCATAAGGTGAGACCTTGGTGACCAAAAACGGTCCTGACTACCTTGACTTTAGCTTTCTAGGAAATAACTTCAGCTTGGAATTGTAAAGAAGCACTCTGTCCTTCTTCAAAGCTTCTTGGTGCCAACTTGAGGTCATGTCTCTCCTTTGCCTTTTTCTTGTATATTTTGGCATTTTCATAGGCGTGGGATCCAAATTCTTCCAATTCTTGTAGCTGTAAAAGCCTCCTTTCACCAGCAGCATTGTTGTCAAGGTTTAGTAGCTTGAGAGCCCAGAATGCTTTCTGTTCAAGCCCCAATGGTAAGTGACAAGCCTTTCCATACACCAATTGATATGGTGACATCTCTATTGGTGTTTTGAAGGCTGTTCTATATGCCCAAAGAGTATCATCCAACTTCTTTGACCAATCTTTTCTTGAAGCTCCCATAGTTTTTTCTAAGATCCTTTTTAGCTCTCTATTGGATATCTCTGTCTACCCACTTGTTTGGGGATGGTAAGGTGTGGCAACTTTGTGCTTTACTCCATACCTCAGGAGGAGACTTTCCAATGGTCCGTTGCAAAAATGGCTTCCTCCATCACTGATAAGAGCTCTAGGCACCCCAAATCGGCTAAAGATGTTTTTTCTGAGAAAGTTCATCACTACCTTATTATCATTTGTTGGAGTTGCAACGGCTTCTACCCATTTCGATACATAATCCACTGCCACCAAGATATATTTATTTGAGTATGAGGTTGGGAATGGTCCCATGAAATCAATCCCCATACATCAAATAATTCAAGTTCTAAGATGAATCGTTGTGGTATTTCATTTCTTTTGGGTAGGTTCCCTACTCTTTGGCATTCATTGCAGTGTTGTATCATTTCTTTTGCATCCTTGAAAATTGTGGGCCAAAAGAATCCACATTGTAGTACTTTGGCACCAGTCCTTTCTACTCCAAAATGTCCCCCATAGCAAGAACCATGAAAATTCCATAAGACTTCCCTTCCTTCTTTATCTAAGATGCATCTTCTAAGTATTTCATCTGAAAATTTCTTGAAAAGGTATGGTTCATCCCAGATGAAGTACTTGGCATCATTAGTAAGCTTCCTCTTCTGGTGTTTGTTGAATTCTGGAGGCACTTCCCCAATGGATTTAAAAATTGCAATGTCTACAAACCATGGTGCCTTGTGAACTAACATCAGTTGCTCATCAGGGAAGCATTCATTTATATTCAAGCCTTGTGTGCTTCCTTCTTCACAGGGAATCCTTGACAAGTGATCTGCCACCTTGTTTTCCACTCCTTTCTTGTCTTTAATCTCAATGTTAAACTCCTGCAACAACAAAATCCATCTTATTAGCCTTGGTTTTGATTCTTGCTTGGCAAGTAAATATTTCAATACTGCATGATCAGTAAAAATAATCACTTTAGACCCAATGAGATATGATCTAAACTTATCAAATGCAAACACTATTGCCAGTAGTTCCTTTTTAGTAGTTGTGTAATTTCTTTGGGTTTCATTTAGGACTTTGCTGGCATAGTATATAACATGCACTAAGTTGTCTTTCCTATGTCCTAACACTGCCCCAATAGCAATATCTGATGCATTACACATCAGTTCAAAGGCTAGATCCTAGTTAGGTGGGGGCAATGATAGGTGTTGAGGAAAGCTTTTTCTTCAAAGTTTCAAAAGCAAGCATGCAATTCTGATCAAATACAAAAAGTGTATCAGAGACAAGTAAGTTACTCAAAGGTTTGGCTATTTTTGAAAAATCTTTGATAAACCTTCTGTAAAATCCAGCATGTCCTAAGAAACTCCTAATTGCCTTGGCATTACTAAGTGGAGGTAATTTCTCAATTAATTCCACCTTAGCTTTGTCTACCTCAATGCCTTGGTTAGAGACCTTATGACCAAGAACTATTCCTTCTGTCACCATAAAATGGCATTTCTCCCAATTTAAAACCAGATTGGTCTCTTGGCATCATTTCAATACCAAGGCGAGGTGATTTAGGCAATTAGAGAAGTGTTCCAAGGGTTACCTGAAACTGAAGGTCGATCTCGGATGAGATCCATTGTGGTGGCTGATGACATGTCATCTTAGGCTAGTTTCACAAGCATTTTTCATTTGTTTCACTAGATTTTATGCACTTTCTTGCACAATAAGTAAGTGGTTAGAGTAGAATTTCATGATTATTTTAATTCAATCAAATATCATTTATTTTATACAAAATCATGAGATTTACGCATGAATTAAGTGATTATTATGAATGATGCAAAAACCATGTGATTTTGGTGAGACTTTGATTGCTTATTTGGTTGTTTTTAGGTGAGAAAATGAAGAGAAGGAGAAGCACTGCAGAATAAAGTTGCATTCAAATGAAGAACGCCACGCTCACTTGTGATGCGCACGCGTATGGGACGCTTAGGCGCCAGGGAAGAATCTTCAAAGACCCACGCGTACGCATGGGAGTGGTTGGGGATAATTTTCGAAGAGAACGCTACGTTCAGTAAGCCAGCGTTTTCGGGTATATTCAAGTTTGAAGGCAAAGTTTTGTAAATGACGTGCACGTGTGCTTGACGCGCACGCGTCGATGGAGCACCTGGGACAAAGCACGCGTACGCGCTGAAACCTGAATTTGACATTTGGACAAAAAACGCGCACGCGTGGTCAGCGTTCATTAAGCAAACGTATCGCTCAATAAGAGAACACTATCAACGACGTGTACGCGTGAATATGGCGCGCAAGCATGTAAGAACTGAGGTTGAGAGTGACGCGCACGTGTACGTGATGCGTACGCGTAGATGAGCAAAAAGAGCAAAAGGACGCGGACACGCTGGTGACGCGCACGTGTGGGTGAATGAACGCTGCGCTCACTTTGAGAATGCAACGTTCCCCTGGAAGCTGCAACAAATTGCCATTCTGATCCACTTCATAAAAGGCCAAAATGCCCACTCCAAGTATGGGAAGCCAGAATTGGAAAGTGTATAAATAGATAGGAATTTGATCTCATTAGGGAGCTCTTTTTTAGTTTTCCTTTTAGAATTTTAGAATTGAGATCATATCTGAGTTTTCTTTTCTGTTTGCTTTCTCTCTTCTGCAACTTTTATTTTCTGTTTTGGGTCTTTTGACTTCGGATTGAAGAATTCGTCTGAATTCCTTTATCGTGGAGTTCCTTTTATTTTTCCTTTGATAGTTTTATGAGTTGGAGATCTGATCATAGTTTACTTCCTGTTTTTCATTTCTTCTGCAATTTCTTCTTTTCTGTTTTGTTAAGAGAGCAATTGAGATTTTAGTTTCCTTTCTGTTTCGTTATTGTTCTGCAAGTTCTCATTTCTGTTTTGATACTGAAATCCTGATTGATCTATTTTCTAAATTTTGTCATCTGAGAGTTCTTTAGTTTACTACACTTTACATTTTCCAGTTCTGTTTTGATTCCCATTACCCAAATCCTTTTATTCTTCAAGAAATTTAAGTTTTCTGGAAATTTAGATTCAGCAATTTAAATTACTTGCACTTTAAGTTTCAATTATTTATCTTTCCTGCAATTTAAGTTTCAGCTCTTTTAATTTCTTGCACTTTAAGTTTCTGTAATTTACTTCTTTTGCACTTTAAGATTCGGCCAATTTCCATTCTGTACTTTAGTTTCCTTGTAATTTAAATTCTGTTAATCAAATTTCACCCCAATTAATCAAATATTCTCTTAACTAAATTCATCACCATACTAAAGTTGCTCAATCCATCAATCCCTGTGGGATCGACCTCACTCCTGTGCGTTATTACTATTTGATGCGATCTGGTACACTTGTCGGTGAGTTTGTGTGGAATCATTTTTCCGTCCTCGAGTTTTTGGCGCCGTTGCCAGGGATTTATAAAGATTGATATTGATTAAGTACGTGATAATCTAGATTAAGCATTTTTTCTTTATTTTTATTAAGCATACTAACTGTTTGAGATTTTGTTTAGGCTAACCTTAACCTCACTCTAGTAGTAGAGTGATTTGTTTTTGGTTTCTGGTTTTGTATGTGTTTTATGCCAGGAGGAAAAAGAAGTGAGTCCACCTCCTTTGATTCTGAGTTAGAGAGAACATTTTTTAGATTGAGAAGAAAAGCAATAGGGAAGAGAGTTATCGGAGAAGAAGACTCAGAAGAGAAAGACCAAGAGATGGAAGGAAATCCCCCTAATTCACCAGAGGAAGTGGCCAACAATGGCCCACCTAAGAGGAGAGTTTTAGCTTCTTACGCCTTCCCCAATCCAAGGCACTGTGGGAGTAGCATACTCACTCCCAATGTTCATGCAAACAACTTTGAATTGATGCCTCAACTCATTACTCTGGTGCAGAATAATTGCTCCTATGGAGGAGGTCCACTTGAAGATCCAAACCAGCACTTATCCATCTTTCTAAGGATTTGTGAAACTGTCAAAACCAATGGTGTGCATCCTGATATTTATAAGCTGCTGTTATTTTCATTTTCCTTGAGAGACAAGGCTTCTCAATGGTTAGAGACATTCCCCAAGGAGAGCATCAACAACTGGGAAGATCTAGTGAGCAAATTCCTAGCCAAGTTCTATCCACCTCAAAGGATCATCAGATTGAAGACAGAGGTACAAACATTCACTCAAATGGATGGAGAGTCACTATATGATGCCTGGGAGAGATACAAAGCCTTAATTAGGAAGTGTCCCCCAGAGATATTTAGTGAATGGGATAGACTTCAAAACTTCTATGAAGGATTGACACTGAGAGCTCAAGAGGCCCTTGACTATTCAGCAGGAGGCTTAGTATAACTCATGAAGACAGCTGAGGAAGCCTAAAACCTCATAGACATTGTAACAAACAACCAGTACTTCTATGGTCATCAAAGGCAATGCCAACCAGCTCAAAGGATACTATTTTAAGCTGGAAGGTGTGGATACTATTTTGGCACAAAACAAAGTGATGCATCAATAGATTCAGCAATAAATGGAGATGATGGCCAAGAGGATTAATGGTCTTCAAATTGTAGCAGTGAACACTACAAATCAACCACCAGCTGGGTGGCGGCAGAATGAAGAAATCTATGAAGAACAGCAGCCATAGCAAGTTAACTCTATGCACAACCAAGGTGCTGGTCAGAATGAATTTCACCCCAATTCTAACTTCTATCCACCCCACAACCCATCAACTAACCAAAATAATTTCTACCAACCATCTTCATCTCACACTCAACCACAATCACCCCAAGAGTCCCAAAGAATCTCCAATCTGGAGATGATGATCGAGAAGATGATGAAACATCAAGAGCTAGCTAATAAAAACCATGAAGCTTCATTGAGAAACCTGGAAAGATAAATAGGCCAATTGTCTAAACAGCCAGAGAAACCAACCAATACCTTCCCCAGTGATACCATTCCAAATCCCAAAGAAGAATGCAAAGCAATCCAACTCAGGAGTGGAAGAACATTGGAGGATGACAAGATTGGCAGTAAGAAAAAAAAGTGGCAATTGAAGAAAAGAACCATGAAGAGCTCAAGAAGAAAGATGAAGAACCACAAGCTTCAAAGAAGGGGAAGCAAGTTATTAGGAACCTTCACAAGAACAGAGGAAAGAAGTGAAGCCTTACACTCCTCCTCTGCCATACCCTCAAAGATTGCAAAAGTAGCTAAAGGATCAACAGTTCCCCAATTTTTTAGAAGTTTTTAAGAAGCTGGAGATCAACATCCCACTTGTTGAAGCATTTGAGCAGATGCCTCTATATGCTAAGTTCCTCAAATAGCTCATCAACAAAAAGAGAAGCTGGATTGAAAAGAAAATAGTGTTCTTAACCCAAGAGTGCAGTGCAGTAATCCAAAAAGGCCTCCCACAAAAACTCAAAGAACCTGGGAGTTTTTTCCTGCCTAGCACCATTGGCAATATATTCATTGATAAGGCATTGTGTGATTTAGGATCATGTATCAATCTAATGCTCTTATCTATGATGAGAAAGTTGTCCATAGAAGTAGTGAAACCTATAAGGATGACCTTGCAACTTGCTGACAAATCAATGGTAACCCCTAATGGAGTGGTCGAGAATCTCTTGGTCAAGGTGGATAAGTTCATATTCCCAGCAGATTTTGTGATCTTAGATCTAGATGAAGAGGGAGGTGACTCTATCATATTGGGAAGACCTTTCCTAGCCATAGCCAGGGTCATCATTGATGTGGAAAAAGGAGAAATGACTCTGAGAGCACATGATGAGAAGATCATTCTGAATGTCTTTAAGGAAATGCAACATACTGTTGAAGAGAAAAGCTGCATGAGAGTTGAAGAGGAAGATTTGGACTAGAAGTAAAGGCCCAAAGAGGCACTCATCAACTCACCTTTGAAGCAAAAGACAGACAGTGAAGAAGAACAAAAGGCTGAGAAGGGACTGTAGGAAGAGGTTGAGAATTTGATCATTTGGAAGAAAGCCCCTCACATAATTCCTGCCGCCAAAAAAGAAGGGCCATCAAAGAAAGGAAAGAAGAGCAAGAAAAAGGTTCTAAAAGGGTGGAAAAACAAAAAAATCCCAACTGAAGGATTTTCAAAGGGGGACAAAGTGAAACTAATCTACCAACAGTTGGAGACATGCTCACAAAATGATGATTATTACACTGTCAACAAAATACTCTCACTGGAACACATATAGATTGTTCACCAAAGTACAGGAAGAAGACTCACAGTGAGAGGGGACAAGCTGAGGCACCATAATCATCAGCCACCCTAACAAAGAACCAATGTCAAGCTAGTGATAGTAAAAGAGCGCTCCATGGGAGGCAGCCCATGATTTAAAATTCTTGCTGTTATTTTAATTTCAATAACCAATGGTTTTTCTAGCATAAATTTGAGTTCTCATGGGCAAATTTGATAGTTGCATATACTGTTTTAAAGCATATGTCTGATTCCTAAGTTTGGTGTGCCTAAAGGCACTCTAAAATGAATTTTCAAGCATGATGATCATATACCCATCTTAGGATATATACTTATTCATTTTATTAGAGTATATAGCCAAACACTAAGTTTGGTGTTCTACATATGCTATGAATTTCAAGAAAGTCACTTTTGCTCAAAGAGTCAAGTTCATGAAATGATAAATCATATCTTGCATCATTCTTGTGAATTTATTTTGCAAAGGTAGAAAATAAAATGTCCCTTGTAATGAATATACTAACCATGACACAAAATTAATTGGGTTTCATATGAATCACTTGGCACAAAACAAGTTTGGTGTTCACCAATATTTTGTTCAACTTCAAAGGGGCATAGTTAGTTATTCATAAATAAGGAACATATAGCAATTTCTATTTTTATTTTTCTCTACTTTTCTTGCTGACCGCCACTTCTCAAGAATCAGATTTTGTTGCTTAGTGTTGTTTAGATTTAAATGGATATGTATGAAGAAAACTGAAGAAAGGACAATACCATGCCATTTACGGTTGTCCCACGGAAAATGTAGGTCACATGTGCATGGTTGGGAGGCACAAATCTGCAAGAATCAATACCTTGGAGACCGAGCCCTATGACCAATGAAGAGGTGATCTTTGTCCTCATCCATCTCTACATGCACACCGTTCATTCCCACTCTCTCAGCAACACCTTCATCAATTCTTCATCAATCTTCACCCTTCATTTGAAGGTGACCGAACCACCATTGTCTTTAGCTTGCCTTAATAAGTCATATCCTTGCTATAAATTGGCTAGTAATGTTTCCTGAGCTTACACATCTTTGCCTTGTTAATATAATCTTTTCATGCAATATCTTCCAATCAAGAACATCACATTGTGCCCACTTCCATTCTTCTTCATCCTAAGCTGTGCTATATCCGAAATCTTCTTCTCACACCTCATTGCACCCCCATTCAAATTGCCCCATCAAGCTCCAGAAGAAAAAAAGGAAAGCAACCAGTTGAAACTGAGCCACCCACCTATGATGACAAGAGATTTAAGTCTCAATTCCATAAGTCACGATATCATTGGTTGATGAAGCAAAAGAAGTCATCATAGAAATTGGTTTCAGATTAAAAGAAGGAGAATACCCATCATAAGAAGGATAATCGAACAGAGAAGATGGAAACTCCTATGTGAGCCCCTTACAGACATAAGTGCAACTATGATACGGGAGTTTTATGCAAATACTGTAAGGCCAAGCAAAACCAGCCCTCCCTACAAGAGATATGTTAGGGGGGTTGATGTGGATTTCAGCCCATCATGTATCATGAGAGTCTTGCAAATAAGAGTGATACCTTTGGAGAACCCAGCTTTGATAAAAGAATAAAAGGTGAGAATAATCCTGATGAGCTACTAAATGGTTTATGCTTGGAAGGCAAAGACTAGAAAAGGGATTCAGATGGGGAACCAAGCTACTTGAAGAGGATTGATCTTATACCTGAGGCCAAACATTGGTATGAGATAGTAAAAAGATCCATACTCTCCACTGGAAATACATCAGAGGTCACAATAAAGAGAACAATTCTGACATACTGCATACTCAAAGGAGGAAAAATCAATATCCCACAACTCATAGCAGACAGCATCCAAGAGATGGCTGAGGACAGTGGAAAATCAAGCAGACTTGGTCACCCAAGTACCATTTTGAGGCTATGCAATAGAGTAGGGGTACTCTTTGAGGATGCAGATACAGATTGGGTAAAGGGAGGCAGAGGAATCACCAAGCAAAGGATGGAAGGTGCCACTAACACTAATACTCAGCAAGAGAGAAGATCCCAAGGAAGAAGAGGGAGACCATAAATGGAAGAGGGACAAGCTTCAAACACACTGGATTTAAGCCAAATTCAGAGTGCAATTGAAGAGATGTCTCAGCAATATATGAGAGCACAGGAACAATAACAAGAGTAATACTTGAGGCCACAGGAACAGTACTTGAGAGCCCAGGAGCAACAGGAGAATTGGCAGTTGAAGATGATGGAGCAACAAGAAAACTTCCAGCTCAAGATTTTGGATGAGCAGAGAGAATTCCAATCAAGAACTCTGGATTGGCAGAGGGAACAATTGGCACACTTTCAAGAATCATTCGATAAATTTTCCCAACAACAAGCCAAGCAAGAGGAGTACATCCAAAATCTTTATCAATAGAAGAATATATACAACACAGCCGGAGAGCAGAGGTATATAGACAGGGTTGATTATGACATAAAGACCCAATCAAAGCTAAACTATATAGTCTGCAGCATGGCAATAGTGAATTGAGAAATCAAACCATTCATCCAATGTCAGGAATTAGTAGACAAGCAACGAGCAAGAGCGCGAGGAAATATAGAAAGAATGGAACAAAGGTTGAAGGATGTTAGACTCTGGGATCAAGTAGACCACTCTTGGCCTCAGGGCTGCACTACTGAAAAATAACAAGAAACAACGAAGAAGAGGAAGCAGGAGCCATAGAAGAAAGGAGAGTCCAGCAAAGGAAAACGACACAAAAATTAGAGATGGTGGAATTCCTTTCATAATCTTAGTAAATAAGGAAGATGCATATTTGCAATTGATATGCCTTCCAAGTTCCTATTTCATGCAATTTTATGATTCTATGTTCTGCACTTTTATGCTTTGAATAAGTTTTGCATTTGGTCTTCCGTTTTTCTTAATTTGAAAAATAAGTGATCTAGTATAAGTGTCTGTTTTATTTTTATCCCACTTGAATCTATGTCTTGTTTCCCTCTACATGAATAAGAGAAAATGTTGAAACAGAAAGTAATTGTCCAATGTGGTAGGAGTAAAAATAAAGTTCAGTGGTGGTAATTGCTTGATTAGATGATAAGCTCAACAATAAAAGCTGCAGGATAGAATGTCTCTTGTAGTGTGAACTTAGTTGCTCTTGTAAAGCCTTCAATTAATAAGTATCCTGGAAAAAGAGAAAAAGTAAGAAGGAAAGAAAGAAAAGCCAAGAATTGGCAGTAAAAATGGAAGAAATAAATAATAAGGCTAGACACCAATGGCTTGGACCTTAGGACATATTCTTGTGGTGCTTTTTGTACTAGGATCTGCTTGGACAATTAGGTTCTGAGGATTCTTTTAAAACTTGGCAACTTGGATTAACTAATCCAGGATTACCAGCCGAAATTCCATTATCAAGAGCAACCTAGTTACAAAGCATTTAGTCACCCAAAGAGGTGCTGAGCATCAATGTTCCTAAGAAGAATTGTGAGCCAAGTGTCTGTAGTGAAGATGTGATGAGAAAAATTGATCCAAAAGGCTGCTGCAACACTTGACACTGAGCTACCATTAAGAAATAAGTTTCTGAAGCAAAAGAAAGAAGGAAAAATCTAACAGGGATCAATAATAGAACAAGGCATTATAGCAGCAACTGTAGTTAATCCTCAAAGGGACATTTCACATTTGGAAGCTGATAATAATTGAGCTGCATTCTGTCTACATAAAAACCCTTGAACCAAATTCAATTATCTGCTGAATAAGGACATATATGCTTTTCTATTTTCTTTCATTTCTTTTCATGTTTTAGTGCTTGCTTGGGGACAAGCAAGATTTAAGTTTGGTGTCGTGATGACAAGTCATCTTATGCTAGTTTCACAAGCATTTTTCATTTGTTTCACTAGGTTTTATGCACTTTCTTGCACAATAAGTTGTTTGGAGTGGAATTTTATGATTATTTTGATTCAATCAAACATCATTTATTTTATACAAAATCATGAGATTTATGTAGGAATTAAGTGATTATTATGAATGATGCAAAAACCTTGTGATTTTGGTGATACTTTGATTGCTTGTTTGGTTGATTTTAGGTGAGAAAATAAAGAGAAAGAGAAGCACTGTAGAATAACGTTGCGTTCAAATGAAGAACGCCACGCTCACCTGTGACGCGCACGCGTATGGGACGCTTAAGCGCCAGGGAAGAATCTTCAAAGACCCACGCGTATACGTGCATGACACGTACGCGTGGGAGTGGTTAGCGCTCATTTTCAAAGAGAGCGCTACGTTCAGTAAGCCAGCATTTTCGGGCATATTCAAGTTTGGAAGCAAAGTTTTGCAAACGACACACACGCGTGCTTGACGCGCACGCATCAATGGAGCACCTAGGACAAAGCACACGCACACGTGGCTGGCGCTGAAGCCTGACTTTGACATTTGGCCACCCACGCGCACGCGCAGAGGACGCGCACGCGTGGGCAGCGTTCGTTAAGCAAACGTTGCACTCAATAAGAGAACGGTATCAACGACGCGAATGCGTGAATATGGCGCGCAAGCATGTTTGGAACTAAGGTTGATAGTGACGCGCACGCGTACGTGAAGCGTACGCGTCGATGAGCAAAAAGCACAAAAGGAGGCGGACGCGTAGGTGACACGCACGCGTGGGTGAATGAACGCTGCACTCACTTTGAGAACGCAACGTTCCCCTGGAAGCTGCAATAAATTGCCATTCTGATCCACTTCATAAAAGGCCAAAAAGCCCACTCCAAGTACGGGATGCCAGAATTGGAAAGTGTATAAATAGATAGGAATTTGATTTCATTAGGGAACTCTCTTTTAGTTTTCCTTTCAGAATTTTAGAAATGAGATCAGATCTGAGTTTTCTTTTCTATTTGCTTTATCTTTGCTGCAACTTTTATTTTCTCTTTTGGATCTTTTGACTTTGGATTGAAGAATTCTTCTGAATTCCTTCATCGTGGAGTTCCTTTTATTTTTCCTTTGATAGTTTTATGAATTGGAGATCTGATCATAGTTTACTTCCTGTTTTTCATTTCTTCTGCAATTTCTTCTTTTCTATTTTGTTAAGAGAGCAATTGAGATTTTAGTTTCCTTTCTATTTCGTTATTGTTCTGCAATTTCTCATTTCTGTTTTGATACTAAAATCCTTATTGATCTATTTTTTAAATTTTGTCATCTGAGAGTTCTTTAGTTTACTACACTTTACATTTTCCAGTTCTGTTTTGATTTCCATTACCCAAATCCTTTTATTCTTCATGCAATTTAAGTTTCCTGGCAATTTAGATTCAGTAATTTAAATTACTTGCACTTTAAGTTTCAGTTATTTACCTTTCCTGTAATTTAAGTTTCAGCTCTTTTAATTTCTTGCACTTTAAGTTTCTGCAATTTACTTCTTCTGCACTTTAAGATTCGGTCAATTTCCATTCTGCACTTTAGTTTCCTTGCAATTTCACTTCTGTTAATCGAATTTCACCCCAAATCATCAAATATTCGCTTAACTAAATTCATCACCATACTAAAGTTGCTCAATCCATCAATCCCTGTGGGATCGACCTCACTCCTGTGAGTTATTACTACTTGATGCGACCCGGTACACTTGCCGGTGAGTTTGTGTGGAATTGTTTTTCCATCATCAGTGGCTAAAGTTGTCGTGTCCGACCTGTTAGAGCTAGTGCTACTGATCCTTGATCACCGGAGGGTGGTGGTACCTACAAGAGACTCTGATGCTTAAGTTAGAATGGGCTTTGAGCATGAATTTTGTGTCGAATCAGAGTATGAGTTATACATGGGTGCTCCAGTGTATTTATAGTGGTGTGGGCTGACCTTTCTAGATAAGATAAGTTAGTTATCTTATGTTATCTTTTTTATTAAAGTCATCTTATCTTTTAGGCCAACCGCCTTTGAAGTGGGTTGTGTCCCTCTGTTTGGGCCTACTTGGGCCTTTATAGCGATTTGGCCGAGCTCTTTAAGGAGAGGTCGGCGGTGATCTAACCTTAAGAGGTCGGAAGTTCCTGTATGAAGTCAGCTCGGGTCGCATAGCTCGACGCGGGGTATGAACAGTGCCCCTGCTTGGGCTCGATCTTACTAATAAACCCTAATTTTGTGGTTTATATTGTGCTTATCTTAGGAGATTTTATAATCTTTTCCTACATTTATTCAATGAAATAGCATGGTTTTGTAATTCTCCCTTAAATTGTGCTTAAGTGTAAAAACATGCTTTTTAGGCCCTTAAATTGGTGATTTTAATAAACTTTAATTCCATTCGATGCCTTGATGTGTTTGTTGAGTGATTTCAGGTTCATAAGGCAAGTATTGGATGGAAGAAATGAGGAGAAAAGCATACAAAGTGGAGAATGCATGAGGAAACAAGGATTGGGAATAATTCAATGGGCGCGCACGCGTACAAGGCGCGCGCACGCAGAAATGGCATCGCATGGCGACGCGTACGCGTACATGGCACGTACGCACGGATGAGAAAATGGCCAAGCAACGCACACGCGCACATGGCACGTACGCGTCGATACTCGCACGTGACCCACTTAAAGGAAAAATGCTGGGGGTGATTTCTGAGCTTCCCAGGCCCAAATCCATCTTGTTTCTGAGTGTATATCATGCAGAATTGAAGCCTAAGCAAGGGGGAGCAATTAGTTAGTCAACATGAGCCTTTAGTTAGTTTTTTAGAAAGAGAAGCTCCCTCTTGTCTCTAGAATTAGGTTAGGATTAGGTTAATCTCTAGTAGATTTTGCATTAATTGCTTGATTTCATCTTGTTTCCTTTACAATTCCTTATTTTTACATCTTGTTTCTCTTAGTTGTAGTGTTAATTTCTCATTTTGCCCTCTTTTATGTGATGACACTTGTTGGATCTTAATTTCTTTTAATGCAATTTTATGTTTCCATATCTCTTTTATGTTTATCTTCATTGTTATTGTTGATTTCTTGCTTATGTTAGTTATGGGTTTCATTAATTCTTGCATTTTGTGATGTTTACTTTTATTGCACATTAGGTGTTTGATAGAATATTTCATATAGTTTTTGAGTAGTTTTCCTTACTCTTGGCCTAGGCTAAGGGCATTGAGTGGTCTCGAGTCATTGGGCTCTCATTGAATTGGTGATTGGAGAACCCTTGGGGATCAATTTCATAACCATTGACTCTAGCCTACTACTAAGTTAATTAGTAGCTAAGTTGGGACTTATGAATTGATGTTGATCAAGCCGTTTGATGTACTCCAAGCCTAGGAGTAGACATTATGTACTTAAGGCTTTAGTGAGTAGACCTAATGAGCTTGGTTCCTTATAATTATCAATATTTGATTTGTTGACAAGGATGGTAATCTCAATTACCTATGTCTTAGCCAAGAGTTCTTTACCTTGCTTTCTTTAATTACTTGCTTGATTTACTATTCTTGCTCCTCTTATAAATCAAACCTCTTGTCTTCATAGCCAATAATTGACCACTTTATTACAATTCCTTGTGAGACGACCCAGAGTCTAAATACTTCGGTTAATTTTCATTGGGGTTTGTACTTGTGACAAAACTAAAATTTTAATTTGATGCGAGAGTTGTTTGTTGGTTTGGAGCTATGCTTACAATGAAGTTCTTATCTCTGTGAGAAGAAAATCTAGACCGACGACGATTCTAGCTATCCAATTAATGACGATTCTAGGTTAACGTGGACTCTAACGTTGGGAAGCAAAAGAGAAGCCAACGTTAGTGACACTCACCTTTGTCACTAACGTTGGCCAAGCTACAATGAGCCACGTTAGTTGCCACGTTAACTTAGTTAACGTGGAAGCTAACGTGGAGAAAGCAAACAATCGCCAACGTTAGTGACACTCACCTTTGTCACTAACGTTGGAATGAGCCACGATGAGCCACTATGAGCCAGTTAACTTCCACGTTAACCTAGTTAACGTGGAAGCTAATGTTGAGGATAGGATGACGAGCCAACGTTAGTGACACTCACCTTTGTCACTAACGTTGGAGATGGCTATCATTACCACGTTAGAAGCCACATTAACTTAGTTAATGTGGACTCTAACGTGGGAAGTAGGGACACCTTGGAACGTTAGTGAAAAAGGTAAGTGTCACTAACGTTCTCGAAGAATTGGCAAGCCTACGTTAAGAGCCACGTTAACTAAGTTAACGTGAACTCTAACGTAGGGAGGGAGGACTCTCAACGTTATTGGAAAAGGTGAGTCCCAATAACGTGTGCGAAGGACCAAGAGGCAACGATAGTGGTCACGTTGGTGCCACTAACGTTGAAGTTAACTTGGATCATCCCTGGGTGAGGAATGTTAGTGAAAAAGGTGGTTGTCACTAACGTTCTCGAACCCACACTCTCACTTAACGTTAATGTCACTAACGTCCTGAGCTAAAGACCCTTCCTACTTCACACTTTCTCTCTGCAAGTAAAGCTAAGCCCACTGCAGAAGATAACTGCTTCAAACTCAAGATCCAAAGGCCCATATCCAAGACTTGAAGAATCAACTAGAAGATCAGAAGAGTAGTATATATAGGGGTAGTTTTGAATCAGGAAATAAATTTTGAGGAGTGAGGGAAAATTGAGAATTACTCTCTGTATAATTTACTTTCTCTGCACTTCTAGTTCTAGTTTTCATGATGTATTCTCCATCTTTGTTTTCCATTTCCAGAGCTATGAACAACTAAACCCCTTTCATTGGGTTAGGGAGCTCTGTTGTAATTTGATGGATCAATACTAATTTTCATTACTCTTCTTCTATCTTTTCTCTTGATTTTACTAGAAAGCTTTCAATCTTCATCTAATTGGGTAGTTATCTTGGAAAAGAAGCTATTCATACTTGGATCTCTTCTGAACCTTGGAAGAGGAATGAAGAGATCATGCTAGAAATACTTTCTCATGTTGGACCAAATTGGGTTTGGTTGGGTATAGTGACTATAATCCTACCAACACTTGATTTGGGAATGCATGTGGTATAATCAGTGACCATACTTCATCTCTTCTCATGAGCAATTGACCAAGGAATTGGCTATTGATCAAGATTTGAGAGATTGAATTACCAAGGAATTGGAATTCGATCACTTAAGATTGCCAAGGAGATCAATGAATGCATTGATTGAGGAAGAGATGAAAATGAACTTGATCCGGAGAATGCAACATCTCCTAAGCCCAATGAATCCCCATTTCTGATCTACCCATTCTCTTTAATTTCTGCAATTTACTTTCATGAGCATCTTCCCCATTCCCATTTACAATTCTGTAATTTACTTTCCGTCATTTACTTTCAGCTCTTTACTTCCAGCATTTACATTTTCTGCTATTTACTTTTCCGCCATTTAATTTCCTACAACTCTCAAACCAAATTCTGCTTCGCTCAACTAGAACATTCCTCTAATTAAAGTTGCTTGACCAATCAATCCCTGTGGGATTCGACCTCACTCTATTGTGAGTTTTTACTTGACGAGAATTCGGTATACTTGCCGAAGGAAAATTGTTGAGAGACAAGTTTCCGTGCTATCAAGTTTATGGTGCTGTTGCCGGGGATTGATTTTGTATCAACAATGACTAAATTGGAGGATAACTAGATTGAGCATTTTTCTTTTGTTTGTTTTAAATTTCTGTTTGAGTTAATTACTTTTAGTTTTAGTTATTTTCCTCCCTTCCCGCCTACTCCTTTTTCATAGTTATTTACCATTCAGTTCACTAACCCACTAACTGTTTGATATATTGCATCACTCACACAAACAGCAATTTTAACAAGAGTACTTTCTGCATCTTTTTCCTTGCTTGTGCCTTGTTGGTTGTATGACAAGGAGAAGAAGCGGGGCTTCAACTTCCTTTGATTCTGAACCCGAGAGGACCTTCCTTAGATTAAGGAGGGAAGCAAGAGGAAAGAGAGTAGTTGGTGCTGAGGAAGAGGAGGATTACTTTGAACCGGACATGGATGAAAACCTGGAGATCCATCATGAAGAAGAGGCTCACAACCATGGTAGAGAAGGTCCAGCGCATCAGGTTGGACAAGAGAGAAGAGTTTTGGGTTCTTACATCAACCCAAACCCAGGAAACTGTGGAAGCAGCATCCAAAGGCCAACCATACATGCCAACAACTTTGAACTAAAGGCACATCTCATCACCCTTGTTCAGAACAATTGTTCATTCGGAGGAAGTGTCCAAGAAGACCCCAATCAACATCTAACCACCTTCCTGAGGATATGTGATACTGTGAAGTCTAATGGTGTTCATCCTGACACCTATAGACTACTTCTGTTCCCTTTCTCACTTAAGGATAAGGCATCTAAATGGCTGGAATCCTTTCCAAAGGAGAGTTTAGCAACCTGGGAAGATGTGGTAAAGGTGCTCACCAGATATGTTCAATGAATGGGTGCAACTACACATTTTCTATGAAGGCCTCTCTTATGAATCAAAGAAGGCAGTAGACCATTCATCCGGGGGATCTCTGAACAAGAAGAAGACCATTGAAGAAGCCATAGATGTCATTGAGACTGTAGCGGAGAATGACTACTTCCATACTTCTGAAAGAGGCAACACTAGAGGAGTGATGGAGCTAAACAATGTGGATGCATTGCTGGCTGAAAACAAGCTTATTACCAAGCAGCTAGCTGACCTCACCAAGAAGATGGAGAGGAACCAAGTGGCAGCAATCACCACCTCATCAGCAACCCAAGAGGGAGTAAATGCTGAGCCAGAGGAGGAGCAAGAACAAGCCAACTACATTGGAAACTCACCTAGGCAGACCCATGATCAATACTCCAAAACCTACAACCCTGGATGGAGGAATCACCCAAACTTTGGGTGTGGAAATCAACAAGATCAAAGCCAAGTTCAGAGATGTCACAACCACAACAACAATGTAGCTCACCAACATTCCACACAGAGATCATATCAACACCATCCTAACAACACCTCTCCACATCCATACCAAAACCAAAATGACCCAACTCACCCATCCACTCTCAACTCACCATCATCTGAAGATAGACTCTCCAAAATTGAGACTCTGCTTGAGGGCATATGCAAAGAGATTCAAGATAATAAGGTATTCAAAGAGGAGGTGCGAGCTAGTATCAAGAACCAGGGAGACACCATCAAGAGGCTGGAATTTCAAGTGGGATACTTATCTGAAAAGATTCCCAAACCTACTGATAGCTTCCCAAGTGACACAGAGAAAAATCCGAGAGGTGAAGCAAAGAAAGTCAGTTGGGAAGATTGTAAGATGGTTACTATAAGTAATAAGAAGACTGAGGAAAAGCAAAACAAGCCATTAGAACAACTTGGAGAGACATCAGCAGAGAAACAGGAAAAAGATCACCAAGAACCCAAAATTTAACAAAAAGAGCTGACACAGAAGGAGCTGCTGAAATTCTATGCACCGTTTCCCCAATTACTCGATGGTGCTGTAGAGAAGAGAATATACTCAAGGTTTCTTGACCTGTTTGCATCCCTCCATGTAAACATACCATTCATTAAGGCCCTCCAACAAATGCCCTCATATATTAAGTATATGAAGGAGCTGCTGACCAGGAAAAGCTCACTCAAGAGAGGACAAACAATAGTGATAAATAAGGAGTGCAGTGCTCTCATTCAACCAGAGTTGCCTATAAAAAGGAAGGACCCAGGGAGTTTTCATATCCCCTGTGCCATAGGAGAAACAATGTTTGATAAAGCACTCTGCGATTTGGGAGCAAGCATCAACTTAATGCCTTTATCCCTTATGAAAAGGCTGCAGATCAATGAGATAATACCCATAGATGTAGTTATCAAGCTGGCTGACAAAACTCAAAAACAAGCAGTAGGAGTGGTTGAAAATGTGTTGGTGAAGGTGGGAAAATACTTTATTCCCACAGACTTTGTCATCTTGGACATGGAAGAAAGTCACACTCACCCAATCATATTGGAAAGACCGTTCTTAGCTACAGCCAGAGCACTCATAGATGTGGAGCGAGGGGAGCTAATTTTGAGGATCCATGATGAACAACTCCGCTTCAATGTCTTCAAACTCTCACAAGAAATAGATCATAATGAGATATTGAGGGAGGAAGCAAGCACCGAAGCACAACCAACACCCCTGGGAAACCACTGCGTTGAAGAACAAGGCAATCAGCAGCCGTCACAGCTCAAGGAAAATAAGGAGGAACCTAAACCACCAGAGTCATATGAGACCAGTAACAAAATTCCCTTAGAAGAGGAGGTCACAAAGAGCAAGGCAACATCAAAAGGGACAAAGAAGAAGGCACCAAGGAGGTGGAGAAACAAGAAGATCCCTACAGAGGACTTCTCTCCAAGGGATAAAGTAATCTCAGCTTACTTCCCAGATATTCCACCTCATCTCCCTACTATCCCATCTCAGTTACCTAAGGTCTTTACCATCAATAGAGTTCTTTCCTTAGAACATGTGGAGATCCTTGATGAAGCCAATGGATATAGGTCTATTGCAAGAGGGAAAGATCTGAAGCATTACCAACCACCATGACAAAGGCAAAACGTCAAGCTAGTGACGCTAAAGAAGCGCTTCATGGGAGGCAACCCATGTTTTATATGCTTTTAGATTAGTTAATAATGCAAGGTTCATGAATTTCAAATCAACTTGATATGCACTTGCATGAGTCATTATGTACAACATATAGTGAGGAACAAGTTTGGTGTTCAAGGCACACTAAGAGAACATACATGTAACCCACATAATGTCACTCTTAGGGGCCTTAAACAAATCTTTTACATCACATGGCACCAAACTAAGTTTGGTGTTGCAAATGTTGCACACATGGATGTTGAGTTAGTCAGTTAGTTTGCTCTAATGAATGGCACTTAGTTAGTTAAAACAAAAACTTTAAAAAGTAGTTATTCTTTTAATTTTGCCGCCACGTTCCACACATTTTTTTAATCACATTTTTTGTATTTTGTAGGAGAGAAGAAAGGGGTATTGAGTGGACAATTAATTGAAAGGAGAAGTTTTGGCCACTTCATGAAGGGGGAGTACACACTTGTCTTCAAGGGGAATACATTGGAAAATGTGGAAATGCAATATTGGAAGAAGGATACTCTTGGAGACCGAACCAATTCCCTTTATAAAGTTGATGATCCTTGTCCTCTTCCCATGATAAACCCCAGCACCATCCTCAGACTGTGCACGAAGGCCAAGGTTGTCTTCGAGGATAGCAACCCAGATTGGTTAAATCCTGGGAGGCTAATTACGTTTCAGCGTCTAACTCATGTGACACCAGCACAACAACAAAGAAGACCTCACATAGGAAATCCAAAACCAAAAGGAGGAGCTCACCAAGAAGAGTCTCATCAGAAAGAACACCAACAAAGAGAATATTATGACCCAACCAACATAAACCTGAATCACATTCATGGAGCCATTGAGGAACTAGCAAGGAGTTATATGGAGGGACAAGAACAACAACTGCATGTTCAAGCTCAAAGGATGGATCGTCAAGAAGAGCTACTTTCTAATTGGATGAATCAACAGGGGGAGTGGCAGAAACAGCAAATGGAACATTATTACTAGCTCACTCAAGCCATCAATCAAGTGTCTGAAAGGCAAGAGCGTCAAGATAAGCGCCTTCAAGAACTCAACCAACACCAGCTAGCTCAGACAAAGGCATTCAATGAGTTTAGTGTACTTAATGAAGGACGGTAACTACATAGGGAGGAGTTCAACATAAACACTCAAGCCAAGTTGAACTACATGTCTAGTCATATGCATAATCTACACTATGTCATCCCTACATATGATGAGGTCCAAAAAGATTTTGTAGAACAAGAAGAAAGAAAGGTGAAACAGTAGAAGGAAACACTGAAAAAGAAGATGGAATATGCTGGTTTTTGGAAGAAGTTGATTGGAAAAGGCAAGGGAAGTGGGAGTACAAGCACTCAAGAGAAACACAAAGAAGACAAGCAAGAGGAAGAGCATGGGCAACCCCATGAGTAAAAGGTGGTGGAGTTCCCTCTTTGTTCCATCTTTTTCAAGCATTAAATAAGGAAAATCATGTATGAAATAGGACATGCTTCCATGATAGTTTAGGATTTTCAATTCTGTTTTTAGTATTCTACTTGCCTAGGTCTATGATTACTAGTCAAGTTGCCTGTTTTCAATTCCATCTTGCTTATTGTGTTGCTTGTCTCCTTTTGAATCAAATAAAAAGAGAATGTTTGTTATCAAAGACCAGAGTGGAGTCCATATTGTGGAGTAAGTTCCTTAGTGTGTGATGTGGTCATAAGTTAGCTAAGTTGATTCACCAACAAGGGTGGGAAGACAACTATCTGTCCTGAATCATATGCTTGAAACACACCCCATGAGACTAGCTAAATAACATGATCCTAATAAGAAAAAGGGGAAAAGAACAATAAGAGTTGAAAAAGAAAGAAAAGTTAATAAAGAATAAGGCTAGGTACCAAGGGTTTGAAACTTGAGAGATGTGTCTGTGGTGCTCCTGTACCAAGGATCTGCTTGGATGGATAAGTTCGTAGGAGTGCTTCATCACTTGGTAACTTGGGTTAATTAACCCGAGATTATCAACTGAAAATCCACTATCAAGAGCAACCTTGCTACAGAACATTTAGTAACCCAAAGAGGTGCTGTACACCAAGGTCTCAAGAAAGGAAATAACAAACCATGTGCCTGTGGTGTGTATGCATGGGGGAAAGAGACTTGAGGGAGTAAGTTCTTAGGGGTGTCTTAACACCTAGCACCTTGAACCAACTGGTTCGGGAGTGCTGGCTGAAAGCTTATCTTAAAGAGTCGCCCCCTCACAGAGCACTTAGCCTAAGAACACAAATAAGCCTTGAAAACAATAAAAGGATCAATGAATAAGATTCTCATAGGGTGCAATCAAGTGAGTATTCCAGGACATGATAAAGGTCTGAAAGCCAGTGAAGGAATGAACCTAATTTGCTATGCATGAAACTACCATAAAACCAAGGATATGACCTCCACAATAATGACTCATTCCTCTTGGCATTCCATTCATCATTCTCTTGTTCCAGTACTTGCTTAGGGACAAGCAAGCTTTAAGTTTGGTGTTGTGATGCCAGGGCATTTTGGCCAGTTTCACTGACCTTTTTCTTTACTGTTTTAGGGTAGTTTCATGCATTTTCTTAGGAAATAAGCAAGTTTTGGGCAGAATTTCACTTACATCTTGATTTAAGCATACATTGTGCACTTTATATGATTTCATGAGAATTTTGCATGAATTAGATGACAAATTGGATGATGCATGTCTCATGATGTGGATTAGAACTTTGATGCACTTTATTGCTTGATTTCAGGACAAAGGAAGCAAGAAAGAGCTACGTTAGCAGCCACGTTAGTCTAACCAACGTGACCAGCAACGTGGAATGGGAGCTAGCTTGCAACGTTAATGAGAAAATTAATCGCCAATAACATCCTCGAAAGCCATCATAGCCCACATTAAGAGTCACGTTAACTAATTTAACGTGAACTCTAACGTAGAAGAAAGAAATAAGGCCAACGTTAGTGACACTCACCTTTGTCACTAACTTTGGACCAAGCTCATAAGTGGCCACGTTAAGAGCCACGTTAACTCAGTTAACATGGACTCTAACGTTGGGAAGCAAAAGAGAAGCCAACGTTAGTGACACTCACCTTTGTCACTAACATTGGCCAAGCTACAATGAGCCACGTTAGTTGCCAGGTTAACTTAGTTAACGTGGAAGCTAACGTGGAGAAAACAAACAATCGCCAACGTTAGTGACACTCACCTTTGTCACTAACGTTGGAATGAGCCACGATGAGCCACTATGAGCCAGTTAACTTCCACGTTAACCTAGTTAACGTGGAAGCTAACGTTGAGGATAGGATGATGAGCCAACGTTAGTGACACTCACCTTTGTCAATAACATTGGAGATGGCTATCATTACCACGTTAGAAGCCACGTTAACTTAGTTAACGTGGACTCTAACGTGGGAAGTAGGGGCACCTTGGAACGTTAGTGACAAAGGTAAGTGTCACTAACATTCTCGAAGAATTGGCAAGCCTACGTTAAGAGCCACGTTAACTAAGTTAACGTGAACTCTAACGTAGGGAGGGAGGACTCTCAACGTTATTGGAAAAGTTGAGTCCCAATAACATGTGCGAAGGACCAAGAGGCAACGTTAGTGGTCACGTTGGTGCCACTAACGTTGAAGTTAACTTGGATCATCCCTGGGTGAGGAACGTTAGTGAAAAAGGTGATTGTCACTAACGTTCTCGAACCCACACTCTCACTTAACATTAACGTCACTAACGTCCTGAGCTAAAGACCCTTCCTATTTCACACTTTCTCTCTGCAAGTAAAGCTAAGCCCACTGCAGAAGATAACTGCTTCAAACTCAAGATCCAAAGGCCCAAATCCAAGACTTGAAGAATCAACTAGAAGATCAGAAGAGTAGTATATATAGGGGTAGTTTTGAATCAGGAAATAACTTTTGAGGAGTGAGGGGAAATTGAGAATTACTCTCTGTATAATTTACTTTCTCTGCACTTCTAGTTCTAGTTTTCATGATGTATTCTCCATCTTTGTTTTCCATTTCCAGAGCTATGAACAACTAAACCCCTTTCATTGGGTCAGGGAGCTCTGTTGTAATTTGATGGATCAATACTAATTTTCATTACTCTTCTTCTATCTTTTCTCTTGATTTTACTAGAAAGCTTTCAATCTTCATCCAATTGGGTAGTTATCTTGGAAAAGAAGCTATTCATACTTGGATCTCTTCTGAACCTTGGAAGAGGAATGAAGAGATCATGCTAGAAATGCTTTTTCATGTTGGACCAAATTGGGTTTGGTTGGGTATGGTGACTATAATCTTACCAACACTTGATTTGGGAATGCATGTGGTATAATCAGTGACCATACTTCATCTCTTCTCATGAGCAATTGACCAAGGAATTGGCTATTGATCAAGATTTGAGAGATTGAATTACCAAGGAATTGGAATTCGATCACTTAAGATTGCCAAGGAGATCAATGAATGCATTGATTGAGGAAGAGATGAAAATGAACTTGATCCGGAGAATGCAACATCTCCTAAGCCCAATGAATCCCCATTTCTGATTTACCCATTCTCTTTAATTTCTACAATTTACTTTCGTGAGCATCTTCCCCATTCCCATTTACAATTCTGCAATTTACTTTCCGTCATTTACTTTCAGCTCTTTACTTCCAGCGTTTACATTTTCTGCTATTTACTTTCCCGCCATTTAATTTCCTGCAACTCTCAAACCAAATTCTGCTTCGCTCAACTAGAACATTCCTCTAATTAAAGTTGCTTGACCAATCAATCCCTGTGGGATTTGACCTCACTCTATTGTGAGTTTTTACTTGACGACAATTCGGTATACTTGCCAAAGGAAAAATGTTGAGAGACAAGTTTCTGTGCTATCAATTATCCAGTACAACATTCAAGTGGGTAAAATTCATTTCTATACGCTTTGCTTTCGCACTTGAATATGGGTTGCTTGAGAATGATGGTCAACTTAGAGCCCATTGTGGAGTTACGAGTAGGGGAGAGTTGTGTAGTGGATGGAGACATCCTGATAGGTTCACTATGGTTGCATGTTCAACGTTTTATCGCAAGGGCGGATGTAGTGCTTAATTGCTTGGGTCTGGGAGGATTATTTGGTGCTCACATGGGAATTTGGATAACTCACCACCCAGATGGAATTGTCTTGATCAACTAGAAGATGGGTGTGAAGATAAGATATGGGACCCTGGATCACAACATGAAGACCAATTTTGGGAGCTCATATCTTGGGAAGAACCTCACCCAAACTTAGTAAAGATGGTTGGAAATTCTGACAACCGACTGAAGAGCAAGCACTCTTGGAGGTTCAAGAATGAATACAAGCATAAGCCACCTTGACAAGGAGCCTCCCAAAATGTCCAACTTAAGGACTTAAACTAAAAGTGCTTGGTGGGAGACACCCCACCATGGTAAACTCTTTCCGTTCTCTTGTAGATATAATGAATGAATGAATTGAGCGCCATTGTATGTAGCTTCTTTACTCCTTAGTATATTTTGTTTTGATTGCTAAGTTGTTTACTGGTGCACGAAATTGTGATCACACTTTTCACAACTCCGCACAACTAACCAGCAAGTGCACTGGGTCGTCCAAGTAATACCTTACGTGAGTAAGGGTCGATTGATGAGAGGACTTTTGACGGTTTAGAAATTCACAAATGAAGTCTCGTTGCAAGTATAGTTTCTAAACCAACAATAATCCTTTCATACAAAAGATTGTTTGTCACAAGTGCAAACCCCTAAATTTATAAACCCGAAGTATTCAAACCTCGGGTCGTTCTCCCTAGGAATTGCAATAAAGTGTCTTGTTTTTGGTTATGAGTTATGTTTGGGGTTTTTGATAAGAGACATGAAATGTAAATGGCAATGAAAATAAACTAATAACTAAAAAGACCTTGGCGAAGTTTGGTGGTCAAGGATCTCTATCCTAATCACTAACCACAACATGAGAATTGGCAAGGATCAACCCCACTAAGTCATCCTCTAACTAATAAAGGAAAGTCAAGTGAGCTATGTCAATCCAAGACCATAAGTCCTAGTTCTCCACCAAATCAATTAGTGAGATCTAGCGTTAACGGCTCCCAATCGTCAATCACTTGGACATTAGTAACTCAAGAATTTCTATGTTACCTTACCAAGCCAAGAGCATAAAATTCTACTCTAAAATCCAACGAAGCAATTTATCAAACACTTGGAAGGCATAAAAGGAAAACATAGTAAAATTGCAAGGAAAGTAAATCTACACTACTCAATTGCAAGGAATTAAACAACAATAAAATCAAATGAACAATAAAAGAACATGAATCATAAATTGCATTAAAGGAAAATGGAAGAACAAAGGTGCATCAACATAAAAGTAGAGAATTACAAGAATTAAATGCTAAATTAGAGAGAGGAGATGTAGAAGAAGAAGAAATTACAAAAGAAAAGTGAATCAAAGCATGAATTAAACCTAGATCTAAGAACTAAACCTAATCCTAATTCCTAATTCTAGAGAGAAGAGGGAGCTTCTCTCTCTAGAAAACTAACTAAAGGTTCATGTTCGCTAAAACTAATTGCTCCCCCTTTGCTTGGACTTCAATTCTGCATGAAATACACTCAGAAACAAGTTGGATTTGGGCATGGGCAGCTCAGAAATCGCCCCAGCATTTTGCCTTTAAGTGGGCCACGTGAGAGTATCGACGCGTACGCGCCATGTGCGCGTGCGCGTCGATTGGCAAATTCTTCATCTGCGCGGACGCGTCATGTACGCGTGCGCCTCTCTATGCGAAACCACTTCTGCACGTGCGCGCCTTATACGCGTGCGCTTCGATTGATGCACTCCCAATCTTTGTTTCTTCATGCATTCTCCCTTTTGCATGCTTTTCTCCTCATTTCTTCCATCCAATACTTGCCTGAAATCACTCAACAGACACATCAAGGCATCGAATGGAATTAAAGTAAATCAAAATCACCAATTTAAGGGCCTAAAAAGCATGTTTTTACACTTAAGCTTGTAATTCAAGGGAGAATTACAAAATCATGCTATTTCATTGAATAAATGTGGGAAGAGGTGGTAAAATCCCCTAAAATAACACTACAAGAAAAATACCCATTCAGCCACACTTTTTTTAAGCTACATTTGAAAAGCGTAGCCTATTCTATGAATAGGCTACGCTTTTTTCCGTGTTGCCTTTTTATAAGAGAAAAGGATACACAATTATAGCATCATTTAAAAAGTGTAGCCTTAAATATTATAGAAATCACTTATAAAGCGTAGCCTTATCTTAAGAGCTATGGGCTCACTTTTTACATAAAAAAAAGCGCTTTTGAAGCGTAGCCTATTTGTCATGTTTCAGGTGTGCTTTAAACATGTTGTCTAATGTAAAAACACCAAATAAATACTTAGTAAAATTTTTTCGCCCTCTTCGTATCCATTCAGCTTCACGCACGCACTCTCATCCTCCCTCAACTCACACACACGAAAGAGAAAAAATCAGAAAGGGGGAGCATAGGAAGAAGAAGAGAAGAAGAGAGGAGAGGGGAAGGAAGGAAGGAAGGAAAGAAAGGATGACACCGCCTAGGGCTCCGCCGCCGTCGTTTTCGTTATCGAGCGCCAGGGAAAGAAAGCTCGAGGAAGAGAGAAAACGCGAGGGAGTAGAGAAGAAGGGGGGTGCTCGGTCGCCGCTGAAACTCCACCGCCACTGCTAGGGCTTGTTGCCTTCGCTGTTCTGCCACCGTCGGGCAGCTGTTCCGCTGCCAAGGAGCTCGAAGGGAGTACCCCGTGTCACCAGGTAAATTCTCTGTTCTGTATCCTTTCTTTCTCACTCATTCTCTAACTCGAGGGCCCTCGATCCCCTCGTTCACTAATGTTTGCTCTCCAGTACTGTTTCGTAGCTCTTCGCCATAGTCCGTCGTCGTGTTTGTTGCCAACTCGCCGTCTTCGAAGGTAAATGCTCTATTCGTGGCTCACTGTAATAGTTTCGTTTTTTTGCTCTGTTCATAAGGGTTATTGATCTTTGAATTATTCTTGAATGATTCTTTTCAATTTTTCATTCATTGATTAATTGATTGTTGATTAGCTCTTACTGCTGTTTGTGATTATTCATTGTAAATATGCTACTGTCCTGCTGTTTTTTATGATTTTGTGGCTTAATTGTGAATAGATTGTTCTGTTTGTGATTAATTATTTCATCCTATATTATTGTTAGTTAACTGGTTTTAATTTTGTTCCTGGGGTTTGAGTTTCTTCTCCAAAGTCACCGGGTTGCCTTCTCTGCCTCTCTCTTGGTCCAGAGATTCCGTCTCCACAGGTTTTTTATTACTATTGTATTTTAATTAAGGAGATTGAGGTGGATGTAATATAATTGATTGAGGTGCGTGATATATTTGATTAATGTGAATGAAGAATACTAGGTTGAGTTGAATTGAATTAAATCATGGATAAGAGCATGTTAGCTGGTTTGGAATCACTTCCAGAAGGTGGCACTGGCAGAATCAACAGGTTTGGACCAAAAGCAAATAAACAACTAGGTCATAAATCAAAGGAAGATAGACACTGGAAACCTCTGAAGACATGCAGTTCATGGTGATGGATGGCCTTCATGCTTATCAGAAAGCAACCCTCTATATGGATCCTCATTACTTGCCTGATCCTCACTACCGTCTAGCTCCATGATCAACACCTCTTAATTAACTGTAAGCTAAGCTATCACCTTCTTTATATTTTTAACCTCTTAATTAGGGTTTCTTTGTTATTATGTCGCATAATATCATAAAAATTACCGTAATTTCTAAAATGGCACTCAAGATTATGACTTTTTTAGAATTGTTGTTCGCCTGTTCTTATTTATTAAGGAAAAAAAAGTCTGATGTATAAATATCTCATGTTAACAAGTTTAAAAAAAGGTTAACCCGGGTTTTGGCAAAATTTGACCATACATGAAAAATTAAAAAATATATTTGAAAATAGGTTTAAGAATGTTGTTTCGTATTTGATTGTTAACTCGTAGTGACACATATTCAGTTTTTATAAGCCACTACAGCAGTACAGCTACAATAATAATAATAAGGGAATTTGCATCTTTAATTTTGTTCATTTTTGTCATTCTATTTATCTTATTATTCTTGATAAGACCTTTTAATCTGTTAATGAAAATATAGCGCACATCTATATATAACTAGCTAAATTCCTATATTTTCAGAAATTGGACCAAGTCTGGGAGAAGTGGGGTTTAAGGAATAAATTTCTTATGTGAAGTTCAGCAGGCTAATATTCATTTTTTAAGAAGCATAAAATAGTAATTGATTTATGGTGGTGGACTTTTGTGTTAGAGATCGTTTTTGTTAGAAGTACTTTTGATCCCTTTTATAGTATTTATGTATAGTGCTACTAGTTGGTTATAACTTATAACATAAGGCATGTCAACTCATGTGAGCATTGGATGTACTATAATTGTGTGATATATTTTGATCCTTTTTACAGTTCCCTTCACTCTATCTATTAACTAATTCCATGTGTTTTAATTTAAGCTTCATGTTCCTAACTTTTTCTATCCCTAACTAGAGTCCTCATCTTATTTTTAAGCATTACATTGTGTTGTTATCTAAGGTTACGTAATGGTAAGTTTTCTATCTATTGGCAGGTGGACAATTTGAAGGCCAAGTTACATGAGAAGTTGGATCAATCTTTAAAAGACATTCAACTAAAGCCTAAAGAAATAAAAGATGCATCAGTAGACCTTACTCCTTTTGATTCTGCTCATGAGGTTAGTAGTGGTGACTGGTTTCTAGCTATTAGTTGTCTTTTTCTCCCTCTCCCCAATCCATCCCGTTAGTTGTTCACCATTTCCAAAGAGCGTAAATGATGACACTAATAAGTAATATCAGGAACCAGAGTCTTTATCAACCAAAACAAGATAGAAGAACGTGCAGGGCTAGGGTATGATCTTATCCTGTGCTTCATTTTCTGTCTCTCATAGTTAAATCTTCTTCTAGAAGGGTCACCAAGTTATGATCTTATCCGGTTGTCATGTGCGTCCTGTGATTTTTAGAACCATGGATATCATGAAGCTTCAAAGATTGCCTCCACCTGAGAATCTTTCAAGGATGAACACCTCGAGATTTGGTGATAGACCGCTCTGGTTTAAACCCTTCACTGTTGTCAAAGTTGGAGAATAGAGCTTTGGGTCAGGCTTGGTTATGGATGACACACTTGCTGAGAAGAAAAGAGAGCTTTACCAGGCAGTGGAAGGTATCCCATTTTAACAATATTCGATCTACTTTTTCTTTTTCTTTTTAGGGGCAACGACACGCGCACCAACTTCGTGATTCATCTCCGCAACGAACAGCAAGTCAAAGTGGTCATAGATGAGGATCTCCCAAAGGGGCAGAGCATAGGGCCTTCACTCTCAAAGGCTATTGAAAGTTCACATGTATCTATTGTTGTTTTCTCACAAGACTATGCTTCCAGCGAGTGGTGCTTGTATGAATTGGTCAAGATATTAGAGACCAGGAAATAAAAAGGACATGAAGTTCTCCCGATTTTTTATAAAATACAAAAATTATTATTTCGATTAAAAATAAGTCAGTCGGTTTAATATGGCAGTTGAGTTGTGTGTGAAACTCTTATTCTCTCCAATTTAGATTTCTTTCAGCAAAAGAATAAGTATATCTAGTATGCTTTTTAATTCTGGTTTATTTTCATATTATGCTAGGGGTGATGCTGATCTTATTAAGCATATAGTCAAATATGTTCTGCAGATAAAGAATTGCCCGTAGCGAATCCAAGGCTTGAGGCGAGGAATCTTGTGACTTGACTTAATTTGCTAAATTATACTTATTTCATGAATTCATAAATCATAACATAACATTGTGTCTCCGTCTGTCTCCCTCATGAATTCACAGACAGTAGAGAGAGGGCAAGGAACAGAGGAATAGCCAAAGCACCAGGGAGCAAAAACAGGAGCGTTCTTCAAGTTTTTGGCTCTTCATCAATCATAGCACCAAGAGAAAGAGAATGATGGCCAAGGAGGGAGCTGACTGAAGCTTAAGAGGGAGCTGCGTTCCACTCACCCAACTGTTCTTCGAGTTTCTTTGCTAGGTGAGGACAGCGACTTCATCTTCGAGTTTCATAGTTAGATATTGATTTTAGCTGTATGTGGTGATTAAATGGCAGAAACCTTTCCATTGAGTATGCTTATTCTCAAATAAGTTAGGCTACATAATATATTTATTGACCAGTCAGCTGCTTGATTCTTGGATCTGTATGTGAATGATTGTTGCTTTCTTAATCAGTAGTTTACTTTGTAGTGGTAAATGGTAATGTTCTAATAAACAAAAATCAAGTACTAATGGGGACTATTATTCATTTGTCTAGAGTAGTTTACTGATTTCATGTTAATTATTTTTGTTGCATGTGGATTATATATGCTGCAGTATTTTCGTGGTTCATGGCAATTTATCAACTATTGTCAACTATTGAGCTTCATGTTCCTAAATATTCCTATCATTGAATTCAGCATTTCAAAGTTTGTTCTTTCTCTAAGACCGTGTCAACTGGAGTTAAAATTTGAGTGAAGCAAAAGGAACATATTTGTTCTTTATCTTACCTTCTGATAAAGAATAGAATAGTGTCCTTATGTTTATCAATTTGCCTGGTTTTTATTTTTGACATTAACTCCACCTTAAACAATTTTGATACTCACACTTATTCACTTACAAAATCCACCAATATCATGGTTTTGCAGATTGACGAAGAGCTTCTTCAGGAAGTGGTTAATATGGGATTTGACAGAAATAAATTGGTTGAATCTTTATGCAACAGGATCCAAAATGAGGTTTGTGTCCTTCATTCTTTCCTTTCATGTCTTCTTGATTGTCTCTTATTATTATCTATATATTTCTGGTACTGTGGCAAACTACTTGTTATTGGACAACTGGTTCCATGTTTCTAGTGGCTATCTTGGAGCTGAGTTTCAAGAGACTATGGTTGACTCTTTACCTTAGATAGTTGACTTTTTTAAGTCTTAATGGATCTAATAATATCTCTTCCTCTGCTCAATATCTCCCACTTATTTATTTATTTTCATGTGGTTTTGTTGTTACCATGTTTGGTTAATGTGAGTGTTGAGCTGAAAAAGAGTAATGTCTGTGTTCTTTTAGCAATTGACTAATGTTGTTGGGACCCTTCATTTTTAATGTTTTCCTTTAATTTTTCAATATGAAGTGAATGACCCTTTTTGCCTTGTGAACATGGAGGTTACTAAGGAAGAGCTTAATGCAAAAATGAGAGAAAAAAGTTTCCAACTTTGGTCTGAAAAAAACCATGCAAAGTTTCCAACATGTTTGTGTTTTGTTTTGTGGTAGATGGGGCTGGTGATGATTTGTTTAAAGAGCTACGGAGGTTGTGCAGGGCCATTAATGGATGTTCCTTGTGTTCAAGACAGAGTTTTCTATTTCCCTCAGGGTCACATTGAATTGTTATGATATACACTTCTTTACCTTGTTTCTGATTTTGTTTGTGAATTTCATTTTTTACCTTTTTTGTGCTATGTATGCTTTCAAATTTAAGCCTTAAGGGGTTTAGTAAGTGTTATATAATTTTGATTTTTTTCTTTTGTAGTTGCCAGAACCTACAGAACAAGATTTGAGGCAGATGAAGAACCAGAAATCTCCCAAATACGATCTTCCGTCGAATAAGATATTTAAAGAACAAGATTTTTTTTCTCTTCTATCAGAAGGTTAATAACTTTTATTAGAAGATACTTATGTAGGATACAATATTTTGGTTTTTTATAGTTTATTAGTAGTAAATTCTAAGTGGTCTAATGTATATTTGATATGGGTATGTTTAATTTAGTGTGAGATGTATGAATATTCATTTATGATCATCCCAATATTTTTAGTTTATTATAAATATATTTTGTTAAAGGATAATTTGTATTATTTAAAGAATATTGTATGGTATTATTATGTATTTATTTTTATTTTATAATTTTTAACTAATTTAATTAAAAAAATAGGATTATATATATAATCATATTACTAAATATTAGGTTTTAGAAAAAAAATTATTAGAATATATATATAGAAAATAAAAAAAATAATGAGGGACCTAAGGCTACACTTATATACAGTAGCTATAGTATACAAAAAAAAAGAGGAATCTAAGGCTACGCTTATAAAAAGTAGCTATGGTATACAATGTGGCTATGCTTTACAAGTGATGCAGTAGCGTTGAAAAGCGTAGCCTATTCTGGAAAAATGAAAGCTGAAAAGCGTAGCCTTTGGTCCTGGACAGCATCACATGAAAAGCGTAGCCTATTCCCAAATGCCAAAAGCGTAGCCCTTGGTGTAGAAAAGCGTAGCCTTTGAGAATAGGCAACGGCCGAATAGGAATCACCCCAAAAAGCGTAGCCGTAGCCCAAAAAACGTAGCCGTAGCCTAAGGCATCATTTTTTTTCACTTTTGGCTACACTTTTCAAGTGTACCTGAATGGGTGTTTTTCTTGTAGTGTAAGCACAAGATAGACCACGAAATCGGGGTTTATCAAATCTCCCCACACTTAAACTAAGCATGTCCTCATGATAAAATCAAGAAAGAAGCAAAGGGGTGTCAACATTTATTCAATGCAAATTAACTATCTACAATCTATCTATATGAAATCTATCTACATGAATGCAATTGCTTGGTCAAAATAAATCAATCCTCAAGAAGCACATATGCACAAGGGTCTAGGACTAGCAAGTCTAATCCACAATTGAATTGAGTTATTAAATATTTTTTTACAAACTTGCTCTATTTCATGCTTTCTAAGATTTTTTTTTCTTCTAACAATCAACATTTATTCAATGCATGCATACAAGTATCATGAGGTCTTTTCATAGGTTGTAATGGGGCTAGGGTCAAGGTAAGGGTGCATATTTGGTCAAGTGAGCTTAAAATTTGAATCTTTAATAATCTTAAACTTCCCACCTAACCTATGACATCCTATACAATTTCAAAGCTAACCTAACTACCCATTTTTCTCAATTTTTTCACATACTCATGCATTTCCTTTTCATTTCACAACACTTATGCATTGACCCTTATTGAGCTTTGCTTTGGGGCATTTTGTCCCCTTTTTATTTCTTTCTTTTTATTTGTTTCTTTCTTTTTCTAATTTTTTCTTTTCTTTTCTTTTCTTTTCCATGCTCTTCTTTTTTTTTTTCAAACTATATACAAGAACATCAATGCATAAGGTCTATACATTTTATCAATACATGAGCATGTACCCAATTCCCAATAATTTCAATAAAAATACAAAACTACCCTTTTATTCTCCCAATGTCCTAAGATTCCCACACTTGAATGATACAGACACTCTAGCCTAAGCTAATCAAAGATCCAAATAAGGACATTTATTGTTTTCCGCTTTAAGGCTTGTAATGTGCTACAATTAAGAAGAAATAGGTTAAGCATAGGCTCAAAATTGGCTAACAATGGAAGATAAAAGGTAAGGCTATTTGGGTAAGTGAGCTAATGAAACAATGGTAAGGCTATTTGGGTAAGTGAGCATATAAGTGCATGAATACAGAAAATAATAGACATAAAGAATTAAACAAATCAAAGATTACAATCATAGGAAGAGAATAATGCACACAAGAATGAAAGTAAGTGGTTATGTATGATGTAACCATATAATTAGGCTCAAATCTCACATGCTTGTGTTCTTAGCTCAAAACATGATCCACAAAGTATATAATTCAAGCAAGTTCTAAAAAAAAATTTTTTTTCTTCAATCAATTGGGGTGCCCTATAGATAAAATCCTTAGAAAATATCATGATTTTGACTAAGCTTAATATATACAGATGCAAAATAAGAAAATGCAACTAAGAATCCTAAAATGAAATGCAAAAGTGTTGGGATTAGAAACTTGTTACCCAAAACCGCCGAGTGGTCGGATGACCTCCCCACACTTAAAAGTTTGCACCGTCCTCGGTGCACTAAATGAGCAAGGGGGTACGGCGACTCTCCGAGTTGCCACCTTCATTTGGTAGGTCAACCGGTTGCTGCGTGTTCTTCCTCTCGCTTCCATTTTTGCTTATGATGACTCACCTGAACATAGAAAATAGGAGATAATAAGATAAGTAAATGCACAAGCTAAGAAGCATGGATTGTTGGAATGAGGTAAATCACTAGAATTGATTGTGTGAATTAGTGTGACATTAATGAAAAATAAGTGTGTGGGTCCTAACTTGCATGCGGTTTAGAACTCACACTCTAGTATTTAGAAACTATGTCACAATTATACAAAAGAAGACACACATTTCACTGATTCTAGTGTCCTTGAAATACTTCAAAAGAGTTGTAGGTTAAGTCAACCACACAAGTAGTGAAGAGGTATGAAAGCATTCAAGCAATTAATCAAGCCATTGTGAAATTGGATAGTGCATGGACATTGATTGATGTGTAGGTAGACTTAGTGAACAAAATGGTATATGAAACTCACACAACGATCAATGACACATATTGAAGTTGTTGCCACACCTAAGTGACATAGAGGTGAAACACATGGATGCTATAACTTATGAAAAAGAGGATAGAAGTGAAAATCAATCACATAGCAAGCATGGTCCACAAAGCTTGAAAAGCTCAAAAATATGTCACTAGCTAAACTGTCGATTCAATTTCACAATTCCACAATCTCAATGCATGAAAAAAGTGATGTGAAGAAGGATAAACCATAAACAAGCATCACGTAAAAAAATGCAATGATAATATGCAATTGCCTAACAATAGATAATGAATGCATGGTGGCCAAAACATGCAATTCAAAGAGTTAAGATGCATGAATGTAACGTAACATGTACTTGGTGTTCAAAGACATTAAGCATGAAAAGTTCCAAACCAAGTAACCAAATACAACCTTATCATAGAAATCCAACAATGACAATTAAAACAATGATGTTCAACTAACATCGCATTAGTAATATGCAGTAGTAAATGGTAAACAAGATTAGTAATCCAACACTTATAATGGAAAACAAAAATTAAACTAACTAACTAACTAAAAAAAATGGTGTTACATGATGCTTGGTAGTGTTGGATGATGTTTGAAGGGTGGAAAGAGAAGAGAAGAAGGAAGGAATGGAAAGAAGAGAAGAAAAGAAGGTGAGTGAAACAGGGCAATCCACGCGTGCGCGTCATGTGTGCGTAAGCATGGATTGATGAAATGGAAGTAACGCGTACGTGCGGCTGACGCTTACGCATGCATGGAAAAGCAGAGAGTCGACGCGTACGCGCAAGGTACGCGTGCGCGTGCCCTAGGGCACAAAGTTGGCACCCTTCAGGCACAACTCTCAGGTGAATGTATGGGAAGTGGAAAAATTCAATTCACGCGTACGCGTACATGACGCGTGCGCGTGGATGGCCGAAAATACTTGGGCACGCGTACGCGTGAAGCATGCGTACGCGTGGATGGTGCTCTGTTTTTCAAAATTTTTCTATGTTTTTGCACCAAACCAAGCATTCCAAACCTCCAAACAGCTACCAAAATATCACAAAACCTTATTTAACCTACTAGACTCCCAATTAAACTTAACTAATCAAACAAAACATGAAATTAAACCTATTTTACTAATATGTACAAAAGAGAAAAAAATGAAGAGATGTTACCATGGTGGGGTGTCTCCCACCTAGCATTTTTGTTTATTGTCCTTAAGTTGGACTTATGGGGAGCTCCTCATCAAGGTGGTTTGTGCTTGAATCCATCCTTGAACATCCACCAATGCTTGGACTTCCATTGTGCTTCATCATTCAAAGTTAATAACTCCAAGCTTTGATGGAGTTCTTCATAAACCATGGGCTCCCAAAGTTGATTTTCCTTGTGTGATCCGGGATCCCACACTTTGTTTTCACACCCGTCCTTGAGTTGATCATGGTGATTTCCTCTGGGTGGCAAGAGAGATGAATTCTCATGGAAGCACCAAACTATCCTCCTAGACCCATCCAATTGAGCACTAGTCCAACCTTTGCTCCTTGAAGCTTCAACCATAATGAGCCTTGATTTGTAATGCCAACCACAAAACATTTTTCTTTTACGCTTCATCCCACAAAGCTCCCTAAGTTGGCCATCTGTTTCAAGTAAACAATATTCAAGTGGTATAATAAAGCTAATAGAAATGAATTTCACCCACTCAAATGAAGGAGTAGATGGCAACCTAGGTAAAGAAGTGTCCAAGGGTCTTGACAAAACGTATTCAATTCCCATCTTCCTTTTTCTAAGGATCTCCACCTCTTCATAAGTTTTCTCAAATGTGATCCCTTGTTCAACAATATTATCTAAGCCTTTTTCCATACTCAAGTCATAATTAGGAGGGTGAGAAAAATTTACCTCCACAACGCTTTCATACCCAACGGGAGAAGGTTCTTCATGCTCAAAGGATTCTTTACCACTAAGACTTGATGCTTGATCTTCATCACCAAGGGGACTCAATTCTTGCTCTATCCCATCCAATTCTTCATAAGGGATATGCCTTGGAGGTTGTGCACATTCCTCCTTAGCATCAAATTTAATCATCTTGGAGGGGTTTTCTTCAATCCTAGACTCCCAAGGTGGTTCTGCATCTCCTAAGTCTTCAACCACTTATTCCTCTTCTTCAACAATTGTAGCTTCCTCCAATTGTTCCAATACGAAGCAACTTTCCTCATTCTCCACCAATCTCTCCTTCATGTTATGCTCTTCATTTGTTTCTCCACATGTAACCATGGGAGTTCCTTGAGTATTCAAGCATTGGGATGCTAACCGGTTTACCACCTCGTCCAAGGCGGCCGTGAATTATTGCACATCCCTTTTCATCTCCTCTTGTCCTTGAACAAGAACATCAAGGATGTCATCCATTGGAGGTTGGGGTGGATAGAAGGGTTCATCAATTTGGGGAAAGGATTCATAGTAGGAAGGTGGTTCTTTTTGGTAGAGTTATGGTGGTTCAATATTTTCCATTCTTTCCACTTGTTGCACAACACACTCCATGGTTGCTTGAAATTGATCCAATACTTCCTTGAGACAATCCTTGACTCTTGTTCTGCTTGGATATCATGAGTAGGATCATATGGCTCTTGGATTGAAGGACATGAGTATTCTTCCATAGGAGGTTGTGGTGGAAAGTAGAGTTCATCTTGTGGTTGAAAGTTTTCATATATTGGAGGTGGTTCATCTTGGTAATAATATAGAGGGGGCGGCTCTTGAAAATGTTGATGTTGGAGTAGTGGTGGCTCTATGTGTGCTTCATATGGCTCATATGATTGTTGGTAGGATGGATATGGATTAGGGTCATATGAAGATGGTTGGTAAGAAGGGGCTTGTGAGTATGGTTGAGGGTTATGTTGGGGATATGGCTCATAGGCATATGGTGGTGGTTTTGAAAGTCACAAGGGGATTCACCATAGCCATTAGATTGATATACATCATAGAATGGCTTTTGTTCAAAGTGTGTTGGTGGAGGTTGTTGCCATGAAGATTGATCATATGCATATGGCTCTTCCCACCTTTGGTTATCCCATTTTTGATACACATCTTCATTGTAGCCCTTATTTCCTACAACATAGTTAGAACTAAACTCATAGCCAAAGTGAGAATTCATGATAGCAAGATAAAATGAAAACAAAATCAAATAAGAAGCAAGAAAATTAAATCCTAAAACTAGCAAAAACAAACAAAGAAGTAAAAGGTAAACCTATTTACAATATTCACATATATACAATAACCAATAACACAACACCATTGCAACTCCCCGGCAACGGCGCCATTTTGATGAGAGGACTTTTGACGGTTTAGAAATTCACAAATGAAGTCTCGTTGCAAGTATAGTTTCTAAACCAACAATAATCTTTTCATACAAAAGATTGTTTGTCACAAGTGCAAACCCCTAAATTTATTAACCGTAGTATTCAAACCTCAGGTCGTTCTCCCTAGGAATTGCAATAAAGTGTCTTGTTTTTGGTTATGAGTTATGTTTGGAGTTTTTGATAAGAGACATGAAATGTAAATGGCAATGAAAATAGACTAATAACTAAAAAGACCTTGGCGAAGTTTGGTGGTCAAGAATCTCTATCCTAATCACTAACCACACAACATGAGAATTGGCAAGGTTCAACCCCACTAAGTCATCCTCTAACTAATAAAGGAAAGTCAAGTGAGCTATGTCAATCCAAGACCATAAGTCCTAGTTCTCCACCAAATCAATTAGCGAGATCTAGCATTAACGGCTCCCAATCGTCAATCACTTGGACATTAGTAAATCAAGAATTCCTAAGTTATCTTCCCAAGCCAAGAGCATAAAATTCTACTCTAAAATCCAACGAAGCATTTTATCAAACACTTGGAAGGCATAAAAGGAAAACATAGTAAAATTTTAAGGAAAGTAAATCTACACTACTCAATTGCAAGGAATTAAACAACAACAAATCAAATGAACAATAAAGGAACATGAATCATAAATTGCATTAAAGGAAAATGGAAGAACAAAGGTGCATCAACATAAAAGTAGAGAATTACAAGAATTAAATGCTAAACTAGAGAGAGGAGATGTAGAAGAAGAAGAAATTAAAAAAGAAAAGTGAATCAAAGCATGAATTAAACCTAGATCTAAGAACTAAACCTAATCTTAATTCCTAATTCTAGAGAGAAGAGGGAGCTTCTCTCTAGAAAACTAACTAAAGGTTCATGTTGGCTAAAACTAATTGCTCCCCCATTTCTTGGACTTCAATTCTGCATGAAATACACTTAGAAACAAGTTGGATTTGGGCCTGGGCAGCTCAGAAATTGCCCCCAGCGTTTTGCTTTTAAGTGGGCCACGTGAGAGTATCCGCGCGTACGCACCATGTGCGCGTGCGCGTCGATTGGCAAATTCTTCATCCGCGCGGACGCGTCATGTACGCGTGCGCGCCTTTATGTAAAACCACTTCTGCGCGTGTGCGCCTTGTACGCGTGCGCATCCATTGATGCACTCGCAATCTTTGTTTCTTCATGCATTCTCCCTTTTGCATGCTTTTTTCCTCATTTCTTCCATCCAATACTTGCCTGAAATCATTCAACAAACACATCAAGGCATCGAATTGAATTAAAGTGAATCAAAATCACTAATTTAAGGGCCTAAAAAGAATGTTTTTAAACTTAAGCACAATTCAAGAGAGAATTACAAAACCATGCTATTTCATTGAATAAATGTGGGAAAAGGTGGTAAAATCTCCTAAAATAAGCACAAGATAAACCACGAAATCAGGGTTTATCATCAATCCCACGGAGGTTGTCAGCTTGAAGCAAGCTATAGTTATCTTGTAAATATTTGTCAGGAGATTAATGATAAAAATGATTTAGTTATGAAAAGTAAATAACATGAATTAAATGGTATTTGTGATTCAGTAATGAGGTACAAGTTAAGGTTCCGGAGATGCTCAGCCATCTGAATCTCTGCTTTCCTACAGTCTTCTTCTCCAAACACGCATAGCTTCCTTCAATGGCAAGCTGTATGATCCTCTCGGATGAAAAATACTAGGCACGGTCTCTGCACGGCTAATCATCTGTCGGTTCTCACTAGTGTGGGAATAGGATCTCTCTATCTTTTTGCACACTGTCACTGCGCCCAACATTCGTGAGTTTTAAGTTCATCACAGTCATCCATTCCCAGATCCTATTCGGAATACCACAGACAAGGTTTAGACTTTCTGGATCCCAAGAATGCTGCCAACTGGTTCTAGCCTCTACCACGGAGGTTCTAATCTCACGGACTCGGTCCGTGGATTAGAAACCCAAGAGATACGCACTCAAGCTGTCGTCCAATGACTACGTTGAGCTCGGATAGAACGGGAGTGGTTGTCAGGCATACGTTCATAAATGTAAGAATAATGATGAGTGTCACGGATCATCATCTTGATTAAAGTACAAGTGAGTATCTTAGAATAGAATCAAGCGTGATTGAATCGAAAACAATATGAAATTAAAATACAATATGAAATTAAAATTTTATGAGTTCCTAAATAAATCTCTAAAAGTAGTTTTTATACCAAACTAGTAACTTAGGTTTACAAAAAATGAGTAACTAGGTGTAGATAGTGCAGAATTCCACTACTGGGGCCCACTTGGTGTGTGCTTGGGCTGAGCATTGAAGCTTCCACGTGCATATGCCTTAAGTTGGAGTTAAACGCCACCCTGGGTGCCAAAATGGGCATTTAACGGCAAGAATTATGCCAGTTCTGGCGTTTTACGCCAGAATGTTTTTAAACTGGCATTTAACGCCAGTTTGGGCCATCAAATCTCCGGCAAAGTATGAACTATTATATATTGTAGGAAAGCCCAAGATGTCTAATTTCCGACGCAATTGAGAGCGCGCCAATTGGGCTTCTATAGCTCCAAAAAATCCATTTCGAGTGTAGGAGGGTCAGAATCCAACAGCATCTGCAGTCCTTTCTCAGCCTCTGAATCAGATTTTTGCTCAGATCCCTCAATTTTAGCCAGAAAATACCTGAAATCACAGAAAAACACAAAACTCATAGTAAAGTCCAAAAATGTGATTTTTGAATAAAAACTAATAAAAATATAATAAAAAGTAACTAAAATATACTAAAAACTATGTAAAAAAATGCCAAAAGGGTATATTATCCGCTCATCACAACACCAAACTTAAATTGTTGCTTGTCCCCAAGCAACTAAAACCAAAATAGGATAAAAAGAAGAGAATATACAATAAATCCCAAAAATATCATGAAGGTTAGTTTTAATTAGATGAGCGGGACTAGTAGCTTTTTGCTTCTGAACAGTTTTGGCATCTCACTTTATCCTTTGAAGTTCAGAATTATTGGCCTTCATAGGAACTCAGAATTCAGATATTGTTATTGATTCTCCTAGTTCAGTATGTTGATTCTTGAACACAGCTACTTTATGAGTCTTGGCCGTGATCCTAAGCATTTTGTTTTCTAGTATTACCATCGGATACATAAATGCCACAGACATATAACTGGGTGAACCTTTTCAAATTGTGACTCAGCTTTGCTAGAGTCCCCAGTTAGAGGTGCCCAGAGCTCTTAAGCACACTCTTTTTGTTTTGGACCACGACTTTAACCGCTCAATCTCAAGCTTTTCACTTGACACTTTCACGCCACAAGCACATGGTTAGGGACAGCTTGATTTAGCCGCTTAGGCCAGGATTTTATTCCTTTGGGCCCTCCTATCCATTAATGCTCAAAGGCTTGGATCCTTTTTACCCTTGCCTTTTAGTTTAAAGGGTTATTGTCTTTTTCTGCTTGCTTTTTCATTTTTTTTTGCCACATTTTTTTTCAAAAGCTTTATGTTTTTCACTACTTTTTCTTGCTTTAAGAATCAATTTTATGATTTTTCAGATTATCAATAACATTTCTCTTTTTTTCATTATTCTTTCAAGAGCCAACAATTTTAACATTCATAAACTTCACTATAAAAAATATGCACTGTTCAAGCATTCATTCAGAAAACAAAAAGTATTGCCATCACATCAAAATAATTAAACTATTTTCAAGATAGAATTCGAAATTCATGTACTTCTTGTTCTTTTGCAAATAAAAACATTTTTTTTAAGAAAGGTGAGAGATTCATGGAATCATTTAGCTTTAAGACATAGACTCTAGAATTCAATGATCGTGTAATAAACATAAAAGCAGACAAATAATAAAAAAAAGGAAATTAAAGGCATAAAAATAAATGACTCTAATACTAGTGCTCATGTAACTCTTAAAATAGGTTTCTAATAATAAAAGTTATCACAGAGTTAGGACTCAACAACCTTTATTTTGAGGGATAAGTGCTCCTTCAATCTGTGGGACGTCTGGCTCTTCAAGGGATAGCTTCTGGCACTTTAGCTCCAGTATCTCATGCCCTTGCTGTTCTTGTTCCTTGGGCAGTTTGCAAAGCATGTTGTTTTGATTCTGCTGCTCTTCTTTGAGTTGATCCATAGTTTCTTGCAGCTTGGTGACAGATGCTTCTAAGCGGGCCCAATAGTCAAATTGATGAATTTTTGGGAGAAGCTCATGTGCCCCCCTCTTGATGAGGTTGTCTTGATTTTGAGGTCCATCCATCACTCTTTTGGTGATTGGGTGTTCAACTGGATGTATTCATCCACACCCATCTTTACCCCCCGCATCTTTACAAAACAGACTAATCAAGCTTGGATAGGCCAATTTGGCCTCAGGGGATTCCTTATTTGCAAACATGTAAATTTTAACAGGGATCAGTTGATGAATCTCTACCTCCTTCCCCAGCATAATACAGCGAATCATCACTGCCCTCTTGACAGTGACTTCAGATCGGTTGCTGGTTGGGAGTATAGAACGCCCAATGAAATCCAGCCAACCTCTAGCAACTGGTTTGAGATCTCCTCTCTTTAGTTGGTTTGTGACACCTTTTGAATTGGTAATCCACTTAGTTTCAGGGAGGCTTATGTCCTCTAGAACTTGATCTAGCCTTTTATCCTTGGCCATTCTCCTATTAAAGGACTCTGGATCATCTTGTAGTTGAGGAATTTTGAGAACTTCTCTTACTTTGTCAAAGTGGAAGTAAATAATCTTCCCTCTGACTATAGTCCGAAAGGAGTAGAAAGTAGTTCCCTCTAATCTTTGCTTCTCTGTCATCCACAGATTTGCATTGAAGTCCTAGATCATGTTTCTTCCAACATGTATCTCAGGATTAGCTAGGACTTCCCAGCCCCTGTTTTGAATCTGCTCTTGGATCTCTAGGTATTCATCTTCTTTTAGATTGAACTTAACTTCCGGGATCACTGATCTTCTGCACACAATTTTGAGGTAATGGTCTGCATGTTCTTTGGGTTGCTTTCTTTTTTACCTCTTGAAGTGGTTTGTCTTCATTTGGGAGCCATGAGATTCGTTTGTTTTTGCTCAGGGATCACGGAAACTACACCGAACTTAGAGATTTGCTTGTCCTCAAGCAAAAATAAATAAAAAGAAGATGAATAGAAGGAGAGAAGGATTCAAATGATGAGTTAAAGGGGATGGCCGAATGTAGATTTAAAAGAGAGGGAGGGAATGGGTTTGGATTTTTAGAAAAAGATATGATTGAAAGATATGATTGACAAAAGATAAACATGATGTGAAGAAGATAAGATTTTTTCAAAATTTAAAAGATATAAAAAAGATATGAGAAAGTTAAATCTGAATTTTTGTTTATGCATCTAAGAAATAAAAGATACTATGAATGAGTTAAAAAGATTTGAAAAGAATTTGGAAAGATGAATGATTTTTGAAAAAGAATTGAAAAGAATTGAAAAAGAATTAAAAAGAATTTATAAGATTATTAATTTTTGGGAATGGAAATTACAAAATGAATGTTTGTAATATTTTGATGCAGAAAATTTTGAATTAAAACATGAAAATTCGAAAAAAATTGAATTGGAAACAAAATTACCTCCCCCTTACTCTTCTGGCGTTAAACGCCCAGAATGATACCCATTATGGCGTTTAACGCCCATCTGGTGGCCATTTTGGGCGTTTAACGCCCAGCCAAGTACCCTGACTGGCGTTAAACGCCAGAAATCCTTTGTTACTGGGCTTTTTTTCTGAACGCCTAGGATGCTGCTGTTTCTGGCATTAAACGCCCAGAATGCTACCCATTCTGGCATTTAACGCCCAGAATGATGCCTTTATTGGTGTTAAATGCCCATAATGATAGCCATTCTAGCGTTTAACACCAAAATGCCTCTTTACTGGCATTTTAACGCCAGTGAGCTCCTTTTCTCTATGATTCCTCTGCTTTATGTTCTGAACTTCATTTCCTTGACTTGTTCACTGAAATGCATTAACAAACATGAATAACAAAATTAAATAGACTTATATAATTGTTATAAACATCTAATTTTTAATAATGGTTGGGTTGCCTCCCAGCAAGTGCTTCTTTACTGTCTTTAGCTGGACTTTATTGAGCTTTTAATTTAGTCTCAGTTTTGAGCATTCGTGCTCAACATTGCCTTCAAGATAATGTTTGATTCTCTGTCCATTAACAATGAACCTTTTGTCAGAATCAATATCTTAAAGCTCTACATAACCATATGGTGATACACTTGTAATCACATACGGTCCCTTCCACCGGGATTTCAGTTTCCCAGGGAACAATCTGAGCCTAGAGTTAAACAGTAGAACCTTCTGTCTTGGCTCAAAGACTCTAGATGATAGCTTTTTTTCATGCCATCTTTTTTCTTTCTCCTTGTAAATTTTAGCATTTTCAAAAGCATTGAGTCTGAACTCCTCCAGCTCATTCAGCTGGAGTAATCTTTTCTCTCCAGCTACCTTAGCATCAAGGTTTAGGAACTTGGTTGCCCAGTAGGCCTTGTGTTCCAGTTCCACTGGCAGATGACAGACTTTTTCATACACAAGCTGGTATGGAGAGGTCCCTATAGGAGTCTTGAATGCAGTTCTGTATGCCCATAGAGCATCATCCAGACTTCTTAACCAATCCCTTCTACGGGTACTTACAGTCCATTCCAGGATTCGTCTTAGTTCTCTATTTGAGACTTCAGCCTGCCCATTTGTCTATGGATGATATGGAGTGGCCACTTTATGGTTAATTCCATATCTGACCAGAGCAGAGTCAAGCTATTTATTACAGAAATGAGTGCCTCCATCACTGATCAGTATCCTAGGGACACCGAACCTGCTGAAGATGTGCTTCTAGAGGAACTTCATCACTATCTTAGTATCATTAGTGGGTGTTGCAATTGCCTCTACCCATTTAGATACATAGTCTACTGCCACCAGAATATAAGTGTTTGAGTATGATGGTGGGAAAGGCCCCATGAAGTCAATACCCCATACATAAAACAGTTCAATCTCTAAGATTCCTTGCTGAGGCATGGCATAACCGTGAGGTAGATTACCAGCTCTCTGGAAACTGTCATAATTACGTACAAACTCTCAGGAGTCTCTATAGAGAGTAGGCCAGTAGAAACCGCATTGGAGAACCTTTGTGGCTGTTCACTCACCTCCGAAATGTCCTCCATATTGTAATCCATGGCAATGCCATAAGATCTTCTGTGCCTCTTCTCTAGGCACACATCTACGAATTACTCCATCTGCACACCTCTTAAAGAGATATGGTTCATCCCACAAGTAGTACTTTGCATCAGAAATCAATTTTTTTGTTTACTGCTTACTATACTCTTTGGGTATGAATCTCACAGATTTATAGTTTGTAATATCCACAAACCACGGTAGTTCCTGAATGGCAAAGAGTTGCTCATCTGAAAAAGTTTCAGAGATCTCAGTAGGAGGGAGGGATGCTCCTGCTACTGGTTCTATCCGGGATAGGTGATATGCTACTTGGTTCTCTGTCCCTTTTCTGTCTCTTATTTCTATATCAAACTCTTGCAGGAGCAACACCCATCTTATGAGTCTGGGTTTTGAATCCTGCTTTGTAAGGAGATATTTTAGAGCAGCATGGTCAGTGTACACAATCACTTTTGGTCCTACTAAATAAGATCTAAACTTGTCAATGGCATAAACCACTGCAAGCAACTCTTTTTCTGTGGTTGTGTAATTCTTCTACGCGTCATTTAAAACACGGCTAGCATAATAAATGACATGCAGAAGCTTGTCATGTCTCTGTCCCAATACTGCACCAATGGCATGGTCATTGGCGTCACACGTTAGTTCGAATGATAATGTCCAGTGTGGTGCGGAAATGACTGGTGCTGTGACCAGCTTAGCTTTCAGAGTTTTAAACGCCTGCAGACACCCTGTGTTAAAGACAAATGGCATGTCAGCAGCTAGCAGATTGCTCAGAGGTTTTGCAATTTTTGAAAAATCCTTTATAAACCTCCTATAGAATCCTACATGCCCCAGAAAGCTTCTGATTGCCTTAACATTGGTAGGTGGTGGTAATTTTTCAATTACCTCTACGTTAGCTTGATCCACCTCTATTCTCTTGTTCGAAATTTTGTGCCCAAGGACAATTCCTTCAGTCACCATAAAGGGACATTTCTCCCAGTTTAAAACCAAGTTAGTCTCTTGGCACCTTTTCAGAACAAGTGCTAGATGGTCAAGACAGGAGCTTAATGAGTCTCCAAATACTGAGAAGTCATCCATGAAGACTTCCAGAAATTTCTCTACCATATTAGAGAAAATAGAGAGCATGCACCTTTGAAAGGTTGTAGGTGCATTGCACAGACCAAACGGTATCCTTCTGTAGGCGAATACTCCAGATGGACATGTGAATGCTATTTTTCCTAGGTCCTGAGGATCTACTGTAATTTGGTTGTAACTTGAATAGCCATCCAAAAAGCAGTAGTATTCATGACTTTCTAGTCTCTCTAGCATCTGGTCTCTGAATGGTAAAGGAAAATCATCCTTTCTGGTGGCTGTATTGATCCTTCTGTAGTCAATACACATACGCCACCCTGTAACTGTTCTAGTAGGAACCAGTTCATTCTTTTCATTATGAACCACTATCATGCCTCCCTTCTTGGGGACAACTTGGACATGGCTCACCCAGGGGCTATCAGAAAGAGGATAAATAATTCCAGCCTCTAGTAACTTAGAGACTGCTTTGTGCACAACCTCCTTCATGGCTGGATTCAGCCGCCTCTGTGGTTGAACCACAGGCTTAGCATCATCCTCTAATAGGATGTTGTGCATTGAAGAACGAATGATTGACGGTTTAGAATTCAGAATAAATTCCCGTTGCATGTATAGTTTCTAAACCAAGCAATCATCCTTTCTTACAAATGTTTTGGTTGTCACGAGTAACAAACCCAATAAAATTTATAAACCGAGGTATTCAAACCTCGGGTCGTCTTCTCAAGGAATTGCAGGGAGGTGTTCTTATTATTAGTTATGGAAAACAGAGTTTTTGGGTTTTGAAAGGTTTAAACAAGGAAAATAAGTTGCAGGAATTAATAAATTAATATCTAATAAAACTCTTGGCAAGGTATGAAAATTCGGAAGTCCTATCCTAGTTATCCTTATGAGAATTGAGTTTAATCCCACTTAGTTAACCTTTACGAAAGTAAGGGAAAGTCAAGTGGACTAATTAGTTAGATCCCCAAGTCCTAGACAACTCCTAAGGAAAGACTATAGTTAGTGGAATTCATTTCAATTAGCAAAAATAACAATTAACAATCACGATAAGTTTGATAACTCAAGAGCCTCCAGTTAATCAATTAAAGCCAAGAATATAAAAAGCTAAATAAGAATCATAAATCTGAAATACCTCAATTTATATCAAATAAAGAAAATCCTAACATGAATGGTTTATAAGCCAATTTGGCAACATAAGTAATTAAATAAAAGCATTAAAGTATCTGAAAGTAAAAGAGAAATATAAAGTAAAAGGAATATTGAACCTGAGAGGAAGTTGAAATAATAAATTGAAATAATAAGAAATCCTAATTCCTTTAAGAGGAATCCTAAACCTAAAACCTAAGAGAGAGGAGAGAACCTCTCTCTCTAAAAACTACATCTAAACTATGAAAAGTGAATAATCGAATCCCCCTATGAATGGATGCATTCCCCCACTTAATAATCTCTAATCTGTGTTTTCTGGTCTTGGATCTGGGCCAAAAGGGCTTCAGAAGTCGCTGGGAGCGTTTTCTGCAGTTTCTGGTGCGTGGGGTCTGTCACGCGTCCGCGTGGTTCACGCGGTCGCGTCATCTGGTAGTTTTCCTTATCACGCGTTCGCTTCGCTCACGCGTACGCGTCATTTGCGTTCTACTCGAGGCACACATCCGCGTCAGTTACGCGTCCGCGTCGCTGCCTTTTCGCGCTGGGCACGCGGCCGCTTCTTTCATGCGTTTGCGTTGCTGCCCTTTTCTTCAAAACTCTATTTTTGTGCTTTCCTTCCATTTTTGTATGTTTCCTTTCCATCCTTTAAGTCATTCCTGCCCTATAAAGCCTGAAAGCACTCAACACACAAATCACGTCATCGAATGGTAATAAAGGATGATTAATTTTAATATTTCTAAAGCATAGGAAACATGTTTTTCACATATATCACATAATAAGGAAGGGAAAGTAAAACCATACAAATTACTTGAATAAATGGGTGAAGGATTGAATAAATCACTTAAATTGAGCACAAAATACATCATAAAATATAGGTTTATCAACCTCCCCACACTTAAACAATATCATGTCCTCATGATAAATCCAAGATAAAGAATAAGGTAAGGTTAAAGTGGTGGAATCTCATGCAAAGCATTTTATTCTAAATGCAAACTACATAAATGAGTCATGCAATTCTAGTTATTATTTACTTGTATATAAAGCTTACATGTAGTTAAGTTAATTCATATCCTCAAGGAATCATATATGCATAGCCAAACCTTAGATAATGTTAAAGCACTTTTACAATTGAGATGGGTAAAAATATTTCACAAACTTGCAAGACAATTAACAATTAAGCAGAGATATATGGTGATGAGCTATTGAACCTTCACTTGATTTTGTGTTTACTCTCTAGTCACTCAGTGTTTATTGGGTTAATCACTCTATTCGTCTTTTTATCCTTGCTTTAAAAAATTTTGTTCTTCATTTAACCAATCAACAAATATGGAATACAGGCATACAAAAATCATGAGGTCTTTTTCAAGGTTGTAATGGGGCCAAGGTAAAGGTAAGGGTATATGTATAAGGCTATGTGAGCTAATAAGTGAATCCTTGATTAGTCTAAGATCTCACCTAACATACATACTTTATATAAAAGTTCCTTTACCTATTTACCCAAATTTTTCCCACTTTGTATTGCAAGCTCATGCATTAATTTTAATTTTTGAAATTTTGTCCCATGTGCATTAACTCTTTTTATTTTGCATTTGGGGAATTTTTTTATCCCCTTTTTTTTAAATACTGAAAATATTATAATTTTTTTTTATGTTTTTTATCAATGCACATGGTAATTTAATTGTTTTGATTTCACATGAGCATGCTTCCCAATTTTTGTTTTTGAAACAACTTGTTCTTTTTAAATTCCTACTTTGTTTCTATCATCCCATGTTCCCATAAAATTCCGCACTCTGAAATTGTACACAATATCTATCTTAAGCTAACCAAGGATTCAACTTGGAATTTTTATTTTGTTTTTCTGCTTAAGGCTACTAATGTGGTTATAGAACAAGAGGGAATTAAAAAGCTCAAGGGGGCTAACAAGGGTGATGTAAAAGGTAGGCTAATTTGGGATAAGTGAGGGAAAATTCAAATTATGGCCTCAATCATCTCTTGGTATGTATCTATATTCTATATTGGACATATAGATTAAAACAAAGTAAAGAACATCAGAATGAAAAAGAAGGGCAAAACACACAGGAATAAAATTTATGGTTTGAATGTAACCATACAATTAAGCTCAAAACTCACAGGCTGTGTGTTCTCTAGCTCAAAAATCATATATCAGTTATACATGTCATGCAAGTAGAATTCAAGAGTTCCCATTATTCTCAATGTAAATATTAGGGTGGCTTTTAAAATCTTAGTGTTCCTCCTTGATGAAATATTGTTAACTAACTAACATGTAATGCTATATATACAAGGTGTGTGGATTGTTTTAAATTACTAAAGTCTCTAGTTTACTTCCTTTTATTTTCAATTGAACCAAACTATTATATGCTAAAGGGGTAAGCTATACTAATTAATCCACATATTCTATAACTAATAAGTTTAGAATTGCAAACTAAACTAAATGTCTAAGGTATAAACTAAAGTGCAAAATATAGAAATAAAGTAAAAATATAGCAAAAGAACAATGTGCAAGTACTAAAAATAAAAATAAAGATAAAAATACAGAAAAATAAACAAAATAAGATAAAAAGAGTCTGTAGTGGTTCACCAAAAAGATACGTCAGGGATGGCGACCTCCCCACACATAAAATATAGCATCGTCCTCGATGCTCACTCAAACTGGGTGTGAAGAAGTGTCATCACCAGAAGGATGGGCTGCTAGAGTCTCTGTTGTGGCCTGAGGGTCTGCAGACTGGATAAGTGTAGGAGGATCTGTCTGCTGCAGTGAAGGCACTGACTGTAGAGGGATCTCTGGGTCTGTGGCCTGAACCTGGTGTGGCTCCGCATGCTGTGGTGCAGCCTGCTCTGGTCCTGCCTGCTCAGCCTCTCTCTGTGCATGTGTCTCCTCCTCATGCTCGTCCGCCTCCTCCTCAGATGGCTCTGATGGTGTGGCAGGCTCGGAGGGGATGTCGCCGCCGGATTGGATCATCAACTTGAGGTGCTCATAGCGTCGCTTGTTGCGATGCTCAGATCTCTCATATCGCTGCCGGTTGCGGTGCTTCATCTGGTCCAGCTACTGAAATAAGCAGTGCACGAGGTGGTAAACGGGATCTGAGGTAGGTGGAGGTGCAGTGGTGGTAGCTGGTGCAGTAGTGGATGAAGAAGGGGTAGCTAAAGGTGTAGCGGTCTCATCAGAAGCGGTGAGGAATGGGGGTCTGTGGCCTAAAGCCTGAAACTTCCTGCTGTGAGGGATAATCTTCTTGCAGTCTGCAGCAGGTGGCTTCTCATCAGCAAGCTCCCAAAGCACGTCAGCTCGACGGCCTAGCTGGGTGATCGGATGAGGGAAAGGAAGAGTGCCTCTGACATGGACCCTGGCCATATAATATCGGATGAAACGTGGCAGATACAGGTCCTTACCCTCCGTCACACACCAGATGAGGGTGATCATAGCAGCGGGTAGCTCTATCTCATGAGTGCTCGGCATCACATAGTTGCTCAGAATCTGGTGCCAGAGCCGAGCCTCATCATTCAGATAAATTAGCTTAATTCCCTTAGGCATCACTCTGTTCTTTCCCATGACCCATGGGACAATAGGATCAAGGGCTATCCTCTGCTTGACAGTATCCCAGTCAAATCTCATAAAGCGCATATCCTCTTCAGCCTTTTAGTAATCGTCAGGTTGATCCGATTTAGGGTGAAGGTGGAGGATGTCCTCAATGGCTTCCTCATGACCAAAATCTATTTTCCTCTGAGGTGCACTACATCCAGGGAAGTCTTGAAATAGTTGCAGTAAAACTCTCTGACCCAGGAAGCATTGAACTCTGTCAATTTTCTCTCCAAGAAGAACCAGCCTCTCTATTTTATCTGTTTGGAGTTGTACTACTGTAGTTCTTCTGGAATTTTTAGATTTTTCTCCAGGTATAGGTTCTTGGAGGTGGCAAACACTGGATACTTCAGCTCACAGTATCTGTTTGCAAATTTAACTGGATCATTGGCAGTGAGGAGCTGGTCAGCCTTCTCCTGCGGGGTAAAGTGCTTTTCCGCTAGGAGTCGTCATGCATAATGTCGAGGATGGACATAGAGGATTCACCTCTTTTCCGTTTGCCAGTGGTTGCTTTGCCTTTTCCTTTGAGCTTAGGGTCAGTGATGGGTTGGAAATAAATTCCAACACCTAAAACTCACTGGCAAGTGTACCGGGTCGCATCAAGTAGTAAAACTCACTTAGAGTGAGGTCAATCCCACAGGGATTGATGGATCAAGCAACTTTTGTGGGTTATTAGTTTAGTCAAGCTAACATTGGTGAGTGATAATTGATGCAGCAGAAAGTAAATGACAAGAAAAATTAAAGTACAGAAAGTAAATTGGACAGAAACTTAAAGAGCAAGAAATGTAAATTACAGAAACTTAAATGACAAGAAATGTAAATTACAGTGAATGTAAAGGGGATTGGGTGCAGAGAATTTAAAGGAAGCAGTAAGCAGAACTTAGAACAATTGCAGAAGAATTAAATTGCATGAAATGTAAAAAGAATTGGGTGCTGGGAATTAAAACTTCAACAAGAAAATATAAAGTGCAAGCAATCAGAGAAGTAGAGATGCAGTGAAGTTGCAAAAGATTTAAACAGATAGGTAAAATTGCTTGAAGAAATAAACAGAAAGTAAATTTAGCTCAATTGTAAAATCTAAAAGAAAATTTGAATATCCAAGAAGAGCAATGAACTCAGGAAGCAAATCTGGATCTCAATTCTCCTTTGCTCAATCAGAAAATAAATTGTAGAAGAAATGTAAATGAAAACAGTAAATGAAATTCAAATCCAATTCCTTAATTCTCAGAATTTTGCAGAAGAAGAACAAGATGAATTTTAGATCAAGAGTTGAAACAGAATTCCTTCAATCTCAATCCAAAATTAGAAAGTAGAAGTTGTAGAAGATAGAAAATGGTAGTAGGAAACAATCTCAGATCCGATCTCAATTCTCTAGAAATCCAAAAGGAAAATTAAAAGATAGAGCTCTACTCTACTTGCTCCCTATTGGAGCCAGCCTTTTTCTTTTTTGAAAATGAAACTGATGCCCTTTTTATAGGCTTTCTACAAAATGAAAATGAAAATGAAATTAAAAAAAATTACAATTAAAATGAAATTCCTAATCTAATTGATCCTTGTGCCTTTGAGTGATGTCAATTGGGCTTTGCTTGCTTTGGATTTGAAGAAGAGTGGATCCAAAATGTCTTTTTAATTGAAATTGTGCCATGGTGTAGCTCCCAGGGCACGGCTCAGTTGTGAAAGTTAACTGAGCGCCCAAACTTGTCTTTGGCCCTTCCTTGTGAAGAAAACAAAGGTAGAGCTCAGTTGGAAAAGTTAACTGAGCTCCCTTTATATTCCTTGTGTAGCGCTCCACCTTTGAGTGTGAAGCCTTGAGTTCGAACCATGGTGAGTGCGTTTTGTGCATTTTCCCTTGCATAAGAGCTTCTCTTGGTCCCTTGGGTGCTTGGTTCGAACCCTTGTTGAAGCCTTTTCCAAATGTTGCACTTTGATTTTCTTTGAGGAGAGCCCGATAAAGTTAACTTAGTTAACTGAGCTTTATGCTTTTGCTTGCTTAGTTTCCTTGTAGCGCTCAGTTGGTGCAATTCACGTAGCATTCCTTGCTTTTTTTTCTTTGATTGCATGCTTCCTTTACTCCTTGGATGAGCGCTCGGTTAAGGGAAGCAACGCAGCGCTAATGCCAATTGGTTATTACTAATCAAGCTTTCCATTGGCCTTGTCAAAGGAGATTTAATAATGCATGCATAAATTAACGCCTTAGAATTCATTCATTTCTTTACTAATTAAACGCATGCTTTCATTGGCCGTAGCATTCATTCATACTAGGCATTGATAATTAACGTTGCATGCATTTATTTAGTTAATAAAGCTAATGTAGCATTCATTTAATTCATGCATGCATGCTTTAATAATGCCGCTTAATGAACACCATGGTTCATTGGTCTTGAATGCATGCATTAGGCTTTATCATGCCATGGCTTTATGGTCGTGGGCCAGGCTTTTAAAAACGTGGCCTAAGGTTCCAAAGCGTGCTTAATTTTCAAAGCGTGCCTACAATTCTTCTTTTCTTCTTTTTAGCTTATTTTGTACTCTTTTGCTTCTTTTTCTTCATATTTCCTACAAAATTTATAAAATCAAAAGATCAAGGAAATATACCATTTAAGCACAAAAGAATGCAATATTTAAGCACTAATTATCAATTTCTTGTAGGAAAAAGCATAGAAAAATATGACATGATGCATGTCATCAGTCAGACATCCTGAAAAGCAGAAATTCCAAGGTATAATTGAAGAACAAAGCAAGAAAACAAGTAGGCAAATAGAATAATAACAATATAAGCACATAGTGGCAAAAGAGCAGTAGAATTATGAAATGAGTTAAGTATATGTGTATTATGGACTGTATTTGAGTTAGAAATCTGAGATGAAAAATCACAATCCAAAATGTAATATAAGTAGAATTCATGTTAATTAGGAAAAACAATAATCATGCCTTGAGTTAGAAAGTTAAAGTAAATAGTTAAAAACCAAAAAGAGAAGTTTGAAAGTTAGATCGGTTAGGATTGAAAAAGAGGTTAGAAAGTGGAAATCAGTGAGTTAGGAGAAAGTATTTTAAAGTGAGTGGCATGATAAATGTTTCCTAGGTAACAATAAATTCACAAATTTAAAGAATAATCAACTTATATTCAAGCAAAAATATCAGGTTATTGATGATAATTTAGAAGGATAGAAAAGTTGCCAAACTAACATGAAATCATCAATAGTGCAAGTTATTGACTAGGGGATCAAAAGGAATAAGAATGCTAGCCCGGGCAGGCATGAATTGGTTTGGTTGTAGCCAAGTAAGGCAAAATAGTAAGTAACCAAACTCAATACATGAAAATAATTTGCAGAAAATTGGGCAGCATTCCGGCTAAAATTGGATGATTCCGAGTAATAAATAGCAAGAAAAATCAGTTCATTTAAATTTGAATAGAGCTGCAAATAGACACAAATAACATGAACATGAAAGAGCAGTGTAACAGCAGCAAGAAACATGGAGGACAATGTATGAACAATATGAACATCACAGCAAAATCAGAATTGCAAAATAGATAAAACAGGTAGCAAGAACGGTGCAATTATCAGGCCTAAATCCACTAACTACATCCTAGCTACCTAACCACCTAGAATCCACTACAAACATGCATCTCTAACTAGCCTAATTCGAACATAATCTGAAAAATAAGCAAATAACTACAAGTGATAGAGAAATTGGCGTTCGGCGGAACCTGGTATGTGTAAGAACAGAGGTGAGGGCAGAGAGATGGTGGTGGGGATGCGGCGGCGCTGGGAGGGAGCACGGTGGTGCGGTGGTGGAGCAGGGGCGGTGGCAGGGGGCTTGGGTAGGGTTTAATAGTGGAGTGGGGTGGTGATGGTTGAGAAGAAAAGGGGGGGTAAGGGTAGTGGTGGTGGCCGACGGAGGTGGAAGACGGCGGTCTGAGGTTGGCCGTGGGGGAGGAGGGGGCAGTGGCGGAATGGGGTGAAAGGGGAGGGAAGAGAAGAAGGGGAGAAAGGAGAGAGGGGGCGTCGTGGGGTGGTCTGGGTGGTTGGGGGTGTTGCGGCGGTCGGAGGTGGTTGGCGGTGGTGGGTTGCTGGTGTGGTGGTGGTTGTAGAAGAGGGAGGGAGTTGCAGAGAAGAGAGGAAGAAGGGGGGTTATGGGGCGCGACGGGTAGGGTTTCGCGTGAAAAGGGGTTAGTATTTTTTAATCCACGCGATCGCGTGACTAGGGTGAAATGGGATTGACGCGGTCGTGTGATTGACGCGATCGCGTGGGTTGGGTAAAAGATGGATAACGCGGACGCGTGAGGCATGCGACCGCGTCACTGTAATCTGTGCTAAACACACAATTCCAGCGTCGTTTCCGCGCAACTCTCTGTTTCCATTTAGGGAGCCATGATATCCACGCGACGCGGACGCGTCGCTCACGCTTCCGCTTGGGATGAGTGTTTTGCAGGTGACGCGTTCGCATCAGGGACGTGAACGCGTGGGCCATTTTGTGCTAAACGCACACCAGTCGCACGATTCCAGCCCAGATTTCTGGGTGTTGGATCTTTACGCCGATTTCCAGGTCACGCGTTCGCGTGAGTGACACGGACGTGTGGGAGGTATGTGTTCGCAACTGAGGTGAACGCGTTTGCGAAGCGGTCGCATGGAACAATTTGTGCCAAAGGCACACCTCCAGCTACGCTTTCACGTCACTTTCTATTCACTTTTTCTTCCTAATGCACTTGTGACGCGGACGCGTCAGCGATGCTTACGCGTCGCGTGCAAAAAAAAATTTTTTTATGCAATTATGCAGTATGCAATGCTAATGCGAATGCTACGAATAATATCCAGGTTCAATGAGAATAAAACAATATAAAAATAAACAAAACGAAATAAAATTGAAACAGGAACGATCATACCATGGTGGGTTGTCTCCCACCTAGCACTTTTAGTTAAAGTCCTTAAGTTGAACATTTGATGAGCTTCTTGTTATGGTGGCTTATGCTTAAATTCATCCAGAAATCTCCACCAATGTTTGGAATGCCAACAGCCTCCGGGGTCCCAAACTAGGCATGTAAAGCTTTTGAGCAGCTTCAAATAGATTCTCAGGCTCCCGGTGTGATGAATGTCAGAATAGATTCCAGGATCCCAAACTTTGCTTTTAAATCCGCCTTTGTGTTGATCTATATTCTTCCATTCGGGCGGTTTAGAAATTGTATTCTCACCAAGATGACCAAACGTCTTCCGAGACCCATTCAATTGAACTTGATACCATTCCGTCCACTTCGAATTGAAGCATGGAACCTTATTGAATCTTGCACACCAGCTCTTAGTACGAGCCATTTCCCTCTTACTCTTAAAGCCGCAGAGAGCTCTAAGCTGGCCATCTGTTTCAAGCAAACCATATTCAAGTGGAAAAGTAAAGATAAAGGTTAAGGATTGTACCCACTTGAAGCTTGTATTAGGTGGTAATGGCCTTGGAATAGGTGTTTCCAGTGGTTCTGTAAGCTCTACTCCTTTGTATTCTTCTTTGAATTCCTCCACTTCCTTACAAAATTCTTCAACTGCAACTGCGTCCTGATCAAAGTCTTCTATGTCTTCCTCGTCACTCAAGTCATACGTTGGAGGTTGAGAGAAATCTACCTCGATGTCATCTTCGTATTCACTTCGATAAGGTCCTTCAGGCTCACGGAGTTCAGTTGCAGATGCAAGTTCGTGACTAGGAGAGCTTGATTCATGATCATCACTGCCCATAGAATCAACTTCTTGGTCTGTTCCGTCCAATTTTTCACAAGGTATATGCATTGGAGGTTGTGCACTGTCCTTCCTGGCATCAAATTCGAACTTCTCAGCGGAATCCTTTACAGTTCTCGATTCCCATGGAGGTTCAGCATCTCCTAAATCTTCAACCACTTCTTCTTCTACAACTAACATGTCTTCCTCCACTTGTTCCAATATAAAGCCATGCTCCTCATTATCCACCGAAGTTTCTAGTGTCTCCTTCATGCTACTCTCTTCTTTAGATTCTCCACATGTAGCCATGGGAGTACTTTGAGTGCTCAGATGTCGGGAAGCTATTACATTTACTACCTCGGTTATGGCAGTAGTGAGTTCCAGTACGTCCTTTTGCATCTTCGCTTGCCCTTGAAGAAGAACACGAAGTTTGTCATCCATAGGAGGTTGGGGTGGGTATGAGGGTTCATTGGTTGGGGGAGAGGGTTCAAAATAAGAATGTGGTGGTTCTTGGGGGTAATTGGATTGAGATTGTGGTGGATAAGGGTCATATGGTGGTGAATGGTGAAAAGGAACTTGTGAGTGTGGGGGTTCAAAGCTACGTTGAGAGGATAGTCTATAAGCACAGGGTGGGGCTTGTTGGTAAATACAAGGGGGTCCACCATATCTATCAGCTTGGTATGCATTGTTGAGTAGTCCTTGCCCATGATATCTTGGAGGGTGTTGTTGCCTAAAGGGTTGATCAGATCCTCTTGGCTCCATCCATCTTTGATTGCTTAGACCTTGATGCATATTCCTGTTATAGCTTCCACTCCTTTCAACAAATTTAGAACCAAACTCAAAGCGAGAGGGGGTGAGAATTCATAATAACTAATAGAAATAAAAAGGAAAAACAAAAACAAATAAACAAGTAAAAGAAAAAAAATATTTACAATAACCAATAATAAGGCACACGTTTGCGATTCCCCGGCAACGGCGCCATTTTGAAGAACGAATGATTGACGGTTTAGAATTCAGAATCAAATTCCCGTTGCAAGTATAGTTTCTAAACCAAGCAATCATCATTTCTTACAAACGTTTTGGTTGTCACGAGTAACAAACCTAATAAAATTTATAAACCGAAGTATTCAAACCTCGGGTCGTCTTCTCAAGGAATTGCAGGGAGCTGTTCTTATTATTAGTTATGGAAAATAGTGTTTTTGGGTTTTGAAAGGTTTGAACAAGGAAAATAAGTTACAGGAATTTATAAATTAATATCTAATAAAACTCTTGGCAAGGTATGAAAATTCGGAAGTCCTATCCTAGTTATCCTTATGAGAATTGAGTTTAATCCCACTTAGTTAACCTTTACAAAAACAAGGGAAAGTCAAGTGGACTAATTAGTTAGATCCCCAAGTCCTAGCCAACTCCTAAGGAAAGACTAGAGTTAGTGGAATTCAATTCAATTAGCAAAAATAACAATTAACAATCACAATAAGTTTGATAACTCAAGAGCCTCCAGTTAATCAATTAAAGCCAAGAATATAAAAAGCTAAATAAGAATCATAAATCTGAAATACCTCAATTTATATCAAATAAAGAAAATCCTAACATGAATGGTTCATAAGCCAATTTGGCAACATAAGTAATTAAATAAAAGCATTAAAGTATCTGAAAGTAAAAGAGAAATATAAAGTAAAAGGAATATTGAACCTGAGAGGAAGTTGAAATAATAAGTTAAAATAATAAGAAATCCTAATTCCTTTAACAGGAATCCTAATCCTAAAACCTAAGAGAGAGGAGAGAACCTCTCTCTCTAAAAACTACTTCTAAACTATGAAAAGTGAATAATCGAATCCCCCTATGAATGGATGCATTCCCCCACTTTATAACCTCTAATCTATGTTTTCTGGTCTTGGATCTGGGCCAAAAGGAAGTCGCTGGGGGTGTTTTCTGCAGTTTCTGGTGTGTGGCGTCTGTCACGCGTCCGCGCTGGTCACGCGGTCGCGTCATCTGGGAGTTTTCCTTGTCACGTGTTCGCTTCGCTCACGCGTAAGCGTCATTTGTGTTCTGCTTAAGCCATGCGTCCGGGTCACTCACGCGTCCGCGTCGCTGCCTTTTCGCACTGGGCACGCGGCCGCTTCGTCCATGTATTCGCGTCGCTGCCCTTTTCTTCAAAACTCCATTTTTGTGCTTTTCTTCCATTTTTGTATGTTTCCTTTCCATCCTTTAAGTCATTCCTGCCCTATAAAGCCTGAAAGCACTCAACACACAAATCACGGTATCGAATGGTAATAAAGGATGATTAATTTTAATATTTCTAAAGCATAGGAAACATGTTTTTCACATATATCACATAATAAGGAAGGGAAAGTAAAACCATGCAAATTACATGAATAAGTGGGTGAAGGATTGAATAAATCACTTAAATTGAGCACAAAATACATCATAAAATATGGGTTTATCATGCATGCATCTGGCCAGGCTAATGCCCTTAAGATCACCTATGGACCACCCAAGAGCTGTCTTGTGTGTTCTTAACACTTGTATTAGTGCTTTCTCTTCCTGTGGCTCTAAGGTAGAGCCTATGATTACCGGAAAGATGTCATCTTCTCCCAGAAATGCATATTTCAGGGATGGTGGTAGTGGTTTGAGCTCGAGTTTAGGAGGCTTCTCCTCTTCCTGAGGAGTTTTCAGAGGTTCTTTTGTTTCCCCTGGTTCCTCCAGATCAGGCTGAACATTTTAAAAATGTCCTCTAGCTCTGATTTGAGACTCTCAGTCATATTAACCTCTTCCACCTGGGAGTCAATAATATAAGTGCTCATGTAGTCTTTTGATGTGTCTAGATGCTACATAGCTTTGACAGCATTCAACTTAAACTCATCCTCATTGACTCTCGGGGTTATCTCCCCTTTTTGGACGTCAATGAGGGTTCGTCCAGTTGCGAGGAATGGTCTTCCTAGAATGAGAGTTGCACTCTTGTGCTCCTCTATTTCCAGCATTACAAAGTCAGTTGGAAAGGCGAATGGCCCAACCTTGACAATCATGTCCTCAATTACGCCTGATGGAATTTTAATGGAGCCATAAGCAAGTTGGAGGCATATCCAGGTTGGTTTAACTTCATCAGTCAAACCAAGCCTTTTGATAGTGGATGCAGGTATTAGGTTGATACTTGCCCCAAGATCGCATAGAGTTGTCTTGGTACAAGCACCCTCTAATGTGTATGGTATCATAAAGCTTCCGGGATCTTTAAGCTTCTCTAGTAAGCTTTTTAATATGACTGCACTGCATTCTTCAGTGAGGAAAACTTTTTCAGTTTCTCTCCAATCCTTCTTATGACTTAAGATCTCTTTCATGAACTTAGCATAAGAGGGTATTTGCTTAAGTGCCTCTGCAAACGGAATCTTTATTTCAAGAGTCCTGAGATAGTCTGCAAAGTGGGCAAATTGTTTATCCTGTTCCGCTTGGCAGAGTTTCTGAGGATAAGGCATCTTGGCTTTATATTCTTCAACCTTAGTTGCTGTAGGTTTATTTCCTATAGAAGTGGTTGGATAAGCCTGCTTAAGGGGGTTGTTATCAGCACTTGTAGGTGTGTGATCCCGCATTGGCGTTTGAACGCCAGAATTGGGTGCTGTATGGGCATTTAACGCCAGATTGCCACCCTTTTCTGGCATTTGGACGCCAGAATTGGCCATCCATTGGGCGTTTAGCGCCAACTTCTCATCCTTTTCTGGCGTCTGAACGCTAGAATCATTCCTCTCTGGGCTCTTACTGTCCTCAGAGGGATTTTGGGCAGTGGTTTGGTCATCCTCTGACAGTTGTTCCTTTCTTGGCTTTCTGCTGCTTTGAGTTGAGACATTCAATGTCTTCCCATTCCTTAAATGAACAGCTTGGCACTCTTCCGTTATCTGTTTAAATAACTGTTGTCTTGTCTGATCCAATTGTGCTTCCATATTCTTGTTAGCATTTTTAGTGTCTTGTACCATCTCCTTAAATTCTGCTAACTGTTTTGTTATAAAAAGCAATTGCTGATTGAGTTCAACAACTTATTTTGGAGGACTAAGTTCAGTGGATACTGCTTTAGCCTCTTCTTTCATGGAGGACTCACTATTTAAGTACAGATATTGATTTCTAGCAACTGTATCAATGAGCTTTTGAGCCTCTTCAATTGTCTTTCTCATATGTATAGATCCACTGGCTGAGTGGTCCAGAGATATCTGGGCCTTTTCTGTAAGCCCATAGTAGAAGATGTCTAACTGCACCCATTTTGAAAACATTTCAGAGGGGCATTATAAAAAGATTCATAACACCAGGCATTATATCTGGGCCTTTTCCTTAGCATCTCTCTGTACCTCTCCCAGGCATTATAAAAAGATTCATTATCCTCTTGTTTAAAGCCTTGGATGTCCAGCCCTAGCTGTGTCATCCTTTTTTGAGGGAAATATTGATTCAGGAATTTGTCTGATAACTGTTTCCATGTTCTTATGCTTGCTGTGGATTGGTTATTTAACCACCTCTTAGCTTAATCTTTTACAGCAAATGGAAACAGCAATAATCTGTAGACATCCTGATCTACTTCTTTATCACGTACTATGTCAGTAATTTGTAAGAGCTGTGCCAGAAACTCAGTAGGTTCTTCCTGTGGAAGACCGGAATACTGGCAATTTTACTGCACCATGATAATGAGCTGAGGATTTAGCTCAAAGTTGCTGGCTCTGATGGGAGGTATACAGATATTACTCCCATATGAAGCAGTAGTGGGGTTAGCATATGACCCCAGAGTCCTTCTAGACTGTTCATTTCCACTTAGGTCCATGATGGAGAAAGGGAGATGATGTGGATTAAAAAAATTATTCTTTTATTAATTTTTAAAATTTTTTTTGAATACTGAAATTAAAATAAAATAAATGAAAAGTCAAGCTGTCCAAGCGTTAAATTTTTGAACACAAGTGATTTACGGAGATGCTCTGTCGTCTGAATCTCTGCTTTCCTACTGTCTTCTTCTCCAAACACGCATGGCTTCCTTCAATGGCAAGCTGTATAATCCTCTCAGATGAAAAATACCATGCACGGTCTCTGCACGGCTAATCATCTGTCGGTTCTCACTAGTGTTGGAATAGGATCTCTCTATCCTTTTGCACACTGTCACTGCGCCCAACATTCGTGAGTTTGAAGCTCGTCACTGTCATCCCTTCCCAGATCCTACTCGGAATACCATAGACAAGGTTTAGACTTTCCAGATCCCAGGAATGCTGCCAATTGGTTCTAGCCTCTATCACGGAGGTTCTAATCTCACGGACTCGGTTCGTGGATCAGAAAACCAAGAGATACGCACTCAAGCTATCGCCCAATGACTACGTTGAGCTCAGATAGAACGGGAGTAGTCGTCAGGCACGCATTCATAAATGTAAGAATAATGATGAGTGTCACGGATCATCATCTTCTCCAGATCGAAGTACGAGTGAGTATCTTAGAATAGAATCAAGCCTGATTGAATCGAAAATAATAGTAATTGCATTAATCCATTGAAACACAGCAGAGTTCCTCACCCCCACCTATGGGGTTTAGAGACTCATGCCCTAGAAGATACAATATGAAATAAAAATGTCATGAGTTGCTAAATGAATCTCTAAAAGTAGTTTTTATACTAAACTAGTAACTTAGGTTTACAGAAAATGAGTAACTAGGTGTAGATAGTGCAGAATTCTACTTTCGGGGCCCACTTGGTATGTGCTTGGGCTGAGCATTCAAGCTTCCACGTGCATATGCCTCAAGTTAGAGTTAAATGTCACCCTGGGTGCCAAAATGGGCGTTTAACGCCAAGAATTATGCCAGTTCTGGCGATTTACGCTAGAAAGTTTTTAAACTGGCATTTAACGCCAGTTTGGGCCATGAAATCTTGGGAAAATTATGAACTATTATATATTTCTGGAAAGCCCAAGATGTCTACTTTTCAACGCAATTGAGAACGCGCAAATTGTGCTTCTGTAGCTCCACAAAATCTATTTCGAGTGCAGGAGGGTAGAATCCAACAGCATCTGTAGTCCTTTCTCAGCCTCTGAATCAGATTTTTGCTCAGGTCCCTCAATTTCAGCCTGAAAATACCTGAAATCACAGAAAAACACACAAACACATAGTAAAGTCCAGAAATGTGATTGTTGAATAAAAACTAATAAAAAATATAATAAAAAGTAACTAAAATATACTAAAAACTATGTAAAAAAATGCCAAAAAGAGTATAAATTATCCGCTCATCATTTATACATTCTATTCCTTAATTACGAATGATTCTTTGAATTTGAGTTTTTGCTTGGATTGCAAGTTTCCTAAAATTGTTTGAAAAATCCTCAAAATTCAAAAATATGGTTGATTTTGTATTTTGGTTGGTTTTTGAGTCTTAGAGAAAGTTAGGAGGATTCTGAGCTCTTCTTAGTGTTTTTGAAAAAAAAAAAAAGAAGAAAAAGCCATGCGCAAACGCACAGTGCGCGCACGCGTCAGTTGTGCATTTCGCACTCTCCAGGCCAAGGACCAGAGAGTTGTGCCACTTTTGGGCCAACTCTGTGCCCTGAGCCACGCGGATGCGTACATGACGCGTCCGCGTTCCTTTGCGTTTCCATACCTACGCGTAGGCGCACCTGGCGCCTCCGCGCCCTATCATTGCTCCGATCACCCATGCACAAGCGCACAGTGCATGTGTGCGTCAACACATTTTTGCGTCACCCAGGCAAAAGACCCGAGAGTTGTGCAAACTTTAGGCCACCTTGGTGCCTCTGGCCCAACTCACCCCACGCGGACGCGCACCATACGCGTCCGCGCCGATGCCCACATCACCCATCTACGCGAAGGTGCATTTGACGCTTCCGCACCGCTCGCTCATCTTCCCATCCGCGCGGACGCGCACGGTGCGCGCACGCGTGAATTCAAATGATTAACCCTATCCATGCGAAGAACAAAGCGCAGTCGTGCACCTCACTTCTTTCCCCCCTAACCCTCCTCGTTCTCTCTTCCACTCACCCCCCAAAACCACCATCTCCCTCAAGCTTCACCACCACTCTAACCACCGACCGCCGCCGTCGACCCCCTTTCTTTCCCCTTCTCTCACCGTTTCTCTCTCCTACAGCCTCCTTCTTTTCTCTCCTCTCTTCCTCCCTTACCACTCCCTCTTTTCACTCTCTGTCCGGTGACTCACCGCCAGCGCCGCCGGCAAACCCCTCAACCACCCTCACCATCACCTTTCTCCCCACTTCTCACATTCCACCCATTTGTCCTCATCGTACCTCACCCCTCTCTCTATCCCTATTCTACGCTGCTTTCCACTCACTCCCACTGCTCTGCGCGCTGCTTCCTGCGCCACTGTGAGTCCGCCACTACCACTACTGGACGGCACATCACCCCTTTCCACTTCCTCAGCCCCATTTCTCTTTTGCCCATTCCAGGTTCCGTACTGGTGCACGAATTGTAAATCACACTTTTTACAACTCGTACCACTAACCAGCAAGTGCACTGGGTCGTCCAAGTAATACCTTACGTGAGTAAGGGTCGATCCCACGGAGATTGTTGGCTTGAAGCAATCTATGGTTATCTTGTAACTCTTAGTCAGGAAAACAATAAAATAATTCACTTATCAAATTTGATTGCAAGGAATAAAAGGGCAGAACACAAATTATACTTGTATGCAATGATGGAGAATATGTTGGAGTTTTGGAGATGCTTTGTCTTCTGAAATTCTGCTTTTCTCTATTTTCTGATTCACGCACGCACGTCCTCCTATGGCAAGCTGTGTGTTGGTGGATCACCGTTGTCAGTGGCTACCATCCATCCTTCCAGTGAAAAGGGTCCAGATGCGCTGTCACCGCACAACTAATCATCTGCAGGTTCTCAATCGTACCGGAATAGGATTTACTATCCTTTTGCGTCTGTCACTACGCCCAGCACTCGTGAGTTTGAAGCTCGTCACAGTCATTCAATCCCTGAATCCTACTCGGAATACCACAGACAAGGTTTAGACTTTCCGGATTCTCTTGAATGCTGCCATCAATCTAGCTTATACCACGAAGATTCTGATTAAGAGATCTAAGAGATATTCATTCATTCTACAATGGAACGTAAGTGGTTGTCAGGCACGCGTTCGTGGAGGAATGATGATGATTGTCACATTCATCACATTCATATTGAAGTGTGAATGGATATCTTAGATAGGAACACGCATGTTTGAATGGAAAACAGAAATACATGCATTAATTCATCGAGACAAAGCAGAGCTCCTCACCCCCAACAATGGGGTTTAGAGACTCATGCCGTCAAAAGGTACAAAGTTCAGATAAAAAATGTCATGAGATACAAGATAAGTCTCTAAAAGTTGTTTAAATACTAGACTAGTAAACTAGGTTTACAGAAAATGAGTAAACTAAGATGGATAGTGCAGAAATCCACTTCTGGGGCCCACTTGGTGTGTGCTAGGGCTGAGACTTAAGCTAATCACGTGCATAGGGTTGTTTTGGGCGTTCAACGCCAGCTTTGGATCCTTTTCTGGCGTTGAACTCCAACTTGTAACCTGTTTCTGGTGCTGGACGCCAGACTGCAACATGGAACTGGCGTTGAACGCCAGTTTACGTTGTCTATTCTTGAGCAAAGTAAGGACTATTATATATTGCTGTAAAGCCCTGGATGTCTACTTTCCAACGCACTTAGAAGCGCGCCATTTGGAGTCATGTAGCTCCAGAAAATCCATTCCGAGTGCACGGAGGTCAGAATCCAACAGCATCACCAGTCCTTTTTCAGCCTGAATTTGATTTCTGCTCAGCTCCCTCAATTTCAGACAGAAAATACCTGAAATTACAGAAAAACAAAAAAACTCATAGTAAAGTCCAGAAAGATGAATTTTTCCTAGAAAGTACTGAAAATAAACTAAAAACTAACTAAAACACACTAAAAACTATATGAAATTAACCCCAAAAAGCGTATAAAATATCCGCTCATCATAACACCAAACTTAAACTGTTGCTTGTCCTCAAGCAACTAGATAAATAAAATAGAATACAAATAATTTAAGAAGCAATAGTATCTCTGAGTTTTTTTTTTGAGTGAAGCTCAGATTCTAATTAGATGAGCGGGACTAGTAGCTTTTTGCTTCTGAACAGTTTTGGCATCTCACTTTATCCATTGAAGCTCAGAGTGATTGGCATCTATAGGAACTCAGAATTCAGATAGTGATATTGATTTTCCTAGTTCAGTATGTTGATTCTTGAACACAGCTACTTTATGAGTCTTGGCCGTGGCCCTAAGCACTTTATTTTCCAGTATTACCACCGAATACATAAATGCCACAGACACATAACTGGGTGAACCTTTTCAGATTATGACTCAGCTTTGCTAAAGTCCCCAATTAGAGGTTTCCAGGGTTCTTAAGCACACTCTTCTTTTTGCTTTGGACCTTGACTTTAACCGCTCAGTCTCAAGTTTTCACTTGACACCTTCACGCCACAAGCACATGGTTAGGGACAGCTTAGTTTAGCCGCTTAGGCAAAGATTTTATTCCTTTAGGCCCTCCTATCCACTGATGCTCAAAGCCTTGGGGTCCTTTTTATTACCCTTGCCTTTTGGTTTTAAGGGCTATTGGCTTTTTGCTCTTGCCTTTTGGTTTTAAGAGCTTTGGCTTTTTCTGCTTGCTTTTTCTTTTTCTTTCTCTATTTTTTTTTCCTGCAAGCTTTTGTATTCACTGCTTTTTCTTGCTTCAAGAATCATTTTTATGATTTTTCAGATTATCAATAACATGTCTCATGTTCATCATTCTTTCAAGAGCCAACATATTTAACAGTCTTAAACATCAAATTCAAAAGACATATGCACTGTTCAAGCATTCATTCAGAAGACAGAAAGCATTGCCACCACATGTAAATAATTAGAATTTATCTTATTAAAAACTCGAAAAATATTGCCTCTTATTCTAAAGAAATTCTTCTATTTTATTCATGTTTAATGATGATGATAAAATTAAATTATATCTTAATTGGAGATAAAATAAAAAATATAGATACTAATTACTACTATATGACTCCTAAGGTAAAACTAGAATAAAAACAGTTATCACAGAGTTAAGGCTAAGATTGGAATTTAACAACCTTTGTTCTGGGAAGTGGATGTTCCTCTAATCTGCGGGGTGCTTGGTCCTTCAAGAGATAATTTCTGGCGCATCAATTCCCTTAAATCACGCCCTTGCTCCTCCTGTTCTTTAAGCAAATAGCAAAGAATGCTACTTTGTTCTTTCTGTTCTTTCTTTATTTGTTCTATAGCTTCTTACATCTTGGTAATAGATGTTTCAAGATACTCCCAGTATTCAGATTGAGGGATTTCTGGGAGAAATTTCTGTGTTCTCTTCTTGATGGGGTCATCCTGTGCTTGTTGTTTTTCCATTGATGCTTTGGTGATTGGTCGCTCAACTGAGATATACTCAGTTATTCCCATCCTTACTCCAGCGTCCTTGCAGAGCATAGAAATCAAGCATGGATAAGCCAACCTGGCATCTTTGGAATTTTTGTTTGCAATTTTGTACAATTCAGTTGAAATCAGTTGATGAAATTCCACTTCTTTTCCCATCATGATGTAATGGATCATCACTGCTCTTCTAATAGTGACTTTAAAACGGTTTCTAGTGGGCAGCAGAGAATGTCCAATGAAGTCCAGCCATCCTCTGGCGACTGGTTTGAGATCTTCTCTTTTGAGTTGAATTGGGACACCCTTCATGCTGGTGGTCCACTGGCTCTAGGGATACATATATCCTCTAGAATCTTATCCAGGCCCTTGTCTGTTCTCATCATTCTCCTATTGAAGGAGTCTGGATCATCTTTCAGCTGAGGTAGCTTTAAGATCTCCCTGATCTTGTCAGGGTGGGTATGAACAATATTTCCTCTGACCAAGGTCCGATAGTCATAGAGAGCAAATCCAGATAGTCTTTGCTTGTCTGTTTGCCACATATTAGCATAGAACTCCTGGACCATATTCCTTCCCACATTCGTTTCAGGATTAGCTAGGATCTCCCAGTTCCTGATTCGAATTTGCTCCTGGATCTCCGGATATTCATCTTCTTTCCGATCGAATCTAACTTCCGGGATTACTGATCTTAGACCCATTATTTTGTAATAATGGTCTGAATGTTCTTTAGTTAAGAACTTCCCTTGATTCCATAGTGGTTTTGGAACACTCTCTTTCTTGCCTCTTGGAGTGGGTTGTTTTCCTTTAGGAACCATGATCTTAGTGGGTATGGTTTAGTGATCACGGATAAACACACCAAACTTAGAGGTTTGCTTGTCCTCAAGCAAAAGAAAAAAAAGGAGAGGGATAGAAGGAGAGCTTGTGTAGGATGGTGGATGAGAGGAAGGAGGCCGAATGGGTTTTTAAAAGGGAGGGGGGGTTTTCGAAAATAGGGAGAAAGATAAGATAGAAGATATGATTTTAAAAAAAAATATGATAAGAAAAGATATAATTTAAAATTGAAAAGATATGAAAGATATTTGAAAAAGATAAAATTGGATTTAAAAAAAAGATATTGATTAGTTGAAAGGATTTTTGAATGAAAAGAGATAGATTTGTTTTGAAAATTTTGAAAAAGAGTTGACTTGGATTGAAAAAAAGGATTTGTGCTTATGGATTAAGATACATTTAATATTTTTAAAGAAGGGTTTTTAGAAATTAGGGATTTTAGAAATCAGGGTTTGTAACATGTTTATGCAAGAAATCATGAATTGAAACATGAAAATTAAGATTAAAATGAAAAATATGAAGAAAAAATGAATTTACCTCCTCCCCACCATCCTGGCGTTTGAACGCCCAAACGCTGCATGTTTTGGGCGTTCAACACCCAACTGCTGCTTCTCCTGGGCGTTCAACGCCCAGCTGTTGCTTCTTTCTGGGCATTTTTCTAAACACCCAAGATGCTGTAAATCTGGCGTTAAACGCCCAGACGGAGCTTCTTTCTGGCGCTCAATGCCCAGAAGATGCTTCTTTCTGGCATTTAACGCCCAGATGGCTATCCTTACTGGCGTTCAACGCCCAGTGGATGCTTCTTTTGGGCGTTGAACGCCCAAAACAGACTATTACTGGCATTTTCTTGCCAGTGAGCTCTGTTTCTCTATTTTGTGTGCAGAATCCTTCTGTAACCCTGTGAACTTATACAATTGACTCTTTACCTTAGTATCAATGAACTTTATATAAACAAATAAAATCAAGAATAGGGCAAAATGCTTAGAGGAAGTGATGCCCCATGGCTGGGTTGCCTCCCAGCAAGCGCTTCTTTATTGTCTTTAGCTGGACCTTACTGAGTTTTTAATCTAGCCTCAGCCTTGAGCACTCTTGCTCAACATTGCCTTCAAGATAGTGCTTGATTCTCTATCCATTAACAATGAACTTCTTATCAGAATCAATATCTTGAAGCTCCATATAACCATATGGTGATACACTTGTAATCACATATGGTCCCCTCCACCGGGACTTCAGTTTCCCGGGGAATAGCCTGAGCCTAGATTTAAACAACAGAACCTTTTGTCCTGGTTCAAGGATTCTAGATGACAGCTTTTTGTCATGCCACTTTTTTTATTTCTCTTTATATAGCTTGGCATTTTCGAAAGCAGTGAATCTGAATTCCTCTAGCTCATTTAGCTAGAGCAATCTTTTTTCTCTAGCTAATTTGGCATCAAAGTTTAGGAATCTGGTTGCCCAGTAGGCTTTATGTTCCAGTTCCACGAGCAGGTGGCATGCCTTACCATACACAAGTTGGTATGGAGAGGTCCCTATAGGAGTCTTGAATGCTGTTCTGTAAGCCCACAGAGCATCATCCAAGCTTCGTGCCCAATCCTTTCTACGGGTACTTACGGTCCGTTCCAGGATTCTTTTTAGTTCTCTGTTAGAGACTTCAGCTTGCCCATTTGTCTGTGGATGATATGGACTCGCCACCTTGTGGCGAATCCTATACCGGACCATGGCAGAGCAAAGCTATTTGTTGCAGAAGTGAGTGCCCCCATCACTGATTAGTACCCTGGGAACACCGAACCTACTGAATATATGTTTCTGGAGGAACTTCAGCACTGTTTTAGTATCATTGGTGGGTGTGGCAATGGCCTCAACCCATTTTGATACATAGTCAACTGCCACCAGAATATAAGTGTTTGAGTATGATGGTGGGAAAGGCCCCATGAAATCAATACCCCATACATCAAACAACTCAATCTCCAAGATTCCTTGTTGAGGCATGGCGTAACTGTGAGGCAAATTACCAGGTCTCTAGCAACTGTCACAGTTACGTACAAACTCTCGAGAATCTCTGTAGAGTGTAGGCCAGTAGAAGCCACATTGGAGGACCTTGGTGGCTGTTTGCTCACCTCCGAAATGACCTCCATATTGTGACCCATGGCAATGCCATAAGATCCTTTGTGCTTCTTCTTTAGGCACACACCTACGGATTATGCCATCTGCACATCTCTTAAAGAGATAGGGTTCATCCCACAAGTAGTACTTTGCATCAGTAATTAATTTTTTCTTTTGTTGCCTGCTGTACTTCTTGGGAATGAACCTTGCAGCTTTGTAGTTTGCAATGTCTGCAAACCATGGTGTTTCCTGAATGGCAAACAAATGCTCATCAGGAAAGGTCTCAGAGATTTCAAGAGAGGGGAATGACGTCCCTTCTATTGGCTCTATCCAGGACAGATGATCAGCCACTTGGTTCTCTGTCCCTTTTCTGTCTCTTATTTCTATATCAAACTCTTGCAGAAGCAACACCCATCTTATGAGTCTAGGTTTGGAATCCTGTTTTGTGAGTAGATATTTAAGAGTAGCATGATCTGTGTACACAATCACTTTTGATCCTACTAAGTATGATCTAAACTTGTCAATCGCGTAAACCACTACAAGCAATTCTTTTTCTGTGGTTGTGTAATTTTTATGGGCATCATTCAAAACACGGCTAGCATAATAAATGACATGCAGAAGCTTGTCATGCCTCTGCCCCAGTACTACACCAATGGCGTGATCACTGGCATCACACATTAGCTCAAATGGTAATGTCCAGTCTGGTGTAGAAATAACTGGTGCTGTGACCAGCTTGGCTTTCAGCCTTTCAAACGCCTGCAGACACTCTGTGTTAAACACAAATGGCGTGTCAGCAGCTAGCAGATTGCTCAGAGGTTTTGCGATTTTTGAAAAATCCTTTATAAACCTCCTATAGAATCCTGCATGCCCCAGAAAGCTTCTAATTGCCTTAACATTGGCAGGTGGTGGTAATTTTTCAATTACCTCTATTTTTGCTTGATCCACCTCTATTCCCTTGTTTGAAATTTTATGCCCAAGGACAATCCCTTCAGTCACCATAAAGTGACATTTTTCCCAGTTTAAAACCAGGTTGGTCTCTTGGCATCTTTTCAGAACTAGTTTCAGGTGATCAAGACAGGAGCTGAATGAGTCTCCATATACTGAGAAGTCATCCATGAAGACTTCCAGAAATTTTTCCACCATATCAGAGAAGATAGAGAGCATGCATCTCTGGAAGGTTGCAGGTGCATTACACAGCCCAAATGGCATCCTTCTATAAGCAAACACTCCAGATGGACATGTGAATGCTGTTTTCTCTTGATCCTAGGGATCTACTGCAATCTGGTTATAGCCTGATTAGCCATCCAAAAAGCAGTAATAATCATGACCTGCTAGTCTGTCTAGCATCTGGTCTATGAATGGTAAAGGAAAATGATCCTTTCTGGTGGCTGTATTGAGCCTTCTATAGTTAATACACATGCACCACCCTGTAACTGTTCTTGTAGGAACCAGTTCATTCTTTTCATTATGAACCACTGTCATGCCTCCCTTTTTAGGGACAACTTGGACAGGGCTCACCCAGGGGCTATCAGAAATAGGATAAATAATCCCAACCTCCAGTAATTTGGTGACCTCTTTCTGCACCACTTCCTTCATGGCTGGATTTAGCCGCCTCTATGGTTAAACCACTGGTTTAGCATTATCCTCCAATAAGATTTTGTTCATGCATCTAGCTGGGTTTATGCCCTTAAGGTCACCTATGGACCACCCAAGAGCTGTCTTGTGTGTCCTTAGCATTGAATAAGTGCTTCCTCTTCCTGTGGATTTAAAGCAGAGCTTATGATCACTGGAAAAGTGTCACCTTCTCCCAGAAATGCATATTTCAGGGATAGTGGTAATGGTTTGAGCTCGGGTTTAGGAGGTTTTTCCTCTTCCAGAGGAAATTTCAGAGGCTCTTTCATTTCCTCTGAATCCTCTAAATCAGGCTGAACATCTTTAAAGATGTCTTCCAACTCTGATTCGAGACTCACAGCCATGTTGATCTCTTCTATCAAAGAGTCAATAAGATCAACTTTCATGCAGTCTTTTGATGTGTCTGGATGCTGCATGGCTTTGACAGCATTCAACTTAAACTCATCATCATTGACTCTCAGGGTTATTTCCCCCTGTTGGACATCAATGAGAGTTTGTCCAGTTGCTAGGAAGGGTCTTCCTAGAATGAGTGTAGCACTCTTGTGCTCCTCCATTTCCAGCACTACAAAGTCAGTGGGAAAGGAGAATGGCCTAACTCTGACAATCATGTCTTCAATCATGCCTGATGGGTATTTAATGGAGCCATCAGCAAGTTGGAGACATATCCGGGTTGGTTTAACTTCTTCAGTTAAACCAAGCTTTCTGATAGTGGATGCAGGTATTAGGTTGATGCTTGCCCCAAGATCACATAAAGCTGTCTTGGTGCAATTACCTTCTAATGTGCATGGTATCAGAAAACTCCCAAGGTCTTTAAGCTTTTCAGGAAAGCTTTTCAGAATGACTGCACTGCATTCTTCAATGAGGAAAACTCTTTCAGTTTCTCTCCAATCCTTCTTATGACTCAAGATCTCTTTCATGAACTTGGCATAAGAAGGTATTTGCTCAAGTGCCTCTGTAAATGGAATTTTTATTTCAAGAGTCCTGAGATAATCTGCAAAGTGAGCAAATTGCTTATCCTGCTCCTCTTGGCGGAGTTTTTGAGGATAAGGTATCTTGGCTTTATATTCCTTAGCCTTAGTTGCTGTAGGTTTATTTCCTACAGAAGTGGTTGAAGAAGCCTTTTCAGATGGGTTGTCATCAGCAGTTGTGTGTGTCTGATCCCTCACTGGCAATTGAGTGCCAGAGTTAGAAGCTGGAGTGACGTTAGACACCAGCTCCTCATCTGTTCCTGGCATCTGAACGCCAGAACTGTGCTTCTTTTAGGCGTTCAACGCCAGATCCTTGCTTGTTTCTAGCGTTGAACGCCAGTCTTGAGCATGGTCTGGGCGTTCAGTGCCAGCCTTCCACCCAATTTCTGGCATTTTAGTGCCAGAATTATTTTTCCTTGGGTTCTTACTGTCCTTAGGTGGATTTTGGGTGGTTTGCTCATTTCTTGGCTTCTTGCTGCCTTGAGGTGGGGTATTTAATGTCTTCCCACTTCTTAATTGAACTGCTTGGCATTCTTCTGTTATTTGTTTTGACAGCTGCTGTTTTGTTTGCTTCAATTGTTCTTCCATATTTATATTAGCCATCCTTGTCTCTTGTAGTCTATCCTTGAATTCGGCTAACTGCTTTGTTAGAAAGTCCAATTGCTGATCGAATTCAGTAGCTTGTTTTACAGGACTGAGTTCAGCAGTTACTGTTTTAACCTCTTCTTTCATGGAAGGGTCACTGCTTAGGTACAGATGCTGATTTCTGGCAATTGTATCAATGAGCTCTTGAGCTTCTTCAACTGTCTTTCTCATGTGGATAGATCCATCAGCTGAGTAATCTAGAGACATCTAAGCTCTTTCTGCAAGCCCATAGTAGAAGATGTCTAACTGAACCCACTCTGAAAACATTTCAGAGGGGCATTTTCGTAGCATCTCTCTGTATCTCTCCCAGGCATCATAAAGAGATTCATTATCTCCTTGTTTAAAGCCTTGGAAGTCCAGCCTTAGCTGTGTCATCCATTTTGGAGGAAAGTATTGATTCAGGAATTTTTCTGTCAGCTGTTTCCATGTCCTTATGCTGGCCTTAGGTTGGTTATTTAACCACCTCTTAGCTTGGTCTTTTACAGCAAATGAAAACAGTAATAATCTGTAGACATCCTGATCTACTTCCTTATCATGTACTGTGTCAGCAATCTGTAAAAACTGTGCCAGAAACTCTGTAGGTTCTTCCTGTGGAAGACCGGAATACTGGCAACGTTGCTGCACCATGATAATGAGCTGAGGATTCAACTCAAAGCTACTGACTCCAATGGAGGGTATGCAGATACTACTCCCATATGAAGCAGTAGAGGGGTTAGCATATGACCCCAGAGTCCTCCTGGACTGTTCATTTCCGCTTAGGTCCATGATGGAGAAAGGGAGATGATGTAAAATAGAAGAAAATATTTTTATTTATTTAATTATTTATTTATTTCAAAAACAAAATAAATTAAAATAAAATAAATAAAAATAGGTGAAGATTTTTGAAAAAAAATGAGGAGAGAGAAAGTGGTTAGGAAGTTTTGAAAAGGATATGATGATTTTTGAAAAAGGTTTTAAATTTTGAAATAAAAATCTGAATTTTAAAGGTAAATTTCAAAAATTTACTTTAAAATAGAGAGAAAAGATATTTTTGGATTTAAAGAGGAGAGAGAAAAACAATAAGATAGTACAAGATTTAAAATTTTTAGATATAATGCTCATTGTTTTCGAAAATTTTGGAGGGAAAACACCAAGGAACACCAAACTTAAAAATTTTAAGATCAAGACACAAGGAAACTCAAGAACACTTTGAAGACTCACAAGAACACAAGAACATGAAGAAAGAAAACCAAACTTAAAATTTTTAGAAAACCAAACTAAAATTTTCGAAAAATAAAGAAAAATCAACAAGAACACACCAAACTTAAAGTTTGGCACAAGATTTATTCAAAGAAAAAATATTTTTGAAAAAGATTTTAAAAACAGGCTAGCCAATTACTAAGAACATAAGCACCACGCTGTAGCTAATTGAGCTATAAGTTTAAAGTGTTTTAACAAGGTATAAATAATAAAAGACTCTAAACCAAAAAGAAAAATTTTTCCTAATCTAAGCAACAAAGTAAACCGTCAGTTGTCCAAACTCAAACAATGCCCGGCAACGGCGCCAAAAACTTGGTGCACGAATTGTAAATCACACTTTTTACAACTCGTACCACTAACCAGCAAGTGCACTGGGTCGTCCAAGTAATACCTTACGTGAGTAAGGGTCGATCCCACGGAGATTGTTGGCTTGAAGCAATCTATGGTTATCTTGTAACTCTTAGTCAGGAAAACAATAAAATAATTCACTTATCAAATTTGATTGCAAGGAATAAAAGGGCAGAACACAAATTATACTTGTATGCAATGATGGAGAATATGTTGGAGTTTTGGAGATGCTTTGTCTTCTGAAATTCTGCTTTCCTCTGTTTTTTGATTCACGCATGCACGTCCTCCTATGGCAAGCTGTGTGTTGGTGGATCACCATTGTCAGTGGCTACCATCCATCCTTCCAGTGAAAAGGGTCCAGATGCGCTGTCACCGTACGGCTAATCATCTGCAGGTTCTCAATCGTACCGGAATAGGATTTACTATCCTTTTAGGTCTGTCACTACGCCCAACACTCGTGAGTTTGAAGCTTGTCACAGTCATTAATTCCCTGAATCCTACTCGGAATACCACAGACAAGGTTTAGACTTTCCGGATTCTCTTGAATGCTGCCATCAATCTAGCTTATACCACGAAGATTCTGATTAAGAGATCTAAGAGATATTCATTCATTCTATGATGGAACGTAAGTGGTTGACAGGCACGCGTTCGTGGAGGAATGATGATGATTGTCACGTTCATCACATTCATATTGAAGTGCGAATGGATATCTTAGATAGGAACACGCATGTTTGAATGGAAAACAGAAATACTTGTATTAATTCATCGAGACACAGCAGAGCTCCTCACCCCCAACAATGGGGTTTAGAGACTCATGCTGTCAAAAGGTACAAAGTTCAGATAAAAAATGTCATGAGATACAAGATAAGTCTCTAAAATTTGTTTAAATATTAGACTAGTAAACTAGGTTTACAGAAAATGAGTAAACTAAGATGGATAGTGCAGAAATCCACTTCTGGGGCCCACTTGGTGTGTGCTGGGGCTGAGACTTAAGCTAATCACGTGCATAGGGCTGTTTTGGGCGTTCAAAGCCAGCTTTGGATCCTTTTCTGGCATTGAACTCTAACTTGTAACCTGTTTCTAAAGCTTGACGCCAAACTGCAACATGAAACTGGCGTTGAATGCCAGTTTATATCGTCTATCCTTGAGCAAAGTATAAACTATTATATATTTTTGGAAAGCTCTGGATGTCTACTTTCCAACGCAATTGGAAGCGCACCATTTGAAGTCATGTAGCTCCAGAAAATCCATTCCAAGTGCAGGGAGGTCAGAATCCAACAACATCAGCAGTCCTTTTTCAGCCTGAATCAGATTTCTGCTCAGCTCCCTCAATTTCAGCCAGAAAATACCTGAAATTACAGAAAAACACACAAACTCATAGTAAAGTCCAAAAATATGAATTTTGCCTAGAAACTACTGAAAATAAACTAAAAACTAACTAAAACACACTAAAAACTATATGAAATTAACCCCAAAAAGCGTATAAAATATCCGCTCATCATGTACCTTACCCCTATTTTGTTCTCTGTTTTTTTACTATTTACTTGATTTTGTTAGTTAGTGTTAGAATAGGTTACTGTTTGAATTTTGTATGTTAAGTTAGATAGAATTGCATGTTGTTAGGTAGTTAGGATGTGGTTAGATGATTTTATGTCTGATAAGTGCGCCGTTTGTATTTATTTGTTCGAATGTTACATGCTGAATGATGAGTGGTATGCTCTATTTTATATGTTCTATTTCATTGTTGTGCTGATTTTAACTGCTGCTTGCTGAATTTCATTGTCTGATTGTGTTTGGTACTACCCTACTATATGTAATCCATGCTTATGTCATGCTTGTGCATTTTTGGATTCATATACCTGTTTTTGCTACTTTATGCTATCTGGGAACATCTAATTTACTACCGGAATGCTGCCCGAATTTTTAAAAATTGCTATATGCTTTAACTTGCAACCTAAGAATCGAACTTAGCACTTTTCAGATCGAGTTTTATTCAACTTCAACAAGTTCAATTCCTAGGTTGCTACGGTTGGCATTTCTGTGCTTACTTGTATTTCCTGCGATATTAAATGGATTGATTAGTTCAAGGAGTTGCTTGTTGGATATCTGTGACAAACAATCCCTTACCTAACTCATCGACTTAAACCTTTTTGTGTTCTCACCCTTCAAGTTAAGTCAACTGCCTTTTGACTCATACTAAACTTACAATTTGACTTTAACTTATGATTTTCCTCAATAAGGTTCATTTAATTGCAATAGTTGGTGGATCTCACTAGTATAACCCTTTTTGATTCAAAACTGTTTTCAAGTGCTTTTGGTTACATTAGTGCATACTTCATTCTTTCAATACCAACTATTGTAAAACTTTTCTTGTGACCATGACATTGATTGATGATTTTCTTCAGATATATATGCTTTTGTGCAAAATTTTCATATTTTATCATTAATGATGCATCTTTTTCATGGATGCGAGTAGGCTTACCTTCCATACTTTGTGCACTTCTTGTAATTGAGCCAATAACTGTCATATCACTAATTTGTGAACCTGTTTCTAATTCTAACTTGATTAACCAACTGATTTCTTCTTTTTTGTTTTCAACTTAACTCCTTTAATCATTCTTTTGGATATGATGTCTCTTAGGCTTAATGAACAAGCATTGTGCAAATGTGGTTTGAATTCTTGATTTTTGACTTGGTTTAAATTCTGAATTTTGTTACTTGCATTCCAAGAATTCTCTTTTCTTCACTCACTTCATGAATATGGCATACTTTGCGTGCTATACATCTACTTGGCTAGTTGCTTATATCATATCATATCGGTTTTTCAGGATGTCGGATAGAGGAAAATCCATAGCTACTACTTCAAAGAAGAAGAAGCGCTCTCAAGCCTCTACACCCTCCCCTTATGCCAACTATGCCAGGAATCTGCTTAATGACGTGGATAAAGAGAATCAGCTGCTATCGCCCGCTGACACAACTTTTCCAATCTTTACTGTGAGCTTCGTATCCCTAAATATCGGAAGATGAATCTGAACATTGAAAAGAAATTGGCCCTTCCCTACGACGTGAGACGCGCCATCAACACCCATATTCTAGAATTGGGCTTAGACTTTGTTGATAGGGATTTAGGAAGGATAAACACTTCATGGGTCAAGGAGTTTTACTGCAACTTCTATCGCGCGACTCTTGATTCAGTCCACCTATGGGGTAGGCAGATCTTAATTACTGAGGCTGCTATTGGGGAGGCGTTGCTCTGCCGACCTCGTATTGGTGACGCATATGCCTATCAGCAGGAAGAGATAGCTATACACTGCATGACCTTTAATTATGAGGCGCTGAAGTGCATTATTGCCACACCGGACGCCCCTTGGGTGATGGATTCTAGCAACAAGAGGCCCAAGGAGATGTTATTTACTTATCTGTCTAGAGAGGTTAGGACTTGGCAGCAGATATTTGTCCACTATATCCTGCCTACCACCCATTTTTCTGAGGTTTCGATGGATATGCTTGTTCTGATTGGCTGTGTCATGGAGGGGAAGGAGGTATACTTCCCCCGGTTTATTAGGCAAAGCATGTGGCGAGCACGCATCTGTGGCCTACTACCATTTCCCACGTTGCTCACCAGCATGATTGAGTTAGCCGATGCCCCATGGAGGGACGATGACGTGACACCACCACCCCCAGAAGACGACGATAAGGAGGTTACTATTCCGTAGGATACATGGGTGCACCAGAAGCCCCCACACAGGCACCGCTCTCGAGCTAGAGCGGTAGTAGAGGTAGCTAGACCTTGATCTTCTACAGTACTAGCAGGACCCTCTTATTCTTCAACAGCAATAGTAGCACCTTTACTACCACCACCAGCACCCGAGCCGACCTATCTTCTGGTTCAGCGTCTGTTTCGATTAATGGAGCGCAGTGAGCGTCGTATCATGCGATGTCTCAATCGCATAGACCAGGTGTTTGTATCACAGGGTATTGAGCTACCCCCTCTCATCGACTCTCCCGCTTCTGACGAGGCAGAGCATGAGGCAGAGCACGAGGAGGAGCACGTGGAGGAGCCGGTTCAGCAGGAGGCACCTCCACAGGCGCAGGCTGCCCAGGATACTCAGCAGCCTCTTGGAGAGCTAGTACCCCAGATTGAGCATCAGCCAGAGCTAGAGGTGACTGTTGACTCCCATCACCATGAGCTCGATCACTAGCATCGAGGACGATGCTTCATCTTAAGTGTGGGGAGGTCACCGTCGTAGCCATCGGTGGATTCGATGAACATTTTCGGACACTATCTTCTAGCCTATGTTATTCTGCTTTATTTTGCACCTTTTGGATCATTGTATATATTAGTATTGTGAATTGTGGATACTTTTGTTTAGACTGTTGACTTTACACTTTCGCTTTATATTTTCACTTCTGCTTTATATAGTTGTTGTAGCTTGTTTTAGCTTTTGGTTGTGATTAGAAAAGTATTTTAGATTGTTGAAACCCAGTTGACCCTTTTTGTATAAGAAATGTGTTTTGATTAAAAAGGGGATAAACTAGGAAATTTTTTTTTAAATTTTCTAAATCACAACATTGTATTAGAATAAGCTTAGTCATTATGATGAAATTTTCCAATTAATCTATTTCTAGGGCACCACCCCAATTGGTTGAAATTTTTTTTTAGAACTTGCTTGAATTATACACTTTGTGGATCATGTTTTGAGCAAAGAACACAAGCATGTGAGTTTTGAGCCTTAATTGTGTGGTTGCATCATATATAACAACTTATTCTCATTCTTGTGTTCATTATTCTCTTCCTATGATTGTAATCTTTGATTTGTTTGATTCTTTATGTCCATTACTTTATTTATACATGCATTTATATGATTGATGCCATTGTTCAAATAGCTCACTTACCCAAATAGCCGACCTTCTATCTTCCATTGTTAGCCAATTTGAGCCTATGCTTAACCCACTCATTCTCAATTGAAGCACATTACAAGCCTAAGTGAAAAACAATAAATGTCCCCTATTTGGATCTTTGATTAGCTTATGATAGTGAGAGTGTTCATCATCTGATTTGGGAAAATTGGGAACATTGGGTAGAGATAAAAGTGTGTTGGTATTTGTATTGAAAATTTGGGAATTGGGTACATACTCGTGTTTTAATCATATATAAACCATATGCATTGATGTTCTTGTATATATTTTAGTTTGAAAAAAAATGAGAAAATATATATATATATATATATATATATATAAGAAGAAAAAGAAAATATATAGAAAAGAAAGAAAAAGGAAAAGCAATAAAAAGGGGACAAAATGCCCCAAAGTTCACAATTCAATAATAATCAATGCATATGTGTGGTGATCAAAAGAGAATGCATGAGTGTGTGAAAGAGTGAAGAATGGGTAGCTGGGTTTGTTTAGAATTGTATAGGTTGTCATAGGTTAGGTGGGAAGTTTAAGTTAATCAAAGATTCAAATTTGAAGCTCACTTGACCATATGCATCCTACCTTGACCCTAGCCCCATTACAACCTTTGGGAAAGTCCTCATGATATTTGTATGAATGCATAAAGTAATTATTGATTGTTAGTTAAAAAACAAATCTTGGAAAGCATGATTAGGAGAGAATCGAGTGAATCAACCCCATACACTTGAGTACCTAGAGCGGATACACATCCAGTGAGGATTCGATTGCTCAATTACATGTTTCCACCCATGATCATCTTTTCTTGCATGTTTGTAAAATCTTTCAATGATTCAATTCAATTGTGGGTTGATTTGATTGCTATTTCCTTAGCCCTTGTGCTTGTATATGTATTCTTGGAAATTGACTTGTTTTGACCAAGTGGATGTATTCATGTAGATAGATTGCATATAGATAGGTTGCATGTAGTTAGTTTACATTGAATAAATGTTGATACCCCTTTGCTTCTCTCTTGATTTTAGCATGACGACATGCTTAGTTTAAGTGTGGAGAGGTTTGATAAACCCCAATTTTGTGGTTTATATTGTGCTTATCTTAGGGGATTTTATCATCTTTTGCCACATTTATTCAATGAAATAGCATGGTTTTGTAATTTTCCCTTAAATTGTGCTTAAGTGTAAAAATATGCTTTTTAGGCCCTTAAATTAGTGATTTTAATTCACTTTAATTCCATTCGATGCCTTGATGTTTTTGTTGAGTGATTTCAGGTTCATAAGGCAAGTATTAGATGGAAAAAATGAGGAGAAAAACATACAAAGTGGAGAATACATGAGGAAACAAGGATTGGGAATACTACAATGGGTGCGCACGCGTACAAGGCGCGCACGCAGAAGTGGCACCGTATGGCGACGCATACGCGTACATGGCGCGTACGCGCAGATGAGAAAATGGCCAAGCGACGCGCAAGCGCACATGGCGCGTACGTGTCGATACTCGCACGTGACCCACATAAAGGTAAAATGCTGGGGGCGATTTCTGAGCTGCTCAGGCCCAAATCCAACTTGTTTCTGAGTGTATTTCATGCATAATTGAAGCCTAAGCAAGGGGAGCAATTAGTTAGGATTAGGTTAGTTTTCTAGAGAGAGAAGCTCCCTCTTCTCTCTAGAATTAGGTTAGGATTAGGTTAATCTCTAGTAGATTTTGCATTAATTGCTTGATTTCATCTTGTTTCCTTCACAATTCCTTATTTCTACATCTTTTTTCTCTTAGTTGTAGTGTTAATTTCTCATTTTGCCCTCTTTGATGTGATGACACTTGTTGGATCTTAATTTCTTTTAATGCAATTTTATGTTCCATGTCTCTTTTATGTTTATCTTCATTGTTATTGTTGATTTCTTACTTATGTTAGTTATGGGTTTCCTTAATTCTTGCATTTTGTGATGTTTACTTTTATTGCACATTAGGTGTTTGATAGAATGTTTCCTATAGTTTTTGAGTATTTTTCCTTACTTGGCCTAGGCTAAGGGCATTGAGTGATCTCGAGTCATTGGGCTCTCATTGAATTGGTGATTTGAGAACCCTTGGGGATCAATTTCATAACCATTAACTCTAGCCTACTACTAAGTTAATTAGTAGCTAAGTTGGGACTTATGGATTGATGTTGATCAAGCTGTTTAACGTACTCCAAGCCTAGGAGTAGACATTATGTACTTAAGGCTTTAGTGAGTAAACCTAATGAGCTTGGTTCCTTATAATTATCAATATTTGATTTGTTGACAAGGATGGTGATCTCAATTACCTATGTCTTAGCCAAGAGTTCTTTACCTTGATTTCTTTAATTACTTGCTTGATTTACTTTTCTTGCTCCTCTTATAAATCAAACCCCTTGTTATTCATAGCCAATAATTGACCACTTCATTGCAATTCCTTGTGAGATGACCCGGAGTCTAAATACTTCGGTTAATTTCATTGGGGTTTGTACTTGTGACAAAACTAAAATTTTAATTTGATGCGAGAGTTGTTTGTTAGTTTGGAGCTATGCTTACAACGAAGTTCTTATCTCTGTGAGAAGAAAATCTAGACCGATGATGATTCTAGCTATCACTTACCCTTAAGGTCATGTCTTTGGACTTCGACCCTTTGAGGAAGTCGAGCTCGAGCATTTTGCGTTTAGTTGACTTCCCGTCTAACCCCTACTGGGCGACGAGCGAGTCTCGCTTGATGGTTTAGAATTTCTCTTATAGAAATAAAGACTTCGTTGTAAGCATAGCTCCAAACCAACAAACAATTCTCACATCAAAAATTTGGTTTTGTCACATGTACAAACCCCAATGAAAATTTACCGAAGTATTTGGACTCTGGGTCATCTCCCTAGGAAAACAATGTAATGCTTACTTATTGGCTATGAAAGGGTAAAAGGGGGATTTTGGTTCATGAGAGGGCAAGAAAAATAGAATTAGCAAGCGAATAAAGAGAGCAAAATAAAGAACTCTTGGCTAAGATTTGGGTAATTGAGATCACCATCCTTGTCAACAAACCGAATATTGATAATCATGAGAGGCCAATCTATTAAGTCTACTTCCCAAAAGCTTTAAGTACGTAACATTTACTCCTAAGCTTGAAGTACGTCAAATAGATTTGATCACATCCACCCTTAAGTCCTAACCTACCTACTAATGAACTTAGTAGTGGGTTAGCGTCAATGGGTGTCAAATTGATCACCATGGGTTCTCAAATCACCAAATCCATCATACCCAATGACTCAAGATTACCCAATTCCCTTGGCTTAGGCCAAGAGTTGACAAAATTACTCAAAAATTAAAGAGATCATTTCATCAAACACATAGAGTGCAATAAAGGTAAACATTATAAATTGTAAGAATAATAAAATCTAATAACTACTAAGTGCAAGAAAAGTAAGATCACAATTCAATTCATCAATAAAAAGGAACATCAACATTAAATTGCATTAAAAGTAAATCAAATCCAACATGAGTTCATCATCACAAAAGAGAGCAAAATGAGAAATTAACATCACAATTAAGAGAATCAAGATGTAGAAATGAGAGATTATAAAGGAAACAAGATGAGATCAAGTAATTAAACATGAAATTAAGATGATCTAACCTAATCCTAACCTAATTCTAGAGAGAAGAGGGAGCTTCTCTCTCTAGAAAACTAACTAAAGACTCATGTTGGCTAAACTAATTGCTCCCCCTTTGCTTGGACTTTAATTCTGCATGAAATACACTCAGAAACAAGTTAGACTTGGGCCTGGGCAGCTCAGAAATCACCCCCAGCGTTTTGCCTTCAGGTGGGCCATGTAAGAATATTGGCGCATACGCGCCAAATGCGCGTGCGTGTCGATTGGCAATTTCTCCATCCGCGCGGAAGCGGCATGTACGCGTGCGCGTCCATGGGCAAGATCACTTTTGCGCGTGCGCACCTTGTGAGCGTGCGCGTCCTTTGATGCACTCCCAATCTTTGTTTCTTCGTGCATTCTCCCCTTTGTATGCTTTTCTACTCATTTCTCCCATCCAATACTTGCTTTATAACCTGAAATTACTCAACACACACATCAAGACATCGAATGGAATTAAAATGAATCAAAATCACCAATTTGGGGTCTAAAAAGCATGTTTTTACACTTAAGCAAAATTCGAGGGAGAATTACAAAACCATACTATTTCATTCAATAAATGTGGAAAAAGATGATAAAATCCCCCAAAATAAGCACAAGATAAATTACAAAATCGGGGTTTATCAAATCTCCCCACACTTAAACTAAGCATGTCCTCATGCTAAAATCAAGAAGAAGCAAAGGTTATTAACATTTATTCAATGCAACTACTAAATGCAATCTATCTATATGTAATCTATTTACATGATGCAATGGCTTAGTCAAAATAAATCAATCTCCAAGAATACACATACAAGCACAAGGGCCAAGGTATTAGCAATCAAGCAAACCACAATTAGATTGAATCATTGAAAGAGTTCACAAACTTGCAAGAAAAGATTATTATGGGTGGAAACATGTTATTGAACGATCGAACCCTCACCGGATGTGTATCTGCTCTAGTCACTCAAGTGTATGGGGTTGATTTACTCAATTCTGCCCTAATCATATTTTCCAAGATTTGTTTTCATCTAACAATCAACAATTATTTCATGCATGCATACAAATATCATGAGGATTTCCCAAAGGTTGTAATGGGGCTAGGGTCAAGGTAGGATGCATATGGTCAAGTGAGCTTGAAATTTGAATCTTTGACTAACTTAAACTTCCCACCTAACCTATGACAACCTATACAATTCTAAACATTCCTAGCTATCCCTTCTTCACTTTTCATACACTCATGCATTTCCCTTTTTTCTTACCACACATATGTATTGAATTTACGAAAACTTAAACTCTGGGACCTTTTATTCCCTTTTTGCTGCAAAATAATTTTTTTTAAATATATACAAGAACATCAATGCATATGGTTTACATATGATTAATACATGAGTATGCATCCATTTCCTAAAAATTATCAATAAAAACATAAATACACTTTTATCTCTACCCAATGTACCCAACCTTCCCAAAATCAAGTAATGAACACTTTCACTAACCTAAGCTAATCAAATATCCAAACATGGGACATTTATTGTTTTTCACTTAAGCTTGTAATGTGCTACAATTATGAACAAATGGGTTAGGTATAGGCTCAAAATTGGTTAACAATGGAAGATAAAAGGTAGACTATTTGGATAAGTGAGCTATTTCAACAATGGCCTCAATCATATAATTGCATGTATACACAAAATAATAGACATAAAGAATCAAACAAATCAAAGATTACAATCATAGGAAGAGAATGATGCACACAAGAATGAAAATAAGTGGTCATAGGATGTAACTACACAATTAGGCTCAAATCTCACATGCTTGTGTTCTTTGCTCAAAACATAATCCACAAGTATATAGTTCAAGCAAGTTCTAAAAAAAAAAAAATTTCAACCAATTGGTTGGTACCCTAAAAATGAATTTCTTGAAAATTTTCATCATATTGACTAAGCTTATTCTAATGCAATATTGTAATTTAGAAAATTTTAAAAATTTTCCTAGCTTATCCCTTTTTCAATCAAAACACAATTCTTATATAAAAAGGGTCAACTAGATTTTTAACAATCCAAAACACTTTTCTAATCACAATATATATATATATATATATATATATATATATATATATATATATATATATATATATATATATATACTAAAAGTGTGCAACTACCAATACAAGAGCATCTACAATAGCAAATATATACAGTCATCCCAAAATGATCTAAAAGATAAAGTACAAAATTAAATAAAGTAGCAGAAAACAGAAATAGATGTCTGAAAGTTCACCACATAAATGTAAACACCAATCACGAACGGTGACTTTCCCACACTTTAGAATCAAGCATCGTCCTCGATGCTACTGCTGAAGCTCGGGATGGGGGTCAACAATTGCGCCGGGCTCGTCAGGCTCAGGCTATGGAACTGGGACTGGCTGCGGTTCTGGATGTGGCTGTGGATCCTCAAGAGACTGTTGGACTTCAGTGGCGGCCTGTGTCTCTGGAGATCATCCTTATGAATCGGCTCCTCAACCAGCTCCTCCTCCGGATCCTGCTCGTCAGAAGCTGGAGAGTCTGGGAGCGGCGGTAGCTCGATGCCCTGTGATACAAACACCTGATTGATGCGATCAAGACATCGCATGACACAACGCTCGAAGCGCTCCATGAAGCAAAGAAGGTGTTGCACCAACAGATAAGTCGGCTTAGGTACTAATGGTGGTGGTGGTAAGGATGTTGCGGCTGCTGAAGTAGAAGGGGGTCCTGCGAATATGAGCTTTCCACATACTATGCCTGACCAGTCGGGGGAAGTTTATCTCATTCCCTTCCATCACACACCCAATCAGAACCAGCATATCCATCGGAATCTCTGAGAAGTGATTGGTGGGGAAGACATAGTAGGCGAAGATATGCTGCCAGGTCTTGGCCTCCCTCGTCAGGTAAGAAAAGCGCATCCCCTTAGGCTTCTTGTTGTTCGAATTCATCACCTAGGGAGCGTCTGGTGTGGCAATCACGCGCTTAAGCGCCTCATAGTCAAACGTCATGGAAAGGATAGCTACCTCTGCCTGTCTATAGGCGCAGGTCTCATCAGGACGATTGTGGCAAAGCAATGCATCTCCAATAGCATCCTCAGTGATCATAATTTTTCTACCCCTCAGTTGAACTGAATCAATATCGGCTCGGAAGAAGTTGCAATAAAATTCTCTCACCGATGAAGTGTTCACCCTCCCTAGGTCTCTATCAACAAAGTCCAATCCTAACTCCAGGATTCGAGTGTTAATGGCACGCCTCACATCATTGGGAAGTAGTTTCTTCTCAATGTTCAGATTTTTCTTCCGGAAGTCAGAGAAGCGAAGCTCACAGTAGAGGTTTGGGAATTTGATTGGGTCCGTGGGTGGCAGCAACTGGTTTTCCCTATCCACCTCATTCAGCAGATTCTTAGCATAATTTGCATAGGGAGAGGGGGTAGAGGTCTTAGAGTGCTTCCTCTTTTTGGAAGTAGTGGCTATAGCCTTTCCTTTGTCTGACATCCTGAAAAACAGAGATGATACAATATAAGCAGATAGCCAAATAGATACAAAGCACTCAAAGCAAAGCATACTCATGAAGTGAATAAAGAAAGGAGATTTCTTGGAATGCAAGCAAACAGATTAGAATGTGGGCCAAACTTCAGACCAAGAATTCAAACCATATTTTGCACATTACTTGTTCATCAAGCTTAGGAAACACCATATCCAAAATAATGATAAAAAGAGTTAGGTTGAAAACCAAAAGAGGTTAGTTGGTTAAACAAGTTAAAGTTAAAAATTGGTCTGAAAATCAATGATATGGTGATTACTAGCTCAATTCAAAAGAGAATGCACAAAATAAGAATATAAACATGTCCACAATCATGAAATGCAATAAGTCATTAATGATGAAATATGGTATAGCTAGAAAGCAATTAATATGAAACAGTCCATCAATCAATGCAATGATCACTAGAGTCAAATGAACTTGTGTTGGTGAAGTCAAATCATAAAAGAAAATCAATAAAAAATTATTCAACACTAAATTCAATAATGCATAAAAGTTACAAGCTGTGGAAAGAGTGAAAGACCTTATGGTCTATGTGGCTTAATGTCAATTATGCATGAACATGTGAATCAATTAGCCTCATAGATTAAAAACTTTCAACTTGAATGTTTCTGCAAAAGAGGTCTGACATTTTAAGGAAGTCACAAGTTATGGTCAATCAGAAAATTCATTTAAACTATTCAATGCCTATACACAAATCATCATGCATAACAAGCAAAGAGTATAAGTAAGACCAAAACTTGTTCTTGCCGATTTTCCAAGATCATTTAGGTAACAAAGTGTTATTTGAAACAGAAATCACCAACTAGAGTTTGCTAAACCAATCTAAGCATTGTTAGTTCATGGAACTTGGTTAAGAAAAATCCGGCAGCATCTCAGCAGTAAATTGGCTATTTCCAAGTTTAAACAGTAAATCAGGTTCCATATGAGTTCATCAATACTTGAAAACACAAAACCATATATATGAATTTACATGGATGGAACAAACAGCAAATAATGCAGTAGCAAATCAAAGAGTACAAAGAATAGCAGTAGTTGCTTCGTCAATCAAACACAAGCAAGCAGCATCACCTATCTAATAAACACAGAACAATCCGAGAGAACAGAGCAATTCAACGAAATAGAACAAATTCACACAGCAGCAAAGATTTTAATTAATCCTAAATTCACTACTCATCCCAGATTTGCTAACCACCTAAATTAAACTAAACTAACAAACTAAACTAATTTAACTGAACTAACAAAATTAACATAAAGCGGTAAAAAGGGAGGCAGAACAGGGGAAACAGAAACCTATAAGCCAAGCGGAAGCAGAATTGGGAGAAAGGGACAGAGAGGGCAACAATGTGGGGTTGCCAACGGTGATACCCGCTCCGGTGACGATGGTGCCGCAGCTATGCTCGTGGTGGAGCAAGGCACTGTGATGCTGTGAGAGAGCAGAAATAGAGAGGGTTGAGTGAAAGAGAGGGAGAGCGAGGAAGGGGGCGTTGGAGCGCGCGGCGATGGCGGTGGTGGACGCCGGAGTGCTCGCCGGTTATGGAGAGGGAAGATGATTATGGAGGGGGGAAGAAAGAAAGACGTTAGAGAAGAGAGGGAGCTGGGGGCATGTCTGCGCTAGGGCTTTCGTGTCCCTGGTTATATGGGATTTTTAAATTAACGCGAGCGCGCACCGTGCGCGTCTGCGTAGGTGACAGAAATAAGGAAGTGGCGCGGTAGTGCCATACGCGCCTACGCATAGATGGAAGATTTAGGGATCATCACGGACGCGTACGGTGTGCGTCCGCGCAGGTGTGCTGGGCCAGAGGCACAAAAGAGGCCCAGAGTTGGCACAACTCTCGGATCCTTTCGCCTGGGTGATGCTAAAATGCATCAACGCACACGCGCACTGTGCGCTTGCGCGTGGATGGCTTGAGTTGATGGAATGGGCACGGAGGTGTCAAGTACGCCAACACGTGGGTAGTGAAACAAGGAGTGGCGCGAACGCGTACAACGTGCGTCCGCATGGGTCGAGACACAGAGTTGGCCCAAAAGTGGCACAACTCTCTGGTCCTTGGCCCAGAGTGTCGAAATGCGTAGCCGACGCATGCGCGCGCTTTGCGCTTTCGCGTGGCTGGGTTTTTTTTATGAGCATCAAAGAGAGCTTATAACCTTTCTATCCTCCTCTATCTAAAATTTTAAAACTAGCTAAGGTGCAAAATCAAGCATATTTTTGAGATATAGGGAATTTTTCAAACAAATTGAGAAAACTTGCAAGCCAAGCAAAAACTCAAATTCAATGAATCATCCCTAATTAAAGCATAAAATGTATAGACACCTTAACAAGCAAAGCGAAATGTACCAAGAAGCAAAGGATTTATATACAATAGAACTCAATTCATTCATTCGTTATATCTACAAGGTAATGAAAAGAGTTTACTATGGTGGGGTGTCTCCCACCAAGCACTTTTGGTTTAGGTCCTTAAGTTGGACATTTGGGAGGCTTCTTGTCAAGGTGGCTTATGTTTGTACCCATCCTTGAACCTCCAAGAGTGCTTGTCCTCCAATCGGTTGTCAGAAGTTCCAACCATCTTCAATAAGCTTTAGTGAGGTCCTCTCCAAGACACGAGCTCCCAAAATTGATTTTCATAAGCTAATCCAGGATCCCATATCTTGTCCTCGCACCCATCTTCTAATTGATTGCCTTGACTTTGTCCGGGTGATGAGAAAGCAGAATTCTCATGGAAGCACCAAACTACTCTCTTTGAGCCATTTACTTGAGCATTACACCAATCCATGTTCTTCAATTTTGAGCTTCCAACCATAATGAGTCTAGATTTACAACGCCAACCACTAAACATCCTTCTCTTTTGCTTAATTCCACAAAACGCCCTAAGTTGGCCATCCGTCTCAAGCAAACCATACTCAAGTGGGATAATAAAGCTGAGAGTTAGAAGTTTTATCCACTCAAGCAAAGGATTGGGTGGCGAACTAGGTGAAGAAGTTCCCAAGGGTCCTGATAAAGCATGCTCTACTCCCATCCATCCTCTTCTGGGAAGTTCCACCATTTGGCAAGGTTCTTCAAGTTTCTCCTCATGCCAAGCTTCCTCAAGTTCACATTCATCTTCACCAATTTCTTCTATCTCCTCCCCATCACTCTCATCATAGATAGGAGGTCTAGTGAAGTCTATCTCTTCATCAAGTACAAGCATTTTGGGGAAGGACTCTTCAAACTCGAAAGGATCACATGTTGACGCGGAATCATCATAGATAGGAGGGCTTGTTGCTTGGAACACTTCTTCCAGTTCTTTACTTACAATGGGTTTTGAAGGTTGTACATCCTTCTCAACCTTGCTTTCCAATCCACTGGGAGAGGGCTCAACAAGATTGTCAAGGGGGTTGATCAATGTGGGCAAAAAATCACTAGTGATGGAATCCACTTCCTGATCATTTTCCTTCAACTCTCCATTTACTTCTGCAACTTCACTTTCCTTTTTAACATCCTTTATGAGCTCAACATATCCCAAAAATCTATCCACTACTTCCTTTTGTTCGCTAATCTCTATCTTCTCCTCTTGTTGCTTTTCTTGCTTCAACTCTTCTTCCTCACCTTGGAGCTTCAAGATTATTCCCTCGCTAGGCTCCTTGATATTTTTTTTGCATTCAACAATGGGAGTGCTCAGGGTACATGAACCTAGGTAAAATGTTAGGTGATTCACGGCTTCTACCATGCTAGCTACCCTTACTCTTAGCTCCTTAAACTTAGCTTCACCCTCCTCTTGTCGCCTTAAGATGCGAGATTCAAGATCTCCTAGTTCTAATATGAAGGCTTCATCGGGAGGTGGTGGTGAAAGATAGGGTTCAGTGTTTGAGAGAAGATTGTCAATGTTGGAAGGTAGTTCATATTGGTGAAACTCTTGAGGTGGTGTGTGTGGAATTTGTGGTTCTTGGGATTATTAGTATTGGGATGGTGGTTGTTCTAGATATGATTCAAATGGTGGTTGATATGGTGTATATGAGTTATGTTCACATGGAGTTGAATGGTGATGTGAGGCTTGTGAGCATGGTGTGTGGCTATATTGAGGATTGGGATCACATGCATATGATGATTGTGGTTGACAACAACAATGAGGGTCATCACACACATTGGATTGATACACATTAGGATCAGGATTATACCCATAGGAGTTCGTAGGAGGTTGTTGCCATAAAGGTTGTTCATAAGCTTGAGGTTCCTCCCATCCTTGAATTCCAAACCCTTGATGCATATCCTCATTGGAGCTTTCATTTCCTACAACATAATTTGAACTACACTCATACCAAAAGGATGACAATTCATAGTGAAAGAGAAAATAAAAACAAAGAAGATAAAATCCTAACTAGTAAAAACTAGCAAACAAACCAAAATTCAAGCTATTCACAATATATACAATAGCCAATAACATAGCACCATTGCGATCCCCGGCAACGGCGCCATTTTTGACGAGCGAGTTTCGCTTGATGGTTTAGAATTTCTCTTATAGAAATAAAGACTTCGTTGTAAGCATAGCTCCAAACCCACAAACAATTCTCACATCAAAAATTTGGTTTTGTCACATGTACAAACCCCAATGAAAATTTACCGAAGTATTTGGACTCCAGGTCGTCTCCCTAGGAAAACAATGTAATGCTTAGTTATTGGCTATGAAGGGGTAAAAGGGGGATTTTGGTTCATGAGAGGGCAAGAAAAATAGAATTAGCAAGCGAATAAAGAGAGCAAAATAAAGAACTCTTGGCTAAGATTTGGGTAATTGAGATCACCATCCTTGTCAACAAACCGAATATTGATAATCATGAGAGGCCAATCTATTAAGTCTACTTCCCAAAAGCTTTAAGTACGTAACATTTACTCCTAAGCTTGAAGTACGTCAAATAGATTTAATCACATCCACCCTTAAGTCCTAACCTACCTACTAATTAACTTAGTAGTGGGTTAACGTCAATGGGTGTCAAATTGATCACCATGGGTTCTCAAATCACCAAATTCATCATATCCAATGACTCAAGATTACCCAATTCCCTTGGCTTAGGCCAAGAGTTGACAAAACTACTCAAAAATTAAAGAGATCATTTCATCAAACACATAGGGTGCAATAAAGGTAAACATTATAAATTGTAAGAATAATAAAATCTAACAACTACTAAGTGCAAGAAAAGTAAGAACACAATTCAATTCATCAATAAAAAGGAACATCAACATTAAATTGCATTAAAAGTAAATCAAATCCAACATGAGTTCATCATCACAAAAGAGAGCAAAATGAGAAATTAACATCACAATTAAGAGAATCAAGATGTAGAAATGAGAGATCATAAAGGAAACAAGATGAGATCAAGTAATTAAACATGAAATTAAGATGATCTAACCTAATCCTAACCTAATCCTAACTAAAGACTAATGTTGGCTAAACTAATTGCTCCCCCTTTGCTTAGACTTTAATTCTGCATGAAATACACTTAGAAACAAGTTGGACTTGGGCCTGGGCAGCTCAAAAATCGCCCCCAACGTTTTGCCTTCAAGTGGGCCATGTAAGAATATTGGCGCGTGCGCGCCAAGTGCGCGTGCGCGTCGATTGGCAATTTCTCCATCCGCGCGGAAGCGGCATGTACGTGTGCGCGTCCATGGGCGAGATCACTTTTGCGCGTGCGGGCCTTGTGTGCGTGCGCGTCCTTTGATGCACTTCCAATCTTTATTTCTTCATGCATTCTCCCCTTTGTATGCTTTTCTACTCATTTCTCCCATCCAATACTTACCTTATAACCTGAAATTACTCAACACACACATCAAGGCATCGAATGGAATTAAAATGAATCAAAATCACCAATTTGGAGTCTAAAAAGCATGTTTTTACACTTAAGCAAAATTCAAGGGAGAATTACAAAACCTTGCTATTTCATTGAATAAATGTGGAAAAAGATGATAAAATCCCCCAAAATAAGCACAAGATAAATCACGAAATCGGGATTTATCACTGGGACTCCTTGAATGCGAAGCGTTTTCTCTTCCTTTTCCTTTTTAACTGCAGCGCAGGTTTGCACGTTCTTGGGAACGTGCGAGGGTTTAAAGCTCATTAATTTCCCTTCGCCGTTTTCTCTCTTCCCTCTTTTGCATTCCATTTTGAATTTTAAAGAATCATTTTTCCGTTTCTTCTCTCCTTTCTCTTCGCTCTTTGTTTGTTACTTGCTGTGGTGCTTCGTTCTCTTGCTTCCAAGCCTTACATTTTCTTTGCCTGAAAGCGATTGTTTGATCGCGGACTTCGTCGTTCTTTTGGCTTCAAGCGGTTATCGTCTTCTCTTCTGCAGGTTAGTCTTTCGTCTTTTCTGCATGCTTTCATTGTAAAGTTTTAATTTTGTTTTTAAGTTTTGCTCTGAGAAGCTTCTGATTCTTTCTGCAAAAAGAATGGATCTTTGCGTCTGATCACTGTTGTGACTTTTTCCCTTTCACTCCTGTTTGAGAAAAATGTGTGCCTTTTGGTAATCTTGCTTTTCGTAGGGTTTTTGCTTGCCGCTGTTCCTGTCTTTTTTCATCCTTGGATGGCCTCTTCTTGTACAGAACTTTTGTTTGAATTGCTGATGGAGAAAGGTTGTAGCTTTGATAATGAACTATTGGGCTAAAGAGATTGTAGGTTTTGATGATTTTTGCGTGGTCTGTTGATGATGATGGCCTTCTTGCTATTTGTATTGGAGTGACATTACCAGAAAAGAACTTATCTCTTTGTATTTTCTATTGAGAGGTGTTAGGGCATAGACTGTCGACTTCCCTTTTTCTGAATTCTTACCTTGTTGTTGCCTCCAAAGGGTGCCCCTATACTTTACCGTGGGTCCTGGCGTTTCCCTTTTACTGCCATATCTGACACTTGCTGATTACTTTTTATTATCCGAGTTTTTTCCTTATTTGCCCGAGTTGTTTGGTAGTAATCAATTTCTTCTTTTTCTTAACGTAGGGATAGTTGGCCTATGTCTTCACGAAAAAATATTGTTGGAATGTCTACCAAGGTCCCTGACGGCATGTCTGACTGGCTGGACTCTATAGTCCTAATGTGTGTTACAGTGGCTGACCCTGAATACTGTGTGAGACTTAGGAGGTTTCATATGATTTGTAGTGATAGGGATCAGGAGAAGAATTATGAGTTGGTGTCACCTAACCCTGAGGAGAGGGTTAGTTTTCCTTCCTTGACTCAGGGGGAACGACCCTTTTTCTATGCTTATGACTACTTTTTTAGTCAGTTGAATATCACCATCCCTTTTACCACCTTTGAGACCGACCTGTTGTGATCTTGCAATGTAGCCCCTTCTCAACTCCATCCGAACTCATTGGGTTTTATAAGAATCTTTCAATTGTGGTGTCGGGAGCTGGGGTTCCGACCTACCGAAACTCCCTTTCTTTAACTTTTTGTGTTGACAAAGCCTGGGGTTGCTAAGAAGAAAGCCTCTTGGATTTCTTTTCGAGCTACTCAAAGGAAGAAGGTCTTCTCGATGTATGATGAGTCTTATTGTGACTTCAAGAATTATTACTTCATGGTCCGAGTTGTGGAGGGAGCTCGGCCCTTCTTTTTAGATGAAAATAATGAGCCCACCTTCCCTTTATCATGGCAAAAGGATCCAGTAGTGGTTAAATATTCTTGGGAGAGCTTGAGCAAGTTAGAACAAGCCTTTGTGAGTGTGCTAGAGGAGAACTGGGGGGAGCCTCCTCACCTAGATATGAAAAAGTTTCTGGGAGATCCTTCCCTCCTTCGTGCTGAGCTGGGTAGTGGCCGACTTCTTTTTAGCTTTTCTTTTTTGTTTGTTTGCCAATTTAAACCTTTCTTACCTATAACTTGATTTTGTTGGTTTATTTTTCAGAAATGGTGATATCTACGGACTCCATGAAGGCCTTCCGTAGGGCAAAGAAGGCGACCGCTACGCAGAATCTGACAGTGAATACTTCTGGAGAGGGATCTTCCCAACTGCTTCCAAAGAGGCTGACCTCGGATGCTTCTGGGCCGAGGAAGGTCATTCCGACTCCTCAAGTTTGGACTGTTCTTTCTGACCCAGTTCAACCATCTTCTGGTGCTACCTCCTCTCCAACTGCTGCTGGTCCTCTCCCGAAAAGACAAAAAATTGTGGGTTCTTTTGATCTGAACAGTAAGGATTTTGATGCCGTGGGGTTTGCTGATGAGCGGATTGCCCCTCACGGTCAAATTCCTCTGGACGATGTGTCACTTCTCCACTATGTAGACTTTGTTGTAGGTAGTAGTATCCAAGGTGCTAACATTGGTGCGGCCCTTTCCTGAATCATTAAAGAGTCTCCTCTTCATGCCACTAGGGCTTTTATGGAGGAGGCAAAGGCTGAATATGACAGGGTTAAGAGCTTGAAGGATGAGCTTGATGGCAGAGTTGCAAAGCTGGAGATTGATGTGGAGAAGGAAAAGGAGCGGGCTACTAGGGTGGAGGCTGCTGCCAACTTGTCTGATGAGGCTGCCAAGAAGTATAAGGAGAGCTATACTCGGACCTATGGCGAGCTGCTGAAAACCAAGGAGGGGCTTCAATCGGCCTATTATGATTACGCTGAGCTTCAGGGTCACATGGTAACTTGCATGACTGACATGTTCGAGATCCTGAAGGCTCAGGTTCGAGTTATTTCTCCTGAGGCTGACCTCTCCTTGTTCAGCTTGGACAATATTGTGGTGGATGGCAAGAATGTACTAGCCCCTGATGATGAAGATGAAGGTCCTCCTTCTGTGCCACCGGCCAAAGCTTCTGCAACCTCAACTTCTTCAACTCCTACAGTTGAGGTCGACCGTCCCGAGCCTTATCCTGATGTCCAAATCCTGAATCGGGAGGATGGGACTGCAGATGCTACTCCGCTTTCGACTGTTCCTCCTCCTTCCGCCAAGGATGCTACTACTGGGGAGAATTTGGACCCTTTATGATTTTGTATATTTGCATAGTCCGGCTTGTGGACTTTTAAACTTTTATTTTGTATAAGTCTTTGGTTTGATTTTCTCTGACACTTTTGGTTGCTTTTTCTAGCAACCTTATTTTGCAAAACAAAACACTTTAAACTCTAAGGCTGCTTTTAAATAGTAGCCTTTTGAGTCTTTAAATGTATTATAGATATGTTTTTGCTAGTATGTTTGTTGCACATTTGTAACCTTTGTGGATTTTGACTGAGGTTTGGTACTTTTACTGTCTGACCTCTTTTGTAGTGTGGTTTTTGGCCCTTGTTGGATCATGCCTTACTTTCTGCTTGAGAGAGGTGATCCTTTGGTGTCCGGGTTAACTTGTCTAACAACTTTCTAGTGTTCTTATAAAACCTTTTTAGTCATCGACTTCCTTGTAGCCCTGTTTCATTGTTCGAGCAGAGCTGTTCCCCTTTTTGCCAAGCACTTTGACCCTTAAGTTGTTTCTCCACCTTCTGGCTTGTTCTTGAGATTGTGCTTGCGCCTTTTCTTGGCTGACGAAGACCTGTAGGACTTAGTTACCTAGGCTTTTTAGTCACATTCCAACAACTTTTTAGGTAGTGTTACGCTAAGGAACCTTTTCTTTATAGTTTGTTTGGATGACTTTTTAGCGTCGTCTTGACTTGTGCTTTTGCTTTTTAGGTAATGTCCTTTTGCAAAACTTTATACCTTTATAGCTAAGTAGCTCGGACCTTTTTGATGGTGTATTTGTCCCTTTTTAGTGATTCTTTCGTTGGTCCGACTTCTCTCTCGGGCCTTATTAAGTTATTTTTAGTAATCCATTTTTAGTCAGACCTCGTCAGGTAACTTTTTATGGGTTGCTTTTTATAACTTCTTGCATTAATCTGTTTCTACCGCTTTCACCTTGCCGACTTTCTGTAATCGGTCAATGAATTTGTTTTCATCTTGTCGACCTCTTCGTAATCGGACGATGAATTTGGTTTTTCACCTTGCCGGCCTCTTTATAATCGGACGATGAATTTGGTTTTCACCTTGCCGACCTCTTTGTAATCGGACGATGAATTTTTGCATTTTAGATTATTGCGTCTTGGTAGGAAACTTTTTAGGGAATATAAAAGCTTTATTTAAATGATAATAAAAAATAGAAATATGAACAATAGTATATACATATGAGTGCTTACCCTTTTAGATCTCGGCCTGGTGCCTCATTAAAAAACCTTTTCAGGAAAAAGAGTGCACCCTTGACCTAAGATCTTTTATTGTTTTCTAACTATAGTACCTTCTTAGGTTACAAGCATGCCATGACATGGGTAGCTCTCGTCCCTCGAGGTCGGATACCTTATAGTAACCTTTTCCGAGTACTTTTGTTACTCGGTATGGTCCTTTCCAGTTAGCTGCTAGCTTCCCTTCCCCTGACCGACCTGCTCCGATATCATTTCGGATTAAGATGAAATCATTGGTGAGGAAGTTTCACTGGACTACCTTCTGATTATACCTCAGAGCCATTCAACGCTTTAAGGCCTCCTCTTTAACTCGAACTCTTTCTAAGACTTCTGAAAGTAGGTCGAGCTCTTCCCTTTGAGCCTTGTAGTTGGTATCTTCATTATAGAGGATCATTCTAGGAGATCCTTCTTCTATGTCTACGGGAATCATTGCCTCCATTCCGTAAGCAAGTCAGAATGGTGATTCTCCAATAGTTGAGTGTGGTGTTGTCCGATATGCCCATAGGATGCGGGAGCTCTTCAGCCCAAGCTCCTTTGGCATCCTGTAACCTCCGTTTTAACCCGGCCAGTATGAATTTGTTGGCGGCTTCCGTCTGTCCACTGGCTTGTGGGTGCTCTACAGAGGTGAACTGGTGCTTGATTTTTATATCAACTACCAGATTTCTAAAGCCTGCGTCGATGAATTGAGTACCATTATCTGTGGTGTTGGAGTATGGGATCCCAAACCTTGTGATAATATTTCTGTATAGAAATTTCCGACTTCTTTGGGCTGTGGCATTAGCTAATGGCTCTGCCTCAATCCACTTTGTGAAGTAGTCTATGCCTACAATGAAAAACTTGACTTGTCCGGATCCCTGGGGAAAAGGTCCAAGGAGGTCGAGCCCCCACTTTGCGAATGGCTAGGGTGAAGTAACGCAGATAAGCTCCTCAGGCGGAGCTATATGGAAGTTGGTGTGCTTCTGACATGGTGGGCACGTTTTAACGAACTCTGTTGCTTCTTTTTGCAAGGTTGGCCAGAAGAACCCAGCTCGGAGTACTTTTTTAGAAAGAGCTTGTGCCCCCAGGTGGTTGCCACACATACCACTGTGTACTTCTTCCAGGACTTCCCTTATGTTGGAGGTCGGCACATGATGAATGGATTTTTGCTAGTAAAGAATTCACAAAAAATTCTCGTTGCAAGTATAGTTTCTAAACTAACAATAATCCTTTCATACAAAAATTTGGTTGTCACTTAAGCAAACCCAATAAAAATAATCCGAAGTATTTAAACCTCGGGTCGTCTCTCAAGGAATTACAAGGAGGTGTAGTTATTATTGGTTATGGAAAAAGTATATTTTTGGGGTTTTGAATAAGGAACAAGAAAAGTAAATTACGAGAATTAAATTAATAACTAATAAAGCTCTTGGCAAGGTATGAAAATTAGAAGTCCTATACTAGTTATCCTTATCAATTGTGATGAGGATTGTCAGTTGCTACCACTTAGTTAACCTCTAACTATAGAGGAAAGTCAAGTGAATGAATCAATTTGATTCCTCAAGTCCTAGTCAACTCCCAAGGAAAGACTAGCTTTAGAGGGATCCAAATCAACCAGCAAATTCCAATTATCAATCAACAAAGAAGTTTGATAACTCAAGAGTCTCCAATTACTCAACAAAAGCCGAAAGGAGAGAAATCTAATTAAATTGAAAGCCTCAATAACATAAATTGAAGAAAGCAATCATAAATCTGAAATATCTCAAATTGCATTAAATTGAAAATGAAATTAAAACATGAGAATTCATAAACCAAATAGCAACATAAAGTAATCAATAGGGGAAATGGATAAACTAGAATGCTAAGACAAATAAAAGTAGAAGAGAAACTAAATTATAGGAACATTGATCTTGGAATTGAGAAGAAATAAACCTAAAACTAAGAGAAATCCTAAAACCTAGAGAGAGGAGAGAGCCTCTCTCCCTAGAAAACTACATCTAAACCTAACTAATGTGTAAAGTGAATAATGATTGAATGTCTGTTGAGTCCCTGCTTGTCCCCTGGCTTTAGTCTGCGTTTCTGGGCCGAAAATGGGTCCAAACCCAGCCCAAAATTGCCCCCAGCGTTTTCTGCGATTTCTGCACGTGGCGCATGTCACGCGTACGCGTCAGTCACGCGTACACTTTGATGGTTATCTTCGCGAATCGCGCGTACGCGTCAGGTACGCGCACTCGTCGCTGTGCTTTTTCGCCTTTCACGCGTACGCGTCAGGTACGCGCACGCGTCGCCATGGAAAGCTCCAAATCACGCGCATGCGTCAGGTACGCGTGCGCGTCGTTCCTCGCTAGTCAGCTCCTTGGTTTCTTGTGTTTTTTCCATTTTCGCAAGCTTCCTTTCCATCTTTTAAGCCATTCCTACCCTATAAAGCCTAAAAACACTTAACACGCGGATCACGGCATCGAATGGTATAAATGGGGGATTAAAAATACACAATTTAAAGGCTTAGGAAGCAAGTTTTCAACGATAGAATAGAATTGGAAAGGAATTGTAAAATCATGCAAATAGTATGAATAAGTGTGCAAAGACTTGATAAAAACCACTCAATTGAGCACAAGATAAACCATAAAATAGTGGTTTATCAATCTTCCCACATTTAATTGACACACAATCTCTTAAGCTAACCAAAGATTCAATTGGGGTAATTAATTGTTTTTTTTCGCTTACTACTAGTAATGTGGTAAAATATAGAACAAATGGGGATTAAAAGGCTCAAAGTGGCAAACAAAGGTAATTGGAATAGTAGGCTATTTAGGATAAGTGAGCTAATAACAATTAATGGCCTTAATCATATGTATGCATGTAAATACACTAAACAATGTTCATATAGAATGGAACAAACTATAGATTGCAATTGTAGAGAAGAAAACACACAAGAATAAATATCATGGTTAACCATATAATTAAGCTCAAAACTCACGGGTTGTGTGTTCTTAGCTCAAAAACCATGTTTCAAATTAAAATCTTCAAACAATTTTAACAAAAAAGTTTTAATTTAAATTAGTAAAATGCTATAAAATAGGGTCTTAAAAGAACTTATCACTCCAACCAAGTAGTGGTAGAAGAACACGCACAAAATGGGAGAAACAATCATGCAATCAAACATGCAAATGCAACAACTAATTTAACAAGGAAAATTAAACATTGGTGTTGAAATGGGAGATAACTAACCCATGGAAGTCGGTATCGACCTCTCCACACTTAAAGATTGCACCGTCCTCGGGACATGCTAAGATGAGCAAGTGGACAGGTTGCCCCAACTGACGTTTTTTCTGCTTCATTGGCTTTGATGATTCTCTTCACCCACTTTGTTGGCGGCTTGATGCTTGTAGATGGAGGTGCCTTAGCCGGGGGTCTCGTGGTTCTTCTCCTTGGTGGGGTCTTTTCAGTGGCCTTCTCTTTTCCTTTCTTGGTACCCATGCCTAAGGAGGAAGGAAAGAGGAAGACTATTAAGCATGTATAACTAAAAATCGGAGAGATAAAATTCCAAGTGATAATGAATGCCAAAGAAAAGATAATAGCTTAAATACATGGTAGTTACAACATGTGGTTAAGACCTCAATTAAGAGCAAAAAGGCAATTCATTTTAATTAGATGCAAGAGGGTAAAAGCATGCAATTAGTAGGCATGAGAAGCGTAACTCAAGCATCAAGTAATAAATGTGCCAAATAAAAGAGCAGTTGTAGTGATGACAATTGTGAATGATAATCCCAAATACATATGGATTGCAAGCGTTGTAAAAAAAAAGGTATTCAAGTAAAAGAGTAGAAGAAAACAGGATTCAAAATACCATAAGAGCTTTTTCACAAACACTTGGTGTGCAAGTTAAAATAGGAATGAAAATAATATAATCCAAATGTATGTGAGAGCCAAATTAAGATGTCAATTGTTGAATTACTCCACATAAGATCCGTAAGGTCAAATTAATAAAATAACATCCAAATAAAGCTCCAACACCAATATAAAAATGCATGAAAAAGAAACCATAAATAACTAAGATAACATAAAAATTGAGAAGAAGGAAAAGTTGTTAAATGCAATAAATAAAAGAAGAAGAAAAGAGTGGAGGAGAGGAAGAAAAGAAACCTGATGGTGTAAACAAAGAAGGAAAGAAGAAAGTAATGGAAAGTAAGAAAGAATAAGGAAGAAGAGAGTAAGAAGAAAGAAGGAATAAGTAGGATTGAAAAGAATTAGGATTGGGAGAGAGATAATTTGAAATCAGGCACCTAGGTGGTTTAATTGTACGTCGCATGAGACGCGTACGCGTGCATAACGCGTACGCGTGGGTCACGCAGATTGAATAGTGACACGTAAGCGTCGGGCACGCCTACGCGTGCCTTTGATTGTGCGAATCACGTGAGGGCATCAACGCGTACGCACAACTCTCTGTTTGCTCTGGACATGGGGTAAAAATGGCATGCGACGCGTGCGCATCAGGCATGCACACGCGTGGATGGCCCCTTTGATAAAACGACGCGCACGTGTGATGGGGCTTGTGCTCCCAGTATAGTTCTAGCCCCACACCATCATAACTCTCTGGCCAAACACTATTTACGCCGATTTTACATAGTCACGCATGTGCGTTAGGGATGCGTACGCGTGATGGGCTGAAATCGCAGGTGACATGTATGCCTGAGGGATGCATACGCATGGTCTAGCTTGTGCGCAAGGCACATGTCCAGCACCACTCCTGCCCAACTTTCTGTTCAATTTATTTATTTGTGCGTTAGGTATGTTTTTTTTTTATGCAGAATGCAGATGAATATGCAGAATTTATGAGTGAACACTAAAGAAGACAAAAGAAAATAAAACTAGGAATGAAGAGAAATAATCATACCATGGTGGGTTGTCTCCCACCTAGCACTTTTAGTTAAAGTCCTTAAGTTGGACATTTAGTGAGCTCCTTGTCATGGTAGCTTATACTTGAACTCATCCAGGAATCTCCACCAATGTTTGCAATTCCAATGGCCTCCGGGATCCCAAACTAGGTGCAGAAAGCCTTCAAGCAAGTTAAAGCAAGTGACAAGGCCCCAAGAATGTTGATTGCTAGAATGAATGCCGGGGTCCCAAACTTTGCTTTTGCACCCGTCTTCTTGTTGATCATCATTGTTCCAACCGGGTGGCAAGCAATCTGAATTCTCAATGAAGTATCCAAACAACTTCCTAGACCCATTCAATCGAGCTCTACACCAATCCTTGCACTTCAACTTGGAGCATGCAACCATATTGAACCTTGTATGACAACTCCTACCACTAACCATGTCCCTCTTACTCTTAAAGCCACAAAGAGCTCTAAGTTGACCATCTGTTTCCAGTAAACCAAATTCAAGTGGAATGAGAAAGCTAAGGGATATGAATTTTACCCACTTGAATGTTGTATTGGATGGTAATGGCTTTGGGGGAGAGGTCTCCAACAGCTTTGGCAAGGTGATTTCAAGCTCCATTCCCTTGTGCTCTTCCTTGATAGCTTCCACCCCTTTGCAAGCTTCTTCAATTTGAATCCTTCGTTCATCAATTTCATCTAACTCTTCTCCATCACTTGAATCATAAATAGGAGGATAAGAGAAATCCACCTCCGCATTGCTTTCTATCTCATCGGGAGAAGGTTCTTCAAGTTCAAAGAATTCACCACCAAGAAGGTTTGATGCATGATCTTCATCACCAAGGAAACTCAACTCTTGCTTCACTCCTTCCAAGTCCTCATTCAACAATTATTTTGGAGGTTGTGCACTCTCCTCCTCATCATCAAATTCAATCTTCTTGGAGGGATTTTCTTCCACTCTAGATTCCCATGGAGGTTCCGCATCTCCTAAGTCTTCAAGCACTTTTTCCTTTTCTTCTATAATTTCAGCTTTCTTTACTTGCTCTAATACAAAATTGAACTCCTCTTTGATGTCTTCCCTCACCAATTCTTCAGCTACTCCTTCATCTTCAAGGGTCTCTATTTCCACATTTTGGGCCTCCTCGTGCTTCTTTTGAAGTATGGATTGATGCTCTTGCTCTTGGATTGATGCATCCACACGGGATATAAGAGCTTGAATAGTAGAGGTTAGACCTGTGAAAGCAGAGGTAATTATGGTTTGAAGCTCTATTTGCTGTTGGTGCATAACATTAAGGGTGTTGTCATCTAGTAAAGGTTGGGGTGGATAGGGGGGTTCATTATTTTGGAGAAAGGGTTCATAATAGGAAGGTGATTTTTCCTGGTACGGGTATGGAGATGGTGAATATTGAGGTGGTGGTTCTGGACATGGTTCATATGGTTCGTATGGTAGTTGGTGTGGTAGATAAGGGTTAGGGTCATATGGAGGTGAATGGTTGTAGGTAGCTTGTGGGTATGGTGGTTCAAAGTTATGTTAAGGAGGTGGTTCATAAGCATATGGTGGGGCTTGTTGGTAACTACCAGGGGGTCCACCATATCCATCATCTCGGTACGCATCTTGGAATGGCTCTTGACCATGGTAATTTGGTGGAGGTTGGTTGTCACGAAAGGGTCCACCATAACCATTGTCTTGGGATGCATCGTAGAATGGTCGTTGCCCATGGCACCTTGGAGGAGGTTGTTGCCGAAAGGGTTGATCAAATCCTTGTGGCTCCCCCCATCCTTGATTGTTCTGACCTTGATGCATGTTCTCATTATAGCGTCCATTCCCTGCAACATAATTTGAACTAAGCTCATAGCGAAAGGGGTGAGAATTCATAGTAGCAAATAAAAATAAAAACTAATAAAAATTAATTAAGATAAAATCCTAAAATTAGAAACACTGAAAAAGCAAATATTTACAATAACCAATAATAAGGCACACGTTTGCAATTCCCCAGCAATGGCGCCATTTTGATGAACAAATTTTTGCTAGTAAAGAATTCACAATAAATTCTCGTTACTAGTATAGTTTCTAAACCAACAAATAATCCTTTTATACAAAAATTTAGTTGTCACTTAAGCAAACCCAATAAATTAAACCGAAGTATTTAAACCTCGAGTCATCTCTCAAGGAATTGCAGGGAGGTGTTCTTGTTATTGGTTATGAGTTTTCTGAGAAATTTTAGAGTTGGAGAATAAAAAAATAAATAATTATAAATTAAAGCAATGAAAATTAACAAGAGGTTTTATGTAATTAAAATAAAAAGTCTTGACTGGGAGAAGATTAATTGGAAGTTCTATCCTTGTTGGATTTCCTAAGATTAATAGTAATAAGTTGTTGTTTCTACTTAGTTAACCCTTACCGAATAAAGGAAAGCCAAGTAGGGAGCCAACTTCTATTCACAAATCCTAATCCTCTCCCTTGGAAAGGATTAGCGTTAGTAGCCAGAAAGCCAGCCAACAACTTCCAATTACAATATAACTCTTGAGTCTTCCAACTCAAGGGTCTCCAAATATTAATCAACTCCAAAGTCAAGTTGGAAGCCTACTTGATGAGCGGATAATTTATACGCTTTTTGGCATTGTTTTTACATAGTTTTCAGTATGATTTAGTTAGTTTTTGGTATATTTTTATTAGTTTTTAAATAAAAATCACATTTCTGGACTTTACTGTGAGTTTGTGTATTTTTCTGTGATTCCAGGTATTTTCTGGCTGAAATTGAGGGACTTGAGCAAAAATCAGATTCAGAGGTTGAAGAAGGACTGCAGATGCTGTTGGATTCTGACCTCCCTGCACTTAAAGTGGATTTTCTGGAGCTACAATGGTCCAAATGGTGTGCTCTCAATTGCATTGGAAATCAGACATCCAAGGCTTTCCAGCAATATAAAATAGTCCATACTTTGCCCGAGTTTAGACGACACAAACTGGTCTTCAACGCCAGCTCTCTGCCCTATTCTGGAGTTAAATGCCAGAAACACGTTACAAACTGGCGTTTAACTCCAAGGAAGACCTCTACACATGAAAGCTTCAATGCTCAGCCCAAGCATACACCAAGTGGGCCTGGAAGTGGATTTCTGCATCATTTACTTATTTATGTAACCCTAGTAACTAGTTTAGTATAAATAGAACTTTTTACTATTGTATTTTCATCTTAGGATTAACTTTTGATCCTTTGATCACGTTTTGGAGGCTGGCCATTCGGCCATGCCTGGACCATTATCACTTATGTATTTTCAACGGTAGAGTTTCTACACACCATAGATTAAGGTGTGGAGCTCTGCTGTTCCTCATGAATTAATGCAAAGTACTATTGTTTTTCTATTCAATTCAAGCTTATTCCTATTCTAAGATATTCATTCGCACCCAAGAACATGATGAATGTGATGATTATGTAACGCTCATCACCATTCTCACATATGAACGCGTGCCTGACAACCACTTCCGTTCTACATGAAGATGAGATAGAATGAGTATCTCTTAGGTATCTAATACAGGGGACCGAGTCCGAGATATTAGAATCTTCGTGGTATAAGTTAGAATCCATGGACGGCCATTCCTGAGATCCAAAAAGTCTAAACCTTGTCTGTGGTATTCCGAGTAGGGTCTGGGAAGGGATGGCTGTGACGAGCTTCAAACTCGCGAGTGCTGGGCGTAGTGACAGACGCAAAAGGAGCACTGAATCCTATTCCAGTATGAACGAGAACTGACAGATGATTAGCCATGCAGTGACAGTGCATTGGACCATTTTCACTGAGAGGACGGGATGTAGCCATTGACAACGGTGATGCCCAACATATAGCTTGCCATGGAAAGGAGTATGAAGGATTGGATGAAGACAGCAGGAAAGCAGAGGTTCAGGAGGAACAAAAGCATCTCTATACGCTTATCTGAAATTCTCACCAATGAATTACATAAGTATCTCTATCTTTATTTTATGTTTTATTTATCTTTTAATTATCAAATCTCTAAAACCATTTGAATCCGCGTGACTGAGATTTACAAGGTGACCATAGCTTTCTTTAAGCCGACAATCTCCATGGGATCGATCCTTACTCACGTAAGGTTTATTACTTGGACGACCCAGTGCACTTGCTGGTTAGTTGTGCGGAGTTGTGACAAAGTGTGATTCACGTTTGAGAGCACCAAGTCTTTGGCGCCATTGTTGATGATCACAATTTCGTGCACCAAGTTTTTGGCGTCGTTGCCGGGGATTGTTCGAGTTTGGACAACTGATGGTTCATCTTGTTGCTCAGATTAGGTAATTTTATTTAATTTTAAGCTTTTTTTTATTATTTTTATTTTCGAGAATTCTTCAAAAAAAAAATTTTTTCAAAAAAATTTAATTTATGTTCTTCAGAATTTTTAAGAAAGAATTCTAGAGTTTCATGAAACATGTTGAAGCCTGGCTGGCTGTAAAGCCATGTCTAATTCTTTTAGACCGAGGCTTCCACTCATCAGCACAGAAGCAAGTTGAATGAAGTATCAGCTGTTGTATGTCTGATTTGTATCTGCTAAAGCTTGGCTGGCCATTGGCAATGTCTAGTGTTTTGGACGGAGCTTTCACTGAAAGCTTGGCTGGCTAGTAAGCCATGTCTAATTCCTGGACCGGAGTTTTAGACTAACATTGCAAGATTCTTGGAATTCCTATTAAAAATTTTGAAATCCTTATTTTTCTTTTCAAAATAATTTTTGAAAAATCCAAAAATTTTTTTATAAAATCATAAAATAAAAAATAATTTGATGTTTCTTGTTTAAGTCTTGTGTCAGTTTTTAAGTTTGGTGTCAATTGCATGTTTATCTCTTTCTTACATTTTTTCGAAAATCCATGCATTGCATTCTTCACGATCTTCAAGTTGTTCTTGGTAAGTATTCTTGTTTGATCTTTAAAATTTCTTGTTTTGTGTCTTTTCTTGTTTTTCATATGCATTCTTGAATTCTTAGTGTCAAAATATTAAAAATTTCTAAGTTTGGTGTCTTGCATGTTTTCTTTTATTGAAAATTTTTCAAAAATACATACTTGATGTTCATTATGATCTTCAAAGTGTTCTTCGTGTTCATCTTGACATTTAAAGTGTTCTTGCATGCATCATGTGTTTTGATCCAAAATTTTCATGCATTAAGTCTTTTTGGTGTTTTTCTCTCTCATCATTAAAAATTCAAAAATAAAAAAATATCTTTCCCTTTTTCTCTCATAAATTTTCGAAAATTTGATTTAATTTAGTCATAAAGTTTTAAAAAAATCTAGTTGTTTCTTATGAGTCAAATCAAATTTTCAATTTAAAAATTCTATCTTTTTCAAATCTTTTTCAAAAATCAAATCTTTTTCAATTTTTCCTTCATATTTTCGAAAACTTTATGATTGATTTTCAAAATCTTTTTCTTATTTTATTATATATGTTCAAAATCTTTACTAACAATTAATGTGATTGATTCAAAAATTTTTAGTTGTTACTTGCCTAATAAGAAAGATTCAATCTTTAAATTTCAAAATCATATCTTTTTGTTTCTTGTTAGTCAAGTAATCAACTTTAATTTTCAAAATCAAATCTTTTTAAATTTCTTTTTCAAATCTTTTTCAAAATAAGATTCAATCACATCTTTTTTCAAAATTAATTCCAAAATCTTTTCTAACTTCTTATCTTTTCAAAATTTGATTTTCAAATTTTTTTCAATTAACCACTTAACTTTTTGTTTGATTCTTATCTTTTTCAAAACTACCTAACTAACTCTCTCTTTCTAATTTTCAAAAATCCCTTCCCTCTTTTTCAAAATTCAATTTTACTTAACTAATTGTTTTAAATTTCAATTTAAATTAGTTTCATTTTTCTTTATAATCTTCGAATTCTAACATTGATTTTAAATTAAAAACTAAAATATTTTTATTTTATTTTATTTAATTTTCGAATTCTTCCCTCTCTCATCTCCTTCTAATTATTTATTTATCTACTAACACTTCTCTTCCACCCAAGAATTCGAACTCACTCTTCCCCTCTGTGTTTGGATTCTTATCTTTTCCTTCCTCTATTCTTTTCTTCTTATACTTACATAAGGAATCTCTATACTGTGACATAGAGGATTCCATATTTTCTTTTCTGTTTTTTTCTTTTTCATATGAGCAGGAACAAGGATAAGAACATTCTTGTTGAAGCTGATCCTAAACCTAAAAGGACTCTGAAGAGGAAGCTAAGGGAAGCTAAAGCACAACTCTCTGGAGAAAATCTGACAGAAATTTTCGAAAAAGAAGGAGACATGGCCGAAAATAATAATAATGCAAGGAAGATGCTTGGTGACTTTACTGCACCAAATTCCAATTTACATGGAAGAAGCATCTCAATTCCTGCCATTGGAGCAAACAATTTTGAGCTAAAGCCTCAATTAGTTTCTCTGATGCAACAGAATTGCAAGTTTCATGGACTTCTATCAGAAGATCCTTTTCAGTTTTTCTGAATTCTTACAGATCTGTGATATTGTTAAGACCAATGGGGTTGATCCCAAGGTCTACAGGCTTATGCTTTTCCCGTTTGCTGTAAGAAACAGAGCTAGAATATGGTTGGACTCTCAACCTAAAGATAGCCTGAACTCTTGGGATAAGCTGGTCACGGCTTTCTTAGCCAAGTTCTTTCCTCCTCAAAAGCTTAGCAAGCTTAGAGTGGATGTTCAAACCTTCAAACAGAAAGAAGGTGAATCCCTCTATGAAGCTTGGGAAAGATACATGATGGTGTTTTTGTGGAAAACTGAATTTTCCAAAACACCCAAAACTAACCGGCAAGTGCACCGGGTCGCATCAAGTAATAATAACTCACGGGAGTGAGGTCGATCCCACAGGGATTGAAGGATTGAGCAATTTTTGTTTAGCGGTTGATTTAGTCAAGCGAATCAAGATTTGGTTGAGAGATTTGTGATTAACAAAATTTAAATTGCATGGAAAGTAAAGGGAATGGGTAAATTGCATGAAAGTAAAGAGAACTGAAATTTAAAGTGCTGAATCTTAAAGAACAAGAAATTAAATGGCAGAAACTTAGAACGCAAGAAATGTAAATTGCAGAATCTTAAAGTGCAAGAAATGTAAATGGCTTGAATTGTAAAGGGAATTGGGAATTGGATTCACAGAATTTAAACAAGGAAAAGTAAATTGCAACAAACAGAGAAGTAGAAGATCACTTGGATTGAATCGGATCTATAAACAGAAATGTAAATGAGATTGAAAGCAATAAACAGAGAATTGAAAATGGGAAATCCGGATCTCAGGACCCAAGAGACTAGATAACCAAGTCTAGATCTCAATGCCTTCCTAGATCCAACAAGAACAATTGCAAAGGAATTGTAAATTGTAAATTGCAGAGAAAGTAGAAGACAGAAGCAATTAACCAAAATGGAAATTCAATTATGCAGTAAAATGAAACAGATAGAGATCCCAGGATGAGATTGAAACAGATTTCCTTCAATTCTCCAACCCAAGATCTAAGACAATTGTAATTGAAATTGAAAGCAAGAAAACTAAGAGGAAGGGAATTCAATTCTCCTTCCCCGAGACTTAGAAATTAAAATTCACTCAACACCAAAAGCTCTCCGAAAACTCTCTATGAAAACTAAAAGGAAAGCGCTCTGAAAAACTTCAAGGAAAAAAAACTCTTCTCCAAAAACTTAAATCCTATGCTATTTATACACTTTCTTCAAATGGTCTTCAAGCCTTCAATTGGGCCTTTGCTCTTGATGGAATTGGGTTGATAGAGGCCTTGGTTGATTGCTCTTGGAGTTTGGAGAAGAACCGAATTGAACCGGGTTTGGAATCATGAAAGCTTGAGTAAAAGTTTGAGTAAAAGTTTGAGGCAAACTTTTACTCAAACTTTTCACATCAGCCACCCTCTTTTGCTGATACCAACGTTTGGGCAAAAGTTTGGGGTCAAACTTTTGCTCAAACGTTGGCCTCCCCTTGCACACTCATGGCGCCAACGTTTGCCAAAAAGTTAGAGGCAAACGTTGGCGTAAACTTTTGCTCTCCAGGGTGTTGATTTGTGATGTCAAAAGTTTGCCAAAAAGTTTGAGGCAAACTTTTGCTCAAGCTTTTTGCCCAAAAGTTTGCACAAAAGTTTGAGGCAAACTTTTGGTCCAGCTTTTTGCCCAAAAGTTTGCACAAAAGTTTGAGGCAAACTTTTGGTCCAGCTTTTTGCTCCCTGGTTCATTTTCACTTATTCCAAAAGTTTGAGCTAAAGTTTGAGGCAAACTTTTGCTCAAACTTTTTGTCCTCTCTTCCTCCTTGCCATTCCTCCTTGCTTCAACCTTTCTCCAAGCTTTCTTCACCTATCATTAATCAACCAAACACATCAAAGCTATGCTCAAAATCATGAGATATTCATTCTTTCATAATATGTGACAATTATAGCATAAAACCTCATGAAATTGCATTAATTCATCTATGGTTGATTAAATCGAAGGAAGCATGAAAATTTACCCAATTGGCTTGCTTATGGCTCAAGAAAGTGCATAATTCAATTGAAAACAAAAGAAAAAGGCTAGTGAAACTAGGCTAAGATGACTTGTCATCACAACACCAAACTTAAAGCTTGCTTGTCCCCAAGCAAGAAATGAATTTTGCTCAAAGGTTCTTTCAATTAAGACGGATTGAAGAATAAATTGTAAGGTCCTGTGAGTGAAGTGATTAAGTGTCAGTGGGGTGAACTCTAAATCATATGCTCATGCAAGGGCTTCAGTGCTCACTAGTCCTCACATATTGGGAGTCTTAGGTCTTAGGATTTTCATCCAAATGGTATCATGGAGATCTCTTTATATGTAGTCACCTTGAAGCAGCTTATAGTCTCTTTGCTTTGGCTTTGACTCTAAGTGTCATGTCTCAAAGCGGCTCTTTAAATAAGCTTTCAATCAATACTCCTAAACCAGTTGGTTTTAAGGTATTAGGTGTTAAAGCACCCCTAAGGATTTACTTGCTCAAGCCTCTTTCTTTGGCACAACTCAACCACAAGCATTTACTAGGCTAACAACTCTTTGAGTCATTGTTTCTTCTTTCTTTTCTGCCTAGTAATTGATGCTCAGAGCCTTGGGCCATGTTCTTTTTTGCTTTTGTATTTTCTTTATTTTCTTTTGTTTTGTTTGCTGCTTCTTGGATCAATAAATTTTTGAGAATATCCACAATACTTCTTTGAACTTCATGTCCTGCCTATGAGCTCCCATGCAAGTTTTCATAAGCATGCAACCTCAATACATAATCATACAACTAGAACCGCCACTTCTCCTAATCTTTTGCTTGCCTCAAAATTGTTTGATTCCTCAATCCTTCTTTTCAAAGAACTTTCATGTGATGCAATTTTTTTTTTTGAAATATTGAGTGCAAACAAGTTTTGGAGAGTATAGTGTTGTAAATGATCAAGCATCTTGCTTATTGAATTACAGAAAAACTATACTATGCAGGCAGGCAGGGGTATTATGTAATTTTCAATTTAGCAGCATCTGATACAAAATAATCACTGAACAATACAACCTTTTGGAGTTCGCTTGCTTTCCTCTTCCTCATCATCATTGCCGATCTTTACATTCCTCTCTCTTCCTTTTGATAGATGATGCTAAATCTTTCCAAAAGTTTGTATGGTACCCTGCAGTGATATTGAAAGTTGCTTGTTCCCCAAGCACTTAGAGACTATGGTTAGTCTGCATGATTTATTTGTAGGCCTTTGAACTTACTTTGGTGTGGGAACACCAAACTTAGTACCTTGCCAATGGTTTTCATGCATCAAATTAACCATGTGTGATAATTTTTTTTCTCTTTTTTTTTTTTCAAAAGCCATGCAACTGAAAACTAGGAAACAGCAAAATAGCTAACTAGTTCATCCAACATGCTTGAAGCCAGCATTATGCAGATAGTGAGAAAGTGTTTTATAATGGGATTTTGGTGGAACACCAAACTTAGAATCCTTCATTCTCCTTTATATTGTTTTGGTGTGTAACACCAAACTTAGCTTCTTGCAATATAGATAAAACTAATTAGCTTTTTTATTAAAATAGATATGAAGAGATGGTTACCTCCGGTTGGGTTGCCTCCCAACAAGCGCTCTTTTATTGTCACTAGCTTGACATCCTCTGTGCTTGCTCAGTTCAGATTCTGAGCTTCCTTCTCCTTGTCCCCTTGTCCTCCAAAGTGAGGCTTTGCTTTGTGATGCTCATCCTGGATGAGTGATTCTTTTCCTTTAGCCCTCTTCTCACTCATTTCTGTGAGATTCTTAGCTAATTGTTCCATTTGCCTCTCAATTCTCCCGAGTGAGGCCTCCTGGTGTTTGCTTATCATCTCTTGATGTGTCATCATTCTCTCTACTAAGATCTCCAGATTGGTGATCCTCTGAGAGTCTTGTGAGATTGGTTGGTTGTGGGGTGTTGGGGGTTGGAAGGGTGGGTAGTGTGGTGGTATGTAGTGATTGTTGTTGGTATGGTGGTGTTTTTGCAGGTTTGGGAAATTGGGGTTGTTGTAGTTGAAGTCCCTTTGTTCCTGATGTTGAGATTCCCTCATTCTTAGATAAGAATGTGGCTTCCATGGTGGAAATTGTGCATTCACTATAGTAGAATGGAGAAAATCAATTTATCTAGCTATTGACTCTAATTGTTGCTGAGTTTGCTGATGTAGCTGTTTGCTTTGATTCATGACTGCCTTCATTCCTTCAAGATTCATTATCTCCTTTTCTAAAGTTGCATTCTGTGGGGTCTCAAATGAGTGTTGGTTATTGGCTCTCTTGTCATTAAACTCTGTAGTTCCTTGGATGGTTGCTGTTGCGTTGAGCAGGCCATCTGAGAAGTGATCCACCGCTCTTCTTATTTCCGGGGTTAATCCTTCATAAAATGCTTGGAAATCTGCTTTGTTGCTTGCCTTCTTGTATCTTTCCCATGCTTTGAACAATGGTTCTTCCCCTCCTTGTATGAATGGATGTACTCCCTCTTTCATCTTGATGTTTTGTTGGGACGAGGAGAATTTGGCTAGAAACTTGGCAACCAAATCATCCCAACTAGTTATACTCCCTTGGGGAAAGGTTTCAAGCCATTGTGCCGCTTCATCCTTCAGTGAGAAGGGAAATAACAAGAGCTTATAGGTATCATGATTTACACTATCGAGATTGACAGCACCACAAGTTCTCAGAAAATTGGATAGGTGCTGTTTAGGATTCTCCAGTGGAGTTCCACCATAGGAACAATTGTTCTTGATTAGTGTAATGATTTGCGACTTCATGTTGTGGTGTTCTTCTTTCTCAGGAACTCCTTCTTCATTGATACCCTTTCCTCTGACCTTTCTTCTTTCCTGTGACATATAAATCACCAAACAGAACGCACAGTGGTATTCTTGAAATTTGAGTGTAGTCAGTTGAGACAAAACTTCAAACAGTTAGTGGGTTAGTCAAAAATTAAAGAAACAGGAAATAAAAATGCTAGATCTAGATCACCACCTCACTTAATCATTGTCAATCTAATCAATCCCCGGCAACGGCGCCAAAAACTTGATGGTGTTTTTGTGGAAAACTGAATTTTCCAAAACACCCAAAACTAACCGGCAAGTGCACCGGGTCGCATCAAGTAATAATAACTCACGGGAGTGAGGTCGATCCCACAGGGATTGAAGGATTGAGCAATTTTTGTTTAGCGGTTGATTTAGTCAAGCGAATCAAGATTTGGTTGAGTGATTTGTGATTAACAAAATTTAAATTGCATGGAAAGTAAAGGGAATGGGTAAATTGCATGAAAGTAAAGAGAACTGAAATTTAAAGTGCTGAATCTTAAAGAACAAGAAATTAAATGGCAGAAACTTAGAACGCAAGAAATGTAAATTGCAGAATCTTAAAGTGCAAGAAATGTAAATGGCTTGAATTGTAAAGGGAATTGGGAATTGGATTCACAGAATTTAAACAAGGAAAAGTAAATTGCAATAAACAGAGAAGTAGAAGATCACTTGGATTGAATCGGATCTATAAACAGAAATGTAAATGAGATTGAAAGCAATAAACAGAGAATTGAAAATGGGAAATCTGGATCTCAGGACCCAAGAGACTAGATAACCAAGTCTAGATCTCAATGCCTTCCTAGATCCAACAAGAACAATTGCAAAGGAATTGTAAATTGTAAATTGCAAAGAAAGTAGAAGACAGAAGCAATTAACCAAAATGGAAATTCAATTATGCAGTAAAATGAAATAGAGAGAGATCCCAGGATGAGATTGAAACAGATTTCCTTCAATTCTCCAACCCAAGATCCAAGACAATTGTAATTGAAATTGAAAGCAAGAAAACTAAGAGGAAGGGAATTCAATTCTCCTTCCCCGAGACTTAGAAATTAAAATTCACTCAACACCAAAAGCTCTCCGAAAACTCTCTATGAAAACTAAAAGGAAAGCTCTCTGAAAAACTTCAAGGAAAAAAAACTCTTCTCCAAAAACTTAAATCCTATGCTATTTATACACTTTCTTCAAATGGTCTTCAAGCCTTCAATTGGGCCTTTGCTCTTGATGGAATTGGGTTGATAGAGGCATTGGTTGATTGCTCTTGGAGTTTGGAGAAGAACCGAATTGAACCGGGTTTGGAATCATGAAAGCTTGAGTAAAAGTTTGAGTAAAAGTTTGAGGCAAACTTTTACTCAAACTTTTCACATCAGCCACCCTCTTTTGCTGATACCAACGTTTGGGCAAAAGTTTGGGGTCAAACTTTTGCTCAAACGTTGGCCTCCCCTTGCACACTCATGGCGCCAACGTTTGCCAAAAAGTTAGAGGCAAACGTTGGCGCAAACTTTTGCTCTCCAGGGTGTTGATTTGTGATGTCAAAAGTTTGCCAAAAAGTTTGAGGCAAACTTTTGCTCAAGCTTTTTGCCCAAAAGTTTGCACAAAAGTTTGAGGCAAACTTTTGCTCCAGCTTTTTGCCCAAAAGTTTGCACAAAAGTTTGAGGCAAACTTTTGGTCCAGCTTTTTGCTCCCTGGTTCATTTTCACTTATTCCAAAAGTTTGAGCTAAAGTTTGAGGCAAACTTTTGCTCAAACTTTTTGTCCTCTCTTCCTCCTAGCCATTCCTCCTTGCTTCAACCTTTCTCCAAGCTTTCTTCACCTATCATCAATCAACCAAACACATCAAAGCTATGCTCAAAATCATGAGATATTCATTCTTTCATAATATGTGACAATTATAGCATAAAACCTCATGAAATTGCATTAATTCATCTATGGTTGATTAAATCGAAGGAAGCATGAAAATCTACCCAATTGGCTTGCTTATGGCTTAAGAAAGTGCATAATTCAATTGAAAACAAAAGAAAAAGGCTAGTGAAACTAGGCTAAGATGACTTGTCATCAATACAAGGAATTGACCAAGAAGTGTCCTTCTGACATGCTTTCGGAATGGACCATCCTGGATATATTCTATGATGGTCTGTCTGAATTATCAAAGATGTCATTGGACCATTCTGTAGGTAGATCCATTCACCTAAAGAAAACGCCTGCAGAAGCTCAAGAACTCATTGACATGGTTGCAAATAACCAGTTCATGTACACTTCTAAAAGGAATCCTGTCAGTAATAGGACGCCTCAGAGGAAGGGAGTTCTTGAAATTGATGCTCTGAATGCCATATTGGCTCAGAACAAAATATTGACTCAGCAAGTCAATATGATTTATCAGAGTCTGAATATAATGCAAGCTGCATCCAACAGTACTCAAGAAGCATCTTCTGAAGAAGAAGCTTACGATCCTGAGAACCCTGCAATAGCAGAGGTGAATTACATGGGTGAACACTATGGAAACACCTATAATTCCTCATGGAGAAATCATCCAAATTTCTCATGGAAGGATCAACAAAATCCTCAACAAGGCTTTAATAATGGTGGAAGAAACAGGTTTAGTAATAGCAAGCCTTTTCCATCATTCACTTAGCAACAGACAGAGAATTCTGAGCAGAATCCATCTAGCTTAGCAAATATAGTCTCTGATCTATCTAAGGCCACTTTAAGTTTCATGAATGAAACAAGATCCTCCATTAGAAATTTGGAGGCACAAGTGGGCCAGTTGAGTAAAAGAGTCACTGAAACCCCTCCTAGTACTCTCCCAAGCAATACAGAAGAGAATCTAAAAAGAGAGTGCAAGGCCATTACATTACTTGGTGTGGCCGAACCCAAAGAGGAAGAGGAAGACATGAATCATAGTGAGGAAGACCTCCTGGGACGCTCAGTGACCAATAAAGAGTTTCCCTTTGAGGAACCAAAGGAATCTGAGGGCTCATCTAGAGACCATAGAGATTCCATTGAACCTCCTTCTGCCCTTCATGAGCTCTGATGAGTATTCTTCCTCTGAAGAGGATGAAGACATTACTGAAGAGCAAGTTGCCAAGTACCTTGGTACAATCATGAAGCTGAATGCCAAATTATTTGGTAATGAGACTTGGGAAGATGAACCTCCCTTACTCACCAATGAACTAAATGCATTGGATAAGCAGAAATTACCTCAAAAGAAATAGGATCCTGGTAAATTCCTAATTCCCTGTAACATAGGCACCATGACCTTTGAAAAGGCTTTGTGTGACCTGGGGTCAGGAGTAAACTTAATGCCACTCTCTGTAATAGAGAAACTTGGGATCTTTGAGGTGCAAGCTGCCAGAATCTCATTGGAGATGGCAGACAACTCAAGAAAATAGGCTTATGGACAAGTAGAGGACGTGTTAGTAAAGGTTGAAGGCCTTTACATCCCTGCTGATTTCATAATCCTAGACACTGGGAAGGATGAGGATGAATCCATCATCCTTGGAAGGCCCTTCCTAGCCACAGCAAAAGCTGTGATTGATGTGGACAGAGGAGAGTTGATCCTTCAACTGAATGAGGACTACCTTGTGTTTAAAACTCAAGGATCTCCTTCTGTAACCATGGGGAGGAAGCATGAAAAGCTTCTCTCACTGCAGAGTCAACCAAAGCCCCCACAGTCAAACTCTAAGTTTAGTGTTGGGAGGCCACAACCAAACTCTAAGTTTGGTGTTGAACCCCCACATTCAAACTCTAAGTTTGGTGTTGGGAGGTTCCAATAATGCTCTGAACATCTGTGAGGCTCCATGAGAGCTCACTGTCAAGCTATTGACATTAAAGAAGCGCCTATTGGGAGGCAACCCAATGTTATTTAATTATATCTATTTTATTTTATTGTTATTTTATATTTTTTTAGGTTGATGATCATGTAGAGTCACAAAAACTACTGAAAAATCAAAAATAGAATGAAAAACAGCTTTAAAAACAGCTCACCCTGGAGGAGGAACTTACTGGCATTTAAACGCCAGTAAGAAGTATCAAACTGGCGTTTAACGCCAGAAAGAAGCATCAAGCTGGCGTTAAACGCCAGAAAAAAGCACCAGACTGGCGTTTAACGCTAGAACAGAGCATGGAAGTGGCGTTAAACGCCAGAAACATGCTACATTTGGGCGTTTAACGCCAAAAACAAGCAGCAAGCTGGCGTTTAACGCCAGGAATGCATGCTAAGGGCGTTTTACATGCCTAATTGGAGCAGGGATGTTAGGTCCTTGACCCCACTGGATCTGTGGACCCCACAGGATCCCCACCTACCCCACCTTTTCTTTTCTCTTCTTCACACCTTTCCATAACACTCTTCCCTAAAATAACCTCCACCAATCACTTCCATTACTCCTCCAAAACCATCATACAACCCACCTACACCCACCTACTCAAATTCAAACCATCACTCTTTCCTTTTCACACATCATAACCACCTAAAACCCCCTTGACCAAACCATTCACACACCTCCATTTTCTTCTTCTTCTACTCACTTCTTTCTTCTTTTGCTCGAGGACGAGCAAACCTTCTAAGTTTGGTGTGGTAAAAGCATTGCTTTTTATTTTTCCATAACCATTTATGGCACCTAAGGCCAGAGACATCCTCATTGATGAGGATAAGCCCATCACTAAGAAAAGGATGGAGCAAACAAGAGATCATGGACCTCAATAAGAGCATGAGGAAATTCCTCACCATGAAATCCCTGAGATGCCTCAGGGGATGCACTTCCCTCCATAAAACTATTGGGGGAGCAAATCAACACTTCCCTAGGAGAATTAAGCTCCAACATGGGACAACTAAGGATGGAGCACCAAGAGCACTCCATCATCCTCCATGAAATTAGAGAAGATCAAAGAACTATGAGGGAGGAGCAACAAAGGCAAGGAAGAGACATAAAGGAGCTCAAGAGCACCATTGGTTCTTCAAGAAGAGGAAGACGCCACCCTCACTAAGGTGGACCCGTTCCTTAATCTCCTTGTTCTTATTTTTTCGTTTTTCGTTTACTATGCTTTATGTTTTATTTATGTTTTTGTGTTTACTATATGATCATTAGTGTCTAAGTGTCTATGTCTTAAAGCTATGAATGTCCTATGAATCAATCACCTTTCTTAAATGAAAAACGTTTTAATTACAAAAGAACAAGAAGTACATGGTTTCGAATTCATCCTTGAAACTAGTTTAATTATTTTGATGTGGTGACAATACTTTTTGTTTTCTGAATGAATGCTTGAACAGTGCATATGTCTTTTGATATTGTGGTTTATGAATGTTAAATATGTTGGCTCTTGAAGAATAAGGAAAAAGGAGAAATGTTATTTGATGATCTGAAAAATCATAGAAATGATTCTTGAAGCAAGAAAAAGCAGTGAATACAAAAGCTTGCGAAGAAAAAGAAAAGAAAAGGAGAAAAGAAAAAAAATGGTGAAAAAAAAGGAAAAAGCAAGCAGAAAAAGCCAAAAGCTCTTTAAACCAAAAGGCAAGAGCAAAAAGCCAATAGCCCTTAAAAACAAAAGGCAAGGGTAGTAAAAAGGATCCAAGGCTTTGAGCATCAGTGGGTAGGAGGGCCTAAAGGAATAAAATCCTGGCCTAAGCGGCTAAACCAAGCTGTCCCTAACCATGTGCTTGTGGCATAAAGGTGTCAAGTGAAAACTTGAGACTGAGCGGTTAAAGTCGAGGTCCAAAGCAAAAAGAAGAGTGTGCTTAAGAACCCTGGACACCTCTAATTGGGGACTCTAGCAAAGCTGAGTCACAATCTAAAAAGGTTCACCCAATTATGTGCCTGTGGCATTTATGTATCCGGTGGTAATACTGGAAAACAAAGTGCTTAGGGCCACGGCCAAGACTCATAAAGTAGCTGTGTTCAAGAATCAACATACTGAACTAGGAGAATCAATAACACTGTCTGAATTCTAAGTTCCTATAGATGCTAATCATTCTGAACTTCAAGGGATAAAGTGAGATGCCAAAACTATTGAAGAGGCAAAAAGCTACTAGTCCCGCTCATCTGATTGGAGCTAAGTTTCATTGATATTTTGGAATTTATAGTATGTTCTTTTCTTTTTAACCTATTTGATTTTCAGTTGCTTGGGGACAAGCAACAATTTAAGTTTGGTGTTGTGATGAGCGTATAATTTATACGTTTTTTGGCATTATTTTTACATAGTTTTCAGTATGATTTAGTTAGTTTTTAGTATATTTTTATTAGTTTTTAAATAAAAATCACATTTCTGGACTTTACTATGAGTTTGTGTGTTTTTCTGTGATTTCAAGTATTTTCTGGCTGAAATTGAGGGACTTGAGCAAAAATCAGATTCAGAGGTTGAAGAAGGACTGCAGATGCTGTTGGATTCTGACCTCCCTGCACTCAAAGTAGATTTTCTGGAGCTACAGAAGTCCAAATGGCGCTCTCTTAAATGAGTTGAAAATTAGACATCCAGGGCTTTTCAGAAATATATAATAGTCCATACTTTGCTCGAGTTTAGACAATGCAAACTGGCATTCAACGCCAGCTCTCTGCCCTATTCTGGAGTTAAACGCCAGAAACAGGTTGCAAAGCAGAGTTAAATGCCAGAAACACGTTACAAACTGGCGTTTAACTCCAAGGAAGACCTCTACACATGAAAAATTTAATGCTCAGCCCAAGCACACACCAAGTGGGTCCGGATGTGGATTTCTGCATCATTTACTTATTTCTGTAACCGTAGTAACTAGTTTAGTATAAATAGAACTTTTTACTATTGTATTTTCATCTTTGGATTATCTTTTGATCCTTTGATCACGTTTTGGAGGCTGGCCATTCGGCCATGCCTGGACCATAGATTATGGTGTGGAGCTCTGCTGTTCCTCAGGAATTAATGCAAAGTACTATTGTTTTTCTATTCAATTCAAGCTTATTCCTATTCTAAGATATTCATTCGCACCCAAGAACATGATGAATGTGATGATTATGTGACGCTCATCACCATTCTCACCTATGAACGCGTGCCTGACAACCACTTCCGTTCTACATGAAGATGAGATAGAATGAGTATCTCTTAGGTATCTAATACAGGGTACCAAGTTCGAGATATTAGAATCTTCGTGGTATAAGTTAGAATCCATGGACGGCCATTCCTGAGATCCAGAAAGTATAAACCTTGTCTGTGGTATTCCGAGTAGGATTTAGGAAGGGATGGCTGTGACGAGCTTTAAACTCGTGAGTGCTGGGCGTAGTGACACACGCAAAAGTAGCACTGAATCCTATTCTAGTATGATCGAGAACCGACAGATGATTAGCCATGCAGTGACAGTGCATTGGACCATTTTCACTAAGAAGACGGGATGTAGCCATTGACAATGGTGATGCCCAACATACAGCTTGCCATGGAAAGGAGTATGAAGGATTGGATGAAGGCAGCAGGAAAGCAGAGGTTCAGGAGGAACAAAAGCATCTCTATACGCTTATCTGAAATTCTCACGAATGAATTACATAAGTATCTCTATCTTTATTTTACGTTTTATTTATCTTTTAATTATCAAATTTCTAAAATCATTTGAATCCGCCTGACTGAGATTTACAAGGTGACCATAGCTTGCTTCAAGCCGACAATCTCCGTGGGATCGACCCTTACTCACGTAAGGTTTATTACTTAGATGACCCAGTGCACTTGCTGGTTAGTTGTGCGGAGTTGTGACAAAGTGTGATTCACGTTTGAGAGCACCAAGTCTTTGGCGCCATTGTTGATGATCATAATTTCGTGCACCACTACTCCATTGACATGGATGCCAATTTTGCATACATGTAAATAGGGTAGAAGGAAGACATGATAATTGGACTCAATTGAAAATAATCAAGAAATAATAAAATTAAATAGAAAAGTATCCTTCCATTAATTAATTCCAAAATCAAAGTAAATGGGGAATAGAAAGAGTAAAGGAATAGGAAAGAAACTAGAATGATAAAGACTTCAACGGAGGTAGTAACTCTTCTTAATATCCAACTCAAAAGCATAAAACTAGGAATCCTAAAACCTAGAGAGAGGAGAAAGCCTCTCTCTCTAGAAAACTACATCTACAACCTAAATTGTGAATAATGGGAAGTGTCCCCCCATTCCCCCCACTTTGCAGCCTCTAATCTGTGTTTTCTGGGTCGAGAACTGGGTCAAAAACAGCCCAAAAATTGTTGGGGGCGAATTCTGACACGCTGACTTTTTGTAGATGCATGTGTGCGCGTGATGCATGTGTGCGCGTCACCTATCTTCAGAGAAACTATGGCAAATTATATATCATTTCGAATCCTCAGATGTTAGCTTTCCAATGCAACTGGAACTGCCTCATTTGGACCTCTGTAGCTCATGTTATGATCGATTGAGTGCGAAGAGGTCAGGGCTAACAGCTTAACAATTCCTTCAGTTTTCTTGTATTCCTTCCAATTTTGCATGCTTCCTTTCCATTCTCTAAGCCATTCCTGCCCTATAAACCCTGAAATCACTTAACACACATATCAAGGCATCGAATGGTAAGAAGAGAGGATTAAAATTAGTAATTTAAGGCCAAAGAAGCATGTTTTCAATCATAGCATAGAATTAGGAAGGAAAATGTAAAACATACGAATTATATGAATAGGTGTAAGTTTAGTGGATAAAATCCACTCAGTTAAGTACAAAATGTACCACAAAATAGTGGTGCATCAGCACACATTTTAGGAGGGGTGTTGATATCCCTCTCCTATATAAGATATCGCCCACTATGGTGTAGTACCGTGCTTCTCGTATTAGCCTTTTTGCCTCCTTCTTATATGTGGGAAGTGTTTCTGACTTGAGGTAGTTGATTATGGGGGGCCATCCATCCTTGATTCTATCCTGATATGGTTAGGATCTTTTCTTCCTCCGAGATCGATGGGTTTTGCAATATTTCCTGGATGAGGCTTCTATTATTGTCCCCTGGTTTGGTGCTGGCTAGTTTTGAGAGTGCGTCAGCCCGAGCGTTCTGTTCCCGAGGTATATGTTGGACCTCATACTCTCCGAGTTGTTCGAGCTGTTCTCTGGTCTTGTCCAGATATTTTTTCATGGTGGGATCCTTAGCTTGGTAGCTCCCTTCTATTTGAGTTAACTACTTATGAATAGCTGAATATGGTAAACTTTTTGACTCCTACCTCCTTAGCCAGCCTCAAACCAGCCAGTTGTGCCACATATTCGACTTGATTATTTCAGGCGGGGAACTCGAATTTTAGGGAGAGCTCGATTTGGGTTCCTGATCGCTTTCTATAATTACCCCTACACCACTCCCGATTTTGTTTGAAGAACCGTCAACGTAGAGATTCCATTTTGTGGGAGTTCCCGGAGTGTCAGTGTACTCGGCGATAAAGTTGGCCAGATACTGTGATTTGATGGCTGTCCGAGCTTCATATTTGATATCGAATTTGGATAACTCAATAGCCCATTGTAGGATTCTTCCTGCTAAGTCTGTTTTCTGCAAGATCCCCTTTATGGATTGGTTGGTCCGAACCCTGATGGTGTGAGCTTGAAAGTATGGTCGGAGTCACCAGGAAGTAAGTATGAGGGTATAGGTGAACTTTTCTATCTTTTGATAGTTCAATTCAGCCTCTTGTAGAGCCTTACTGATGAAGTAGATGGGTTGTTTCCCGCTTTCGTCTTCTCTGACCAGTGCTGAGGCTATTGCCCGACTCCCTACTGCGAGGTATAGTGTGAGCTCTTCACCTTCCCGATGTCGGGTAAGGACAGGTGGTTGCCCCAGAAACTTCTTGAAATCTTGAAAGACTTGCTCGCATTCTAGGGTCTACTCAAACCTCTGTCCCTTCCTTAATGTTGCATAGAAGGGGAGAGATCTTAAGGCTGATCCGGCTAGAAACCTAGATAGAGCCGCTAGTCTTCCATTGAGTTGCTGGACCTCCTTGACACAGGTCGGACTTTTCATGTTGAGTATAGCCTGACACTTATCTGGGTTTGCTTCAATTCCTCTTTGGGTGAGCATAAAGCCCAGGAATTTGCCAGCTTCTATTGCAAAGGTGCACTTTGTGGGGTTGATTCGCATGCCATGCTTTCTTATGGTTAATGGGTGGAAAATAGAATTCCAACACCAAAATTCACCGACAAGTGTACCGGGTCGCATCAAGTAGTAAAACTCACTTAGAGTGAGGTCGATCCCACAGGGATTGATGGATCAAGCAACTTTAGTGGGTGATTAGTTTAGTCAAGCTAACATTGGTGAATTGAGTGAAATTGAAGCAAGAGAATGTAAATTGCAATGAATTGTAAATTGCAGAAAGTAAAGTGGACAGAAGCTTAAATTGGCAGAAGCTTAAAGAGCAAGAAAAGTAAATTGGAAAAATCTTAAATGACAAGAAAGGTAAATTGAATGAAAAGTAAAGAGGGCTGGGTGCTGGAAATTAAAGAAAGCAATAGATCATAACTCAGAACACTTGCAGAAAGATTTAATTGCAGGAAAGTAAATTTAGATTTATAGCAAGCTCAATTGTAAAGTTACATAATGTAAATATGCAGAAGAGTAAATCAAGCTCAAGAACACTTAGATCTGAAATCTCAATTTCAATGAAATAGCAAAAAGGAAAGAAAGCCAAGAGCTCAATTGCTCTCTCGATTAAAACAGAAAGGAAATTGCAGAGGAAGAAATTGTAGCAAAAGGTTGCAGAAACTGAAATTTCATAAATCCAATACTGAAAAATAAAAGTGCAGAAAATTTAAAGTGTTTCAAGAAGAGATGCCTTCTATTCTAATTCTAATCCTACTCCTATTGCTCTCTATTAGAGCCAGCCTTCTTTTGAAATAAAACTGATGCCTTTATATAGGATTTTGCAAAATGAAATTGAAATTAAAAACAAATTACAATTAAATGAAATTCCTAATCTAAATGATCCTTGTGCCTTTGAGTGATGTTAATGGGCTTTGCTTGCTTTGGATTTGAAGAAGAGTAGATCCGGATGGCTTGGTTCAAGTGGCATGGGTCAGGGTTGGTTGGTGAGGTTCTAGTGGAGTACTCTGTTGAGTTAGTGAGCGTTGCGCTCACTTGCCTTGTGTGCCTCCCTCATGCCAAGCCTCCTTGCCCATAGCGCTCAGTGAAGAGATGCAATGTAGCGCTCACATGCTGCGCTGGTTTCCCTCTTCGAGCCTTGGCTATTTCACTTTGACTAGCAATTTCCTCATGTTGCAGCGCTCAGTTAAGTGTGTGAACGTAGGGCTCCCTTGCTTGCCTTGGTTTCCCTCTTCGAACCTTGGCTGCTTCCTTTATGAGTGTCGCACCTTGCTTTTCTTTTGTTGGGGGCCCAAAAACGTTCAAATGTTTGAACATAGCGCTCTCTTCAATTGAGCGCTGGCTTTGTTTAAGCGCTATTGTTGAGCGCTCATTGCTTTCCTCTTGGTGCCCATCATCGAGCCTTGGTGAGAGCACTGCTTGGTTGGTTTTTGGGCCTTAAAGATTCCAATCACTTGTGCATCAATGTCATGCCAAATATAGATTGCTATATATCGTTGGAAACTCTGAATGTCAGCTTTCCAACGCAACTGGAAGTGCATCAATTGGACATCTGTAGCTCAAGTTATGGCCCTTTGAAGGAGGCATGGTCATGCTATTACAAGGCTTAAAGAAAAGCCCGAAAAATTGGACAAAATTAAATGTAGCGCTCCCTTTTATGAAGGCTAGCTTTGAACGCTTGCTGCCTAACTTGCCTGGTACGCCAACGCTCCCTTAATTGAGCGCTACGTTGCCTTTGGTGAGCGCTCCCTTTCTAATGAACACTGATGCTTTCATTAGTAATGCCATTTTCCTAACGTAAGCGTCATTCCTTTAACCCCTTGGTTCATGGCATTACTTAATAAAGGTTTCATGCATGCATTTAACGCCTTATCAATCAATAATGCCAATTAACGTGAAGCTTGGTTTCATTTCCAATTGACATTATTAATTAAAGTTCATGCATGCTTTCATTGTATTTTAATTAATAAAGCCAATGTAGCATTCATTTAATTCATTCTCAATTAAATGCATGCATGCTTTGTTAATAATGCCACTTAATGAACGCCATGGTTCATTGGCTTTAAATGCATGCATAACGCATTATCATGCCATGGCTTCATGGTCATGGGCCACGCTTTTAAAAGCGTGGCCTAAGGTTCCAAAGCGTGTTGAATCTTCAAAGCGTGTCCAAAATTCCTCTTTTCTTCTTTTTAGCTTATTTTGTGCCTTTTTTGCTTCCTTTTCTTCTTATTTCCTACAAAGTTTATAAAATCAAAAGATCAAAGAAATATACCATTTAAGCACAAAAGAATACAATATTTGAGCACTAATAATCAATTTCTTGTATGAAAAAGCATAGAAAAACATGAAATGATGACATGTCATAAATGGTGTCGAACACTTTAATGAGGTCGGATAACAACAATTCCTCACTTTGTATTTTTACCAGCATGTCGTCTACATAGACCTCCATTAGCTTTCCGATATGGTCAGCAAAGACTTTGTTCATCAGTCTTTGATAGGTAGTCCCTTCATTCTTAAGTCCGAAGGGCATAACTATATAGCAATAGTTTGCCTTTGGGGTTAGGAACGATGTTTTCTCTTGGTCGGGTTGATACATTGGGATTTGGTTGTATCCTGAGTAAGCATCCATGAAGGAGAGGTAATGATAGCCCGACGAAGCATCGACTAATTTATCAATGTTCGGGAGTGGGTAGGGATCTTTTGGGCATGCTTTGTTGAGGTTGGTGTAATCGGTGCACATCCGCCACTTCCCATTTGACTTTTTGACCAACACCACATTGGCTAGCCATGATGGATATTTTACCTCCCTTATGAACCCTGCTTCCAACAAGGCCTGTTCCTGCTCCTCTACAGCTTGCGACCTTTCTAGGCCGAGCTGCCTACGTTTTTGCTATACTGGCCGGGACCCTAGATATACGGCTAACTTGTAGCAGATTAGTCCGGGATCAATACCAGGCATGTCGGCGGCCTTCCATGCAAAGAGATCGGAGTTATCTTTTAGGAGCTTTATTAGCAGCTTCTTTAAGTCTTCTCTCAGATTTGCTCCTATATTTGTTGTTTTACTTGGATGGCCTCCAATTTGAACTTCTTGAGTCTCGCCTTCTGGCTGAGGGCAGAGTTCTTTGCGAGCTCGGATTCCCCCGAGTTCTATAGTGTTTGTTTCTTTTCCTCTGGGGTCTCCTTTAAGGTTCAGACTTTCGTTGTAACAATGTCACACGAGTATCTGATCTCCTTTTATGGTAGCGATCCCTTCCGGAGTGGGAAATTTCATGAATAGGTGTGGAGTGGGGACCACGGCGGCGAGCTGGTTTAACGTTGTCCGACCTATTAACGCATTGTAGGCCGAGCTCACGTCAACTACAATATAGTCTATGCTCAACGTCCTGGACAGAGTTCCTTTCCCAAAGGTTGTATGCAGGGAGATGTATCCTAGTGGTTGGATCGGGGTGTCTCCATGTCCGAACAAGCTGTTCGGATACGCTCGGTGATGACATGTCATCATGTCATGTTTTTCTATGCTTTTTCATACAAGAAATTGATGATTAGTGCTTAAATATTGAATGCTTTTGTGCTTAAATGCTAAATTTCTTTGATCTTTTGATTTTATAAACTTTGTAGGAAATAAGAAGAAAAATAAGCAAAAAAGTACAAAATAAGCTAAAAAGGAGAAAACAGAATTTTGGGGCACATTTTGTAGTTTAGGCACACTTTAGAGCCTTAGGCCACGCTTTTAAAAGCATGGCCCATGACTAAATCAAGGAAGCGTGTTTTTTTTTTCACAATCAGCGCTCATTTGCCAAGAGAATGCTAAGTTAACTAAAGGAGCATTTTCGGGCAATTTCAAATTTTGGAATGGAGTTTTGACACACACGCGCACGCGTACATGACGTGCACGCGCCGAAACTGCCACCCTGGATAACCACACGTATGCGTGCATGACACGTACGCATGGGTGTGACTTACCTGAAGAAGGATGCGCAAGCGTGGGCTGAACGACAGCGTAGCAGTAGCATGTTTGAAGACCCACGCGTATGTATAGAGGATGCGTACGCGTGGGGAGCGCTCAATTGAAGAACGCTACGCTCATTTAGAGAACGCTGTAAAGGACGCACACGCGTACATGGCGCGTACGCATCGATGTGCCAAATTGCCAAAGAACGCGTAAGCGTGAGGGACGCGTACGCGTGGATGGCCCAAAACGCAAAAAGGACGCGCACGCGCAGAGAACGCGTACACGTGGATGTAAAAGCGTTCCGGTCACTTAATGAACACTACGCTCTCCTGGAAGTGCAAATTTGGCTCAATTTATCTTATTCCAAGCCCATTGAACATTTTAAATCAAGCAGAGCCCATTGACATCACTTAAAGGCACAAGAAACAGTTAGAATAGCATTTTCATTTAACTGTAATTTGCTTTGAATTTCAATTTCATTTGTAATTTAGGAATGCCTATTATGTGAGAATTATTGTCGGTTTATAATCAATCAAAATAAGAATCACTTCGTTAATAGCATAGTCCAAACCAGCATTGAACTCTCACAATCAAAGTTTAAAATAAAGATAGTCACAATTCAAATCAAATAACCAAGAGTATTTAAACTCCCGGGTCTTTCTCCCTAGGAATTGCAATTAAGTGTCATATTATTGGCTCTGAGGAAAGCAAGGGGGTTTTAATTGCAAGTGACAAGAAAATTAGAAGGCAAGAAAGTGAATAAGCATGCAAGGAATTAAAACTCAAAGCAAGCAATATCAAAAATGGGATTCAAATGACAAAAAGGAGGAACTCTTGGCAAGGATTGGGAATTAAGGATTCCTATCATAATCATAAACCACAAACATGATAATTGCTAAGAATTGATCCCAATTAGTCTATCCTAACATCGAGAATAAGTAAAAAGGGCATAATTTATCTCAATCCACAAGTCCTAATCAACTCATTAATTAACGTAGTGAAAGACTAGCGTTAATGGAAACCAAACCAATTAATAATCCTAATCACAATATCGAATGGACATCTATGACTTAAGTTCACCTAATTACCCAATTCCAAACCAAGAGTGTGAAAAACTAAGCTAAAGCCAACCCAAACATTTTATCAAACACTTGGGAGGCATGAACATAAAGCATGGTAAAATAACAAGAAAAATAAATTCTACAACTACCAAGCAAAGAAAGTAAAGATAGCAACTCAATAAAGCAATAAAGGACATGAAAGCATAAATTGCGTTAAATGTAAATTAAAAGCGACAAGTGTGTTCATACAACTAAAATGATAAAAGAGAAATTAACAAAGGAAACAAAGAGAGTAAAGGCAGTAGCACAAGAAAATATAAATGAAACTACAATTAAATAAGAATTAAAGAGAGAAATTAAAGAGAGAATAAAGATAAAAACCCTAATTCTAGAGAGAAGGGGGAGCTTCTCTCTCTAGAAAACTAACTAAAACATGTAAAAATATAAACCAAGTGCTCCCCCCCTTCATCCCTCTTCAATTTGGCTTGAAATAGCTTCAGAAATGACTTGGATTGGATTTTGGGGGCCCAGAAATCGCCCCCAACGGTTTGCAATTAATGAGCTCATATGTCAGGACCTGTGCGGACCCAGTTGCTATTTTCTGACCTCTGCGTATGCATAAATTGTGTGCGTACGCACACTTCAACTTATGTATGCATAAATTGTGTGCGTACACACACTTCAACTTCAGGTTATGATTACTTTAGTACCGAGAGGTCAGGACTGGTGATGAGCGGATATTTTATACGCTTTTTGGGGTTAATTTCATATAGTTTTTAGTATGTTTTAGTTAGTTTTTAGTTTATTTTCATTAGTTTCTAGAAAAATTCATATTTCTGGACTTTACTATGAGTTTGTGTATTTTTCTATAATTTCAGGTATTTTCTGACTGAAATTGAGGGAGCTGAGCAAAAATCTGATTCAGGCTGAAAAAGGACTGCTGATGCTATTGGATCCTGACCTCTCTGCACTCGGAATGGAATTTCTGGAGCTACAAGAGTCCAATTGACGCGCTTCCAATTGTGTTGGAAAGTAGACATCCAGGGCTTTCCATCAATATATAATAGTCTATATTTTGCTCAAGGATAGACGACGTAAACTGGCGTTCAACGCCAGTTCCATGTTGCAGTCTGGCGTCCAGCGCCAGAAACACGTTACAAGTTGGAGTTCAACGCCAGAAACAGGTTACAGCCTGGCGTTGAATGCCCAAAACAGCCCAGGCACGTGAGAAGCTTTAGTCTCAGTCCCAGCACATACCAAGTGGGTCCCAGAAGTGGATTTCTGCACTATCTATCATAGTTTACTCATTTTCTGTAAACCTAGGTTACTAGTTTAGTATTTAAAAAACTTTTAGAGATTTATTTTGTATCTTATGACATTTTAGATCTGAACTTTGTACTCTTTGACAACATGAGTTTCTAAACTCCATTGTTGGGGGTGAGGAGCTCTGCTGTGTCTCGATGAATTAATGCAAGTATTTCTGTTTTCCATTCAAACATGTGTGTTCCTATCTAAGATATCCATTCGCACTTCAACATGAATGTGATGAACGTGACAATCATCATCATTCCCCCACGAACGCGTGCCTGACAACCACTTCCGTTCCACCGTAGAATGAATGAATATCTCTTGGATCTCTTAATTAGAATCTTCGTGGTATAAGCTAGATTGATGGCAGCATTCAAGAGAATCCGGAAAGTCTAAACCTTGTCTGTGGTATTCCGAGTAGGATTCAGGGATTGAATGACTGTGACGAGCTTCAAACTCGCGAGTGCTGGGCGTAGTGACAGACGCAAAAGGATAGTAAATCCTATTCCGGTACGATTGAGAACCTGCAGATGATTTGCCGTGCAGTGACAGCGCACCTGGACCCTTTTCACTGGAAGGATGGATGGTAGCCATTGACAACGGTGATCCACCAACACACAGCTTGCCATAGGAGAACGTGCGTGCATGAATCAGAAAATAGAGGAAAGCAGAATTTAAGAAGACAAAGCATCTCCAAAACTCCAACATATTCTCCATTACTGCATACAAGTATAATTTGTGTTCTGCCCTTTTTACTTTTTACAATTAAAATTAAAAATTATTATTGATATTATATCCTGACTAAGAGTTACGAGATAACCATAGCTTGCTTCAAGCCAACAATCTCCGTGGGATCGACCCTTACTCACGTAAGGTATTACTTGGACGACCCAGTGCACTTGCTGGTTACAATTTCGTGCACCAAGTTTTTGCGCCGTTGCTGGGGATTGTTTGAGTTTGAACAACTGACGGTGAATCTTGTTGCTTAGATTAGGAAATTTTTGTCTTTTGGGTCAGAGTCTTTTATTTTCTTTTCAAAATCTTCTTTTCAAAAATAATTTTTCTATTAAATCTTGTGCCAAACTTTAAGTTTGGTGATTTCTTGTTGATTTTCCTTTGTTTTTCGAAAATTTTAGTTTGGTTTTCTAAAAATTTTAAGTTTGGTGTTCCTTCTTCATGTTCTTGTTGTTCTTGTGAGTCTTCAAGGCGTTCTTGAGTTTTCCCTGTGTCTTGATCTTAAAATTTTTAAGTTTGGTGTTTCATGGTGTTTTCCCTTCCAAATTTTCAAAAACAAGGAGCATTAGATCTAAACATTTTAGATCTTGTGTTATTTTATTGTTTTTCTCTTTCCTCATTAAATTCAAAAATATTTTCTCCCTCTATTTTAAAGTAATTTTTTGAAAATCAATCTTAAAATTCAGATTTTTTCTATTTCAAAATTTAAAACCCTTTTAAAAAAAATTTCATATCTTTTTCAAAACTTCCTAACTACTTTCTCTCTCCTCATTTTTTCGAAAATCTTCACCCATTTTTATTTATTTTATTTTAATTTATTTTATTATCGAAATAAATAAATAATTAAATAAATAAAAATATTTCTTCTCTATTTTACATTATCTCCCTTTCTCCATCATTGATCTAAGTGGAAATGAACAGTCCAGAAGGACTCTGGGGTCATATGCTAACCCCTCTACTGCTTCATATGGGAGTAGTATCTGCATACCCTCCATTGGAGTCAGTAGCTTTGAGTTGAATCCTCAGCTCATTATCATGGTGCAGCAAAGTTGCCAGTATTCCGGTCTCCCACAGGAAGAACCTACAGAGTTTCTGGCACAGTTTTTACAAATTGCTGACACAGTACATGATAAGAAAGTAGATCAGGATGTCTACAGATTATTACTGTTCCCATTTGCTGTAAAAGACCAAGCTAAGAGGTGGTTAAATAACCAACCTAAGGCCAGCATAAAGACATGGAAACAGCTGACAGAAAAATTCCTGAATCAATACTTTCCTCCAAAACGGATGACATAGCTAAGGTTGGACATCCAAGGCTTTAAACAAGGAGATAATGAATCTCTTTATGATGCCTGGGAGAGATACATAGAGATGCTAAGAAAATGCCCTTCTGAAATGTTTTCGGAGTGGGTTCAGTTAGACATCTTCTATTATGTGCTTACAAAAAGAGCTCAGATCTCTCTAGACTACTCAGCTGGTGGATCTATCCACATGAGAAAGACAATTGAAGAAGCTCAAGAGCTCATTGATACAGTTGCCAGAAATCAGCATCTGTACCTAAGCAGCAAATTTTCCATGAAAGAAGAGGCTAAAACAGTGACTACTGAACTCAGTCCTGCTGAACAAGCTACTGAATTCAATCAGCAATTGGACTTTCTAACACAGCAGTTAGCCAAATTCAAAAATAGACTACAAGAGACAAGGATGGCTAATATAAATATGGAAGAACAATTGAAGCAAACAAAGCAGCAGCTGTCAAAACAAATAACAGAAGAATGCCAAGCAGTTTAATTAAGAAGTGGGAAAACATTAAATACCCCACCTCAAGGCAGCAGGAAGCCAAGAAATGAGCAAACCACCCAAAATCCATCTGAGGACAGCAAGAGCCCAGAAAAAAAATAATTCTGGCGTTAAAACGCCAGAAATTGGGTGGATGGCTGGCGCTGAATGCCCAGACCATGCTCAGGACTGGCGTTCAACGCCAGAAACAAGCAAGGAATTGGCGTTAAACGCCCAAAAGAAGCACAGTTCTGGCGTTCAGACGCCAGGAACAGATGAGGAGTTGGCGTCTAACGTCACTCCAGCTTCTAACTATGGTGCTCAAATGCCAGTGAGGGATCAGACACACAAAAGTGCTGATGACAACCCCTCTAAAAAGGCTTCTTCAACCATTTCTGTAGAAAAAAAACCTGCAGCAACCAAGGTTGAGGAATAAAAAACCAAGATACCTTATCCTCAAAAACTCCGCCAAGAGGAGCAGGATAAGCAATTTGCTCGCTTTGCAGATTATCTCAGGACTCTTGAAATTAAGATTCCGTTTGCAGAGGCACTTGAGCAAATACCTTCTTATGCCAAGTTCATGAAAGAGATCCTAAGTCATAAGAAGGATTGGAGAGAAACTAAAAGAGTTCTCCTCACTGAAGAATGCAGTGCAGTCATTCTGAAAAACTTTCCTAAAAAGCTTAAAGATCCCGGAAGCTTTTTGATACCATGCATATTAGAGGGTAATTGCACCAAGACAGCCCTATGTGATCTTGGGGCAAGCATCAACCTAATACCTACATCCACCATCAAAAAGCTTGGTTTAACTGAAGAAGTTAAACCAACCCGGATATGTCTCCAACTTGCTGATGGCTCCATTAAATACCCATCAGGCGTGATTGAGGACATGATTGTCAGGGTTGGGCCATTCGCCTTTCCCACTGACTTTGTTGTGCGGGAAATGGAGGAGCACAAGAGTACTACTCTTATTCTAGGAAGACCTTTCCTAGAAACTGGACGAACTCTCATTGACGTCCAACAGGGGGAAATAACCCTGAGAGTCAATGAGAATGAGTTTAAGTTGAATGCTGTTAATGCCATGCAGCATCCAGACACACCAAAAGACTGCATGAAAGTTGATCTCATTGACTCTCTGGTGGAGGAGATCAACATGGCTGAGAGTCTTGAATCAGAGCTGGAAAACATTTTTAAAGATGTTCCGCCTGACCTAAAGGATTCAGAGGAATTGAAAGAGCCTCTGAAATTTCCTCAGGGAGAGGAAAAACCACCTAAACCCGAGCTCAAACCATTACCACCATCCCTGAAATATGCATTTCTGGGAGAAGGTGATACTTTTCCAGTGATCATAAGCTCCGCTTTAAATCCACAGGAAGAGGAAGCACTAATTCAAGTGCTAAGGACATAGAAGACAGCTCTTGGGTGGTCCATAAGTGACCTTAAGAGCATAAGCCCAGCTAGATGCATGCACAAGATCTTATTGGAGGATAATGCTAAGCCAGTGGTTCAACCACAGAGGCGGCTAAATCCTGCAATGAAGGAAGTGGTGCAGAAAGAGGTCACCAAATTACTGGAGGCTGGGATTATTTATCCTATTTCTGATAGCCCCTGTGTGAGTCCTGTTCAAGTTGTCCCTAAAAAGGGAGGCATGATAGTGGTTCATAATGAAAAAAATGAACTGGTTCCTACAAGAACAGTTACAGGGTGGCGCATGTGTATTGATTACAGAAGGCTCAATACAGCCACCAAAAAGGATCATTTACCATTCATAGACCAGATGCTAGAAAGACTAGCAAGTCATAATTATTACTGCTTTTTGGATGGCTGTTCAGGCTACAACCAAATTGTAGTAGATCCCCAGGATCAAGAGAAAACAGCATTCACATGTCCATCTGGAGTATTTGCTTACAGAAGGATGCCTTTTGGGCTGTGTAATGCGCCTGCAACCTTTCAGAGATGCATGCTCTCTATTTTCTCTGATATGGTGGAAAAATTTCTGGAAGTCTTCATGGATGACTTCTCAGTATATGGAGACTCATTCAGCTCCTGTCTTGATCACCTGACACTGGTTTTGAAAAGATGCCAAGAGACCAACCTGGTTTTAAACTGGGAAAAATGTCACTTTATGGTGACTGAAGGGATTGTCCTTGGGCATAAAATTTCAAACAAGGGAATAGAGGTGGATCAAGCTAAAATAGAGGTAATTGAAAAATTACCACCACCTGCCAATGTTAAGGCAATCAGAAGCTTTCTAGGGCATGCAGGATTCTATAGGAGGTTTATAAAGGGTTTTTCAAAAATTGCAAAACCTCTAAGCAACCTGCTAGCTGCTGACACGCCATTTGTGTTTGACACAGAGTGCCTGCAAGCGTTTGAAACTCTGAAAGCTAAACTGGTCACAACACCAGTTATCTCTACACCAGACTGGACATTACCATTCAAATTAATGTGTGATGCTAGTGATCACGCCATTGGTGCAGTACTGGGGCAGAGGCATGACAAGCTTCTACATATCATTTATTATGCTAGCCGTGTTTTGAATGATGCCCAAAAAAATTACACAACCACAGAAAAAGAATTACTTACAGTGGTTTATGTCATTGACAAGTTTAGATCATACTTAGTAGGATCAAAGGTGATTGTGTACACAGATCATGCTGCTCTTAAATATCTACTCACAAAGCAGGATTCAAAACCCAAACTCATAAGATGGGTGTTGCTTCTGCAAGAGTTTGATATAGAAATAAGAGACAGAAAAGGGACAGAGAACCAAGTGGCTGACCATCTATCCCGGATAGAACCAGTGGAAGGGGCGTCCTCCCCCTCTATTGAGATTTCTGAAACCTTTCCGGATGAGCATTTGTTCGCCATTCAGGAAATACCATGGTTTGCAGACATTGCAAACTATAAAGCTGCAAGGTTCATACCCAAGGAGTACAGCAGGCAACAAAAGAAAAAATTAATTACTGATGCAAAGTATTACTTGTGGGATGAACCCTATCTCTTTAAGAGATGTGCAGACGGCATAATCCGTAGATGTGTGCCTAAAGAAGAAGCACAAAGGATCTTATGGCATTGCCATGGGTCACAATACGGAGGTCATTTCGGAGGTGAGCGAACAGCTACCAAGGTCCTTCAATGTGGCTTCTACTGGCCTACACTCTACAGAGATTTCCGAGAGTTTGTACGTAACTGTGACAGTTGCCAGAGAGCTGGTAACTTGCCTCACAGTTACGCCATGCCTCAACAAGGAATCTTGGAGATTGAGTTGTTTGATGTATGGGGTATTGATTTCATGGGCCCTTTTCCACCATCATACTCAAACACTTATATTCTGGTGGCAATTGACTATGTATCAAAATGGGTAGAGGCCATTGCCACACCCACCAATGATACTAAAATAGTACTGAAGTTCCTCCAGAAACATATATTCAGCAGGTTTGGTGTCCCTAGGGTACTAATCAGTGATGGGGGCACTTACTTCTGTAACCAACAGCTTTACTCTGCCATGGTCCGGTATGGGATTTGCCATAAGGTGGCAACTCCATATCATCCGCAGACAAATGGACAAGCTAAAGTTTCTAACAGAGAACTAAAAAGAATCCTGGAACGGACTGTAAGTACCCGTAGAAAGGATTGGGCACGAAGCTTGGATGATGCTCTGTGGGCTTACAGAACAGCATTTAAGACTCCTATAGGGACCTCTCCGTACCAACTTGTGTATGGTAAGGCATGCCACCTGCCCGTGGAACTGGAACATAAGGCCTACTGGGCAACCAGATTCCTAAACTTTGATGCCAAACTAGCTGGAGAAAAAAGATTGCTCCAGCTGAATGAGCTAGAGGAATTCAGATTCACTGCTTTCGAAAATCCCAAGCTTTATAAAGAAAAATAAAAAAGGTGGCATGACAAAAAGCTGTCATCTAGAATCTTTGAACCAGGACAAAAGGTTCTGTTGTTTAACTCTAGGCTCAGGCTATTCCCCGGGAAACTGAAGTCCAGGTGGAGGAGACCATATGTGATTACAAGTGTATCACCATATGGTTATGTGGAGCTTCAAGATATTGATTCTGATAAGAAGTTCATTGTTAATGGACAGAGAATCAAGCACTATCTTGAAGGCAATGTTGAGAAAGAGTGCTCAAGGATGAGGCTAGATTAAAAACTCAGCAAGGTCTAGCTAAAGACAATAAAGAAGCGCTTGCTGGGAGGCAACCCAGCCATGGGGCATCACTTCCTCTAAGCATTTTACCCTACTCTTGATTTTATTTGTTTATATAAAGTTCATTAATACTAAGGTAAAGAGTCAATTGTATAAGTTTACAGGGTTACAGAAGGATTCTGCACACAAAATAGAGAAAAAGAGCTCACTGGCAAGAAAACGCCAGTAAAAGTCTATTTTGGGCATTCAACGCCCAAAAGAAGCATCCACTGGGCGTTGAACGCCAGTAAGGATAGCCATCTGGGCGTTAAACGCCAGAAAGAAGCATCTTCTGGGCGTTGAATGCCAGAAAGAAGCTCCTTCTGGGCGTTTAACGCCAGATTAACAACGTCCTGTGCATTTAGAAAAACGCCCAGTGATAAAAGAGTTCCTGGCGTTCATCGCCAGAAAGAAGCAACAGCTGGGCGTTGAATGCCCAGGAGAAGCAGCAATTGGGCGTTGAACGCCCAAAACATGCAGCATTTGGGCGTTCAAATGCCAGGATGGTAGGGAGGAGGTAAATTCGTTTTTTCTTCATATTTTTCATTTTAATCTTAATTTTCATGTTTCAATTCATGATTTCTTGCATAAACATGTTACAAACCCTGATTTCTAAAATCCCTAATTTCTAAAAACCCTACTTTAAAAATATCAAATGTATCTTAATCCATAAGCACAAATCCTTTTTTTTTCAATCCAATTCAACTCTTTTTCAAATTTTCAAAACAAATCTATCTCTTTTCATTCTAAAATCTTTTCAACTAATCAATATATTTTTTTTTTAAATCTCCATATTATCTTTTTCAAAAATCCAAATTCATCTTTTTCAAATATCTTTCATATCTCTTTAATTTTAAATTATATCTTTTCTTATCATACTTATTTCTTTTTAAATCATATCTTCTATCTTATCTTTCTCCCTATTTTCGAAAACCCACCCCCCTCCCTTTTAAAAACACATTCGGTCTCCTTCCTCTCATCCACCATTCAACACTAGCTCTCCTTCTATCCCTCTCCTTTCTTTTCTTTTGCTTGAGGACAAGAAATCCTCTAAGTTTGGTGTGTTTATCCGTGATCACTAAACCATACCCACTAAGATCATGGCTCCTAAAGGAAAACAACCCACTCCAAGAGGCAAGAAAGAGAGTGTTCCAAAACCACTTTGGAATCAAAGGAGGTTCTTAACCAAAGAACATTCAGACCATTACTACAAAATAATGGGTCTAAGATCTGTAATCCCGGAAGTTAAGTTCGATCTGAAAGAAGATGAATATCCAGAGATCCAAGAGCAGATTCGAAACAGGAACTGGGAAGTCCTAGCTAATCCTGAAACGAAAGTGGGAAGAAATATGGTTCAGGAATTCTATGCTAATCTGTGGCAAACAGACAGGCAGAGAATATCTGGAGCTGCCCTCTATGACTATAGGACTGTGGTCAGAGGAAAGATTGTTCACATCCACCCTGACAAAATCAGGGACATCTTTAAGCTACCTCAGCTGAAAGATGACCCAGACTCCTTCAATAGGAGAATCATGAGAACAAACAAGGGCCTGGATAAGATTCTAGAGGATATATGCATCCCTGGAGCCAGGTGGACCACCAGCACGAGGGGTGTCCCAAATCAACTCAAGAAAGAAGATCTCAAACCAGTCGCCAGAGGATGGCTGGACTTCATTGGGCGTTCTATATTGCCCACTAGCAACCGTTCTGAAGTCAATATTAGAAGAGCGGTGATGATCCATTGCATTATGTTGGGAAAAGAAGTAGAAGTTCATCAACTGATCCCATCTGAATTCTACATACTTGCCAACAAGAACTCCAAGGATGCCAGGTTGGCTTATCCAAGCCTAATCTCTATGCTCTGCAAAGACGCTGGAGTAAAGATGGGAATAACAGAGTATATCTCAGTGGAGCAACCAATCACTAAAATTACAATAGAAAAACAACAAATGCAGGATGACCCCATCAAGAGGAGGGCGCAAGAATTCCTACCAGAACTCCCTCAATTTGAATACTGGGAGCATCTTGAGGCATTTGTCACTAAGTTGCAAGAAACCATGGACCATATGAAGGAAGAACAGCAAAATCAAAACAGCATGCTTTGCAAACTGCTCAGAGAACAAGAAGTGCAAGGGCGTGAATTAAGAGAACTAAAGCGTCAGAAACTATCTCTTGAAGGGCCAAGCACTCCACAGACTAAAGAGGCATCCGCTTCCCAAAATCAAGGTTGTTGAGTTCTGATCTTAACCTTAACCCTGTGATAAATTTTTTTTATTATTTGAGTTTTACCTTAGGAGTCATATAGTAGTAATTAGTATCTATATTTTGATTTTATCTCCAATTAAGCTATAATTTATTTTTTTCATCATCATTAAACATGAATAAAATAGAAGATTTTCTTTAGGATAAGGAGGCAATATTTCTCGAGTTTTTAATACAAGAAATTTTGATTAATTACATGTGGTGGCAATGCTTTCTGCCTTCTGAATGAATGCTTGAACAGTGCATATGTCTTTGGAATTTGATGTTCTTGAATGTTAAATATGTTGGCTCTTGAAAGAATGATAAACATGAGACATGTTATTGGTAATCTGAAAAATCATAAAAATGATTCTTGAAGCAAGAAAAAGCAGTGAATACAAAGCTTGCAAAAAAAAAAGCAAGCAGAAAAAGCCAATAACCCTTAAAACCAAAAGGCAAGGGTAATAAAAAGGATCCAAGGCTTTGAGCATCAGTGGATAGGAGGGCCTAAGGAAATCAAATCCTGGTCTAAGCGGCTAAACCAAGCTGTCCCTAACCATGTGCTTGTGGCGTGAAGGTGTTAAGTGAAAACTTGAGACTGAGCGGTTAAAGTCAAGGTCCAAAGCAAAGAGAAGAGTGTGCTTAAGAACCCTGGACACCTCTAATTAGGGGCTTTAGCAAAGCTGAGTCACAATCTGAAAAGGTTCACCAAATTATGTGTCTGTGGCATTTATGTATCCGGTGGTAATACTGGAAAACAAAGTGCTTAGGGCCACGGCCAAGACTCATAAAAGTAGCTGTGTTCAAGAATCAACATACTGAACTAGGAGAATCAATAACACTATCTGAATTTTAAGTTCCTATAGATGCCAATCATTCTGAGCTTCAATGGATAAAGTGAGATGACAAAACTGTTCGGAAGCAAAAAGCTATTAGCCCCGCTCATTTAATTAGAATCTGAGCTTAACTCAAAAACTCTGAGATATTATTGTTTCTTGACTCATTTGTATTCTATTTTATTTATCTAGTTGCTTGAGGACAAGCAACAGTTTAAGTTTGGTGTTGTGATGAGCGGATATTTTATACGCTTTTTGGGGTTAATTTCATATAGTTTTTAGTATGTTTTAGTTAGTTTTTAGTTTATTTTCATTAGTTTCTAGGAAAAATTCATATTTCTGGACTTTACTATGAGTTTGTGTGTTTTTCTGTAATTTCAGGTATTTTCTGGCTGAAATTGAGGGAGCTGAGCAAAAATCTGATTCAGGCTGAAAAAGGACTCCTGACCTCTCTACACTCGGAATTGAGTTTCTAGAGCTACAGGAGTCCAATTGATGTGCTTCTAATTTCGTTGGAAAGTAGACATCTAGGGCTTTCCAGAAATATATAATAGTCCATACTTTGCTCAAAGATAGATGACGTAAACTGGTGTTCAACGCCAGTTTCATGTTGCAGTCTGGCGTCCAGCGCCAGAAACACGTTACAAGTTGGAGTTCAACGCCAGAAACAGGTTACAACCTGGCGTTGAATGCCCAAAACAGCCCAGGCACGTGAGAAGCTTTAGTCTCAGCCCCAGCACACACCAAGTGGGCCCCAGAAGTGGATTTCTGCACTATCTAACATAGTTTACTCATTTTCTGTAAACCTAGGTTACTAGTTTAGTATTTAAACAACTTTTAGAGATTTATTTTGTATCTCATGACATTTTAGATCTGAACTTTATACTCTTTGATAGCATGCGTTTCTAAACTCCATTGTTGGGGGTGAGGAGCTCTGTTGTGTCTCGATGAATTAATGCAAGTATTTCTGTTTTCCATTCAAACATGCGTATTCCTATCTAAGATATCCATTCGCACTTCAACATGAATGTGATGAACGTTACAATCATCATCATTCCCGCATGAACGCGTGCCTGACAACCACTTCCGTTCCACCGTAGAATGAATGAATTTCTCTTAGATCTCTTAATCAGAATCTTCGTGGTATAAGCTAGATTGATGGCAGCATTCAAGAGAATCCGGAAAGTCTAAACCTTGTCTGTGGTATTCCGAGTAGGATTCAGGGATTGAATGACTGTGACGAGCTTCAAACTCGCGAGTGTTGGGCATAGTGACAGACGCAAAAGGATAGTAAATCCTATTCCGGTACGATTAAGAACCTGCAGATGATTAGCCATGCAGTGACAGCGCACCTGGACCCTTTTCACCAGAAGGATGGATGGTAGCCATTGACAACGGTGATCCACCAACACACTGCTTGCCATAGGAGGACGTGCGTGCGTGAATCAGAAACAGAAGAAAGCAGAATTTCAGAAGACAAAGCATCTCCAAAACTCCAATATATTCTCCATTACTGCATACAAGTATAATTTTTGTTCTGCCCTTTTTACTTTTTACAATAGAAATTAAAAATTATTATTGATATTATATCCTGACAAAGAGTTACGAGATAACCATAGCTTGCTTCAAGCCAACAATCTTCGTGGGATCGACCCTTACTCACGTAAGGTATTACTTGGATGACCCAGTGCACTTGCTGGTTAGTTGTGTGAAGTTGTAAGAGAGTAATGTGAACATTGACATTACCATTTCGTGCACCAGCTGGCAGCTTTACAAATCCTTCATTTCTTGAATTCTCCCATTTTGCATGCTTTCCTTTCACTTTTTCAATCCATACTTGCCTTGTAAGCCTGAAAGTACTCAATAAATACATCAAGGCATCAAATAGAATTAAAGTGAATAAAATTTAGCAATTATAAAGCTTAAAAAGAATGTTTTCACTTTCAAGCACAATTTAGGGGAAATTATGAAACTATGCTATTTCAATGGATAAATGCAAGAAAAGTTGATGAAATCCACCCACATAGAGCAAATAAACACCATAAAATGTGGATTCATCACATCCCCACACTTAAACAATAACATGTCCTCATGCTATACCAAAGGAAGAGAAGAAGGGAAATCAACAATTATTCAATGTAACTATCTATATGCAATCTATCTATATGTATTTAACTATACTATCTAACTATCTATATGTATTTAATTAGTCCAAGTAAATCAATATCCAAGAAAGCATCTATATACAACCAAGGGCTAAAGCAATTATAACCAAATCCTATTCACAATTGAATTGAGTCATATAAAAGAATTTAACTAAACCTGCAAGATAAGCAATAATCATAGGTGGAAATATGGAATTGAGTGATTGAACCCTCACCGGATATGTGTATGCACTATAGACACTCAAGTGTTTAGGATCAATTCACTCAATTCTCCTCTAATCATACTTTCTAAAGTTTTTTTTTCATTTAACCAATCAACACAAATTTAATGTACATATGCAAAAATCATGAGGTCTTTTCAAGGTTGTAATGGGGCTAAGGTTAAAGGTAAGGATGTATATATGGCTAGGTGAGCTTGTATTTGAATCTTTGATTAGCCTAAATTCTCACCTAAGACATACATAACCTATACAATTCTAATATCAAGCTTAGCTACCCATAATCTCACTTTTACATATATACACACTCATGCATCAAATTCAATCACATATGCATTGATTTTTATTAGATTTCACATTGGGGTAATTTTGTCCCCTTTTCATTATTTCTTTTCCTTTTTTTTAACATAATATATATACCAACTCATCAATGCATATGGTTTCTATAATATTAAATGAGCATGTACCCAAATTTCTAACATTTTTCAATAAGCATAAAACACATTTTCATCACCCAAAGTTTCCACATTTTTCCCACACTTAAACATTACACACTCTCACTAACTTAAACTCTTCAAAGATTCAAATAGGACAATTAATTATTTTTCGCTTAAGGTTAATGATGCGGCAAAATAAAAAACAAAAAGGGGGCATTCATAGGCTCAAAGTGGCAAACAAAAGTGAATAAAGTGGTAGGCTATTTGAGTAAAGTGAGCTATAAAGAAATAATGGCCTCAGTCACATAATTGCATAAATATATATATTAAACAATGGATATATAGAATTAAACAAACCAAAGATTGCAATCATAAAGAAGAGCAACACACAAGAATGAAATAAGTGGTCAAATAATGTAACCACACGATGAGGCTCAAAAACTCACAAGTTGTATGTTCTTTAACTCAAAAACCATATTCCACAATGTATGAATCATGCAAGTTTCAAAGAATTTCAACTCAATTCAATTTGAATTTCAATGCCCTTTATACAAAAGATAAGCTTCTTGGAAATTTCATTAAATTGACTAACATTTATTCTATATATGTATATAGTGTGATTGGATGGAAAAAGGTCAAAAAATCCTAAGTTTAATTCCTAATTTCAATCAACCAAAATAGCAAGTATATAGGAAACCAAACTTAGGTGCAATCATCACATCATCCCAAATCACAATCAAGAGTAAAAACCAAAAAAACATATGTAAAAGCCAAAATTAAAAGCAAAATGTCAAAATATGCATAACTACTATATAATACTAAGTTATATACAAGCAAAATTGAAAAGTGCAATAAGCTAAGTAAAAGGTTTCTCAAAAAGATAAAATATATACAAAGTACCAAAAAAAAAACATAAAAAGAAACTACACTAAAAGTGTTTGGAAATGAAGCTTGTCACCCAAAATGTGCTTGCTGAAGATGCACAACCTCCCCACACTTAAGATGTAGCACCGTCCTCGGTGCTCACGATCATGCGAAGTGGAAGGAGTCGTCACTACATCCTCCTCCACCTTCAGCTGGTGGGTTAGGTGATAGAGCTGCTGCAAGAGTGATGGTGGTGCTGAAAAGAAAAGAGTTAAGTCACAAAACAGCATATGAAGTGAACAGATAATATAAATTTGAATGGAAGCACACATGAGATTCAAGTTAAAAGAAGTAACTTCCAATCAAAGAAAGGAATCTAAGAAAGCTGACTTGCTTGTTTTTCACAGAGAAAAAGAGGAAAGGAGCATTGTTGCTATGCACAAAGAAAAAGGAAAATAGTTAGAGGTTATTGTTAGTTGAAAGGTAAAAGGAAAGTTAAAAGTTATGTGAGTAAAAAGAAAATAGTTAGTCGAAAAAGAAAAGAAAAGCTAAAAGTCAAGAAGAGTTCGAAATTAATGTTAGTTGAAAAGGAAAAGAAAAGTCAAAGTTATATCAAGAAAAAGAAAAAGTTAGCTGGGAAAAGAAAACAAAGAAAAGATAGTCAAAAGTTATGTTAAGAAAAAGAAAAAGTTAGTTGAAAAAGAAATCAAAACTTAGTTATGTAAAAAGAAGGGAAAAGTTAGTAAAAGAAATGGAAGAAAAATCAAAAGTTAGGTGCATAGTCGCAAGTTCCTTAATTCCAAAAAGTTTTAAAAATTTCAAAACAAGCAAGTCCTCTTGAAGCAAGTCCTATAAAAAGGCTCGGTTAATTCTGTTAGAGTAGAGAAAGAGTTAGGAGGCGCTGGAGTAGGCTGCATTAGTAGTAGGCAGCAGTAGGAGTAGGAGTAGGAGTAGAATAGAAGGCTCTCTTGAAACACTTTTATTTTTCTGCACGTTTACATTTCAGTATTGAATTTAGCTAATACAATTTCAATTTCTGCAATTCTCTTCTGCACTTTCCTTCCTGCCAATTTTATATTCTGTTCTCTTGAGTTTGATTTACTTTCCTGCAATTCTGTTCTTCTGTAATTTTACATTTAAGTTTCCTATGAGCTGAGTTTATTTACTGTTTTCTTTAATTTTCCTGCATCCAAAGCCCTTTACGTTTGATGCAATTTACTTTTCTTGCCATTTAAGCTTCTGTCAATTTACTTTCTGCACTTTACATTTCCTGCAATTTACTTTATGTTGATCAATTCTCACTCAATATACCACAATTAGCTTAACTAAACTAATCACCTCACTAAAGTTGCTTGATCCATCAATCCTCGTGGGATCGACCTCACTCTAAATGAGTTTTACTACTTGATGCGACCCGGTATACTTGCCGATGAGTTTGTGTGGAATCATTTTTCCTCCATCAAGTTTTTGGTGCCGTTGCCAGGGATTGATATAGATCGACAATGATTAAGTAGGTGATAGGTCTAGATTAAGCATTTTCTTTATTTTTGTTCTTTTAATTTTTAGTTTTAAGCTGATACCAAGGTGTTTGAGTTATTGCCTCAGTAAGAAATTCTCATCTGTGACATGAATTTCAATTTTCATTTGTGATGTGTTTTACAAAATTCAAATGGAGTTCAACTCATCTTGTGATCAAACAAATTTTATGGGATATTACCCACCATTACCAATTGACTATTTTAATGGTGGCTGGGAATATCACCAAGAAATCACAGATTTTGAGCACTCCAATCAATGGAGATATACTTCAGAGCCACAAGATGAGCAAGAGAATCATATGGGATATTACCCACCATCACAAAATGATTCAAGTCATTATCCTAATGGTGGCTGGGAATATCACTAAGGAATAAGAGATTATGAGCAATCTAACCAATAGGAATATGCTAATCAAGACAATTCCATGGGATACTACCCAACACCACAAAATGATTCATGTCATTATACTAATGGTGGATGGGAGCATTAACAAAGAATGATAGAGCATGAATACTCCCCAGAGCCACAACATGACTCATATTGTTATGACAATTACACAAATTGTGGCTGAGAGGGTCAAAACAAAAGAAATATTGATGATCCATATTTTGCTCATCAAGAGACATCATCATTTGATCATGCTGTCAATATATTCATGCAAGATTGCTCCCCAATGCCACAAAATGATCCACACTGTGATGAGTTCAATAATTACTCAAGTTGTGGGTGGGGGGGGATCAAAATCAAGGAGAATTCAATAGTTCATACTCCACTTACCAAGAGCCATCATCACTTGAATAGACTTTCAATTCATTCATGCAAAGTTGTCCAACTTCATCTCCTAGTCTCTCATTTGGAAATTCTTCATCACTTGATTATGCCTCAACACAAAGTTTCCTCCAAGATCCATACAAATCATTTCACCAACCATGAAATTCATTCTACAATTCACAAAATTCATTCCATACCCCTCAAAATAACTTCACCACAACACATCCATGTCCACAAAATTACTGTCAACCTTCATCTCTTGAGCTAGCAGAGGATCTCCTTCAAAAGTCTAGAGAATTATTGGAAAGACCAGAACAATCTTGGAAAAGGCAAGAAATCCTCTTCAAGAAGATGGATGGGCACTTAGAGAAAATAAGGAGAAACTTAGAACTATCAAACATTGAGGATGAAGACCAATTTGTGGGTGAGGAAGTGGAAGAACAAGAAGAAGAGGTTCCTGTGTCAAGTGAGATATCAATGAAGAATGAGGTTGTGAAGGTATTTGAACCTGAGATTCCATATCCACAAAAGCAACTTGAAGTGACAATGGAACATGAAGATTCCCTCCCAAAGGACTTAATGGAAGATCATGCAGAAGAAAGGGAGGAATTCCATCAAGGAAGACCACACTCAAATGAAGCAGAGAAGTGCATAGAGGAAAGGCTCATGGAACTACCAATGCAAGAAGCTTCTGAGGAATAAAACACTCCAACAATCACACAACCACCAAGTATTGATATCCAAGAAGTGAAGGCAACTAACAAGAACACCGAAAAGAGGATTGTGACCAAGATACCAAGGACAACATTCAAGAAAATGTCACTTGCAAATAATCCTACTCCTGATCCAGCAAGCAAGTTCAATCCAGTAAATAACGAAAGGAAGCATGCTGAGGAGAGACCAAAACAGGGGACAATAGCTGAATCTTCTCCCCCTTGAGGTCATTCTTCTTAACAAACTGGAAGAAGAGGAAGAAAGTGAAGAACAACATGTCAAGCTAATGACAATAAAGGAGCACTTGTTGGGAGGCAACCCAACCTTAGGTAACATTTCATTTTTCTGCTTTGTTTATTTTCTTTCCTTGATTTGTTTATTTTCATTTCTAGGCATATGATTACATTCTATGTTTGGTGTTGCCCTGCAACAATCTGTTTTCAATCTTTCTGGATGATTGCATCAATTCTAAATTGAAAGTGTCACACTAAGTTTCTAAGTTTGGTGTGCAACTTAATTTTCTATGCAATGAATCCAGCAACACCACTTGTCTACATAATCATAATGCCTTAGCAGTGTTAGCTTTCTTTTGGTTTGATATTTTTTATTTTTTTCTTTGTTTTAGTCATTTCTTTGTTTTTAATGCTTTCTTTTAGTTTTCTCATTAACTATTTCTGTTAATACCTCACCAAGAAATCCTTATTCGTGACAGATTCTTCGCTTGGTGATTGTATTTAATACATAACAGTTTCATTTGCTTAGTTTTACTTCAAATAAATTGACATGTGATTACAGTCTAAGTTTGGTGTTGCTATGCAACAAAAATTGATTTCCAATCTTTACTGGATACTTGCATCAATTCCAAGTGAAAGTGTCACACTAAGTTTGGTGTGCCACTTATCTTTTATGCAATGTATCATGCACACCCTCTTATTTTTGTAATCACAATGTCTCTGTTTCCTGTGCCTTCATTGTTATTTCTAATTTTTGCTTGCTTAAACACATGTGCGACTAACATTTCATTGTGTAAGACACTCATAATCCATCATAGGCCCCACCACTGTTCTAATTGTTGCTTGAGGATGAGCAAACACTCCAAGTTGGTATGGAAAGGGGAAGAATAGGAGGAAAAGGACAACAACAGTGAAGATGAACTACAAGGTGGTAACATTCCTTTCTCCTCCTACTTATTTCCAGCACTGTAAATTACATGATTGTCTTCTATCTTCTCTGTATGCATGTGTGTTGTGAATAAGCATAGCTTGATTGCTAATTTGTAACATCTTGCTGTGACATTATAACTACCAACTGGAATTCTGTGAGTTCAAAAGCAATAAAGTATCATGATCATAAACAAACAAGGAATTAAAGAAGAACTTAGCATGAGCTTATGAGTATTGGAAGGCTAGTATGGTTAATTATTACTCAATTGCATTAGATTTTATTAAATTGAAGTTTTCGTCTAGGATATTTTATGAAATTTTTGAAATCATGAAAACCTTGAAGAAGCAATTGCAAATTAAGGCAAGAAAAGCAAAAGGGAAAGACTGAGAAAGCGGAAGGCTCTGAGTACCAATGACAATTCAATTGTTAAGTACTTGTGGTGTTTATGTATCAGGCAAAAAGCTTTAAAACAAAACATTTAGAGTCAAGGCTAGGCTCAAGTGCAAAAGCACTCCCTCAAAGCTCAAGGCTCTGAGCATCAATGATTAGAGAGTCAAGAAAAGAAACAAATAAGCTTAATGAAGTCTTCTAATTAAATATTTGTGGTGCTTATGTATCAAGTGGTAATACTTGAAAACAAAGCATTTAGAATCGTAGCTTTGTTATCAACTCATGGAGCAAAGCACCCAAAAGGAGAAGCTAATAAGAAAATCAAAAGCTTCTTTTAAGGAAGAAATATAAGGAAAAGATTTCATAAAATGAGCTAGATAGAAGCATCAATCATTTACATTTCTTTTGTGATTGTAGCGTGCATAGAAAACTAGCCAACCATGAACATTGAGTTGCTATTCTTCTTACCTTGGATTGTCAATCTTCATTGCATGATTCTTTTCTTGCTTGGGGACAAGCAAGGTTTAAGTTTGGTGTTGTGATGACATGTCATCATGTCATATTTTTCTATGCTTTTTCATACAAGAAATTGATGATTAGTGCTTAAATATTGAATTCTTTTGTGCTTAAATGGTATATTTCTTTGATCTTTTGATTTTAAAAACTTTGAAGGAAATAAGAAGAAAAAGAAGAAAAAAAGCACAAAATAAGCTAAAAAGGAGAAAAGGGAATTTTGGGGCACATTTTGGAGCCTTAGGCCACCCTTTTAAAAGCGTGGCCCATGACTAAATCAAGGAAGCGTGCTCTGTTTGACAATCAGCGCTCATTTGCCAAGAGAATGCTAAGTTAACTAAAGCAGCATTTTCGGGCAATTACAAATTTGGGATTGGAGTTTTGACACTGACGCGCACGCGTACATGACATGCACGCGTCGAAACTGCCACCCTGGATAACCACGCGTACGCGTTCTTGACGCATACGTGTGGGTGTGACTTACCTGAAGAAGGACGTGCAAGCGTGGGCTGAGCGGCAGCGTGGCAGTAGCATGTTTGAAGACCCACGCGTACGTGTAGCGGACGCGTACGCGTGGGGAGCGCTCAATTGAAGAACGCTACGCTCATTTAGAGAATGCTGTAAAGGACTCACACGCGTACATGACGCGTACGCGTTGATGTGCCAGATTGCCAAAGCACGCGTAAGCGTGAGGGACGTGTACGCGTGGAAGGCCCAAAAAGCAAAAAGGACGCGGACGCGCAGAGAATTAGATGTCTGCGGAACTTCCTTGGTCGATTAGTGTTCTATGGAGGTTGGCGTTGGCCAATATTATGGTAATGACCATGGGGTCATCATGCCCTGGGATGATGCCCACAGCGTCTTCTTGGGTGAAGGTGATACTGGGGAGGTCGACTGACCTATCTCCTCCTTCAACATGGTACACCTCTTTGAGGTGTCTCTTGCGTGACGACTTAGAGATCCTGCTTCCTGCGAATCCCCCATTTATCATATAAACATGTCTCTCACGCGTGCTAGGTGGGCATTCAACTCGTCCGACCTCTTCATCCCTTCTTCTTTTCCTTGGCTCGTCTGTTTTATTAGCTAGAAACCGATCTAGTCTCCCTTCTCTTGCAAGATTTTCAATGACATTCTTTAGATCAAAGCAGTCGTTGGTAGAATGTCCATAGATTCGGTGATATTCGCAATACTCTGTCTGATTTCCTCCTCCTCTTTTATGTCTAATCGTACGAGGTAGTGGGATCTTTTCAGTGTTGCATATCTCTCTATATACATCCACAAGTGATACTTTAAGCGGGGTGTAGTTGTGGTACTTTCGAGGTTTCTCAGCAGGCTGATCCCCCTTTTTCCTGGACTCTTTATCCTTGTCTCGAGGTGGGTGGGAGAATCCAGATTTTGAGGTTTCTCCTAGTCGAGAGTTCTCCTCCATATTAATATACTTTTCTGCCCTTTTTTGTACCTCGTTTAGAGATGTTGGATGCTTTTTTGATAAGGAGTGGCTAAAGGATCCTTCTCTTAGGCCATTGATGAGACCCATGATGGATGCCTCTATAGGCAGACTTTGTTTGTCCACACATTCTTTTTTTAAATCTTTCCGTGTAGCTGCAGAGGCTTTCCCGATCTCCTTGTTTAATTCCTAGCAGGCTTGGGGCATGCTTGGCTTTATCTTTCTGGATGGAGAATCTAGCTAGCAACTTCTTGGCGAGGTCGTCGAAACTTACTATTGACCTTGGCGGCAAGCTGTCAAACCACTTTGTTGTTGTCTTGGTCAAAGTGGTTGGGAAAGCTTTGCATCAGATTGCATCTGAGGCATCCATAAGATACATCCGACTTTTGAAATTGCTGAGATGATGGCTTAGATCCGATGTACCGTCATATGGGGTCATGTTAGGAGCTTTGAAATCCTTTGGGACTTTAGCTTTCATGATTTCTTTGGTGAATGGGTCCTGATATTTATGGGAGCTTTCTTCATGGCTGGATTGAATGGTTTTGGTTTTAAGATCGGCCTCGAGCTTTAGGATCATGTCGTCTAACTCACGACGTTGTCTTGTTTCCCTCCGAAGATCTCTTTCAGCTTCGCGCTAGTGTTCAGCATTTTGTTCGACCTGCTTGAGTCGATCTTGCTATTTTTGGAGGGTATCTAAAATTTCTGTGTTTGGAGAATGCTTGTCTCCGTTTTGTTGAGGTGTATCTTTCGATGTGATGTCTGCGTTCTTATGCGGCGTCCTGTTTTCCATATCAGAATTGTGGTGGTTGTCAAGGTTGTCTGCGATGATGATGGAATGACTTCCAGGTTCTCCGACAACGGCGCTAATGTTCCGAGGGTTACCTAAAACTGAAGGTCGATCTCGGATGAGATCCACTATGGTGGCCAAAACTGTCGTGTCTGACCTGTTGGAGCTGGTGCTGCTGATCCTTGATCACTGGGGGTGGTGGTACTTGCAAGAGACTCCTTGAGCAGGAATTTTATGTCGAATCAGAGTATGAGTTATACCTGGGTGCTCCAGTGTATTTATAGTGGTGTGGGCTGACCTTTCTAGATAAGATAAGTTAGTTATCTTATCTTATCTTTTTGAGTGAAGGCATCTTATCTTTTAGGCCAACCGCCTTTGGAGTGGGCTGCGTCCTTTTGTTTGGGACTACTTGGGCATTTATAGTGATTTGGCCGAGCTCTTTAAAGAGTGGTCGGCAGCGATCCAACCTTAAGAGGTCGGATGTTCCTGTATGAAGTCAGCTCGGGTCGCATAGCTCGACTCGGGGTATAAACAGGAAGGAATCCCCAAATACTAAAAAGTCATCCCTAAAGACTTCAATGAATTTTTCAATCATGTCTGAAAAGATAGATAACATGCAGCGTTAGAAAGTTGCAGGTGCATTGCACAGTGCAAATGGCATGCGCCTGTAAGCAAAGACTCCATATGGACAAGTGAATAATGTTTTCTCCTGGTCTCTTAGATCAACCACTATTTGATTGTATCCTGAATAGCCATCCAAGAAACAATAATATGCATGTCCTGCAAGCCTTTCTAGCATCTGGTCCATGAAAGGGAGAGGGAAGTGATCTTTTCTTGTAGCTTCATTAAGCTTTCTATAATCAATGCACATCCTCCATCCTGTGACAATTCTTATAGGGATGAGTTCATTCTTTTCATTGGGCACCACAGTGATGCCTCCCTTCTTAGGAACCACTTGGACAGGGCTCGCCTATGGGCTATCTGAAAATGGATAGATTACCCCTGCCTGCCAAAGCTTCATAACCTCCTTTTGCAATACTTCTTTCATGATTGGATTCAATCTTCTTTGTGATTGAATGGAGGGCTTAGCATCTTCTTCCAACAGGATATTGTGCATGCATATGAATGAGCTTATCCCTTTTTCGATTAGCAAGCGTCCATCCAATGGCATCTTGATGCTTTTGCAGCACCTTAATTAACTCACGTTCCTGTTCTTGACTGAGAGTAGAGTTGATGATTACTGGATAACTTTTATCCCTTCCCAAGTATGCATACTTGAGAGTATGAAGCAATGCTTTCTGTTCAAGTTTGGGTGCTTCTTTCTCCTTTTTCCTTCCCTCTGGTGTGCTTGGAAGGGGTACTTCAGCAGCTTTGATATCAGCAACCTCAATGTCTAGTGTGGAATCTTCTTCTGTCACTTCTTCAAGTGTTTCTTCAAACGTTTCTTGCAGCACAATGTCCACTGCATCCAACCTCATACATTCTCCTAGTGACTCCTGTGGGTAGCTCATGGCCTTGAACACATTAAACACCATTTTCTCATCATGTAACCTAAGGGTAAGTTCACCCTTTTGGACATCAATGATGGCTCCAGCAATGGCTAAAAATGGCCTCCTAAAGATTATTGAAGCTTTGGCTTCTTCCTCCATATCCAACACCACAAAGTCAGCAGGGAAGATGAAATTTCCCACCTTCACCAACAAATCTTCTACTATTACATGAGAGAATTTGAGTGATTGGTCTGCTAATTGGAGAGCCATTCTTATTGGTTTGGCTTCCTCAATCTTCATTCTTTTCATCATTATTAAAGACATCAAATTTATGCTGGCTCCCAAATCACATAAGGCTTTTTCCACTGTGATTTCTCCTATGATGCAGGGGATTTAGAAGCTCCCTGGGTCCTTTAATTTTTGAGGCAATTTGTGTTGGATGATAGCACTACATTCTTCAGTTAAAACCACAGTTTCATCATTCCTCTATCTTCTCTTTTTGGTCATTAATTTCTTCAGAAACTTAGCATAGAGTGGCATCTGCTCTACTGCTTCAACAAAGGAAATGTTGATCTGAAGTTTCTTGAAAATCTCCCAAAATCTGGAGAATTGGCTGTCCTTTGCATTCTTCATCAGGCGCTGAGGGTAAGGTACTTTAGGGACATGTGGCTTTAGGACTTCTTTTACTTCAGGTGGATTGGGAGCATGTGTTTGTGCTTCCTCCTTGTTACTTAAACTTCCCTCTGCTTCCTCCTTTTGAGTTTCCTTTGAGGTCTCTTTCAATTCTTTTCCACTTCCGAGAGTAATAGCTTTGCATTCCTCCCTTGAGTTTGCTTTAATGGCATTGTAAGGGTTATGGCCAGGGGATTGCTTGGTTAGATATCCAATTTGTGCTTCAAATTTCTAAATGGCAGCATCTTGGTTTTGCAAATTGGATCTCACCTCCACCTTGAATTTTTTCATGTCCTCAGACTCCTTGCAAAGATTTGAAAGCATAGCTTCAATACTGGATAACTTGTCTTTAGATGGTTGATTGGGAATTGAGTGTTGAGGCTGATTGGCTTGGGCTAGATATGGTGACTGGGAAGAATTGTTATATGGGTGTTGATATGATCTTGGATTGGATTGTTGGTAAGTGTACTGGTTGGGATTATGAGGTTTCTGATCTTGGCCTTGGTTTTGTTGGTTTTTCCACCCAGAGTTTGGGTGGTTCCTCCAACAAGGGTTGTAAGTTTTTGAGTATGGATTATGAGCTTGCCTAGATGAATTCCCAAGGTAATTGGCTTCCTCCCAGTTAACTCCTTCCTCTATGTCCAACTCTCCTTGAGGTGATGGTTGGGTATGGATGGCTGCAGCCTGATTCTTCTCTATTTGCTTTGTCAAATCAGCTAGTTGCTTGGTGATCATCTTATTCGGGGCCAGGATTACATCCATATGGTTTAATTCTATGACTCCCCTTTTGTTGCTTCTGTCTGAGGCATAAAAATACTCATTGTCAGCCACTGTTTCTATGACATCAATGGCTTCTTCAATGGTCTTCTTCTTGTTAAGGGATCCTCTAGATGAGTGGTCTACAGCTTTCTTTGATTCATAGGAAAGCCCTTCATAAAAGATATGCAATTGCACCCACTCATTAAACATATCGGGGGGCATTTCCTTGTCAAATCTTTGAATCTCTCCCAGGCTTCATATAAGGTTTCACCATCCTGCTGTCTAAATGTCTACACCTCAGTTCTCAGTCTATTCATTCTTTGAGGAGGGTAAAACCTTGCTAAGAATCTATTCACCACATCTTCTCAGGTTGTCATGTTCTCTTTGGGAAATGATTCTAACCATTTGGATGCTTTGTCGCTCAAAGAGAATGGAAATAGTAGCAATCTATAGGTGTCAGGATAAACACCATTAGATTTAACTGTATCACAGATCATTTAGAATGTAGTGAGATGTTGATTAGGGTCTTCTTGGCTACTTCCTCCGAAAGAACAATTGTTCTGGATGAGAGTAACGAGCTGAAGCTTCAATTCAAAATTATTAGCATGGATAGTTGAATTTTGAATGCTTCTACCACAGTTTCCTGTGTTTGGATTGATGTAGGAGCCTAGAATTCTCCTCTCTTGTCCAGCAGGGTTGGCTACACCTCATCTGGCATGATTATTCACCTCTCCTTCATGATGGTTTTCCATATCATCATCCATGTTTATATTCAAGTCTTCCTCCTCTTCCTCTACACCAATAGCCTTCTTTCCTCTTGCTTCCCTCCATAATCTCAGGAAGGTTCTCTCCGGTTCACTGTCAAAAGAGGTTGAAACCTCTCTTCTACCTATCATACAAGTAGCCAAACAAGCAGCAACCAGCAAGTGAAGACTTCATAGTTAATGAAAAAGTGTGGTTAGAGCAATTGAGGCAATTAATCAAACAATTAATGAGTCAGTGGATTAATTTTGCTGGAAAGTAAGGAAATAACAAAAAATAAAGAGAAACAACTAAAATTGAAGAAAGTAAATGTAACAGCAGAAATTAAAATTCAATTAACAAAAGAAAAGAAAAATGCTCAATCTAGTTATCCTCCAATTTAGTAATTGTCAATACAAAACCAATCCCCGGCAACGGCGCCATAAACTTGATGTCCCAAAAATTGTCTCTCAACAATTTTCTACCGGCAAGTGCACCGGATTGTCGTCAAGTAAAAACTCACTATAGAGTTAGGTTGAATCCCATAGGGATTGGTTGGTTGATCAATGTTAATTAGAGAATTGTTCTAGTTGAGAGAAATCAGAATTGAATTGGTGTTGCAGAATGTAAATTAGCGGGAAACTTAAATTGCAAGAAATTAAAGTAACAGATATTAAATTGCAGAATAAAAAGAACAGAAACTTAAATTTCAAGTAATTAAAGGGCAGAAGCATAAACTGCAAGAAAATAAATGGGAATGGGGAAATTGAGCATCAAATTAAAGATAGAATGTAAAAGAATGGGTAGATCAGAGATGGGAAAGCTCATTGGGGTCATGAGATGTGATAATCCTCCGGATCAAATTCATTTTCATCTCTTCCTCAATCAATGCATTCATTGATCTCCTTGGCAATTTTAAATGATTAGATCCCAATTCCTTGGCAATCTAATCTCTCCAAGCATGAACAATTGCCCAATTCCTTGATTTAAGTGCTCATGGGAAGAGATGAAGTATGGTCACTGATTATACCACACATATTCATAGATCAAAGTGTTGGTAGGATTACATGTCACGATATCCATCCAAACCCCAATCTAATCCAATGTGAGAAAGCAATTCTAGCATGATCTCCTTATTCCTTTTCCAAGGTTCAGAGGAGATCCAATTATAAATAGCTTTTTTTCCAAGACAACTATCCAATTGGGTGAAGAACGAAAGCTTTCTGGTAAAATCAAGAGAAAAGAAAGAAGAAGAAGCATGAAAACTAACATTGATCCATTGAATTACACAGAGCTCCCTAAGCCAATGAAATGGGTTTAGTTGTTCATAGCTCTCAAAATGGAAATTAAATCTGGAAAATACATTGCAGAATTGAAAAATTGCAGAAAGAAGAAAATTGGGCAGAGTTTCAATATAGTGTGTAAGCCCCCCTAACTAACTTGAATTCTAAGCTATTTATACACTTTCTTCCATTGATCTTCAATCTCTGAATTGGGCTTTTGGCCTTAATTGGAATGGGTTGAAGTTGCTCCATTTGGCTTCCCTTGCTGTTGAGAAGAGATCTGCTTGAATTGCATTGTTCTGATGCCCACGTTTGAGCTCACGTTTGAGGGAAAACGTTGAGTCAAATGTCCTTCAGAGAAAATTGAGTTTTGGGCATTTTGAGCAATGTTTGACTCAATGTTGGAGTGCCAACATTTTCTTATCCACGCGTACGCGTGACATACGCGTGCGCATGGATGGTGCAATTTAACAGTCCACGGATATGCGTTGCCTATGCGTGTGCACGTTTGGGGCTAAAATGTTCATCCATGCGTGCGCATCTCTTATGCGTGCGCATGGATGCAAATTCCCAAACTTCAACTTTTAAAATATTTTCGACGATGTTGGCATCAGCGTTGGACCAACAACGCTCCCTCCAACATTGATTCATCCACACGTGCGCGTCATGTATGCGTGTGCATGGATTACCAATTTTCAAAATCATGATTTTGGAGCTCAGATTGTGCACGTTGGCCTCAACGTTGGACTGGCAACGTTCCCTCCAACGTTGGCCTATCCACGCGTGCGCGTCACTTACGTGTGCGTGTGGATTGTCAAAAATGCACAATCTACGCGTGCGCGTATAGCATGCGTACGCGTCGCCACCGTTTTTCCAATTTTCCAGAAAGCACTTTGTATTCAGCGTTGGAGGTAACGTTGGCTCACCAACGCTCCCTCCATCGTGGGTATCAGAATTATGCAGCAGATTTTGCTCTGCCGTCCCTCTCAACGTTTGAGACAACGTTGGTGGTCCAACTTGGCCACCAACATTTCTTCCTCCTCATCTTTTCCATGGCCATTCTTCAACCTTCTTCCATGCATTTCTTCACTTGTCATCAACCAATATATGCATCAATACCTTGCTAACATCATGAGAGATTGCATCATTCTTAGTACATAAGTAATTATGGCCCAAGTCTCATGAAATTGCATCAAAATAACCATGGTTGAATGGATCTAGGTATACATGAATTTCTAACCCAAATGATTACTTATAGCTCAAGAAAGTGCATAAAACCTAATGAAATCAAAAGAAAAAGGCTAGTGGAACTAGCCTAAGATGCCTTGGCATCACGAAGGTTGTGGGACAGTGGAGAATTGTTAGATTTAGAAATCCACTAAGTTAGATTACCCTTTTTCATTGTGGTTTTAAAGTTAAGGTTTTAAATTTATTTATGTTTTAAGCTTGAATTTTGTGATGGATATGAAGTTCTAAGATTGCCTCTAGTGTCCCGGAGTCTTATATCTTACATCAATGGGCACTGTTACCATACTGAGAACCTCTAGTTCTCATTCCATACTCTGTTGTTATTTTTTAGATGCAGGTCACAACCCACCTCGGTGAGTTTCTTAATGGTGACAGAGCGGAGGATCTTTGCTATGTTTTGGAGTCTTTTGATTATTTTGTTTAGCTTCTTTCGCTTTTGTATTTATATTTACCTTAGAGGCTTATTTTGAGGGAAATATTGTATAAGTTGTTTTACTTTCAAAACTCTGTACGTTTGCATATAACTAGCCGGCTTAAACTCTGTGGGTGGCGGCTAGATCCTTATGACTATTATACTTTGATATATCTATATATATGTCTTGGTATCTGTACATATATCTTGTGCCTCGATTAGTGTAGCTTCATGTGAATGTTTTGCGCTTCTGGAACTTTGTTTTTGAGCTTATTTCTTCATCAGGCTTCTAGAGTTATTATTTCTTTCTATATATAAATACGTATGAGCTTTAGACTTGTCATAACCTTTGATTAACCTTACCTTTACGATGCGAGATAAGACTTAGGGTAATTAGGGTGTTAGACTTTTGTTTCTTTATTTTTTCTTGCCAATTAAGTGTTTGTGATATTGCCTCACTAAGAATTACTTATTTGTGACATATGAAATTTTACTTTCTTGTGTCAGTATGTTGTTTGATACAGAACATTTTGATGAAGAATGGAGTTTCCATCATCTTTTTGTCAATCAAATTTCATGGGATACTTCTCACCACCACAAAATGATTCATATTTTGATGCTAATGGTGGTTGGGAGTACCAAGAACAAGGAATGATGGGATACTTCCGAGGGCCACAAAATGATCCATATTGTGATGCATTTAACAACTACTCAAGTTGTGGTTGGAAAAATCAAAACCAAAGAGATTTCAATGATCCATACCCCATTCATAAAGAGCCATCATCTCTTAATTTTCAAACCTCATCTCCTAATTTCTCATATCAAAATTCCTAACCACTTGAGTATGCCTTAACACAATTCCTTCTGTCAACCACAAAATCCATTTCACTATACACAAACTCCTTTTCAAAATCTACAAAATCCATTTCCCCACTCATAAAACTCATTCCACTATACGCAAACTCCTTTCAAAATTCATATCAAGTCCCTCAAAATTTCACCACAACTTATGCACCTCAACAACATCATCAGATATCCTCTCTCAAATACTCACTAAAACAAATAGCCCAGTCTAAAGCCTCAATGATCCATTGATGAATAGATTATTGATGGTATAGAATTTCTCTAATGAGATCTCGTTGCAAGTATAGTTTCTAAACTAATTAATAATCCTTTCATACAAAAATTTGGTTGTCACAAGTACAAATCCCTAAAATCTATAAACCGAAGTATTTAAACCTCGGGTCGTTCTCCCTAGGAATTGCAATAAAGTGTCCTTATTATTGGTTATGAGTTATGTTTGGGGTTTTGATAAGAGACATGAAAGATAAATGGCAAGAAAGTAAACTAATAGCTACAAAAGTCTTGGCAAGGGTTAGTGGTCAAAGATCTCTATCCCTATCACTAACCATAACATGAGAATTGGCAAGGATCAATCCCACTAAGTCATCCTCTAACTAGTAGTAAAGGAAAGTCAAGTGAGCTATATCAATCCAAGTCCATAAGTCCTAGCTCTCCACCAATTCAATTAGTGAGACCTAGAGTTAACGGCTCCCAATCATCAATTACTTGGACATTAGTAACTCAAGAGTTCCTAAGTTACCTTCCCAAGCCAAGAGCATAAAATTCTACTCTAAAATCCAACCAAGAATTTTATCAAATACTTGGAAGGCATAAAAGAAAAGCATAGTAAAATTGCAAGGAAAGTAAATCTACTCTACTCGATTGCAAGGAATTAAACAACAACAAATCAAATGAACAATAAAGGAAATCAAAATATGCATCGCATTAAAAAGAAAAGGAAGGAAAAAAAGTGCATCAACATAAAAGTAGAGAATTACAAGAATTGAAATACAAAACTAGAGAAAGGAGAAGAAGAGGAACAAGAATTGATAAAGGAAAAGTAAATCAAAGCATGAAATTAACCTAGATCTAAGAAATCCTAATCTAGATCTAACCTAATACTAATTCTAGAGAGAAGTGAGAGCTTCTCTCTCTAAAACTAACTTTCCCTTCAAAACTAATGATGACTAGGTGTGTCATCCCTCTTTAATCCTTGGGTTAAATAGCATCAGAAATGAGTTGAATTAGGCCTAAAATGCACCAAAAATCGCTGGCCACGAGTTGCACTTAAGTGAGTCATGTGCAACATCAGCGTGTATGTGTACAGTGCGCGTGTGCATCTCTAAATGCGATGCAAATATAGTAAATGTTATATCATTTTGAAGCCCCGGATGTTAGCTTTCCAATGCAACTAAAACTGCATCATTTGGACCTCTGTAGCTCAAGTTATGATCGATTAAGTGCAAAGAGGTCAGGCTTGACAGCTTTGCGATTCCTTCATTTCTTCATGAGTTCTCCATTTCTACATGCTTTTCCTTCATTCCCTCAATCCAATCCTTGCCTCCTAAATCTGAAATCACTTAACAAATATATCAAGGCATCTAATAGAATCAAGGTGAATTAAATTTAGCTATTTTAAGACCCAAAAAGTATGTTTTCACTCTTAAGCACAATTAACAGAGAATTTACAAAACCATGCTATTTCATTGGATAGATGGGGAAAAGTTGATAAAACCCTCTAAATGAAACACAAGATAAACCCTAAAAATGGGGTTTATCATCCATATCCTTGAGCTTCTAAGGGAAAAGATCAGAGAAAGGATTGAAAACTTAGAAGCCTCAAGAAGAAATCTAGAGGTGCAATTGAACCCAATGGCACAATATTTTGTTCATGAACCAACCAATGTCTTCCTTAGGCAAAGGGAAGAATACAACGCCATAAGCTTGATGAATGGAGTGGTGCATAGCAAGGAAGAGGAAGATCAAATTATGGGTGCACACGAGGAATTGGAAAAGCAAGAAAAAGAGGCCCATGTATCAAGTGTAATTCGAATGAAGGAGGAGGTTGTAGAGGCATACAAACCCAGAACTTTGACAATGACTAATTTGCGTAGGTTAGGAATTTGATTATCAAAATGGAATTGGCGTTGTAAGTATAGTCCTAACCCAACAAATGGACCATCAATCAAATATTATCACAATTTAAATCAAATATAAACCGAGAGTATTAGACTCCTGGGTCATCTTCCCTAGGAGTTGCAATGAAGTGTACAGTTATTGGCTATGAGAGAGAGCATGGGGAATTGGGAATGAAAGCAAGAGAGTAAGGGAATGTAAATAGCAAGGAAGTAACTTAGCATGCAAGGAATGTAAATGGCAACTCTTGGCAAGAATTGGGGAATTTAGGATTCCTATCCTAGTTGTGGTTCACAAACATGGCAATTGTGTGGAATCAATCCAAATTAGTCAATCCTCCTTGAGGATAAGTGAAAAGAGCATAATTGATCTCAATCCATAAGTGCTAGTCAACTCATTAATTACTTAGTGAAAGACTAGCGTCAAAGGAAACCAAACCAATTAACTATTCTCACACAATGCGGAATGGACATCCACAACTCAATTCCACCCAAATACCCAATTTCTCAACCCAGAGTGTGAAAACTACACATGCAAGAAATTAAACATCAAAGCAATTAAATGTAAGGAAAGGAAACTTCAAATTCAAGAAAACATCTTGGCAAGTAATTGAGAACTAAGGCTACCTATCCTAGCCATTGACCATAAACACAGGATGATTATGAAGAGTTAATCCTACTTAGTCAACCTTACATCGAAGGTAAGTCAAATAGACATAGTCAATTTCAATCCCTAAGTCCTATGTCAACACTAAGGGGTCACATAGAGTCAAGGGAGACCAAATCAACTAACTACTCTAATATATCAAACAAGAATGGACATCAATAACTCAAGGATCACCAAAGTCATCAATTTCAAGCCAAGAGTGTAGAAAAACTAAGTGAAAACTAAGCCAAGCATTTTATCAAACACTTGGTGTGCATGAAAATAAAATAATATTAAATTGCATTAAAAGTAAATTCCAAAATACCAAAAACAAGAAAATAACAATGACAACTAAAGAAAGCAATAAATGACATGGAAACATAAATTTGCATTAATTGAAATTAAAATAACAAAAGTGTTCATAACATGAAAATGGACCTAAAAGAGAAAGGAACAAAAGAGATGAAAAAGATAAATACAATAAAGCATAGAAACATAAATGAAACTACACTGAAGCAAGAATTAAAGTGCTGAAATTAAAAGAAAACTAAGCTAAAAACCCTAATTCTAGAGAGAGGGGGGAGCTTCTCTCTCTAGGAACTAAGAGAAAACATAACAAAAACTAAACCTAATTACCCCCCTTCATTCCTCTTCACTTTGGCCTTAAATAGCTTCAGTAAATGAGTTGGATTGGATTTTGGAGGCCCAAAAATCGCTCCCAGTGATTTGCAATTAATGACCTACGTGCATGCATGTGTGCGTATGCACGACCTATTGTGCATACGCACGGTTGCGCAGAATTCCTATCGTGCGTACGCACGACATTTGGTGCGTATGCATCTTTGCACGAAGTCACCGTTGTGCGTACGCACACATCACTGTGCATACGCATCTTTGCAGCAGTTTCCAAATCTCATTTTCTTCATGATTTCTCCCTTTTTTGATGCTCTTTCTTCACTTCTTCAACCCATACATGCCTTGAAAACCTGAAATCACTTTACAAATACATCAAGGCACCAAATGGGATTAAAGTGAATTAAAATTGATGAAATTAAGCACAAAAGAGCATGTTTTTCCTTTCAAGCACAATTTAGGAAGAAATCTCAAAAGCATGCTATTTCGATGAATAAATGTGAGTTTATGTGATGAAATCCACTCAAATCAAACCAAAATATATCGTAAAATATGGACTCATCAAACTCCGTACCCACAAAGGCTACTAGAGGTGACAAAGGAACATGCAAACTCACTCCCAAAGGAAGCAATGCAAGATCCTTCAAAAAAAAGGGAGGAAATACACCAAGGGAGTTCATAATCCAATGAAACAGAGAGTTGTATGGAGGATGACTTAAGTGAACCATCAATTCAAGAAGTTCTTGATAAAGAGGACACTCTAACCATCACACAACAACCAAGTCTAGAAATCAAAGAAGTGAAGGCAATCAAAGACATCACTCAAATAAGGATTGTAACCAAAGGCAACATCCATGAAAAAAAGAAAGTCAAAGAGCAATCCAACCCCTGCTCCAACAAGCAAGTTCACTCAACGTAACAAGAAAAGAAAGCTTGCTGGGAGGAGATCAAAACAGGGGACATCAACTTTATCTTCTTCTCCATTGAAGTCATTTCTCTTAACCAACTGGAAGAAGACGAAGAAATTCAAGAACCACATGTCAAGCTAATGACATTAAAGGAGCACTTCTTGGGAGGCAACCTAACCGTTGGTAACAATCTTCTTTCTTTATTTGCTTAGTTTTACTTTCAAATAATTTTGCATGAGATTGCATGAAATAAATTTGGTGTTTGATGAGCGGATATTTTATATGCTTTTTGGGGGTAATTTCATGTAGTTTTTAGCATATTTTAGTTAGTTTTTAGTATATTTTTATTAGTTTCTAGGAAAAATTCATATTTCTTGACTTTACTATGAGTTTGTATGTTTTTCTTTGATTTCAAGTATTTTCTGACTGAAATTGAGGGAGCTGAGCAAAAATCTGATTCAGGCTGAAAAAGGACTGCAGATGCTGTTGGATTCTGACCTCCCTGCACTCAAAATGGATTTTCTTGAGCTACAGAAGTTCAAATGGCCTGCTCTCAATTGCGTTGGAAAGTAGACATCCAGGGCTTTCCAGCAATATATAATAATCTATACTTTGCTCAAGGATAAAAGACGTAAACTGGCGTTCAACGCCAGTTCCATGTTGCATTCTAGCGTTAAACGCCAGAAATAGGTTACAAGTTGGAGTTAAACGCCAGAAACAGGTTACAACCTAGCGTTTAACTCTGGAAACAGCCTAGGCACGTGTAAAGCTCAACTCTCAGCCCCAGCACACACCAAGTGGGCCCCAGAAGTGGATTTCTGCACTATCTATCTTAGTTTACTCATTTTCTGTAAACCTAGGTTACTAGTTTAGTATTTAAACAACTTTTAGAGATTTATTTTAGACCTCATGACAATTTAGATCTGAACTTTGTAATCTTTGATGGCATGAGTCTCTAAACTCCATTGTTGGGGGTGAGGAGCTCTGCTGTGTCTCGATGAATTAATGCAATTATTTCTGTTTTCTATTCAAACACGCTTATTTCTATCCAAGATGTTCATTCGCACTTCAATATGATGGATGTGATGATCCATGACACTCATCACCATTCTTAACCTATGAACGCATGCCTGACAACCACCTCCATTTTACCTTCGATTGAATGAGTATCTCTTGGATTCCTTAATCAGAGTCTTCGTGGTATAAGCTCGAATCCATTGGCAGCATCCATGAGAATCCGGAAAGTCTAAACCATGTCTGTGGTATTCCGAGTAGGATTCAGGGATTGGATGACTGTAACGAGCTTCAAACTCACAAAGGTTGGGCGTAGTGACAGACTCAAAAGGATCAATAGATCATATTCCAACATGAGTGAGAACCGACAGATGATTAGCACTGCGGTGACAGCGCACCTGGACCATTTTCACTGAGATGACGGATGGTAGCTATTGACAACGGTGATCGACCAACATACAGCTTGCCATAGGAGGAACCTTGCGTGCGTGAAGAAGAAGGCAGGGAGAAAGCAGAGATTCAGAAGACAAAGCATCTCCAAAACTCCAACATCTTCTCTATTACTGCATAACAAGTATTTAATTCATGCTCTTTTACTTTTCACAATCCAAACTGATAATTATAATTGATATCCTGACTAAGAATTACAAAATAACCATAGATTGCTTCAAGCCAACAATCTCCGTGGGATTCGACCCTTAGTCACGTAAGGTATTACTTGGACGACCCAGTGCACTTGCTGGTTAGTGGTACGAGTTGTGAAAAGTGTGATTTACAATTCGTGCACCAAGTTTTTGGTGCCGTTGCCGGGGATTGTTTGAATTTAGACAATTGACGGTTTATTTTGTTGCTTAGATTAGGAAATTTTTTTCCTTTTTTGGTTTAGAGTCTTCTATCATTGTTTTTGGTTGAAATTTTTTTTAAATTCTTATTTTCTCTTTTAAAATTTTTCAAAAATTTTTTACAAACTAATAATTGAGTTTCCTATTTGAATTTAGTTTCATATTTTAAGTTTGGAGTCAATTTCATGTTTTTATTTTCTTTTAAATTTTCGAAATTATATTCATTGTTCATTCTTAATCTTCAAGTTGTTCTTGTTTATTTTCCTTGTTTGATCTTTAGTTTTTCTTGTTTTGTGATTTTTCTTATTTTTCTTGTACTTTTTCAAAATATCAATTTTCAAAAAAAAATTTATACATTAAATACCTTATTAAAACACTTTAAATTTATAACTCAATTGGCTAGAGCGTTGTGTTTATGTTCCTGGTAATTAGGAGTTTTCCTTTTAAAAATTTTTCAAAAATAATTTTTCTTTGATTAAATCTGGTGCCAAACTTTTAAGTTTGGTGTTCTCTAGTTATTTTTCTTTAATTTTCGAAAAGTTATTCTTAGTTTTCTAAAAGTTTTAAGTTTGGTGTTCCCTTTTATGTTCTTGAATCTTTGAATCTTGTTCTTGTTGTTCTTGTGAGTCTTCAAGGTGTTCTTGAGTCTTCTTTGTATTTTGATCTTAAAATTTTTAAGTTTGGTGTTCCTTGGTGTTTTCCCTCCAAAATTTTTGAAAATAAGGAGCATTGGATCTAAAAATTTTAAGTTTTGTGTCTTTTTATTATTTTTCTCTTTCCTCATTGAATTCAAAAATATCTTTTCCCTTTATTTTAACTGATTTTTCGAAAATTACCTTCAAAAATTCAGATTTTTATTTTAAAAATCAAATCTTTTCAAAATTCAAAATCTTATTCAAAAATCATATTCAAAAATTTTCAAATCTTTTCAATTAATTAGTCAATTCAACGTACAAATTTATTTTTATCTTCTTTTTCTTTTAATTTTCGAAATCTATATTTTATTTTCTAATTATTTTAATTTATTTTATTTCATTTTTTTCGGTTATTTTTTAATTAAATAAAACAAAAAAAATAAAAATAAAAAATAAAAATATATTTTACTTGCAATTCACATCATCTCCTTTTCTCTGCCATGGATCTAAGAGGAAATGAACAGTCTAGAAGGACTCTGGGGTCATATGCTAACCACACTACTGCTGCATATGGGAGTAGTATCTGTATACCCTCCATCAAAGCAGGCAGTTTTGAGCTAAATCCTCAGCTCATTGTCATGGTGCAGCAAAACTGCCAGTATTCTGGTCTTCCACAGGAAGAACCTACTGAGTTTCTGGCAGAATTCTTGCAAATTACTGACATAGTACGTGACAAGGAGGTAGATCAGGATGTATACAGATTGTTACTGTTTCCGTTTGCTGTAAAAGATCAAGCTCCCATCGGATCGGATCGGATACTATATCCGCATTTTTTTAGCTCGGATCGGATCAGATATCGGATATATCCGTGTAATAAAAGATTTGTTTTAAGGCCCTTTTTTTTCTGTTTTTGAAAAAAATGTCCATAAATATCATAAAATTAAAAATTAAAAATAAAATTGCAACTCAGCAATTAAAATTTATGACAACACTTGGTGAAACAACACATTAAATCAGTAATTTAACATACTAAAATAGCAACTCAACAATTCAGCACACTAAATCATACTAAAACAGCAATCCCAGCATACTAAAAACACTAAAACAGCAACTTGACAAGTTCCAATTAACACATCTCTTCTAGTCTTCCAATTGACACTATATCAGCAAGCATTCATTCCTATTAAGAAATAACGAGTGAGAAAAATTAGTAAAACATGTTGGAATAATAAATTATTATATACCAATACAATACAAGCACCATTGAATACCTAAGATGGTTGATGAGATTGCATTCCACTTTGAACTTCAGGATCTCCGACACTAGTAACTCCAGAAAATTCTATTCAATTCAACAATAACAAAATATGTCATGGTATGTCAATGCTCTAAAATGAAAGACAAAAAATGAATAATAATTAATAAAATACAAATGAACTAATTCATTATATACCTGAATCAACAGCGGCATCTCCTTCATCAAGCTCAACCAATATCTTAGCAGGCTTCAACCAATTTTGAGTGCAAATTAACGCCTCTATAGTGGTGGGACTCAGACAACTGCGATAAGTGTCAAGGACACGACCTCCTGTGCTAAAAACTGACTCAGATGCCACAGTAGAAACAGGAATGGCTAATATATCTCTAGCCATTCAAGAGAGAACACGATACCTCAAAGTCTTTCCTCTCCACCACCTCAATATATCAAATCCACTAAAATCTTCCGCCACTTCATCTTCCAAATACCTATTCATTTCATTTTTCTTCAACTCACTTAATTTTATCCTTTGAGTTTGCTTCCACTTGCTCATAGGATCTTCAATCGTAATACTATCATTCTCACTCATCTCAACACTAGGATTTGGTGTAGTATCCGAAGAAATGCTAGCATCTTGAGTGTCTTCAGGGGGTCGCAGTTTCCATATGCTATATTGCTCAAACAATTTAGCAATGATATCCTTCAATTTTCTAAAGATCCTTGAAGATTTCTCACTTTGACCATACATCTCAGACAAAGTAAACTGAATATATTCCAATTTATACCGCGGATCAAGAAAAATAGCAACAAGTAATAGATAGTTCAGAGATGGCTTGTTCACTGAAGTCAAAGGAGTAGAAGTATAAGAATGATCAGAATCATCCCAATACTTATCAAATTTAGCCTTTGTCGTTGTTGCCATTCCATTCAACACTAAATCATCACTCATAATCCATTTATTCAAAGTGCATAAAATCTTACACAATACATGGAAAAAAGTATTTGAAGTGACATTCAAAGAACTAGAGAATGAAAGCGTTGCATGATAGAAGATTTGTAAAAAATGTATAAACATACGAGCTCTACTCCAATCCTCATCACTAGGAGGCCCCCCATCATCTTCAAGGTATCTTTCAAAATGAGCATCTTCCCTAGCAAGACGAGCAAATGCCTTTTCAAATTTTTCGGCCACTTCCAACATCATATAAGTAGAATTCCACCTCGTCGGCACATCAAGAACAATAATTTGTCGACTTGTAATGTTTGCCTCATGTGCACACCTCCTAAAGGTTGCTAACCTAGACGGAGATGACTTCACAAACTTACAAGAAGTTCTAATCCTAGCAATAGATGACTGTAGATCTTTCAAACCATCACAAACAATCAGGTTTAAAATATGGGCAGCACATCTCAAATGAACAAATTCCCCACCCAACATAGTACAACCATTCCATTCTCGCATGATTTTAACCAAAGTATTTACAGCAACAAAGTTTGCACTAGCAGTATCCACAGCTCCAAAAGGGACTTAAGTTTAGTTTTTTCCTCTACATACAACTGCATACAATCCCTAGCAACTGTCATACGACTCGGAATCTTAAATTGAGGTTGCATTTCACCACAAAATCCCCTAAAACCAGTATTTTCCACAAACCTAAATGGAAGCTCATCAATTATCACCATCTTACAAAGTTCAAGCCTACACCGATCCTGATTAAAGTCTACTGCCTTTAATGTTGGTGGTTCCTCTAAATTAGAATTTTTGAACACAAGAGTTTTCTGTTTTTTATCAACATGATTTTTCGGGTTCTTCGCACAAGTTCTAATATGTTTTTTTAGGTTAGAGGTCCCATCTCTACGACTATGACATTGTAACCATTTCAAACAATGCTTACATTGAGCCTTAGTTTCCTCATCATTTTTTTGAAGTGATCCCAAACAATAGAAGGGGGTCTAGTAGACTTTCTTTTACCTGACTGGCCAGATTGTGCTGCTGTCGCCAAAGAAGGAGCATCACTTGAAGCTGGATTGGTATTTGTTTCTCCTCCCCTTGTTGATTCTTCTGGTGTAGATCCAGCGACACTAGGTGGAGTAGGAATACTCCCAACTTCAGACCCACTTGCATTAGTTGTAAGCGCTTGTTTATCAACCATTCTAATTTTCCAACACAATCCTACAGTTAAATAAGCCATAACACTATATCAGTTTACAAACAACAGACCCTCAGTGCCATATGACTTCGATTAAATAAACCATCTTAATTTTCAAACAATTAAACCTTTAAACCATATAAACCATCAGTGCCATATCTGTTCACAGTTGAATAAACCATTCAAATTTACAGATTTTATTACATAATAACAGTATAACACAATGATTCAAGTACTTTAAAATAAGCCATAACACTATATCAGTTTACAAATATTAATATTATTATCGTTATAAGAACAAACAATGAAATCAAACCATATCCTTCATAGGGTCTATGGATAGAGACAGCAAATGGGAAATCACATGGTATTGTCTTCAAGGATTACTTGACATTTGAGATATGAATCCAACATTTTTTCCCACCCTCGGAAATAAAGTTTACAAATTACATCCCATATGCTAATAACTAAATTTAAAATATTAGAATTCAGGCCATCATAGTTGACACCTTCAGAAAGAGACTTTACAAGGAATAAGTTAATAATTATGTAGCCAAAGTAATGCTTAATTTCTATCTTCCAGACTGGCTCAAAACATATCATTGGTTCTCTCTTCTCTGATGCAATACTTCTTGGATCTATTGATCATGAAATAAAGTTGATTGCTCTTAAATAAGGGACTACATTTTGTGAAAATCACTAGTAATTTGAAGTCATGAAATATTTTCCTAAAAATAGCTAACAATTTCATCAATTATTAAAACAGTTTTAAAAAGAGAAATTAAAATAAAATTAATTTACCCATAATACCTGATCAGTTGAAGAGCCGAGAGCAAAAACGATGGAGAAAAAGGATGGCTGGTCTGACTCTGACAGATTCACGAAGCTGCTTGGAGAGAACAAAAAATGATGAAAGTGACCGTGAGCACTAGAGGAGGTGACCGCACTACTGGAGGAGACCACCGACCGTGAGCGCTCCACCAGTGAAGAACGCGACCTATGAAGAACGTGTATGGAGAACGACACGATCGCCGTCCACCGCGTCGATGGAGGAGGCGACGACCGTGCAGCTGGAGCCTGGAAGAACAGTCAATGATGACCTTAGGAAACGGTGATGGACAGCGAACACTGGTGATAGAGCAAGGTAGAGCCGATTAGAGATTAGAAGGAGAGCCAGAGTTTGAGAGTCTGAGTAAGTGAGTGAGGATCTGAGATTGAGAAGAGAGTCCAGAGTTCAGAGAGTGAAAGAACCAAAGAGGTGAGGAGCGCCGTAATGAGGGATTTAGGGTTAGGTCACAATAACATAACATTAGCTATTTATATGATGTGTCATGTGCAGATCTGTGCGGATCTGCGGATCTGATCTGCGGGTATCACTGCCAAATCCGCGATCCGATCCTACCACAGTGCGGATCGGATCTGATCCGTTCCGATGACTCTGCGAATCGGATAATATCCGCGAAATTCGGATCGGATGCGGATAATTACCGCGGATCTGCGGATATTATCTGATCCATGTGCAGCCCTACCCACAGCAAGCATAAGGACATGGAAACAGTTATCAGACAAATTCCTGAATCAATATTTCCCTCCAAAAAGGATGACACAGCTAAGGCTGGATATCCAAGGCTTTAAACAAGAGGAAGATGAATCCCTTTATAATGCCTGGGAAAGGTACAGAGGGATGCTAAGGAAATGCCCCTCTGAAATGTTTTCAGAGTGGGTGCAGTTAGACATCTTCTACTATGGGCTTACAGAAGGAGCTCAGATGTCCCTAGACCACTCAGCTGGTGGATCTATACACATGAGGAAAACTATTGAAGAGGCTCAAGAGCTTATTGATATAGTTGCCAGAAACCAGCATCTGTACATAAGTAATGGGTCCTCTAGAACAAGTTGCTGAACTCAATCAACAATTGTGCTTTCTAACAAAACAGCTAGCAGAATTCAAGGAGATGCTTCAAGACACTAAAAATGATAATAAAAATATGGAGGCACAATTGAATCAGACAAAACAGCAGTTATCAAAGCAGATAACAGAAGAGTGCCAGGCAGTTCAATTAAGAAGTGGGAAAACAATAAATACCTCGCTTCAGAGCAGCAGAAAGCAAGGAAAGAACAACTGACAGAGGATGAGCAAAATATCATCCAAAATCCCTCTGAGGACAGTAAGAGCCCAGAGAGGAATGATTCTGGCGCTCAAACGCCAGAAAAGGATGGAGAGCTGGTGTTGAACGCCCAACCCATGCTCAGTTCTGGCGTTCAAACGCCACAAACAAGTAAGGAGTTTGCGTTAAACGCCCAAAGGAAGCTCAGTTCTGGCGTTCAAATGCCAGGAACAGGCAAGGAGTTGGCGTCCAATGCCAATCCAGCTTCCACCCCTGGCATTCAAAACCTAATCATGTGAAATATTCTTAATAAAATATCTAAAATTACTATTTTTTCAGGTTATAATATTGAAATTGAAGGAAGTAAAACCTTATCACCGATAGTTGACCATCGCATTCCTTGAATACCCACACTAGGAGGGCATGAACCCAATGAAAACTCCTGCAGCTCGACTCTTTCCCTAAATTTTTATAATTGGCATCGAGTTAATTGGCTTCTTATAGTGCATAATTTGCATCATATCATATTTTAATGTAATTACTTCACACAACAGTATATAAAATACAGTATGATGCATCTGAGAACAAATAAATAACTTACCTAGCCTTTGCCATATCTTCCTCAAGGCATCTCACACACTCTGCAACTTTTTCCAAGGACTTCTTAGCCACTTCCTTTGATAATGAAAACAATATATATTACAAACCTTCAATACAGAAAACTCAGGAATAAAAACTTAAACTTAATTAAGTTTTAGTCGTTGAGATGATAAAAAAAATCATATAAAGTGGGACATTGATTTATATACTGTATACAAGGATAACTAGAGAAGCAGAAGGCTAAACTCCCCTTGCAGAACTAACAAAAGCTAATATCGTGAACTATAAATAGTTAAATGGGCTTGTTCACATTTCAACTTTCAAGCTCAAAGGGTTTATGCATGAGAGGACATCATATATGTTCTTAATGAACATTTGGGAGAGTGGGTTCAAAATAGAAATATGGAATTGAAACATTATTTCCGAGAGTCAAAACATCTACTTTACCTGTGAACTATCAATTAAAGCAGCAAGGTCATTTCTACCAACATCTTTGACAACTGAAAGATATGCAAAGAGCATTCAATTAACAATACGTATAGTAGTTGCATCTAAAAAGTAATGTAAAATGCTTATAGTTTTCTTAGGAAACCATTCAATTAACTTTGGCTCTTATCCACACTACACTCTTACTTTCAAAATATTCACTTGACAATTGCAAGTTTTCTGTGTTACCATTTCATACAAAATTGCTGCTTCACTTGAAGTGTTTTATTGACAACACCACCCTTTATTAGAAAGGAAATTTGAAAAAGAAAAAAAATTTAACATAGGGCCTTTTCTACACCACTTGATAACCTCAAAGTTGTGCATTGCAAATTCAAAAGTTTTGGGTGTAAAGTGCATGTGAGCTTAAAGTTCAGAGAGGTTAAATTACTTTTTTCACTAAAAATAAAAAAAAATTTACTCTTCTAGGAATACCCAAGAAATGGGTATATCAGTACAAATACAATATCGATATGACAACCATTTTACATTCTTTGTGCCAACATTCTCAAAGCAATATAAACACATGAAAGGAAGATTATACAGGACTTACTGCTAAGCTTGAACAAACATAGTCTGTAAGTGCAAAATCATAAAGCAAATGCAAAATAAAAAAGAAAACTCTTAACATAGTAAGAAGCAAAATTTACAAAAGATTGTAGAACTCCAAAAATCAGAACAACAAACCCTCAAAAAAACTGCAAAACCAGAAAATTCATACACACCAGGAAAAAGTGTGGCTGAATAGGTATTTTTCTTGTAGTGATTTAACATAAATTTTAGGGGCTAAATCATGATACGACAAAGTTAACAGCTTCCCAATACTAACACAAAACAATTGATTATAAATTTAAAGCCACTAAACTTGTCCTATTACCTTGTTCCCGTGGCTTTTAGCAGTATCACTTTCATCACTCCCTCAAAAACCAATTTGAAGCACCAAAGCAATTCCCAATTTTCTGGCTTCTATCTGCATAAGATTGAATAAGTTAACAACACTTGACTAGGCTCAAACTCAGATAACTATTAGTGTATTGAGATTTGCTTACCTCCTATTCCTCATACAACTTCTAATTCACACTCTATTATCACAAGATCAGAATCAGGAAACCAAAAACCAAGAACCTTTACTGTTTCTATTACCTGGGAGAGGTACTTTTCAACTAAGGTAATTAGCCATAGTTTAAAGAAATTTAACATTCAGTTATAATTTACAAGAAGCCTTAGACCAAGAAGTCCATGCTATGCTTTCAATTAGTGAACTGTGGAGTAACCAACATAATAATGTCTCAAACCTATCTTACAACAGTTTTGAAGGGATCTTACTTGTAATAATATTTGAAATGATTCATCTGAAATAATTAGATCTTTCTTGTAATAAAATTTTTGGTAATATACCAGAAGGGATCTCTGCTTTAACTGATATAAGACTTCAAAGGAATCAAATTAGTGGTCAATGAGATTTTAAGCTACTACAAGGTAGAATGCATCTCGTAAACTATGTATTCATGGGACAAGTTCTCATTTTATTAGATTGAATGATTGATTATAAACTGAAAAATATTAGCTCAAATATGAATGCTTTATCAAACTTGAATTCAGATTTCAGTAAACAACAACTGAATCACTTGAACTAAACCAAACTTGAGATTTCACTGATAACAGGCAATTAGTGTACCAAACCCCCAAATTAAAAACCCTAAATTGGAACCCTAAACCTCCAATTTCAGAACCAAATGAAAATCTATAAATACCTTCTCGACAATGGTGAGCAGAGAGAACGATGATGCTAGGCGCGCGGCGACGGTCGGCACAGAGACAACAAGCGTGAGATGCAACGGTGAGAGCAGAGACAATTTGGTTGAGCGGCGGCAGTGAGCGCAGATACGACGATGGTGACCAATGATGGTGAGAGCAGAGACCACGAAGGTAGATAAACGGTCTGGGCGGCGCGCTACGATCAGTGCAAGAGGGCGACTTAGCTTGGAGCGACAGTCAGTGGTTAGTGGTGAGTGGTGTGTGGCGGTGAGTGGTGAGTGGGGGTCAGTGGTGACTGGGGTTTCCGATTTGCGATGCAGGAGGGTTTTCTGAGGGTGATGACGATGAGGTTTTCTTCTAAACACGGGTGAAATGGTTCTTTGTGAGCTGATGAGTGTATGTGAGCTGAGTGTATGACGATGAGGGTTTTTCTTTGTGAAAGGTGAAATGGTTTTCTTCTCTTGGAGGGAAAATTTTCACTAAGTGTGAGCTGGATAAAAAATTAAAAGGGAAAAAATTTACAAGTGTTAAGAGGGAAAAAATTTACAAGTGTTAAAGTTTTTAGTTCTAGATACATTAGGCATCACTTTTAAAATGTATCCAAAACTTAATAAATAGGCTACCCTCTAAAAGCGTTCCCTTTGATACGAAAAGTGAATCTATAGGTATCAATCTACGGCTACGCTTTATAAGTGATTTCTATAATACCTAAGGCTACACTTTTTAAATGATGACATAATTGTGTATTCTTTTCTCTTATAAAAAGGCAACACGGGGAAAAGCGTAGCCTATTCATAGAATAGGCTACGCTTTTCAAATGTAGTTTAAAAGAAGTGTGGCTGAATGGGTATTTTTCTTATAGTGTTTGAACCAGGACAGAAGGTTCTGCTGTTTAACTCTAGGCTCAGGCTATTCCCCGGGAAACTGAAATCCCGGTGGAGGGGACCATATGTGATTACTAGTGTGTCACCATATGGCTATGTGGAGCTTCAAGACATTGATTCTAATAAGAAGTTCATTGTTAATGGATAGAGAATCAAATATTATCTTGAAGGCAATGTTGAGCAAGAATTCTCAAGGCTGAGGCTAGATTAAAAAAGCTCAGCAAGGTCCAGCTAAAGACAATAAAGAAGCGCTTGCTGGGAGACAACCCAGCCATTAGCAAAACTCTTTCTGTTATTTTATTTTATTCTATTCTTTATTTTATTTATTTTTAAAGCATATAAGTTCAATATTAACAAGGTAAAGAATCAATTGCATAAGTTCACAGGCCTACAAAAGGATTCAGAGCACAAAATAGGAAAAAGGAGCTCACTGGTAAGAAAACGCCAGTAAGAGTTATAATTGGGCGTTAAACGCCCAAAAGGAGCATCTACTGGGCGTTTAATAGCAGTAGAGATAGCCATCTGGGCGTTAAACGCCAGACAGAAGTAGCTTCTAGGCGTTTAACGCCAGATTTACAGCATCTTGGGCGTTCAGAAAAATGCCCAGTAACAAAGGAGTTTCTGGCGTTTAACAACAGTTGGGCGTTAAACGCCCAGACCAAGCACCAAGTGGGCGTTAAACGCCCAAAACATGCAGTAGTTGGGCGTTTAACGCCAGGATTGTGGGGAGTAGGCAATTTCGTTTTCAATTCAAATTTTTTCCATTTTTTTTTGTTTCAATTCATGATTTTTTGCACAAACATGTTACAAATCCTAATTTTTCAAATCCTTTTTCAAAAGATATCAAATGTATCATAATTCATAAACCCTTTTTTTTAATCCTCTTCAAATTATTTTCAAATTCTTTTCAAAATAAATCTATCTCTTTTCCTGCTACAATCTTTTCAACTCATCAATATCTTTTCCAAATCTTCACAACATCTTTTTCAAAACAAAGCTATCTTTTTCAAATATCTTTCATATTGTTCATATCTTTTAAATTTTAAAGTGCATCCTTTTCCTATCATACTTATCTTTTACAAATCATATCTTTTATCATATCTTCTTCAAAATTTTCGAAATCCCTCCCCCCTTCCCTTTAAATCCTAGTTCGGTCTCCCCCCACCTCCACAATTCGGACTTGGCTCTCCTCCTATCCCTCTCCTTTCTTTTCTTTTACTTGAGAACAAGCAAACCTCTAAGTTTGGTGTGTTTATCCGTGATCACTAAGCCAATACCCACTAAGATCATGGCTCCTAAAGGAAAACAAATCAACTCAAGAGGCAAGAAAGAGAATATTCCAAAACCACTTTGGAATCAAGGAAAGTTCTTAACTAAAGAACATTCAGACCATTACTACAAAATAATGGGTCTAAGGTCAGTGATCCCGGAAGTTAAATTTGATCTGAAAGAAGACAAATATCCGGAGATCCAAGAGCAAATTCGAAACAGGAGCTGGAAAGTCCTAGCTAATCCTGAAACAAAGGTGGGAAGAAACATGGTTCAGGAATTCTACGCAAATCTATGGCAGACGGACAGGCAGAGAATAGCGGGAACCGCATTCTATGACTATAGAACTCTGGTCAGAGGGAAGATTATTCACACCCACCCTGACAAAATAAGGGAGATCTTCAAGCTGCCTCAACTGCAAGATGACCCAGACTCCTTTAATAGGAGAATGATGAGATCAAACCTGAACTTGGACAAATTCCTAGAGGACATATGTCTCCCTGGAGCTAAATGGACAACCAACACAAAGGGTTCCCCGAACCAACTCAAAATAGGAGATCTTAAACCAGTCGCCAAAGGCTGGCTGGACTTCATTGGGCGCTCTATACTGCCCACTAGCTACCGCTCTGAAGTCACCATCAGAAGAGCAGTAATGATTCATTGCATTATGCTGGAAAAAGAAGTGGAAGTTCATCAGCTGATTGCTTGTGAGCTTTACAAAATTGCAAACAAGAACTCCAAAGATGCCAGATTGGCTTATCCAAGCTTGGTCTCTCTGTTATGTAAAGATGCTGGGATAAAAATGGGAGTAGATGAGTACATCCCAGTTGAGCTACCAATCATCAAAAAGTCTATGGAAGGACAACAAGTGCAGGACGACCCCATCAAGAGGAGAGCACAGGAGTTCCTCCCAGAAATCCCTCAAATTGAATACTGGGAGCGCCTAGAAGCATCTGTCACCAAGTTGCAAGAAGCTGTGGATCAACTGAAAGAAGAACAGCAAAATCAAAATAGCATGCTTTGCAAACTGCTTAGAGAACAAGAAGAGCAAGGGCGTGAACTGAAGGAACTGAAGCGCCAGAAGCTATCTCTTGAAGAGCCAAGCACTCCACAGACTAAAGAGGCATCCACCTCCCAAATTCAAGGTTGTTGAGTTCTAATCTTAGCCTTAACTCTGTGATAATTGTTCTTATTAGAAATTTACCTTAGAAGTTATATATGAGTAGTAGTAATTAGTATCTCTATTTTGATTTTATCTCCAATTAAGCTATAATTTATTTTTCTCATCATCATCAAACATGAAAAAAATAGCAGATTTTTATTATAAGGAGGCAATATTTTTTTCGAGTTCTTAATAAGGAAAATTCTAATTATCTATATGTGGTGGCAATGTTTTTGTCTTCTAAATGAATGCCTGAACATTGCATATTTTTTATATTGAATTTTATGAATGTTAAAATTGTTGGCTCCTGAAAGAATGATGAAGAAGAGAAATGTTATTGATGATCTGAAAAATCATGAAATTGATTCTTGAAGCAAGAAAAAGCAGCAAAAAAAAAAGAGAGAAAAAAGAGAAAGAGAGAAGAAGAAGGAGCAGTAGAAAAAGCCAGTAGCCCTTAAAACCAAAAGGCAAGGGTAAGAAGGATCCAAGGCTTTGAGCATTAATGGATAGGAGGGTATAAAAGGAATAAAATCCTGGCCTAAGCGGCTAAACTAAGCTGTCCCTAACCATGTGCTTGTGGCGTGAAGGTGTCAAGTAAAAACTTGAGACTGAGCGGTTAAAGTCGAGGTCCAAATCAAAAACAGAGTGTGCTTAAGAACTCTGGACACCTCTAATTGGGGACTTTAGCAAAGCTAAGTCACAATCTAAAAAGGTTCACCCAGTTATGTGTCTGTGGCATTTATGTATCCGTTGGTAATACTGGAAAACAAAGTGCTTAGGGCCACGGCCAAGACTCATAAAGTAGCTGTGTTCAAAAATCAACATACTAAACTAGGAGAATCAATAATACTATCTGAATTCTGAGTTCCTATGGACACCAATCATTATGAATTTCAAAGGATAAAGTGAGATGCCAAAACTGTTCGGAAACAAAAAGCTACTAGTCCCGCTCATCTAATTAGAATCTGAGCTTCACTTAAAACTCTGAGATATTATTGCTTCTCAAATTCTTTTTATCCTATTTTATTTGTCTAGTTGCTTGGGGGCAAGCAACAGTTTAAGTTTGGTGTTGTGATGAGCAGATATTTTATACGCTTTTTGGGGGTAATTTCATGTAGTTTTTAGCATATTTTAGTTAGTTTTTCGTATATTTTTATTAGTTTCTATGAAAAATTCATATCTATGGACTTTACTATGAGTTTGTGTGTTTTCTGTGATTTCAGGTATTTTCTGACTGAAATTGAGGGAGCTGAGCAAAAATCTGATTCAGACTGAAAAAGGACTGCAGATGCTGTTGGATTCTGACCTCCCTGCACTAGAAATAAATTTTCTAAAGCTACAGGATTTCAAATAGTGTGCTCTTAATTGCGTTAGAAAGTAGACATCTAGGGATTTCCAGCAATATATAATAGTCCATACTTTGCTCAAGGATAAAGGACGTAAACTGGCATTCAACGCCAGTTCCATGTTGCATTCTGGCGTTAAACGCCAGAAACAGGTTACAAGTTGGAGTTAAACGCCAGAAACAGGTTACAACCTGGCGTTTAACTCTGAAAATAGCCTAGGCATGTGTAAAACTCAAGTCTCAGCCCCAGCACACACCAAGTGGGCCCCAGAAGTGGATTTCTGCACTATCTATCTTAGTTTACTCGTTTTCTGTAAACCTAGGTTACTAGTTTAGTATTTAAACAACTTTTAGAGATTAATTTTAGACCTCATGACAATTTAGATCTGAACTTTGTACTCTTTAACGGCATGAGTCTCTAAACTCCATTGTTGGGGGTGAGGAGCTCTGCTGTGTCTCGATGAATTAATACAATTATTTCTGTTTTCTATTCAAACACGCTTGTTTCTATCTAAGATGTTCATTCGCACTTCAATATGATGGATGTGATGATCCGTGACACTCATCACCATTCTCAACCTATGAATGCGTGCCTAACAACCACCTCTGTTCTACCTTCGATTGAATGAGTATCTCTTGGATTCCTTAATCAGAGTCTTCGTGGTATAAGCTAGAATCCATTGGCAACATTCTTGAGAATCCGAAAAGTCTACACCTTGTCTGTGGTATTCCGAGTAGGATTCAGTTATTGGATGACTGTGACGAGCTTTAAACTCACAAAGGTTGGGCGTAGTGACAGACGCAAAAGGATCAAAGGATCCTATTCCAAGATGAGTGAGAGCCGACAGATGATTAGCAGTGCGGTGACAGCGCACCTGGACCATTTTCACTGAGAGGACGGATGGTAGCCATTGACAACGGTGATCCACCAACATACAGCTTGCCATAGGAGGAACCTTGCGTGCATGAAGAAGAAGGCAGAGAGAAAGCAGAGATTCAGAAGACAAAGCATCTCCAAAACTCCAACATCTTCTCCATTACTGCATAACAAGTATTTAATTCCTGCTCTTTTATTTTTCGCAATCCAAACTGTTAATTATAATTGATATATCCTGACTAAGAATTACAAAATAACCATAGATTGCTTCAAGCCAACAATCTCCGTGGGATTCGACCCTTACTCACGTAAGGTATTACTTGGACGATCCAGTGCACTTGCTGGTTAGTGGTACGAGTTGTGAAAAGTGTGATTTACAATTCGTGCACCAGTGTTGCCATGATTTGATTTCCAATATTCACTAGGTACATGCATTATTTTCAAATGAAAGTGTCATACTAAGTTTGATGTTACCACTTATTTTTCATGTTATGTACCATGCACAACCCACTTGTTATTGCAATCACATTGTCTCTGTTTCTTTGGCCTTTATTGCTATCTTTAATTTTGCTTGCTCAAACACATGCATTAAGTACATCATTATTTTAAGACATTCAGGATTAACCATAAATTCCATTACCACTATTTTATTTGATGCTTGAGGAAAACTAATCATTCCAAGTTTGGTGTTGAAGGAAGAGAATAGGAGGAAAAAGACAACAATGAAGATGAACTACAAGGTGGTTAAGTTCCTTTTCCTCTTATTTGTTCTCTGTACATTCAATTGTAAGCATGATTGTCTTCTTTTTCCTTTATATGCATGTTTGTTCATCCTCTAAATAAGCATAGTTTAATTTGAATTGTAACATACTGATTTTACATCATAATTACCATCTTGAAATTTATAAGTCAAAGAAATTAAGTATCATGATCATAAACAAACAAGGTAATTAAAGAAGAAGCTAGCATGAGTATATGAGTATTGGAAGGCTAGTATGATTATTCTAGCTCAACACATTTGAATTTGCTTGATTGAAGTTTTCATCTGGAATATTTTATGAAATTTTTGAAATTTTGAAAACCTTGAAGAAGCAAATGAATTAAGTCACATAAAGAAAAAGGGAAAGAATGAGAAAGTTAAAGGCTCTGAGTGCCAATGACAATTCATTAGTCAAGTACTTGTGGTGTTTATGCATCAAGAAAAAAGCTTGAGAATAAAACACTTAAAGTCAAGGCTAGTCTCAAGTGCAAAGCACTTCCTCAAAGTGCAAGGCTCTGAGCATCAATGATTCGAGAGTAAAGAAAAGAAACAAAAGCAAAGCTTAAAGAGTCCTCTACTTACATGATTGTGGTGCTTATGTATCAAGTGGTAATACTTGAAAACAAAGAATTTAGAGTCGAAACTCAAAACAAATGGTGCAAAGCACCCAATAAGCTAAGCTAAGAAAAGATAACAAGCTTGTTTCAAGGAAGGAATATAAAGAAAAGATTTCATAAAGTGAGCTAGATAGAAATATCAATCATTTAAATTTCTTTTGTGATTGTTACATACATAGTAAACTAGCCAACCATGAACATTTAATTACTATTCTTCTCACCTTGGATTGTCAAATTGTCTTGCATGATTCTTTATTTGCTTGAGGACAAGCAAAGTTTAAGTTTGGTGTTGTAATGCATGTGCATCATGTTGTTTTTTCTATGCTTTTTCATATTAAAAATTTATTCATTATGCTTAATTATTGAGTATTTTGGTGCTTAAGTTGTATATTATTTTGATCTCTTTGATTTGATTAATTTTGTAGGAAATAACAAAAAAGAAGCAAAAAGCACAAAACAAGCTCAAAAGAAGAAAAGAGAAGATTTTGGCACACTTTGGAGGTAGGACACGCTTTGGAACCTTAGGCCACGAATAAGGAAGCATGCATCGTTTCAAACGCTAAGTTAATAAAGCGTTTTCTTTATCAAACGCCTTCGATAATTAAGGCAAGGCCACTCATAAGGGGCGTTTTCAACGCCCTTAAATGGCACCTAAAATGCCAAGTACTTCACCTCCACGGGCACCAAACCTGGTGCCTCAATGCCACCTTGTTCTTGGTGTTTGCAATGTCATTTAGTGCAGTCTAAAACGCCACCTACTTGACCTCTCGGAGGAACCAACTTGGAACCCCAATTCTAGCTTTGCTGCTAGTGTTTGAGACTTGAGCTAGTGGCGTGTCAAACACCACTCATTTGTCCTCCAGGGGGCACCAACTTGGTGCCCCAATCTCACCTTGTAGTTGGCATTTGAGACTTGATTTAGTGGCATCAGAAACACGACTCATTTTCCTTCCAGGGGGCACCAACTTGGTGCCCCAAGATTAGTGCCCATAATGGCAACCTGACCTCTTCATACTCCAACGTGAATAACTTGAGCTACAAAGCTCCAAATGAGTTGATTCCAGTGTCATTAGAAAGTTGAATTCAAGAGCTTTCCAACTATATATAACATTGGATAGTGGACTGATGAGCAGATATTTTATACACATTTTAGTGGTATTTTCATATAGTTTTTAGTAGGATTTAGCTACTTTTTAGTATAATTTTATTAGTTTTTATGTAAAAATCATATTTTTGGACTTTACTATGAGTTTGTGTATTTTTCTATGATTTCAGGTAATTTCTGGCTGAAATTGAAAGACCTGAGAAAAAATTTGATTCAGAGGCTGAAAAGGGACTAAAGGTGCTGTTGGATTCTGACCTACCTGCACTTGAAATGGATTTTCTGGAGCTAAGAAAACCTAATGAGCTACAAAAACCGTACCATGCCCGAGTTTTGACGACGCAAACTGGCATTTAAATGCCAACTTTCTGCCCTATTCTAAAGTTAAACGCCAGAAACAGGTTACAAACCAGAGTTAAACGCCACAAACAAGCTGCAACCTGGCGTTTAACTCCAAAAGAAGCATCTACACGTGTAAAGCTCAATGCTCAGCCCAAGCACACACCAAGTGGGCCCCAGAAGTGGATTTCTGTACTATCTATCTTAGTTTACACATTTTCTATAAACCTAGGTCACTAGTTTAGTATAAAAACTACTTTTAGAGACTTACTATGTACCTCATGACATTTCACATCTGAATTTTGTATCTTCTACGGCATGAGTCTCTAAACCCCATGGTTGGGGGTGAGGAGCTCTGCTGTGTCTCGATGAATTAATGCAATTACTACTATTTCTCATTCAATCACGCTTGTTTCTATTCTAAGATATTCATTCGCACTTTAACATGATGAATGTGATGATCCATGACACTCATCACCATTCTCAACCCATGAACGTGTGCCTGACAACCACTTCCGTTCTACTTTAGATTGAATGTATATCTCTTGGGTTCCTCGTTCATGAGTTTGACTGGCTCTCCTAACAACAGAGCATTCAAATCCATGAGATCAGAGTCTTCATGGTATAACCTAGAATAAATTGGCAGCACTCTTGAGATCCAGAAAGTCTAAACCTTGTCTGTGGTATTCTGAGTAGGATCCGGGAAGGGATGACTGTGACGAGCTTCAAACTTGCGAGTGTTGGGCGTAGTGACAGACGCAAAAGGATCAATGGATCCTATTCCAACATTTTAGTTGTGCGAAATTGCAAAAGTGTGATTGTGATTTCGTGCACCAAGTTTTTGGCGCTGGTGCCGGAGATTGTTCGAGTTTAGACAACTGACGGCTTATTTTGTTGCTTAGATTAGGAAAATTTTTTTCTTTTTGGTTTAGAGTCTTCTATTATTATTTTTGGTTAAAATTTTAAAATCCTTATTTTATTTTATTTTCTAACTTCATGATTTAGTCTTCTGTTTGAGTTTAGTTTCATATTTTAAGTTTGGTGTCAATTGCATAAGTTTATTTTTCTTTCAATTTTTTTTGAATTATTAGTGCTTAGAGTACAAAAATTTTTAAGTTTGGTGTCTTTTGTGTTTCTGTTTTCTTAAAAATTTTTCAAAAGTTACTTTTGGTGTTCATCTTGATATTCAAAGTTTTCCTGTTTTTTTTTCTCTATTTTGATCTAAAAATTCTAAGTTTGATGTCATTTTATTGTTTTTCTCTTTCCTCATTAATTTCAAAATTATCTTTTCTCTCTATCTAATTGAATTTTCAAAATTCTCATTCAAAAATTCAGATTTCTATTTTAAAATTTTTTATTTTTTCCTGTTTTAGTTTTAAAATTTGAAAATTCAAAATCTTTTTCAAAAATCATATCCAAAGTTTTTCAAATCTTCTTAATTAAGCAATTAATTTGGTTTTCGAATTTATTTTTCCTTTTTTTTACTTTTCGAAATCTATATTTTAATTTTTAATTACTTTATTTTATTTTATTTTTATTTTTTTTTTTATTATTCATTTTTTAATAAAATAAAAAATAAAAATATATTTTATTTGCAATTCATATCAATTCCCTTTCCTCCATCATGGACTTAAGTGGAAATGAACAGTCTAGAAGGACTCTGGGGTCATATGCTAATCCCATTACTGCTGCATACGGGAGTAGTATCTGTATACCTCCCATCAGAGTAAGCAATTTTGAGCTAAATCCTCAGCTCATTGTCATGGTGCAGCAAAATTGTCAGTATTCCGGTCTTCCATAGGAAGAACTTACTGAGTTTCTAGCACAGTTCTTGCAAATTGCTGACATAGTACGTGACAAGGAAGTAGATCAGGATGTCTACAGATTATTACTATTTCCATTTGCTGTAAAAGATCAAGCTAAGAGGTGGTTAAATAACCAACCTACAGCAAGCATAAGAACATGAAAACAGTTATCAAACAAATTCTTGAATCAATATTTCCCTCAAAAAAGAATGACACAGCTAAGGCTGGACATCCAAGGCTTTAAACAAGAGGATGATGAATCCCTTTATAACACCTGGGAGAGGTACAAAAGGATGCTAAGGAAATGCCCCTCTGAAATGTTTTCAGAGTGGGTGCAATTAGACATCTTCTACTACGGGCTTATAGAAAAAGCTCAGATATCTCTAGACCACTCAGCTGGTGGATCTATACACATGAAAAAGACTATTGAAGAGGCTCAAGAGCTTATCGATATAGTTGCTAGAAATCAGCATCTGTACATAAGTAATGAGTCCTCCATGAAAGAAGAAGCTAAGGCAATATCAACTGACTTTAGTCCTCAGGAACAAGTTGCTGAACTCAATCAGCAACTATCTTCTATAACAAGGCAGTTAGCAGAATTTAAGGAGATGCTACAAGAAACCAAAATTGCAAACAAGGATATGGAATCACAATTGAATTAGACAAAATTGCAGTTATTAAAACACATAACAGAGGAGTGCCAACCAGTTCAATTAAGAAGTGGAAAATATTAAATATCTCAACTCAAAGCAGCAGAAAGCCAAGAAAGGAACAGCTGACAGAGGATGAGCACCTGCTACCCAAAATCCCTCTAAGGACAGTAAGAGCCCAGAGTGGAATAAGTCTGGCATTCAAACGCTAGAAAAGGGTGAAAAACTGGCGTTAAACGCCCAATCCATGTCCAGTTCTGGCGTTCAAATGCCAGAAAAGGGTAGAAATCTGGCGTTAAATGCCCAATCCACGTCCAATCCTAGCATTCAAATGCCAATGAGGGATCAGACACCTGCAAGTGCTGATAATAACTCCCTCAAGAAGGCTTCTCAACCTGCCTCTATAGGAAATAAACCTACAACAACTAAGGTTGAAGAATATAAAGCCAAAATGCCTTATCCTCTGAAACTCCGCCAAGCGGAACAGGAAAAACAATTTGCCCACTTTGCAGACTATCTCAGGACCCTTGAAATAAAGATTCCGTTTGCAGAGGCACTTGAGCAAATACCCTCTTATGCGAAGTTCATGAAAGAGATCTTAAGTCATAAGAAGGATTGGAGAGAAACAGAAAAGTTTTTCTCACTGAAAAACGCAGTGCAGTCATCCTAACAAGCTTATCAGAAAAGCTTAAGGATCCCGGAAGCTTTATGATACCATGCACATTAGAGGGTACTTGTACCAAGACAGCTCTATGTGACCTTGGGGCAAGTATCAATCTAATCAATGCATCCACTATCAGAAAGCTTGGCTTGACTGAAGAGGTCAAACCAACCCAGATATGTCTTCAACTTGCTGATGGCTCCATTAAATATCCATCAGGCATAATTGAGGACATGATTGTCAAGGTTGGGCCATTTGCCTTTCCCAGTGACTTTGTAGTGCTAGAGATGGATGAGCACAAGAGTGCAACTCTCATTCTAGGAAGACCCTTCCTAGCAACTGGACAAACCCTCATTGAAGTCTAAAAAGGGGAAGTGACCTTGAGAGTCAATGAGGATGAGTTCAGGCTGAATGCTGTTGATGCAATGAAGCATCCAGACACATAAAAAGATTGCATGAGTGTTGATATTATTGACTCCCTAGTAGAGGAGATCAACATGGCTGAGAGTCTCGAATCAGAGCTAGAAGACATCTTTAAAGATGTTCTGCCTGATCTGGAGGAATCAGAGGAAATAAAAGAGCCTCTGAAAATTCCTCAGGAAGAGGAGAAACCTCCTAAACCCGAGCTCAAACCACTACCACCATCCCTGAAATATGCATTTCTGGGAGAAGGTGACACTTTTCCGGTGATCATAAGCTCTGCTTTAAATCCACAGGAAAAGAAAACACTAATTCAAGTGCTAAGGACACACAAGGCAGCTCTTGGGTGGTCCATAAGTGATCTTAAGGGCATCAGCCCAGCAAGATGCATGCACAAGATCCTATTGGAGGACGATGCTAAGCATGTGGTTCAACCACAAAGGCGGCTAAATCCAGCCATGAAGGAGGTGGTGCAGAAAGAGGTCACCAAGTTACTGGAGGCTGGGATTATTTATCCTATTTCTTATAGCCCCTGGGTGAGCCCTGTCCAATTTGTCCCCAAGAAGGGAGGCATGACAGTGGTTCATAATGAAAAGAATGAACTGGTTCCTACAAGAACAATTACAGGGTGGCGTATGTGTATTGATTACAGAAGGCTCAATACAGCCACCAGGAAGGATCACTTTCCTTTACCATTCATAGACCAGATGCTAGAAAGACTAGCAGGTCATGAATACTACTGCTTTTTGGATGGCTATCCAGGTTACAACCAAATTGCAGTAGATCCTCAGGACCAAGAGAAAACAGCATTCACATGTCCTTCTGGAGTGTTTGCCTACAGAAGGATGCCTTTTGGTCTGTCCAATGCACCTGCAACCTTTCATAGGTGCATGCTCTCTATCTTCTCTGATATGGTAAAAAATTTTCTGGAAGTCTTCATGGATGACTTTTCAGTATTTGGAGACTCATTCAGCTCCTTCCTTGACCATTTAGCACTTGTTCTGAAAAGATGCCAAGAGACCAACCTAGTTTTTAACTGGGAAAAATGTCACTTTATGGTGACTAAAAGGATTGTCCTTGGGCATAAAATTTCAAACAAGGGAATAGAGGTGGATCAAGCTAAAGTAGAAGTAATTGAAAAATTACCACCACCTGCAAATGTTAAGGCAATTAGAAGCTTTCAGGGGTATGCAGGATTCTATAGGATGTTTATAAAGGATTTTTCAAAAATTGCAAAACCTCTAAGCAATCTACTAGATGCTGACATGCCATTTGTGTTTGACACAAAGTGTCTGCAGGTGTTTGAAATTCTGAAAGCTAAGCTGGTCACAGCACCAGTTATTTCTGCACTAGACTGGACATTACCATTCGAACTAATGTGTGATGCCAGTGGCCATGTCATTGGTGCAGTATCGGGACAGAGGCATAACAAGCTTCTGCATGTCATTTATTATGCTAGCCGCATTTTAAATGATGCACAGAAAAATTACACAACCACAGAAAAAGAGTTGCTTGCAGTGATATATGCCACTGACAAGTTTAAATCATACTTAGTAGGATTAAAAGTGATTGTGTACACTGACAACTTTCTGCCCTATTCTGAATTTAAACGCCAGAAACAGGTTACAAACCAGAGTTAAACGCCACAAATAAGCTGCAACTTGGCGTTTAACTCCAAAAGAAGCCTCTACACGCGTAAAGCTCAATGCTCAGCCCAAGCACACACCAAGTGGGTCCCGGAAGTGGGTTTTTGCACTATCTATCTTAGTTTACTCATTTTCTGTAAACCTAGGTCACTAGTTTAGTATAAAAACTACTTTTAGAGACTTACTATGTACCTCATGACATTTCACATCTGAATTTTGTATCTTCTACGGCATGAGTCTCTAAATCCCATGGTTGGGGGTGAGGAGCTGTGCTGTGTCTCGATGGATTAATGCAATTACTACTGTTTCTCATTCAATCACGCTTGTTTCTATTCTAAGATATTCATTCGCACTTTAACATGATGAATGTGATGATCCGTGACACTCATCACCATTCTCAACCCATGAACGCGTGCCTGACAACCACTTCCGTTCTACCTTAGATTGAATGTATATCTCTTGGGCTCCTGGTTCATGAGTTTGACTGCCTCTCCTGACAACAAAGCATTCAAATCCATGATATCAGAGTCGTCGTGGTATAAGCTAGAATAAATTGGCAGCACTTCTGAGATTCAGAAAGTCTAAACCTTGTCTGTGGTATTCTGAGTAGGATCCGGGAAGGGGTGACTGTGACGAGCTTCAAACTTGCGAGGGTTGGGCGTAGTGACAGACACAAAACAATCAATGGATCCTATTCCAACATTAGTGAGAACCGACAGATGTTAGCCATGTACATGGACCCTTTTCACTGAGAGGACGGCTAGTAGCCATTGACAATGGTGATCCACCAACATACAGCTTGCCATGGAAGGAGCCTTGCGTGCATGAAGAAGAAGACAGTAGAAAAGAAGAGATTCAGAAGACAGAGCATCTCCAAAACCTTAACCTATTCTCCATTACTGCATAAAAAGTATTTATTTCATGTTCTTTTACTTATTCCAATTAAAACTGAGAATTATTGTTGCTATCCTGACTAAGAGTTACAAGATAACCACAGCTTGCTTCAAGCCGAAAATCTCCGTGGGATCGACTCTTACTCACATAAGGTATTACTTGGACGACCCAATGCACTTGCTGGTTAGTTGTGCGGAATTGCAAAAGTGTGATTGTAATTTCGTGCACCATGGAGTGGTGCGTAGAAATACACTTCGCGCAACTGAACCAGCAAGTGCACTGGGTTGTGCAAGTAATACCTGAGTGAGTTAGGGTCAATCCTACGAGGATTGTGATTTAAAGCAAGCTATGGTTATCTTATAGATCTTAGTCAGGCAGATAGAAAAGTTGGTTGGTTGTTTAAAATGCATAAAAGTAAAATAAAGATAACGTTACTCAATTGATGGTGAATGCAATGATAAGAAGATGGTTAAGGCTTCGAAGATGCTTTATTCTTCTGGATCAATTCGGTTTTACTGTCTACTTCAGCTGTAAATGACTTCTTCTTTGGTAGGCTGTATGTGATCAATGCTTTTCATGAGAGGTCGCCGATTCTCCTCCAGTACTGAACCCCAGGGTTAGTGTGGATCTAGTCTGATTGAGGGTGAAGCTCCTGCACTCCATTCTCCTTGATGATCCTACTCAAAATGCCACAGACAAGGTCGAATCTTCCGGATCAGAGAATGCTACGACTTTGGTTCTAGCCTCTAACACAAAGACTCTAATCTCCCCATACCTCGGCTGAACTGGTGTCTCGAGAAATCCCCAACGAAGTTGTGGATTAGTGACGTGTGGCAAACCGTCGGCTTAGAATTTTCACAGATAAAGTTCCGTTGCAAGTATAGTCCAAGCCAACAAGTAATACTCACAATCAAAGTTTGAATTCAAAGATGTCACTATTTAAAACCAATTCAATTCTGGGAGTTTTCGATTCCCGGGTTGTCTCCCAAGGACACTTGAGACCAATGAGTGTAATTTTGGTTGTGAAGCTCATGGGGTTTTCAATGAAGAGATAAACATATAAAGCAATAAAAGAACATGCAAAATTGTGATTAATGAACTAATAAAGGAATTAAAGAGGTAACTATACAATATAGACAAGTAAGGTGTAAAAGGAATTAATGTAAATGTGTATGAAGGAATTAAAGCATAAAAGATATCTTGGCTTGGAGTGAGCTAAGGGTCTTTTCCTTGTTGGAACCACAACTATGACAACTAGAATGGATTAATCTCACTTGATTAACCCTTACATCGGAGAGTAAGTTAAATGAGCATAAGTGTTCTTAACCCACAAATCCTAAATTGCTTGCTAATTGCCTTAGCAACAACATAGCGTTAGTAGGAACAAGAACAATTAACAATCCAAGAATTGACACTGAATGTTGGACATTCCAGCTCTAGGAACCCATTTGCTCACTTTTCCCAAGCTAAGAGATAGAAAACTAGCCTAAAATCATAATTGACATTTTGTCAAACACTTGGTGGGCAAAAACATTAAACATGGTAAAAATGAGAAAATACTTGAAACTAAAAGCAACAAATGATATCAATCAACAATATTAACTCAAAGAAGCATGTAACAATCATCAATCATCAAATTCACCAGCAAGAAATTGAAATTGCCAAAGAGAAGTAAAATTGAACTATAACTTGAAATATAAGAAAGAGTAAGAACAATGTAGCTATAAAAAGTAGTAACAAAGAGATACTTACAATGGAAACTAGCAAAATCCAAGATAAAAAAATGGAAACGGCACTTGAATGTAAAAACCCTAGTATAAACCCTAATAAAGATGATGGAAAACTTAAAGAAAACTATACTAAAGCTTACTACTACTCCTCCTAAGCTACCCTAATGTTATGCTATCCTATTGTCTTCATTTTTTCCTTCATTATAAGCTAAATGGCTTCAGAAATGGGCCTCCAAACCACAAAAATTGTGAGTCATGTGCAATTTTAATGAAGGCATGTGCGGACACTTGTGCGTACGCACAGACGTGTGCGCATGCACACTCTGCCAAAAATTCTTCCTGTGCGTATGCACAAGAGGTTGTGCACACGCACACACACACTAGGCAATGCTCGAATGGACGCGTGACATGCATGAAGCGGCCCACACGCACGCGTGGCTCTGATCTGATGCCTGTGCATACACACGTAGGTCTGTGCGTACGCACACTTCGCTGAGCTCTTCTCCTTTGATTCTTCATGCTTCTCCACTATGCATGCTCCTCTTCCATTCTCTCCAAACCATTCCTACCTTATACCTCTGAAATCTCTCACAAACAAAATCAAGGCATCGAATGGAAGGAAAATGGAATAAAATTAATCAAATTAAGCACAAAAGAGCCTGTTTTCATAATCATGTCAGGAAAGTTCAAAAGCATGCTATTTAATGGAATAAGTGCAAGTTTATATGATGAAATCCATTCAATTTCAACCAAAAATCATCATCAAATATGGATTCATCAATTTTCCCACACTTAAACAATAGCATGTCCTCATGCTAAACTCACTCAAAGGAGATAGATGAAAGGAAAAATTATTTATTCTATGCACTACCTAAATGCATGTAACTATTTTAAAGGTTACTACTAATATGTACTATGCAAGGGGTTGGTAAAACAACCCATAAAATTCCAATCCATCAAAGGAAAGCTTTAGGGCCAATGCAAAGAGTTTATGCACTAAAATCAATGTCCAAAGAATTGAATTGAACTTTTCAAAACTATTCAACAAACAACTTGCAAGAAGATATAACATGAGATGCAAGAACATAGAATTGAGTGATCGAACCCCTCACCGGATGTGTATTCACTCAATTCGCTCAGTGTTTAGGGCTTAATCACTCAATTCCCCTTTTATCATGCTTTTCAAAGATTTGCATGTCATCTAACGATCAACTAGTATTTGATGCATGAAAAATAAATATCATGAGGTCTTTGGAGGGTTGTAATGGGGATAGGGTTTAGGTAGGATAAATATGGTTAAGTGGACTTAAAGAATCAGTTCTTTAATTAGCTTAAGTGTCCACCTAATCCTATATCACCTATATACTCATAACAATACAACGTATCTACCCATTTTTTTCCTATCTCACCCTACTCATGCATTTTCTTTCCGAAACATGAACATATGCATCTTTGATTTAAACTTTTTATTTCACATTGTATTATGCACAAGTATTTTTTTAATTGTTTCTTGTCTTTGTTTGCACAAGAGATGCATATGACTTAAAACAATAAATGCATGAGCATTACCCAATTACCAATTTTTTTTCACAATGAGTTCCATGCCTCTATCACCAATGCTTCCCAATAATTTCCCCACACTTAGAATATACACACTAATCAACTTAAGCTAATCAAAGAGTATTTCAGAGACATCAATGGTTTTTCGCTTAAGGGGGAATAATGTGCCAAAATCATAATAAAAGGGAATTACAGGCTCAACAGGGGTTCCCAAAGGTGAGTGCAAGGGTTAGCCATATAGGTTGGTGAGTTCAACATCAAAGATGGCTTCAATCATGCTAAATGCATCCAAACAACAAATACAGGATATAAAGAATCATGCAAATCAATGATCACAATCAAAAAGAAGTATAATCACACTAGAACAAACATTGTGGTTGAAAAATGCAACTATCTATTAGAGCTCAAATCTTACAAGGTATGTTGTTCTATCTCTTTTTTATGTTCCACAAATAGAATACTTTAAGCAAGTTGAAAAACACAATTTTTCTTCAATTCAACCAATGGTATGCCCTAAGAAAGATTTCATAGAAATTCCTTGGTGTTTCACCAATTTATTCACTTTATCTATCATGCAACATGCAAACATTAACTACCATAAAACTATGAACTATAAAGAGATATATAGAAACAAACCAACTAAGATGCAATAAAGATAAAGCTACTAAAATTGAGTAAAAAGAACTAAAAGAGTATTGCAAAGTGTTTTGAGACAAGAATTTTACCCCCATGAATTCATCGATCCTCCCCCACACTTAGTTCGTGCATGGTTCTCCGTGCATGCTTACGATCCGGGAGAAACAAAATAACTTCAGGAGTCCATCTTCAGCCAGTGGTCTCAGAAATAGGTTGGTCACCTTTATCATACTCCATTCCAACTAGCTTGGATGAAGCCTCAGGAGTTGGGCCGGGGTCTCTTCCTTCTAACTTTGTCGCTATCCACTCAAAATGCTCTCTCTCCAAACGCTCCATGTGGTGGATATCGTGCAAGATGTCATGGAATAATTCCGGAAGAGACCGGAGAAACGGTAAAGGAGTCATTGAGGTTGGTAGACTTGATGGTGGTGCTGTGGGTGCCTTCCTCTTCGAGGGTGTCTTCTTTGATGATCCATCCAATTCTCCCCTCAGAATGAACTTGTTGCCTCTTGGAAACTCGAACATGACGTCCGTTGGTTGCCTCTCTACCCCCCGCTGCTTTTGCTAAGCGCATCACCATCGATGAAAATGAAATGTTGATCTTTTTCTTCTCAACCGATTTCCAAATCGATTTGCGCATCAAAGGTATACTGGCTATATGCTTTCCTTCCATAATAGCCCAAAGTAGCAAATCAATTCTAAATCTGACATGGGTAACATGGGTGCTCGGGATGATGTATTCCGCCACAATCTGATGCCATATACGAGCCTCAGCATTCAAATCAGAGTAAGCAATACTAGTGAGAACAGAATTCCTCCCTTTGCTATACTCCCAAGATGCACCAGGATGGCCAATTCTCTCAATAATAAATGCCAATGATATTCTTCCCTTAAAAACATCTGCTTTGATCTTTAAATAATCATCCTTCTCAGGCGAAATGTAGGGGATTTTCAGAATGGCTTCTAGAGCTTGGATGGAAGTATCCAACATCTTTTTCCGGAGGAAAACCGACTTTGCTTCCCAAGCTTGGTAGTTCACATAGAATTCCCGCACTATGGATTCGTTGACTTCAATGGGTTCTTGCTTGAGAAATCCCTAATGAAGTGAGGCAATCTTTTCATGAATAGTCACCTTGTACTGGCTTGGAACCTTTAATGTCCGCTCCCAATGGATTGTGTGTTTCTCAATTGCCTCGTATTAGAAGTAGGCTCTTTGGTTAACTGATGAGCGAATAATTTATACGCTTTTTGGCATTATTTTTAGGTAGTTTTTAGTATGTTTTAGTTACTTTTTATTATATTTTTATTAGTTTTTAAATAAAAATTACATTTCTGGACTTTACTATGAGTTTGTGTGTTTTTCCGTGATTTCAAGTATTTTCTGGCTAAAATTGAGGGACCTGAGCAAAAATCTGATTCAGAGGCTAAAAAAGGACTGCAGATGCTGTTGGATTCTTACCTCCCTGCACTCGAAATGGATTTTCTGAAGCTACAGAAGTCCTATTGGCACGCTCTCAATTGCGTTGGAAAATAGACATCCTGGGCTTTCTAGTAATATATAATAGTCCATACTTTGCCAAGTTTTGATAACGCAAACTGGCATTTAAACGCCAACTTTTGACCCTATTCTGGCGTTAAATGCCAGAACTGGCATAAAAGCTGGAGTTAAACGCCCAAACTGGCACCAAAGCTGGCGTTTAACTCCAAGAAAAGTCTCTACATGTGAAAGCTTTATTGCTCAGCCCAAGCACACACCAAGTGGGCCCGGAAGTGGATTTCTGCATCATTTACTTATTTCTATAAATCCTAGGCTACTAGCTCATTATAAATAGGACCTTTTACTATTGTATTTTCATCTCTGGAACATATTATGTAACTTTTACATTCTGAGACCTCCATGGGAGGCTGGCCATTCGGCCATGTCTACCCTATTTTCACATATGTATTTTCAACGGTGGAGTTTCTACACCCCATAGATTAAGGTGTGGACCTCTGCTGTTCCTCATGAATTAATGCAAAGTACTATTGTTTTTCTATTCAATTCAAGCTTATTCTTATTCTAAGATATCCATTCGCACTTCAACATGATGAATGTGATGAACTAGTGACACTCATCACCATTCTCACCTATGAACGCGTGCCTGACAACCACTTCTGTTCTACCTAAAAATGAGCTTGAATATATATCTCTTGGGTTTCTAATCTAAGATTAGAACCTTCGTAGTATAGGATAGAATTATTGGCGGCCATTCCTGAGAACCAGAAAGTCTAAACTTTGTCTGTGGTATTTTGAGTAGGATCTGGGATGGGATGACTGTGACGAGCTTCAAACTCGCGAGTGTTGGGCGTAGTGACAGATGAAAAAAGATCAATGGATCCTATTCCAATATGAGTGAGAACTGACAGATGATTAGCCATGCGGTGATAGCGCATTTGGACCATTTTCACTGAGAGGACAAACGGTAGCCATTGACAACGGTGATCCCCCAACATACAGCCTGCCATGGAAGGGAGTATGAATGATTGGATGAAGGCAATAGAAAAGCAGAGGTTCAGAAGGAACAAAGCATCTTCATACGCTTATCTGAAATCCCACCAATGAAGTACATAATTACTTCTATCTTATTTTATACTTTATTTATATTTTAATTATCAAAACCTCATAACCATTTGAATCTACCTGACTGAGATTTACAAAGATGACCATAGCTTGCTTCAAGCCAACAATCTCCGTGGGATTGACCCTTACTCACGTTAGGTTTATTACTTGGACGACCCAGTGCACTTGCTGGTCAGCTGCACGGAGTTCTGTGAAAAGTATGCAATCATGATTTTGTGTACCATTAACCAAGGTACTCAGTTTATCACCTTGGCGATCCCACCAAATATCAGGAGTGCGAACTGTAGTTTGCACAACCGGTAAAGTGACTGGTGCCTTACCCTTTTTTCGCATCATAAAAATTAAAATAAAAGATTTTCGAGATCATAGGGCAACAATAAAATAAAATTACTGAGGAAGCACTAATAAGGGTTGTCAATTGTTCATTTACAAGAAGTGGTAATCACATGTACAATGTTCTTGATTTAAAGCGAAAAGATGTTTGATCAGGACATCATCAAAGGTTGAACTTTTGTAAAGTGATTACTTATTCAAAAATTCTGCAATGAACAATGAATTTTCAGCTGCACCAAGCACGATGCACCTGCACCAAAATCACCCATCAACAAAGTACACAAGTCATAAAAAGGTTGGGTGTTTGGAATATCAACCATAGAAACAAGGAAATACATTGGTAAAGTCACTTTGATTGTCATCAAAAGTCATAATTGAATTTGCACAATTCATACAATATGCGTAATAAGAGATAAATTGAATGCATATGATGGCCACGTCATATGAATCAAACAAAATGTTCATTTAGGCATTACAGCAAACATTTGGTATGGAATGTGCAAGCTTATCACAATTAATGCTCAAATTCAATCATAATCAACCCAACAATCAAATATCAACACTTGCAATACAAAGAGAGACAAAGAAAGTGATAAAATTAATCTAAGCAACATGAAGAGAAAATAAACATAATTTCAAATAAAATCAACATAAAAGGAAAACAAGAACCTGAAAATTGAAGGTTAAGAAAACAAGAATTGAGGGAGAAATAATGGCACTTCTTATAGCCACTGCGAGCTTGCGGCTGTTAGGTTCACCGAAAAAAACACCGGAAGAGAAAAAACTCAGCGGAGGTGAAGAAAGAAAAGAGAAAGGAAAGAGAGAAAGAAAGAAAAGAGAAGTAAGAGAGAGAGGCTATGTGAGAGAAACGGCGGTGGTGGGCTGACGGCGGCGGTGGCCGACGGCAGGGTTGCCTGAGGTGGTGGGCAGAGGTGGAAAGTAGCAGCAGTGAAAAGAAGAAAAAAAGAGGGGAGATGCTACTCAACAGGGGAGCATGCCCTGTTATTGCCCAAAATGAGTTGTGTACGTACGCACAAAGACTTGTGCGCATGCACAGAAGGCAGAAATTAGAGGGGTGCGAACGTACACAGCGTGCGATCACTGCAAATAGAGAGTGCAAATTGGGGTGTGCGGACGCACAGTTGGGAGCGTGCGCACATGGGTGGCTAGAAAGAGGGATATGTGCGTACGCACAAATAGGTACGCACGCACAAGACGTGAAAAAGATAAGGAGATGCGAGTGCATTGATATCCACGAAAACTTGTCTCTCAACGAATTTCCACTGGCAAGTGCACCAGATTATCGTCAAGTAAAAAGTCACTATAGAGTGAGGTCGAATCCCACACCGGATTGGTCGAATCCCACAGATTTGAGTTGGAGTTGTAGAATGTCAATTGGCGGGAAACTTAAATTGCAAGAAATATAAATGAACAAAATGTAAATGGCTGAATTAAATGATAGAAAGTAAATTGCAAGTAATTAAAGTGCAGAATCTTAAATTGTAAGAAATTAAAAGGAATGGGGATTGAGCATCAAAATAAACGGCAAAATGTAAAGAGAATGGGGTGAGATCAGTGATAAATCCATATTTGATGATGATTTTTGGTTGAAATTGAATGGATTTCATCGTATAAACTTGCACTTATTCCACTAAATAGCATGTGTTTGAACTTTCCTCTTAATTTGTGCTTGATTATGAAAACATGCTCTTTTGTGCCTAATTTGATTAATTTTATTCCATTTACCTTCCATTCGATGACTTGATGTTATTTGTGAGTGATTTCAAAGGTATAAGGCAGGAATGGCTTGGAGAGAATGGAAGAAGAGCATTCAAAGTGGAGGAAGCATGAAGAATCAAAAGAGAAGAGCTCAGCCTAGCGTGCGTGCGCACAGACCTGTGTGCATACGCACAGCCATCAGATCAGAGCCACGCGTGCGCGTGAGCCGCATCGTGTGCGTCGCGCGTCCATTCAAGCATTGCCTAGTGTGCGTACGCACAACCTCCTGTGCGTACGCACGGGTAGAGATTTTTGGCAGAGTGTGCGTGCACACACGTCTGTGCATACGCACAGGTGGCCGCGCATGCCTTCATTAAAATCTATGTGACTCGCAATTTTGGTGGTTTGGAAGCCCATTTTTGAAGCCATTTAGCTCATAAGGAAGGAAAAATGAAGATCATACCATAGCATAACATTAAGGTAGCTTAGGAGTAGTAGTAGATAGCTTTAGTATAGTTTTTCTTTAAGTTATTCATCATCTCTACTAGGGTTTATACTAGGGTTTTTACATTCAAGTGCCATTTCCATTTTGATCTTGGATTTTCCTAGCTTCTATTGTAAGTATCTCTTTGTTATTACTCTTTATAGTTACATTGTTCTTACTCTTTCTTACATTTCAAGTTATAGTTCAATTTTACTTCCCCTTAGCAATTTCTATTTCTTGTTGATGAATTTGATGATTGATGATTGTTACATGCTTTCTTGAGTTTCTATTTTTGATTGAGATCATTTGTTGCTTTTAGTTTCAAGCTTTTTGTCATTTTTCCCATGTTTAGAGTTCTTGCCCACCTTTGACAAAATGTCAATTATGATTTTGGGCTAGTTTTCTATCTCTTGGCTTAGGGAAAGTGAGCAATTGGGTTCCTAGAGTTGGAATGTCCAACATTTAGTGTTAATTCTTGGATTGTTAATTGTTCTTGTTCCCACTAACTCTATGTTGTTGCTAAGGCAATTAGCTAGCAATTTTGGATTTGTGGGTTAAGAACACTTATGCTCATTTAACTTACTCTCCGATGTGAGGGTTAATTAAGTGAGATTGATCCATTCTAGTTGTCATAGTTGGGGTTCCAATAAAAAAAGGACCCTTAGCTCACTCCAAGCCAAGATACCTTTTATGCTTTAATTCCTTCATATACATTTACATTAATTCCTTTTACACTCTACTTGTCTATATTGCATAGTTACTTCATTAATTCCTTTATTAGTTCATTTATTACAATTTTGCATGTTTTTTTATTGCTTTATATGTTTATCTCTTTATTGAAAATCCCATGATCCTCACAACCAAAATTGCACTCATTGGTCTCAAGTGTCCTTGGTAGACGACCTGGGAATTGAAAATCCCGGAATTGAATTGGTTTTAAATTGTGACATTGTTTTGAATTCAAACTTTGACTGTGTGCATCATTCGTTGGCTTGGACTATACTTGCAACGGAGCTCAATTTGTGGAAAATTCTAAGCTGACGGTTTGCGCGACTATCAAGTTTTTGGTGCCGTTACCGGGGACTCACTTTAAGTGCAATGAGTGCTATAATTTTGGTTGTTGTGAATATGTGAATAGTGTGAATATTTGAGTTTTGTTTGCTACTTGGCACTAATTTCTAGATATCGTTTCTATCTGGCTAGTCTTAGTAGTTATTAATTGTTAGGTTGGTTTATGTTTATTTGTTTATTCTTGTTTTGCTTTTCATAATTGCATGCTTTTATTGCTTCCTCAGTTGAATGACACGGTCGCTTTCAGACCCGAGCTTGGGCCATTTTGATCCGGAAATAGAAAGAATTTTAAGTCATATTAGGCAAGCTCGGTGTCAGTTAGCATTTGTGAATAGTGAATCGGGCTTGCTTGAAGAGCACACCAATTCACTATCACCATCAATCTGTGACCATCAGTCTTCAATTAACGAGGAAACCTTATATTCATCTATGGGGAGTGCTGAAATCTCTTTGAGTGACTCAGGTGATGAAGCCATGGTGGATACACCTCGTAGAATCACCTTAAGGGAAGCCAGAGCTCCTGATATTAACTTGCAACCGATACAAATCTAGTATCCGGCTTTGGATCCAAATTTTGAGCTTAAGACCAGCACAATCAACTTGCTCCCCAAGTACAATGGACTACCCGGAGAAGACTGATGACAAGTCATCTTAGGCTAGTTTCACAAGCCTTTTTCATTAGCTTTTACTTGGTTTTCATGCATTTTTAGGCAATAAGTAAGTGTTTGAGTGAGAATTTCATGCTTGTCTTGATTCAATCAAACATTGTTAATTTTATGCACTTTCATTAGATTTCTTGCAAGATTTAGTTGATAATATGAATGATGCAAGATTTCATGATTATGCCAAGGCTTTGATATATCTATTTGGTTGATGACAGGTGAAAAGATGAAGGAAAAGAAGCAAAAAGCACAAAATAAGCTCAAAAGAAGAATTCTGGACACATTTTAAAGTTTGAGCACGCTTTGGAGCCTTAGGCCACTCTTTTAAAAGCGTGTCCCATGATTAAAACAAGATGAGTGCTCTTTGGGCACAAACACTACGTTCAAATCCAAAGAGCGCCTGCGATAATGGAGTGGAAAATTTTGGTTGGTGACGCGTATGCCTCGATGTGACATTTCTGAAGAACCACGCGTATGCATGGCTGACGCGTACACGTGGAAGTGGCATTTCGGAAGACCACGTTTACGCATGGATGATGCGTACGCGTGGAATGGTAATTGTGAAGTGGCCACGTGCACTCGTAGAGAACGCGTATGCATGGGACAGCACTCTCAAATCAAGCGCTACGTTCTCAAAGTGCGCGCTGATATAGGAACGCACGCGTATAGAACGCGTACGCGTCACAAGAGCAAATGTTGAAGGTCACGCGTACGCGTGGGTGACTTGTATGCGTGGATGCGCCAAAATGCGAAAATGCGCGCAAGCGTATGGGACACGTATGCGTGGGTGTAAAAGTGCTCCGTTCTCCAAATGAACGCTACACTCTCCTGGAAGTGAATTTCTGCTCAAATTAATCTGATTCCAAGCCCATTGAAACTTCAAAGCAAGCGGAGCCCATTGACACCACTCAAAGGCACAAGAAACAGTTAGAATAGGAATTTTATTTATTTGTAATTTGTTTTCAATTTCAATTTCATTTGTCATTTACGACAGCCTATATAAAGGCATCAGTTTCATTTCATTAGGCGGGATTCAGAAGGCTGCATTAGGAGTAGTAATAGTAGTAGGAGTAGGAGTAGGAGTAGAATAGAAGGCTCTTGTAAACACTTTTATTTTTCTGCACTTTTACATTTCAGTATTGAATTCAATTTAGTTTATGCAATTTCAATTTCTACTATTCTAATTTTCCTCTCTGTAAGTTTTACAATTTAGTTTACAGTGAGCTTGATTTACATTTTTGCAATTTAGATTTCCTGCATCTGTTCTTTGAGCGATGATCCAACCCCACTTCATTAGGGGAGGAGCTCTATTTAATTCATATGAATTGACTGAAATTCTTCTTCTCCTCAATTCATTTGTGTAGCTATTGGATATCCTCTATTTTGATTGATGATTCATTCACTCCGGAAGGGGGTTTGAATATGTGAATGCTTGTGTGAGCCTAGGAATGGGAATCATGAGCATTAGAACTGAGGCTCTATCCTTCACTACTCTCTTGATCAACACTATTCGGGAGGAATTGAGATCCTGAGAGTTAGTGTGGCTTATGGATAAGAGACATGTACTTAACCTCTTCTCATGACAATTAGATCAAGGAATTAGCAAGGAATTAGGATCCAATCAATTTTAACCTGCCATAGATCTACTCATATGATTGAGAAAGGAGTTGAGACTCATTTGATTCATATTGGATTATGATATCTCCAATCCCAAATGAATCTTTCTCTTTATTATTTCTGTTCCATTTATTTTCCCAGCACCTAGTCCCTTTACGTTTGATGCAATTTACCTTTCTTTCCATTTAAGTTTCTGTCCATTTACATTCTGCACTTTAAATTCATTACAATTTATATTCTGTAAGCTCAAATCCACTTAGTACACCACTGTTAGCTTAACTAGACTAATCACCTCACTAAAGCTGCTTGATCTATCAATCCTTGTGGGATCGATCTCACTCACGTGAGTTTTACTACTTGATGTGACCCGGTATACTTGCCAGTTAGTTTGGGCCTCTCGGTGCTTGGACGTGGGCCCTTGGCCTCTGTTGAAGTGGGTCAAAATGGGTCTTCAGTTGGTACGCTGGAAATTAGCTTCAGAAGAACGTAGCACTTCTGAAAGCAACGTAGTGCTCATTTACCGACGCGTACGCATTGCGCACGGGTGCGCGTCGTTCAGCAATTTGTCACATCGACGCGTACGCGTCACACACGCCCACGCGTCCCCGGTAGCGCTCTCCAAACGAGTGTAGTGTTCATGCAAAGAACGCTACCCACGCGTACGCGTGACGCACGCGTACGCGTGGATTGCAAAATATCACTTCTGCGCTGATGCTTCATCCATGCATTTGCATACTTCTTCACAAAATATCACACCCACGCGTACGCGTCACTCATGCATACGCGTCGGTTGTCAACTTTGAATCCCAAATTTGAAAATTATCGCAGGCGCTTATTGAAAGAGAGCGTAGCCCTCTTGGCTGAAGAACGCTCCTCATATCCACACGTACGCATCATGCATGCATACGTGTGGTCTTCCACAAATCTCCACTTCGATGGGTATGCGTCACCAACGTGTACGCATCGCTAGCAAAACTTTCTTGGTGAGGAACGCAACGCTCTTTGAAACAAACGGAGCGCTAAGGTGTTCTTTTCCACTTCTCTGCTTCTTTCTTGCCTGTCATCAACCAAACAGATACATCGAAGTCTTGGCAGAATCATCAAATCTTGCATCATTCATATCATCAAACAATTCTTGAATAAATCTTATGAAAATGCACCAATTTTAACAATGTTTAATTGAATCAAGACAAACATGAATTTCTCATCCAAACACTTACTTATTGCCTAAGAAATGCATGAAAACCAAATAAAAACTAATGAAAATTGCTAGTAAAACATGCACAAAATGACTTGTCATCACAACACCAAACTTAAATCTTGCTTGTCCACAAACAAGGAAAATGAATGAAGACAGAGAGAAGTATGGTAAAATTGCAACAATAATAAAATCTAACAACTACCAATTGCAAGAAATCAACAATAACAACTAAAGAAAGCAATAATAACATGAAAATATAAATTACATTAATAAAGATCAAAAGTAGCAAGAGTACATAAACATAAAGACAACCAAATAAAGGGAATGACATGTATACTAAGATAGCAAAGATGTAATAATAAGAAATGGCAAGAAAACTAAATTAAAGCAAGATTAAAACCTAGATCTAAGAGAGAAGAGAGAGCTTCTCTCTCTAGAATATAACCTAAAGCATGTTACTAAACTACACCTAATTACTCTCCCCTTGTTCCCTCTTGAATTCTGTATCAAATAGTTTCAAAAATGAGTTGGATTTGGGCCTGGATGACCTCAGAAATCGCCCCCAGCATGTTCCTTTAATGAGGTCACGTGACTAGTGTCATCGCTTGGCAAAATTTCTTAGTCACACGTACGCGTGGGTCACGCGTGCGCGTCGCTATGATTTTCACAAATCCTCATTTCTTCATGAATTCTCCACTTTGTATGATTTTTCTTCACTTCTTCAATCCAATCCTTGCCTTATAAACCTGGAATCACTCAACAACATATCAAGGCATCGAATTGAATTAAAATGATTCAAATTTAGCAATTTTAAGGCCTAAAAAGTATGTTTTCACTCTTAAGTATAATTTAGGAGAAATTCACAAAACCATGCTATTTCATTGAATAATTGTAGAAAAAGTTGATAAAATTCACCAAATTCAATACAAGATAAACCATAAAATTGTGGTTTATCAATCTCTCCACACTTAAACCAAGCATGTCCTCATGCTAAACTCAAGAAAGACAAGAAAGGGGTATTAAAATTTATTCAATGCACACTCACTACAAAAAAATTGGTATAAAATGGCATCAACATAATGGTAATTTTAAAATACCGCCCTTATATTCATAAATTGAGGCGATGTGTATAGCTGCCATAATTTATTTGTGGAAAGTGGCGGTTTTTTAGTGAATTTGGCAGTTTTAAATGCCAGTATCTCATTATCTGCTTCCCTAATATAAAAACCTAACTCTAGTATTTCACTGATAGAGGATGTACTACTCAATCGGCTGAAACTCCATCGCAACGTGAGAACTAAGAAGAAACTCCATCGCAGCATGAGATCTGTGATCTCATCCACGATGCTCTCCTCTGGCGGCAAGCTCTTCCATCAACGCTTTTCCTCCAGTTGCAATATCCTCCATCGAAATTTCCTGTTCCATCGTGTTGTGCTCTGTGAAGCTTCTCTTTCTCCATCTTCGTTGAACTAGGTTTATATACAAATCCATATTCTCTTTGTTTAATTACTCATATTTTTTATTTGCTAATTGTTACTACTTCTATTTCTTTAATGCTAGGTTTTGATTTTCTCATTGTTAGCAAAAATTGGAGGTAAGGTCTTCATGAAATTCCTTCGATTTTTTTCTTACATGCATGTATACAAATTTGCATTTGCTTCATGGTTTTGATTTGTAAATTTGCTTTCAGTTGGTGCTTTACTGATTTTGCATAGCACGTGTTTGATGAATTGCTTGAATGCTTTTTTTCGTTCAAGGCAATCGAAGATTCTAGAATCTCGATCGTGGTTTTCTCCAGAAGCTATGGGGATTCGACGTGGTGGTTGAAGGAATTGAAGAAGATAATAGAGTGTTTAATATATTTGCCATTTTTTATGTTAAAGTTCAAACTTCACATTACCAGCTAGTTAAAGTTCAAACTTCAAACGTCAGTTTTTAGATCATGAATTTTTTACTTCACATTACTTGATATATATTTGCCATTTCTTTTTATTGTATATTCTTTAACTATTTTGTGCTAATAATTAATATGAAAAATAATCATTCGTCCTTCCTTCTTCATGAGGCACAAGGAATACTATAGGTTTGTGTAATCAATGATGTGAACAACCTATTGTTCATTGTGATCTAAAGCCAGAAAATGTGCTTCTTGATGATGACATGGTTGCTCATGTGACTAATTTTGGATTAGCAAGGCTTCTCTCAATGACTAATGGTGATCCTCATAATCAATCTAGCACAACTATGTTAAAGGGAACTATTGGATATGCTCCTCCGGTATAATCTATTTCATCCAATCTTATAAGGACTTTTTAGTTTAAATTTTTATTCTTTCTTTCCATTTTCAATGTTGTTAAAATTGTGAAAAGGAAAAACTAAAAGAGGAAGTGAAAGCAAAAAATATTATTTTATTGTTTTCACTTTTTAAATGTGATATTGGCATGTTGTTTTCAGAGTATGAAATGAGTTGTGAGGTGTCAATGCAAGGTAATGTGTATTCTTTTGGAATTCTAGTATTAGAAATGGTGACTGGAAGGAGGCCAATGGAAGAAATGTTTAAAGATGATAACAATCTAGCCATGGTGCAAATTGCGAGCTTCCCAGAGACAATCTTGTGCAATGGCCATGGCCAAGGCTAAGCTTGTCTCTCTTATACTTCTGGCACTACTCATTGCCATTTCTGCGATCTCAACTCAGGTTAGAAGTTATTAATTTTTGGTGCCTATACCATCCTAACATAACTCCCATGAAAATGCACACACACACACACATACACACACACACACACACACACACACATATGTTTATATATTATGTATATATATATTATGTATATATATATATATATATATATATATATATATATATATATATATATATATATATACATGTTGTCAAGTCGTTATATATATGATCTCTAGCTAGTAGCTATTATTTTGTACTATATGCAATTCAAGTATATAACATTTTGCTTTAAATCTCCAAGTCATATCTTAGCAGGTTATGGCGAAAGCGCCTGCTCAGGTTAGAAGTTATCACTTCTCTTTTTTGTTGTTTTTTTTATCCAAACATTTGATTTGGAAGCTCTTAAAACATATTTAATGCTTTTCTAGTAAATAAATGGTAAGATCAACAAAAATTGCTGACAATATCGTCACACACACATATATATCGTCACACACACACACGCACACACACACACACACACACACACACACACACACACACACACACACACACACACATATATATATATATATAATCGATTTAATTTATAGGGTTGTTATGTATCCGGAAGTCTGAAGAGCTGCCGTGAGTTACAATCTGATTAATATATTTTGGTTTAAGTAATAATGGTAATTAATGGTTATTTGATTGTTTGTGAATTTGATTGGATCATCAGAGTGCCCATCTCATGGTGGAGCTGGATATAAACTTAATTTTTTATTGCTTTTTCAATCATGCTACATGAACACTACATAATCTGGCCAATGCTTTATATTATAACAAATTGCTTTATTCTATCCATATTGATATAACTTGCATATTTGGCAACTTATGTATCAGATAAGGTTCTTGAGCTGTTAATAGGTGATGCAGGAAGGTTTCGGCAAATAATTACCAGTCTCATGGGTAATTCAGTTAAGATAAATCTAAAATTAAAGTATATGGTATATTTGTAAAGCAAGTATGATGAAAAGTGATTATGCAATTGTGTAAGCTTAATAATAGAGAGGTCTTTGTTTAGGAGAAGTCTTCGTTCGAGAATTTCTCGAGATTCTGTGTTTGGAGGTGTATTTTTCTTAAGCTGGCAGTTTCTGCATTAAACAATGCTTGATTGCAAGGCTGTTGAGATAGATCATCTGCCCAACTTTATCTCTTGATCGTCAATAAAATGATTTTTTTTAACACCTATTTTTTCATGGTATTTTTTGTACTGCTAAGGTGATAGTTATGTTTGGTTTTATGAAAAATATCAGCTTTATGAAACATTGATTTTGGAATTTACAACCTACAGCTGATGGTATTTAAGTTATTGTCTTGATTCCTACTTTTAATTACATCTAAATCGGTTTAGTTGATTTCATATTTAGGTCTAATTCATCTTTTTTATTTTTGACTCCCAATTTAGTCTAGTTGCCCTTTTTGTTCAAATGGCTTCTCTTAACTCAGGTCAGATGAAGAAGTTGGTCCATTGTCTCCTTTATTTGTTAGCTTTAGTTGCTGCTGTAGCTTCTCATGCCTTTGATACTACAAGAACTAGATCACAGTGCACTCGAACTGCGGAAATGAGGGAGTATTCACCATAAAAATTTTTGAGAATCAGAAGATAGATAGATAGAAGAATCTGGTATGTGTATTCTAAATCACTAAAGTGATCTTAAACATTGAAGTGTGCTTACATACATAGAGGAGAAGCGTGTTCATCAAGCTAGTGCAAAGGGTAGAGGAGTCTTTATATGCTTTAGTTAGTTACGGGAATCTATCCTTGCTAGCACTTGCTCTATCTACCTAACAGATCAACTTAACTGATTCAAACTCTTCTAGAATCTTACTCAGCTCACTCTAATACACCATAACATCATTGATTAATGGTGAATATAATTTTGCTAGTTTACTTTATAGACATGTTCAGTTTAGAGTCTTGTTCGAAGATAAATATTGAATATGTCATCCTATAGTAGAATTATGTTTTGCGACTTGTGAGCGTGTAATATTTGAGTAACAGTTGTTCTGGAGTAATGTGTGTTATTTAGAAGGTTGGATATAGGTAACTGTCTCTAGAAAGTATTGAATTTGTGCCTTTACACATTACACTGAAATAGAATATGAAAGATTTATGGTTTAGACTTCATACATGTAACATCCATGTGCTTTATATTCATTATTTTTCCCTTCTTTATTGACCCATGTTGTGAGTAATAGAATTTTGGTGAGGACGAATCATTTTTGATTGAAATATGTTGCAAGAAAGTAGTAAAAATGTGTTTTTATGTTTTAGTTATTGAAAGGGAAGAGAAAATTTTTAAGGTTTCAGTGAGACTTGAGAAATGTTATTGTTTGTGAAACAGGTACTGCAGCGCAGGCAAGGTACTGCTTCGGGTGGATTGATGATAAAAGAGGTAATTGACTTGCTTGATAAGTTGGCTGCTAGTGAAAACAGGTTTGCTGGTTGATTATGTGGATGAAACCTTTGTTTATTGGTCCCTTTCTTTTGCATGCATTATTAATTGTATTATTATAGTCCCAGTTTATAACATTCAGTGTTTTCACTATCATAAGTTCAGATATAGAATTGTTCTTTGGTTTGATTTGGATGATTGTGGATACAAGGCCAAGAAGACTCAGGTTCTTTCTACCTTTATCCAAAAGACAAATTCATCGAAAATAAAGTGGATTATCATGATAGTCCTCAAAGGTGTTTTCGTTTAACCCTGTGAATTAATGTAATGCCTTGCTTGGGATTAATCATTAACTATGTCTTGCAGATCTGAAGCTAGGAATTCGTGAAAAAAAAATATTTTCATGAATTCCATCCTGATGCTGAAGACTTATTTAATGTTACATGTGACTTAAAATTTGTGTGTGAAAAACTAAGGGATCGGAATCAGCATCATAAGCGACAGGTTAGTAGTGACATAGAAAGTAGTTGTGAAAAACAATTTATTTTACTAAATTGTTTAATATTTTAACTATTGTCGAAGATATCCAATACTCAGTCACTTCTTTCTATCTTTATTTTTATTTTTTTTAAAGTAGTATTTGCTAATGAAAAATGTATTTTCCTTATTTGAAATGGTTTATCTATTTATTCTTTTTTATTATGTTTTTTAAATTATATTTTTGTTTTTAGGAATTGGATCAAGAGAGAGAGATTCTATCGCCAAAAGATTTAGGAAGTATATCTTCTGGAACGAATAATAACAGAAGTGTAATTTTTTTATGATAGAAATTTGATGTATTAAGAGCTACATGTTGAGAGCTACATGTTAAATACATTTAGAATTAAAAAATCATATTTTATTTGATATTTTATTTGTATTGAAGTTATTACTTTAACCAACCGAAAACGCCACTCTGCCAAGGTAAAAATGGGGGTTCATAAATGCCGTTTTAACTAACCAAAAATGCTATTTTCACCCTGGAAATAACGGCAGTTTGAACCGCCATTTTAACCAACCCAAAAATGCCGTTTTATTTGGAAATAATGGTGGTTTGAACCGCCGTTTTAACCCATCCAAAAACCGCCATTTTAACTGAAGAAATTATGGCAATTTTTTGAAAACCGCTGTAATAACCAGAATGGCGCCTAGAATTACGTCGCTTTCTAAAATCGCCGTTCCTGGTAATAATGGCGATTCAAACCGCTGTAAATACCCAAAAAAAACTGCCGTTTTAATGAAAATTTTTTCTAATGACTATCTAAATACAACCTATCTACATGAATGCAACTACTTGGTCAAAATAAAGCAGTTTTCAAGAAAGCATATATGAACATAAAGGCTAAGGCAATAACAATCAAATCAAAATTCACAATTGAATTGAGGTATTGAAAAGAATTTACAACTTGCAAGATAAAAAATAATAACTGGTGGAAACATAGAATTGAGCAATCGAACCCTCACTAGATGTGTATCTACTCTAATCGCTCAAGTGTATAGGGTTGATTCACTCAATTCTCCTCTAATCATGCTTTCTAAGATTTATTTTTCATCTAACAATCAACAATTATTCAATGCATGCATAAAAATATCATGAGGACTTTTCCAAAGGATGTAATGGGGCTAGGGTCAACGTAAGATTGTATTTGCTTAAGTGAGCTTGAAATTTGAATCTTAGATTAACTTAAGCTCTCACCTAACCTACAACCTATTTAACTCTAATGCAAACCTAACTACCAATTCTTTACTTTTTCACACACTCATGCATTCGCTTTTTTATCACAACACATGCATTGGTTATTATTGAACTTTTCTTTGAGGCATTTTGTCCCTTTTTATTGCTTTCTTTCTTTTTCTTTTTCCTTCTTTTTTTCAATTTTTTTCAATAACATAATATATACAAAAAGATTAATGCATATGGTTTACATAATTAATACATGAGTGTATACCTAATTCCCAAGATTTTTAATGAAAACTCAAAATACATTTTTACCTCATCCAATATTTCCAAATTTTTCCACACTTGAATGATACACACTCTTACTAGCCTAAGCTAATCAATGATCTAAATTAAGGACATTTATTGTTCTTCGCTTTAAGGCTAGTAATGTGCTAAAATTAAGAACAAAAGGAGATTAAAATAGGCTCAAAATTGATTAACAAAGGAAGATAAAAGGGTAGGCTATTTGAGTAAGTGAGTTATTTGAAATGAAAGCCTCAATCATATAAATGCATTCATACACAAAATAATGGACATAAAGAATCAAACAAATCAAAGATTATAACCATAGAAAGAGAATAATACACACAACAAGCAAAATAGTGGTTATATGATGTAACCACATAATTAGGCTCAAAACTCACATGGTTGTGTGTTCTAGCTCAAAAACCATTCAAGCAAGTTCAATGAAAAATTTTTACTCAAATCAATTGGGGTGCCCTATAATAAATTCCTTGGAAAATTTAATTATTTTGACTAAGCTTATTATATGTATATGAAAAGAAATGCCATAAACTAAGAAAAATGCAACTAAAAATTCTAAATGACATAGTAATAATAGAAAAATTAAAATGGAAAAGTGTTGGGATCTTGGGATTAGAGATTTGTCACCCAAAAATGGCCGATCGGTCGGACGACATCCCCAAACTTAAAAGTTTGCACCGTCCTCGGTGGATTCAAAGATGAGCAAGGGGGATACGGCAACTTGACAGATTGCCACTTTCAGTTTGTGGATCAACCGGCTGCTGTCTGTTCTTTCTTCCGCTTCCCTTATTGCCTATGGTGAATATCCATGAAAAATAGAAAATAACACCGTACGAAGATTAAATGCAAAATCATGGAAGCATAGATTGTTGGAATGAGGTAAGAAGCACTAAAATAAAGTGAGTGAATCAATTTGTGACACGAAGGAAATAAGTGTGTGAATTCTAAGTTGGACGGTTTAGAACACACATACTAGCAAAGAAAGCTATATCGCAATTACACAAAAGAAGCATGCACTTCACTCATTCTAGTGTGTTTGAGATACTTTAAAAGAAACTTGTAGGTTAAGATAAATAAACAAGTAATAAAGAAGCACAAGGGCACTCAACAAGAATCAAGCAATTGTGAAAATGATAATAGAGAAAAGTTTGTTTGCAACACTTAATTGACATGAAGTGGGAAACATGGTTGCTATGTAATTTAGGAAAAAAAATATAAGATGAGATCAATCACATGGCCAGCATGGTCCACAAAGCTTAAAAAGCTAAAAAAATGTCACTAGGTGAGCTTACGATCTAATTTCACAATTCCTTAATCTCAATGCATGAACTAGGTGATGTAAATAAATATCAATCATAAACAAGCATCACCTAAAGAAATGCATCAACTACATACAATTTCCTAATAATGGATAGTGACTCCAAATTACATGGTGACTAGTTACAACATGCAATTTAGAAATCCAACAACATTCTTGAAGGCAATATCACAAGTACTTGGTAAGTACAAATGTCCAACATTTAAAATTTAATACCAATCAACAATTTACAACCTCAACAAAGAATTTGAACAATAAATTAGGGGTGGGCATGGTTTGGATTTTTAAAAATCCAAACTAGATCAACTTCAGAACCAATTTTGTGGTTCATGAAACCAAACTGAAACTGGATTGAAGAGAGAAACCGGTTCTAAACTGGTTTGAAAAAACAAAAACCTATTTTAAACCGATTTTAGAATTTAAATCCGTTTTTTACTTACAAACTGGTTTTAAATCTGGTTTTTAAATATCCAAATTTAAAATCCGATTTTTTTTTTGAAAATCCAGTTTTAAAACTAGCTTTTTGAACCAAAAATCTAATTTTAAAACTAGTTTTTTAAAATCCAATTTCCAAACCAGATTTTTTAACAAAACATCCACTTTTGAAACCATTTTTTAGAAAATCAATTTTCAAACCATAATTTTCTTAAAATTAAAATTAATACTAAATTCATTTTAAAGTGTATAGGTTCATTACAACTAGAATTTGGTTCTTTATCTAATGTAATAGTAGATAAAAACATATTCAAAATAACATTGTATATTGTAGAAAAATGTAATAATAGCATTACATTGCAGAAAAAAATGTACTAATGTGTAGACGATAATAGTGAAGCTCTGGAGTCTTTAATTTACCGGCAAAAACATACTCAAATTTGATTTTTGCTCAAGTCCCTCAATTTCAGCTAGAAAATACCTGAAATCACAAAAAAACACACAAACTCATAGTAAAATCCAGAAATGTGAATTTAACATAAAAACTAATAAAAACATCCCTAAAAGTAACTATATCCTACTAAAAACATACTAAAAACAATGCCAAAAAGCGTATAAATTATCCGCTAATCAAGTACTATTGTTTTTCTATTCAATTCAAGCCTATTTCTTCTGCAAGATATTCATTCGCACACAAGAACATGATGAATGTGATGATTATGTGACGCTCATCACCATTTTCACCTATGAACGCATGCCTAACAACCACTTCCGTTCTACATACAAACAAGCTTGAATGTGTATCTCTTGGGTTTCTAATCTAAGATTAAAACCTTCGTGGTATAGGCTAGAATTATTGGCAGCCATTCCTGAGATCGGGAAAGTCTAAACCTTGTCTGTGGTATTCCGAGTAGGATCTGGGAAGGGATGACTGTGACGAGCTTCAAACTCGCAAGTGTTGGGCGTAGTGACAGACGCAAAAGGATCAATGGATCCTATTCCAACATGATCTAGAACCGACAGATGATTAGCTGTGCGGTGACAACGTATTTGGACCATTTTCACTGAGAGAACGGGAAGTAGCCATTGACAACGGTGATGCCCAACATACATTTTGCCATGGAAAGGAGTATGAATGATTGAATGAAGACAGTAGGAAAGCAGAGATTCAAAAGGAGCAAAGCATCTCCATACGCTTATCTGAAATTCTCACCAATGAATTACATAAGTATTTCTATCTTTATCTTATTTTATTTATGATTTTAATTATCAAAACCTCATAACCATTTGAATCTGCCTGACTGAGATTTACAAGATGACCATAGCTTGCTTCAAGCCGACAATCTCCGTGGGATCGACCCTTACTCACACAAGGTTTATTATTTGGACGATCCAGTGCACTTGCTGGTTAGTTGTGCGAAGTTGTGAAGAAGAATTGAGATTATGATAGTGCGTACCAAGTTTTTGGTGCCATTGAGATCACAATTTCGTGCACCAAGTGTTTGGCGCCGTTGCCGGAGATTGTTCGAGTTTGGACAACTGACGGTTCATCTTGTTGCTCAGATTAGGTAATCTTATTTTTATTTTTATTTTCGAAAAAAATTCAAAAAAAATTTCTTATTTTATTTTTCAGAAGTTTTAAGAATGAATTCTAGAGTTTCGTGATGATCTATTGAAGTCTGGCTGGCTGTGAAGCCATGTCTAATCTTTTGGACCGAGGTTTTAACTTATCATCACAAGAGCTTGTTGACTTCTATCAATCTTGCTGTTGAATGTAATGATCTGCTAAAGCTTAGCTGGCCATTGGCCATGTCTAGTGTGTTGGACCGAAGCTTTCACTGAAAGCTTGGCTGGCTAGTAAACCATGTCTAATTCCTGGACCAGAGTTCTAGACTAACATTGCATGATTCCTGGAATTCTCATTAAGAATTTTGAATTCCTTATTTTCTTTTCCCAAATAATTTTCGAAAAATAAAAAAAATTAATAAAATCATAAAATCAAAAATAATTTTGTGTTTCTTATTTGAGTCTAGTGTCAAATTTTAAGTTTGGTGTCAATTGCATGTTTTAATTTTTCTTAAAAATTTTTTTGAAAATTCATGCATGGTGTTCTTCATAATCTTCAAGTTTTTCTTGATGATCTTCTTTGTTTGATCTTTAATTTTTCATGTTTTGTGTCTTTTCTTGTTTTTCATATGCATTTTCAATTTGTTAGTGTCTAAAGTTTGAAAATTTCTAAGTTTGGTGTCTTGCATGTTTTTTTTCCTTAAAAAATTTTCAAAAATAAGTTCTTGGTGTTCATCTTGACATTCAAAGTGTTCTTGGTATTCATCTTGACATTCAAAGTGTTCTTGCATGCATTAGTTGTTTTGATTCATGATTTTTATGTTTTGCTTCAAATTAATGTTTTTCTCTCTCATCGTTAAAAATTCAAAAAAATCAAAAAAATATATTTCCCTTATTTTCCTCATAAATTTTGAAATTTTGGATTCACTTAGTCAAAAAGTTTTAAAATTTAGTTGTTTCTTATGAGTCAAGTCAAATTTTCAATTTAAAAATCCTATCTTTCCAAAATTTTTTCAAAAATCAAATCTTTTTCAATTTTTTATATATTTTAAAAAATTGATTTTCAAAATCTTTTTCTTATTTTTTCATATTTTCAAAATTAATGCTAACAATTAATGTGATTGATTCAAAAATTTTAAGTTTGTTACTTGCCTAGTAAGAAAGGTTCAATCTTTAAATTTTAGAATTATATCTTTTTGTTTCTTGTTAGTCAAGTAATTAACCTTAATTTTAAAAATCAAATCTTTTTAAATTTCTTTTTCAAATATTTTTCAAAAAAATTTTCAATCATATCTTTTTCAAAACTTAACTTCAAAATCTTTCCTAACCTCTTATCTTTTCTAACTTCCCATCTTTTCAAATTTGATTTTCAAATCTTTTTCAATTAACTACTTGACTTTTTGGTTTGATTTTAAAAGTTTTCTATTTCAATCATATCTTTTTCAAAACCACCTAACTAATTTTCTCTCTCTAATTTTCGAAAACTCTTCCCCACTTTTTCAAAATTAATTTTAATTAACTAATTATTTTAAATTTTAATTTAATTTTATTTCTCTTTTTAATTTTCGAATTCTAACTAATAATTAAAATAAAAAACAAAAATATTTTCCTTTTATTCTTTTTAAATTCAAAATTCTCTTTCTCTCATCTCTTTCTATTTATTTATTTATCTACTAACACTCCTCTTCCACTCAAAATTCGAACCCCCTCCTCTTCACTGTGTTCGAATTTTTCTCTTCTCCTTCTTCTATTCTTCTCTTCTTCTACTCACATAAAGGAATCTCTATACTGTGACATAGAGAATTTCTCTTCTTTTCTGTTCTCTTCTTTTTCATATGAGCAGGAACAGGGATAAAGACATTCTTATTGAAGCAGATCCTGAACCTGAAAGGACTCTTAAGAGGAAACTAAGAGAATCTAAAGCACAACCCTCTGGAGAGGACCTGACAGAAATTTTTGAAAAAAAAGGAGACGTGGCCGAACCCAATAACAATGGTGGAGATGTAGGGAAGATGCTTGGTGACTTTATTGCACCCTCTTCTAACCTCTATGGAAGAAGCATCTCAATTCCTACAATTGGAGCAAACAACTTTGAGCTTAAGCGTCAATTAGTTTCTCTAATGCAGCAGAATTGCAAGTTTTATGGACTTCTAATGGAAGATCCTCATCAGTTTTTAGCTGAATTCTTGTAAATCTGTGACACTGTCAAGACCAATGGAGTTGATCCCGAGGTCTATAGGCTTATGCTTTTCCCTTTTGCTGTAAGAGACAGAGCTAGAACATAGTTGGATTCACAACCTAAGGATAGCCTGAACTCTTGGGATAAGCTGGTCAGTGCTTTTCTGGCCAAATTCTTTCCACCTCAATAGATGAGCAAGCTTAGAGTGGAAATCCAAACCTTCAGACAGAAGGAAGGAGAATCCCTCTATGAAGCTTGGGAAAGATATAAGAAACTGATCAAAAGGTGTCCTGTTGACATGCTTCCAGAATGGAGTATCATATGTATATTCTATGATGATCTGTCTGAGTTGTCAAAAATGTCATTGGACCATTCTGCAGGAGGATCCCTTCATCTGAAAACCCCTGTAGAAGCTCAGGAACTCATTGAAATAGTTGCAAATAACCAGTTCATGTACACCTCTGAGAGGAATCCTGTGAACAATGGGACACCTCAGAAGAAGGGAGTTCTTGAAATTGATACTCTGAATGCCATATTGGCTCAGAACAAAATATTGACTCAGCAAGTCAATATGATTTCTCAGAGTCTAAATGGATTGCAAGCTACATCCAACAGTACTAACGAAGCATCTTCTGAAGAAAAAGCTTATGATCCTGAGAACCCTGCAATGGCAGAGGTGAATTATATGGGAGAACCCTATGGAAACACCTATAATCCTTCATGGAGAAATCATCCAAATTTCTAATGGATGGATCAACAAAAGCCTCAACAAGGCTTCAATAATAATGGTGGAAGAAACAGATTTAGCAATAGCAAGCCTTTTCTATCATCTTCTTAGCAACAGACAGAGAATTCTGAATAGAGCTATTCTGGCCTGGCAACCATAGTCTCTGATCTATCCAAGACCACACTAAGTTTCATGAATGAAACAAGGTCCTCCATTAGAAATTTGGAGGCACAGGTAGGTCAGCTGAGTAAGAAGATTACTGAAACTCCTACCAGTACTCTCCCAAGTAATACAGAAGAAAATCCCAAGAGAGAGTGCAAGGCCATAACCATGACCAACATGGCCGAACCTGGAGAGCGTGAGGAGGACGTGAGTCCTAGTGAGAAACGCCTCATGGAACGTCCTCTGGACAGAAATGAGTTTCCCTTTGAGGAACCAAAGGAATCTGAGGCTCATACAGAGACCATAGAGATTCCATTGAACTTCCTTGTGCCATTCATGAGCTCTGATGAATATTGATGCCAAGGCATTTTGGCCAGTTTTACTGACCTTTTCTTTATTGTTTTAGGGTAGTTTCATGCATTTTCTTATTTAATAAGCAAGTTTTGGGTAGATAATCACTTACATCTTGATTCAAGCAAACATTATGAATTTCATGTGATTTTATGAGAATTATGCATGAATTGAATGACAAATTGGATAATGCATGTCTCATAACTTGGATTAGAGCTTTGATGCACTTTATTTGCTTGATTTCAGGACAAAGGAAGCAAGGAAGAGCCACATTAGCAGCCACGTTAATCTAATTAACGTGACCACTAACGTGGAATGGGAATAAACTTGCAACGTTAATGAGAAAAGTGATTGCCAATAACGCCTTCGAAACCATCATGGCCCACGTTAATTGCCAGGTTAACTACATCAACGTGGTAGTTAACGTGGAGAGAAAGGGAGCTCCAGCATTAGTGGTAAAAGTGAATACCACTAACACTCCAAATTGGCAATTAGCCACGTTAAGAGTCATGTTAACTCAGTTAACGTGAACTCTAACGTGGAAAGGAAGACAAAGACAACGTTAGTGACACTCACCTTTGTCACTAACGTTGGACTAAGCCCAATTGGCCACGTTAAGAGTCACGTTAACTACATTAACGTGAACACTAACATGGGAGGAGCAAGGAATCGCCAACGTTAGTGACACTCACCTTTGCCACGAACGTTGGACCAAGCCACTATGAGCCACATTAGTTGCCACGTTAATTGCATTAACGTGGAAGCTAACGTGGAGGAAAGAAATGATGAGCCAATGTTAGTGACACTCACCTTTGTCACTAATGTTGGAGATGGCAATCACCACGACGTTAGTGGCCACGTTAAGACAACTGACGTGGGGCACTAACGTGAGAAGGGGCGTTTGGAGCGTTAGTGACAAAGGTAAGTGTCACTAACGCTCTCGAGGCTAAGGCATGCCCATGTTAAGAGCCACGTTAGTTATACTAACGTGGACTCTAACGTGAGAAAAGGTGGGCTAAGAGCAACGTTATTGGCAAAGGTAAACGCTAATAACGCTTACGATAGACCAAGAGGCAACGTTAGTGGACAGGTTAGTGCCACTAACGTTGAAGTTAACGTGAACCATCTTGCGCTAGGAACGTTAGTGAAAAAGGTGATTGTCACTAATGTTCTCGAACCCACATTTTCACTTAACGTTAACGCCACTAACGTCCTAGCTAAAGTCCATTCCTACTTCACACTTTCTCTGCATGTAAAGCTGAGCCCATTGATGATTCCAAACTACTTCAACTCAAGATCCAAAGGCTCATATCCAAGACTTGAAGAGCCAACTAGAAGATCAGAAGAGTAGTACATATAGGAGTAGTTTTGAACTAGAAAAGAGCTTTTGGATTGAGAAAACCACTCTCTGTATAATTTTACTTTCTCTGCAACTTCTAGTTTTACTTTCAAAATGTATTTTCCATCTTTGCTTTCCATTCCCAGAGCTATAAACAACTAAACCCCTTCCATTGGGTTAGGGAGCTCTGTTGTAATTTGATGGATCAATAATAGTTTTCATTATTATTCTTCTTTCTTTTTCTCTTGATTTTACTAGAAAGCTTTCAATCTTCATCTAATTGGGTAGTTGTCTTCGAAAAGAAGCTATTCATACTTGGATCTCTTCGGAACCTTGGAAGACGAATGAAGAGATCATACTAGAAATGCTTTCTCATGTTGGACCAAATTGGGATTTGGATGGATATAGTGACATATAATCCTACCAACATTTTGATTTGGGAATACATGTGGTATAATCAGTGACCACACTTCATCTCTTCTCATGAGCAATTAGACCAAGGAATTGGCTATTGATCAAGATTTGAGAGATTGAATTACCAAGGAATTGGAATTCAATCACTTAAGATTGCCAAGGAGATCAATGAATGCATTGATTGAGGAAGAGATGAAAATGAATTTGATCCAGAGAATGCAACATCTCCTGAGCCCAATGAATTCCTCATTTCTGATCTTACCCATTCTCTTTATTTTCTCCCATTTACTTTTATGCTAAATTCCCCATTTTCCATTTAAGATTCTGCAATTTATTTTCTGTCATTTATATTCAGTTCTTTATTTCCAGCATTTACAATTTCTGCTATTTACTTTCCCGCCATTTAATTTTCTGCAACTCTCAAATCAACTTCTGCTTAGCTCAACTAGAACATTCCTCCGATTAAAGTTGCTTGACCAATCAATCCTTGTGGGATTCGACCTCACTCTATTGTGAGTTTTTACTTGACGACAATTCGGTATACATGCCGAGGGAAATTTGTTGAGAGACAAGTTTTTTCGTTATCAAGTTTATGGCGCCGTTGCCGGGGATTGATTTTGTATCAACAATGATTAAATTGGTTGATTACCTAGATTGAGCATTTTTCTTTTGTTTGATTTAATTTCATTTGAGTGATTTACTTTCAGTTGTAGTTATTTTCTTTCCTTTACCCATTACCCGTTTGTAGTGTTCTCTTATTTGTTACAATTCAGTTCACTAACCCACTAACTCTTTGATATATTACATCACTCATACTAACAGCATTTCTGACAAGAATACTTCCTGCATTTATCTCTTTCTTGCTTGTGCCTTGTTGGTTGTATGACAGGTAGAAGAAGCGGGGCTTCAACTTCCTTTAATTCTGAACCTGAGAGAACCTTCCTTAGACTAAGGAGGGAAGCAAGAGGAAAGAGAGTCGTTAGTGCTGAGGAAGAGGAGGAGTATTTTAAACCAAACATGGATGAGAATATGGAGAATCATCATGAAGAAGGGGCTCACAACCATGGTAGAGAAGGTCCAGTGCATCATGCTGGACAAGAAAGAAGAGTTCTAGGCTCTTACATCAATCCAAACCCAGGAAACTGTAGAAGCAGCATCCAAAAGCCAACCATACATGCCAATAACTTTGAACTAAAGCCACAGCTCATCACCCTTGTTCAAAACAACTGTTCATTTGGAGGAAGTGTCCAAGAAGATCCCAATCAACATCTAACCACCTTCCTGAGGATATGCGACACCGTGAAGTCTAATGGTGTTCATCCTGACACCTATAGACTACTTCTGTTTCCCTCCTCACTCAAGGACAAAGCATCTAAATGGCTGGAATCCTTCCCGAAGGAGAGTTTAACAACCTGGGAAGATGTGGTGAACAAATTCTTGGCGAAAGTCTATCCTCCTCAAAGGATCAACAGGTTGAGAGCTGAGGTACAAACCTTCAGGCAACAAGATGGTGAAACTCTCTATGAAGCATTGGAGAGGTTTAAGGACTTGACGAGAAGGTGCCCGCCAGATATGTTCAATGAATGGGTGCAGTTACACATTTTCTATGAAGGTCTTTCTTATGAATCAAAGAAGGCAGTAGACCACTAATCTGGGGGATCTCTGAACAAGAAGAAGACCATTGAAGAAGCCATAGATGTCATTGAGACTGTAGCTGAGAATGACTACTTCTATGCTTCTGAAAGAGGCAACACTGGAGGAGTGATGGAGCTGAACAACATGGATACATTGCTGGCCCAAAACAAGATGATCACCAAGCAGCTGGCTGACCTTACCAAGAAGATGGAAAGGAATCAAGTAGCTGCAATCACTACGTCATTAGCAGCTCAAGAAGGAGTGAATACAGAGGCAGAGGGTGATCAGGAACAAGCTAACTACCTTGGAAACTCACCTAGGCAAAACCATGATCCATACTCCAAAACTTACAATCCTGGTTGGAGGAACCATCCAAACTTTGGGTGGGGAAATCAACAAGATCAAGGCCAAGATCAGAGACGCCACAACCCCAACAACAATGCAGCTCACCAACATTCCACACAGAGATCATATCAGCACCCACCTAAAAATACCTCTCAACATCCATATCAAAACCAAAATGGCCATTCTCACCCCTCCAACTCCAACTCACCATCATCCGAAGATAGACTCTCAAGGATTGAGACCCTACTTGAAGGCATATGTAAGGAACTCCAAGAGAACAAGGTGTTCAAAGAGGAGGTTCGAGCAAATATCAAAAACCAGGAAGACACCATTAAGAGACTAGAATTTCAAGTGGGATACCTCTCTGAGAAGATTTCCAAACCTACTGACAGCTTCCCAAGTGACATAGAGAAAAACCCGAGAGGTGAAGCAAAGAAAGTAAGATGGGATGATTGCAAGATGGTCACTATAAGTGATAAGGGGACTGAGGAAGAGCTGAACAAACCCTTCGAACACTCTGGAGACACTTCAGCAGAGAAGCAAGAAGAGGGTCACCAAGAAACCAAAATTACACAAAAGGAGATGCTAAAACTCTATGCACCTTTTCCCCAAAGACTCAAGGGTGGTGTGGAAAAGAGAATATACTTAAAGTTCCTTGATATGGTTGCATCTCTCCATGTGAACATACTATTCATCAAGGCTCTCCAACAAATGCCCTCGTACATTAAGTATATGAAAGAGCTGCTGACCAGAAAAAGCTCACTCAAAGGAGTGCAAACAATAGTGATGAATAAGGATTGCAGTGCTCTCATTCAACCAGAGTTGCCTACAAAAAGGAAGGACCCAGGGAGTTTTCACATCCCCTGTGCCATAGGAGAAACAATGTTTGATAAAGGACTCTGTAACCTGGGAGCAAGCATCAACTTAATGCCTTTATTCCTTATAAAGAAGCTGCAGATCAATGAGCTAATGCCCACAGACGTAGCTATCAGGCTGGCTGACAAAACTCAAAAACAAGCAGTAGGAGTGGTTGAAAACGTGTTGGTAAAGGTTGGGAACTACTTCCTTCCCACAGACTTTGTCATATTGGAAATGGAAGAGAGTCACCTTCACCCAATCATATTGGAAAGACCATTCCTAGCTATAGCCAGAGCGCTCATAGATGTGGAGCGAGGAGAGCTAATACTGAGGATACATGACGAACAACTCGCATTCAATGTCTTCAAACCCTCACAAGAAGCAGATCAGGAAAGCAAGGAACCAAGGGGAGAAACAAGAATTGAAGCACAAGCTATACACCTGGGAATTCCTTTGGTTGCTGAGCAAAACAGTCAGGAGGTGTCACAGCTAAAAGAAAACCAAGAGGAGCCTAAACCACTAGAGTCATATGAGACCAGCAACAAAATTTCCTTGGAAAAAGAGGTCACAAAGAGCAGGGCAACAGTAAAAGAAACAAAGAAGAAGGCACCAAGGAGGTGGAGGAACAAGAAGATCCCTACAGAGGATTTCTCTCTAGGGGATAAAGTGATCTCAGCTTATTTCCCAGTTATCCCATCTCATCTCCCCACCATCCCATCTCAGCTACCTAAAGTTTTCACCATCAACAGAATTCTCTCCCTAGAACATGTGGAGATTCTTGATGAAGCCAATGGAGATAGATTTACTGCGAGGGGGAAGATTTGAAGCATTACCAACCACCCTGACAAAGTCAGAACGTTAAGCTAGTGACGCTAAAGAAGCGCTTCATGGGAGGCAACCCATGTTTTATATGCTTTTAAAGTAGTTAATAATGCAAGGCTCATGAATTCCAAATCAACTTTGACACATACTTGAATGAATCTTTTTATGCAGCACATAGTGAAGAACAAGTTTGGTGTTCAAGGAACACTAAGAGGACATAAAAATCATGTCACTCTTAGCACCTTGAACAAATCTTTTTACACCACAGTGCCACAAACTAAGTTTGGTGTCACCAATATTGCATACATGGACAGTTAATTAGTTAGTTGGTTTGTATTCATGAATAAGCACTTACCATTTAGAAACAAAAATTTTAAAATGTAGTTATTCTTTCCTTTTTAAATTTTTCCGCCACTATCCACAAATTTATTAATCACATTTTTTTATTGTGTAGGAGAATTGATGGGACAATTGAAGGAGGAAGTTTCGGCCACTTCAAAAGGAGGGAACTATACACATGTCTCAAAGGGGAATGCATTGGGAAATGTTGCCATGCAATATTGGAAGAAGAACACGCTTGGAAACTGAACCAACCCCATCATAAAAGTGATGATCCTTGTGCCCATCCCATGCTAAACCCCATCCGTTCATCATAGGCCTACACATTCAATCCACACCTTTCATTTACTCACCACTTCTCTATATAAGAGGTCCTTATTCCATACTCCCTCCACATTCCAATTTCCATTCTTTGTACTCCCCACTTTCGACACCCAACTCCTCTTACCCCATCAAAAACACTCTCACTCACTTCCTTCACTACACCTCATCTTAACCGGCCGAATTCCATCATTAACCAATAATTCTCAACACCTTCACATCTCAAAAGTCACTTATGGCATCATCAAGCTCTAAAAGAAGAAAGGGGAAGGAGCCTATGGAGCAACGCCCTTTCGATGAGAAGAAATTTAGAACCTTTCACCATGCATTGCAATTCGGGTGGATGGTTGATAAGGAGATCATATATGAGCTAGGCTTTCAAGTCAGAAAAATTGAGTGCCCCGAAATCAAAGAGAAGGTGGAAAAGAGAAGATGGGAGCTCCTTACTGATCCAGTCATAAAAGTGAATGCAACTCTTGTGAGAGAATTTTACGCAAATGCAGTCAGGTATGATAAGGCAGATGACTCCTATATAAGCTTTGTGAGAGGGGTGACCGTGGACTTCAGCCCCATAAGCATTATAAGGGCGTTAAAGCTACGAACCATACCATTTGCAGAAGAAAGCTATCACTCCAGAATAGATAGCAGCCCCAACCATGACCAGATTGTGCAAGATATTTCCGTGCAAGGAGCTGATTGGGTACGAAATCCTCAAGGAAAACCCAAGTTCATCAAGAGAGGAGACCTCACTCCTGAAGCAAAGGGGTGGTTTGAAATTGTAAGAAGATCCATCCTTCTTGCCGGGAATAACTCAGAGGTGAATCTTAAGAGAGCAACAATGGTGCAATATATACTTAAAGGAGGAGAGATCAAGGTTCATGAACTCATAGCCCAAGGTATTAGGAAGATGGCTGAGTATAGCGACTCTGGAGGAAGGTTAGGCTACCCCAGCACTATTTTCCGTCTGTGTGACAGGGCTGGGGTGGTGTTCAAGGATGAGAACCCCGAGTGGATAAAAGTAGGCATCCCAATTACTATTCGACGGATGCATACTGTTGCATCTCCCCTACCTCAACGAAAGCCAAGAAAGAGGCCAACCCAGTAAGTGGTAGAAGGACAAAACCTAGAGGAGCAAGCCCCTCTAGACATGCACCAACTACAGGAAGCCATCGATGGCTTATCCAGACAATACTTGGAAAATCAAGGGGTACAGAAAGAGCTTCAACTACAGTTGATGGACCGTCAAGAAGAATCACTCTCTAGATGGATGAATCAACAGGGGGAGTAATCAAAAGCAATTAATGGAGCAGCAGCTAGAACAAGGGAAACAATGGGGTGAATCCTTCTACAGGTTGGAGCAATGGCAGGATCAACAACAAGAAGCCATCCAAAAGCTAATCAACATCCAAGCACATCAAGGTGCACACATACATGAAATGCATCGGAAACAATTGGAATAGGCAGAACTCTTTGACGAATACAGAGCGTTCGTAGAGGGAGTTTACATGAACGAGACTGGATAACATGTGAACACTCAAGCCAGGCTCGGGTACTTAGTTGGACAACTGCCTATATTGCATCCGGGAATCACAAGATATGAAGAGGTGAAAGATAACTTAGCGCGAGAAGAAAGAGAGAGGGTAGAAAAGAGTCATGAATTAGTAAGAAAGGCACTTGAGGAGTGGAAAAAAGCCAGACTGCCGTGGATACAAGGAAACACAAGTGGATACAAGGAGGATAAACAAGAGGGAGAGCATGGACACCCCCATGAGTAAAAGGTGGTGGAGTTCCCTCTTTGTCCCATCTTTTTCAAGTTTTAAATAAGGAAAATCATGTATGAAATAGAACATGTTTCCATGGTAGTTTAGGATTTTAAATCCTGCCTTTAAGTTTTCATTGCTTAGGTCCATGCTTGCTAGTCTAATGTCACTACTGCATTCTCACCTTGCTTACTTGTATGCTTGTCCTTTAAGTCAAATAAAAAGAGATGTTATGAAAGACCAGAGTGATGTTCAAATTGTGGAGTAAGTTCTTAAGCTTGTGGTGTAGTAATTACTTAGCTAAGTTGGTTCACCAACAAGGTAGAAAGGCAACTATCTGTCCTGAATCATATGCTTGAAACACACCCCATGAGACTTGCTAAATAACAAGATCCTAATAAGAAAAGGGGAAAGAAAAATGAAATTTGAGAAATAAAGAAAAAGAGTAAGAAATAAGGCTAGGCACCAAGGGTTGAATCTTAAGGCATGTGTCTGTGGTGCTCCTGTGCAAAGGATATACTTGGATGAATAAGCTCTCAGGGGTGCCTTATCACTTGGTAACTTGGGTTAACTAACCTGGGATTATCAGTTGAAAGTCCACTATCAAGAGTAACCCTTGCTACAGAGCACTTAGTAACCCAAAGAGGTGCTGGACACCAGGGTCTCAAGAATAAAAATAACAAACCATGTGCCTGTGGTGTGAATGTATGGGGGAAAGAGACTTGAGGGAGTAAGTCCTTAGGGGTGTCTTAACACCTAGCACCTTGAACCAACTGGTTCGGGAGTGCTGGCTGAAAGCTTATATTAAAGAGTCGCCCCCTTACAGAGTACCTAGTCTAAAGAACACAATCAAACCCTGAAAAGACAAAGGGATCAATGAACAAAAGTCTCATAGGGTGCAATCAAGTGAGTATTCCAGGGCATGGTAAAGGTCTGAAAGCCAATGAAGGAATGAACCTAAGTTGCTATGCATGAAACTCCATAAAACCAAGAACATGACTTCCACAATAATGACTCATTTCTCTCGTCATTTCATTCATCATTCTCCTGTTTCAGTACTTGCTTAGGGACAAGCAAGCTTTAACTTTGGTGTTGTGATGCCAGGGCATTTTGGCCAGTTTCACTAACCTTTTCTTTACTGTTTTAGGGTAGTTTCATACATTTTCTTAGTTAATAAGCAAGTTTTGGGTAGATAATCACTTACATCTTGATTCAAGCAAAAATTATGAATTTTATGTGATTTTATGAGAATTATGCATGAATTAAATGACAAATTGGATAATGCATGTCTCATAACATGGATTAGAGCTTTGATGCACTTTATTTGCTTGATTTCAAGACAAAGGAAGAGCCACATTAGCAGCCACGTTAATCTAATTAACGTGACCACTAACGTGGAATGGGAATAAACTTGCAACATTAATGAGAAAAGTGATTGCCAATAACGCCTTCAAAACCATCATGGCCCACGTTAATTGCGACGTTAACTACATCAACGTGGTAGTTAACGTGGAGAGAAAAGGAGCTCCAGCATTAGTGGTAAAAGTGAATACCACTAACGCTCCAAATTGGCAATTAGCCATCTTAAGAGTCACATTAACTCAGTTAACGTGAACTCTAACGTGGAAAGGAAGACAAAGCCAACGTTAGTGACACTCACCTTTGTCACTAACGTTGGACTAAGCCCAATTGGCCACGTTAAGAGTCACGTTAACTACATTAACGTGAACTCTAACATGGGAGGAGCAAGGAATCGCCAATGTTAGTGACACTCACCTTTGTCACTAACGTTGGACCAAGCCACTATGAGCCACGTTAGTTGCCACGTTAATTGCATTAACGTGGAAGCTAACGTGGAGGAAAGAAATGATGAGCCAACGTTAGTGACACTCACCTTTGTCACTAACGTTGGAGATGGCAATCACCACCACGTTAGCGGCCACATTAAGACAACTAACGTGGGGCACTAACGTGAGAAGGGGCGTTTGGAGTGTTAGTGACAAAGGTAAGTGTCACTAACGCTCTCGAGGCTAAGGCATGCCCACGTTATGAGACACGTTAGTTATACTAACGTGGACTCTAACGTGAGAAAAGGGGGGGCTAAGAGCAACGTTATTGGCAAAGGTAAATGCCAATAACGCTTGCGATGGACCAAGAGGGAACGTTAGTGGACACGTTAGTGCCACTAACGTTGAGGTTAACGTGAACCATCTTGGGCTAGGAACGTTAGTGAAAAAGGTGATTGTCACTAACGTTCTTGAACCCACATTTTCACTTAACGTTAACGCCACTAACATCCGAGCTAAAGTCCATGCCTACTTCACACTTTCTCTGCAAGTAAAGCTGAGCCCACTGAAGATTCCAAACTACTTCAACTCAAGATCCAAAGGCCCATATCCAAGACTTGAAGAGCCAACTAGAAGATCAGAAGAGTAGTACATATAGGAGTAGTTTTGAACTAGAAAAGAGCTTTTGGATTGAGAGAACCACTCTCTGTATAATTTTACTTTCTCTGCAACTTCTAGTTTTACTTTCAGAATGTATTTTCCATCTTTGCTTTCCATTTCCAGAGCTATGAACAACTAAACCCCTTCCATTGGGTTAGGGAGCTCTGTTGTAATTTGATGGACCAATAATAGTTTTCATTATTCTTCTTCTTTCTTTTTTCTTGATTTTACTAGAAAGCTTTCAATCTTCATCTAATTGGGTAGTTGTCTTGGAAAAGAAGCTATTCATACTTGGATCTCTTCAAAACCTTGGAAGAGGAATGAAAAGATCATGCTAGAAATGCTTTCTCATGTTGGACCAAATTTGGGTTTGGATGGATATAGTGACATATAATCCTACCAATATTTTGATTTGGGAATACATGTGGTATAATCAGTGACCACACTTCATCTCTTCTCATGAGAAATTAGACCAAGGAATTGGCTATTGATCAAGATTTGAGAGATTGAATTACCAAGGAATTGGAATTCAATCACTTAAGATTGCCAAGGAGATCAATGAATGCATTGATTGAGGAAGAGATGAAAATGAATTTGATCCGGAGAATGCAACATCTCCTGAGCCCAATGAATTTCCCATTTCTGATCTTACCCATTCTCCTTATTTTCTGCCATTTACTTTTATGCTGAATTCCCCATTTCTCATTTAAGATTCTGCAATTTATTTTCTGTCATTTATATTCAGTTCTTTATTTCTAGCATTTAAAATTTCTGCTATTTTCTTTCCCGCCATTTAATTTTCTGCAACTCTCAAATCAACTTCTGGTTAGCTCAACTAGAACATTCCTCCGATTAAAGTTGCTTGACCAATCAATCCTTGTGGGATTCGACGTCACTCTATTGTGAGTTTTTACTTGACGACAATTCGGTATACTTTCCGAGGGAAATTTGTTGAGAGATAAGTTTTCGTGCATCAAATATTTTTCCTCTGAAGAGGATGAAGACATCACTGAAGAGCAAGTTGCTAAATATCTAGGAGCAATCATGAAGTTGAATGCCAAGTTATTTGGTATTGAAATTTGGGAGGATGAATCCCCCTTGTTTACTAGTGAACTAAATGCATTAATGAGGCAGACATTACCTTAGAAGAAACTGGATCCCGAAAAATTCTTCATACCTTGTACCATAGGCACCATGACCTTTGAGAAGGCTCTATGTGACCTGGGGTCAGGGAAAAACCTCATGCCACTCTCTGTAATGGAGAAACTGGGAATCTTTGAGGTACAAGCTGCAAGAATCTCACTAGAGATGGCAGACAAATAAATGAAACAGGCTTATGGAATAGTAGAGGACGTGCTAGTGAAGGTTGAAGGCCTTTACATCCCTGCTGATTTCATAATCCTAGACACTGTGAAGGATGAGGATGAATCCATCATCCTTGGCAGACCCTTCTTGGCCACAGCAAAAGCTGTGATTGATGTTGACAGAGGAGAGTTGGTCCTTCAGTTGAATGAGGACTACCTTGTATTCAAGACTCAAAGTTCTCCTTCTGTAACCATGGAGAGGAAGCATGAAAAGCTTCTCTTAATACAGAGTCAAACAAAACCCCTACATTCAAACTCTAAGTTTGGTGTTGGGAGGCCACAACCAAACTCTAACTTTGGTGTTGAGAGGTCCCAACCTTGCTCTGATTATCAGTAAGGCTCCATGAGAGCCTACTGTCAAGCTATTGACATTAAAGAAGCACTTGTTGGGAGGCAACCCAATGTTATTTAATTATATCTATTTATTTTCCATTGCTATTTTATGTTTTCTTTAGGTTGATGATCATGTGAAGTCATAAAAACAACTGTAAAATCAAAAACAGAATGAAAAACAGCATTAAAAATAGCTCACCCTGGATGAATAGCTTACTGGCGTTTAAACGCCAGTAAGAAGCATCAGACTGGCGTTTAACGCCAGAAAGAAGCATCAAGCTAGCGTTAAACGCCAGAAACAAGCTATAGTCTAGCGTTTAATGCCAGAACAGAGCATCTAATTGGCGTTTAACGCCAAGAATGGGAGAAAAGCTGGCGTTAAACGCCAGAAACAAGCAGCAACCTGGCGTTTAACGCCAGAAATGCACTCTAAGGGCGTTTTGCACGCCTAAATGGAGCAGGGATGTTAAGTCCTTGACCCCTCAAGATCTGTGGACCCTACAGGATCCCCACCTACCCCACCTCTTCTTCTCTCCTCTTCACACCCTTTCATAACACTCTTCCCCAAAAACCCCACCTGCCTTTAAATTCAAAATCTATTTCCCTCCCAAACCCGACCCTAATACACAAAACCTAAGCCTCCCCCACCCCTATATAAACCACTCAACACTACTTCATTTTCACACATTACAAACACTTATTCTCCCTCTTAGCCGAATACACACTTCCCATCCATCTCCTCTATTTTCTTCTTCTTCTACAACTATTTTCCTTTTTTTTTGCTCGAAGAAGAGCAAACATTTTAATTTTGGTGTGGTAAAAGTGTTGCTTTTTGTTTTTCCATAACCATTAATGGCACCTAAGGCCAAAGAAACCTCAAGAAAGAGGAAAAGGAAGGCAATTGCTTCCACCTCTAAGTCATGGGAGATGGAGAGATTCATCTCAACGGTCCATCAAGACCACTTCTATGAAGTTGTCGCCAAGAAAAAGGTGATCTCTGAGGTCCCTTTTAAGCTCAAAAAGGGCGAATATCCGGAGATCTGACAAGAGATTAGAAGAAGAGGATGGGAAGTACTCTTCAATCCTATTCAACAAGTCGGAATCTTAATGGTTCAAGAGTTCTATGCAAACGCATGGATCACTAGGAACTATGATCAAAGTATGAACCCGAATCCAAAGAATTGGCTTACAATGGTTCGGGGGAAATACTTTGATTTCAGTCCGGAAAATGTAAGGTTGGCGTTCAACTTGCCAATGATAGAAGAAAACGCACGCCCCTACACTAGAAGGGTCAACTTTGATCAAAGGTTGGACCTAGTCTTCATGGACATATGTGAGGAAGGAGCTCAATGGAAAATTGACTCAAGAGGCAAGCCGGTTCAATTGAAAAGGCATGACCTTAAACCTATGGTTGGAGTTCATCCAACACTCTATCATTCCTACTAGCAACCAATCCGAAGTAACTGTGGATCGAGCCATCATGATCCATAGTATCATGATTGGGGAGGAAGTGGAAGTTCATGAGATTATACCTCAAGAACTCTACAAGGTGGCTGACAAGTCCTCCACTTTGGCAAGGTTAGCCTTCCCTCACCTCATTTGTCACCGCTGCAATTCGGCTAGGGTTGTCATAGATGAAAACATCCACATTGAAGAGGACAAGCCCATCACTAAAAAGAGAATAGAGCAAACTAGAGAGCCCACTCATGGACCTCAACAAGAACATGAGGAAATTCCTCATCATGAAATCCCTGAGATGCCTCAAGGGATGCACTTTCCCCCATAAAACTATTGGGAGCAAATCAACACCTTCCTAGGAGAATTAAGTTCCAACATGGGACAATTAAGGGTGGAGCACCAAGAGCATTCCATCCTCCTCCATGAAATTAGAGAAAATCAAGGAGCCATGAGGAGGAGCAACAAAGGCAAAGAATAGACATTGAGGAGCTAAAGCACTCCATAAGATCTTCAAGAGGAAGAACTAGCCACCATCACTAAGGTGTCTATGCTCTATGTTTATTTATGTTTGTGTCTTTATTACATGATCATTAGTGTTTAAGTGTTTATGTCTTAAAGCTATGAATGTCCTATGAATCCATCACCCTTCTTAAATGAAAAATGTTTTTAATTACAAAAGAACAAGAAGTACATGATTTCGAATTCATCCTTGAAATTAGTTTAATTATTTTGATATAGTGACAATACTTTTTGTTTTCTAAATGAATGCTTGAACAGTGTATATATCTTTTGAATTTGTTGTTTATGAATGTTAAAATTGTTGGCTCTTAAAAGAATGATGAAAAAGAAGAAATGTTATTGATAATCTAAAAAATCATAAAATTGATTCTTGAAGCAAGAAAAAGCAGTGAATAACAAGGCTTGCGGAAAAAAAAATATGGCAAAAAAAAAGAGAAGAAAGAAAAAGAAAAAGCAAGCAGAAAAAGCCAAGAGCTCTTTAAACCAAAAGGCAAGGGTAAAATAAAAAGGATCCAAGGCTTTGAGTATTAATGGACAGGAGGGCCCAAAGGAATAAAATCCTGGCCTAAACGGCTAAACCAAGCTGTCCCTAACCATGTGTTTGTGGCGTGAAGGTGTCAAGCCAAAAGCTTGAGACTGAGCGGTTGAAGTCGTGATCTAAAGCAAAAAGAGTGTGCTTAAGAACCCTGGACACCTCTAATTGGGGACTCTAGCAAAGCTGAGTCACAATCTGAAAAGGTTCACCCAGTTATGTATCTGTGGCATTTATGTATCCGGTGGTAATATTGGAAAACAAAGTGCTTAGGGCCACGGCCAAGACTCATAAATTAGCTGTGTTCAAGAATCAATATACTGAACTAGGAGAATCAATAACACTATCTAAATTTTGAGTTCCTATAGATGCCAATCATTCTGAACTTCAAAGGATAGAGTGAGATGCCAAAACTGTTCAGAGGCAAAAAGCTACTAGTCCCGCTCATCTAATTGGAGCTAAGTTTCATTAATACTTTGGAATTTATAGTATATTCTCTTCTTTTTATCCTACTTGATTTTCAGTTACTTGGGGACAAGCAACAATTTAAGTTTGGTATTGTGATGAGCGGATAATTTATACGCTTTTTGGCACTATTTTTGCATAGTTTTTAGTATGTTTTAATTACTTTTTAGTATATTTTTATTAATTTTTATTCAAAAATCACATTTTTGGACTTTATTATGAGTTTATGTGTTTTTTTGTGATTTCAGGTATTTTCTGGCTGAAATTGACGGACCTGAGCAAAAATCTTATTCAGAGGCTGAAACAGGACTGCAGATGTTGTTGGATTCTGACCTCCCTGCACTCGAAATGAATTTTCTGGAGCTCCAGAAACCCAATTGGCACGCTGTCAATTGCGTTGGAAAGTAGACATCCAGGGCCTTCCAGCAATATATAATAGTTCATACTTTGCCTGAGTTTTGATGATGCAAACTGGCGTTCAAATGCCAATTTCCTGCCCTATTCTGGAGTTAAACGCCAGAAACAGGTTGCAAATTAGAGTTAAACGCCAGAAACAGGTTACAACCTGGCGTTTACTTCCAAAAATAGTCTCTACACATGAAAGCTCAATGCTCAGCCCAAGCACACACCAAGTGGGCCCGGAAGTGAATTTTCTACATCATTTACTTATTTATGTAACCCTAGCTACTAGTTTAGTATAAAAACTACTTTTAGTGATTTATTTAAAGACCTTTGATCATTTTCGAGACTATTTTTGTATCACTTTTGATCATTGATCATGTTTAGGGGGCTGGCCATTCGGCCATGCCTGGGCCACTTTCACTTATGTAATTTTCAACGGTGGAGTTTTTACACCCCAAAGATTAAGGTGTGGAGCTCTGCTGTTCTTCATGAATTAATGCAAAGTACTATTGTTTTTCTATTCAATTCAAGCCTATTTCTTCACTAAGATATTCATTCGCACACAAGAATGATGCGTATTTTTGGAAAACGAAAAAAAATAAATTCCAAACACACAAAACTAACCGGCAAGAGCACCGGGTCGTATCAAGTAATAAAACTCACGGGAGTGAGATCGATCCCACAGGGATTGAAGGATTGAGCAATTTTAGTTTAGTGGTTGATTTAGTCAAGCGAATCAAGAATTGATTTGAGTGGTTTGTATACGACAGAAGCTAAATTGCATGAAATTAAAAGGGAGAAGGGTAGATTGCAGAAAATTAAAGAGCAAAGAAAGTAAATAAGCTGAATCTTAAAGAACAAGTAATGTAAATTGCAGAAACTTAGATTGCAAGAAATGTAAATTGCAGAATCTTAAAGTGCAAGAAATGTAAATGGCTTGAATAGTAAAGGGAATTGGGAAGTGAATTTGCAGAAATTAAACAAGGAACAATAAATTGCAACAAACAGGATTGTAGAAGATGGATTCAATTGAACCGGATCTTGACAAAAATGGAAATCAGCTTGGTGTAGCAACGAAACAGGGAAATTGAAATTTAAAGCTGTAGATCTCAGGACCCAAGAGACTAGATAACCAAGTCTAGATCTCACTGCCTTCCTAGATCCAGCAAGAACAATTGCAAGGGAAATGTAAATTGTAGAGAGAATAGAAGAAGAAGCAATTAACTGAAAAGGAAATTCAATTATGTAGAAAATTAAACAAGATCCAAAGGTGAGAGTAAAACAGAAGTTCTTCAATTCTCCACCTAAGATCCTAAGCAAGAAAAGTAAAGAGTGCTCAACAAGAACCAGGAAGAAGAGAGATCAATTCTCGTCCCCAATTCTCTAGAATTCTAAGAAAACAATTCAAAAATGTAAAGTAAGTTCCCTACTGTAAGTGTTACGAAAATTCTCAAAGGAAGCTCTCCAAAAACTTAAATCCTAATCTATTTATACACTTTATTCAAATGGTCTTCAAGCCTTGAATTGGGCCTTTGTTCTTGATGGAATTGGGTTGATAAAGGCCTTGGTTGATTGCTCTTGGAGTTGGAGAAAGATCCATTGTGAACCGGGTTGAAAAACATAAAAGCTTGAGTAAAAGTTTGAGTAAAAGTTTGAGGCAAACTTTTACTCAAACTTTTTACACCAGCTGCCCCATTCTTGCTGCTACCAACGTTTGAGCCAAAGTTTGGGGTCAAACTTTTGCTCAAACGTTGGCCCCCTTGTAAATGTGTGTTGCGCCAACGTTTGAGCAAAAGTTTGACCTCAAACGTTGGCGCAAGCTTTTTCCTCCAGGGTGTGCAAGAGTGGCGCCAACGTTTGAGCAAAAGTTTGACCTCAAACGTTGGTGCAAGCTTTTTCCTCCAGGGTGTGCAAGTGTGGCGCCAACGTTTGAGCAAAAGTTTGACCTCAAACGTTGGCGCAAGCTTTTTCCTCCAGGGTATTGATTTTGTGATGCCAACGTTTGCCAAAAAGTTTGAGGCAAATGTTGGCTCAAGCTTTTCTCCCAAAAGTTTGAGCTAAAGTTTGAGGCCAAACTTTTGCTCAAGCTTTTTTCCTCTGGAGTGTTTTCAACTCAATTAAAAGTTTGAGCCAAAGTTTGAGGCAAACTTTTGCTCAAGCTTTTTGTTCTCTCTTGCTCCTAGCCATTCCTTCTTTCTTCAACCTTCTTCAAAACTCTTTTCACCTATCATCAATCAACCAAACACATCAAAGCTTTGCTTAAAATCATGAGTTTGTTATTCTTTTATAATATATGACAATTATAGCATAAAATCTCATGAAATTGCATTAATTCATACATGGTTGATTGAATCAAAGGAAACACGGAAATCTACCCAATTGGCTTGCTTATGGCTCAAGAAAGTGCATAAATCAATCGAAAACAAAAGAAAAAGGCTAGTGAAACTAGGCTAAGATGACTTGTCATCACAACACCAAACTTAAAGCTTGCTTGTCCCCAAGCAAGAAAAGAATTATTGATAAGAAAGAATGAAATGGAAGAGGATGTTCATGCTAGCAGAGTATTATTGGTAGTTCATGGGGTTTTCTGTGGATATGTAAACACTCACTTCTTATTTACTTTTAGGCCTAGAAAGCCCCCTTCAAGCATCAAGCAACACACTGCTATGACCTCTCATTATTCTTTTGTCCTTGACTATTATTTTTTTTTTTCTCTAAAAGCTTTAGTTCAGTGTCATGTGTAACAAGTTCTCTTCTTTCTTTATACTTGACACATTATTCACTATAGACACTTGGCTCACATTCCTTCTTAAAACATTGATGCCCAGCACCTCTTTGGGTTACTAAATGCCTTGTAGTTAGGTTGCTCTTGATAGTGGACTTTCAGCTGATGACACTACAAGAAAAAAGGCCTATGGCCACGCTTTTTTTTGCCACGCTTTAAAAGCGTGGCCAAAAGTGGTCAATGGCCACGCTTTTGTGAGGGTGGCGATTGAATAGAGATTTGGCCACGTTTTTTCTTGCCACGCTTCGAAAACGTGGCGAAAAGGGTCAACGGCCACGCTTTTGAAAGGTAGCAGTTGATTGGAGATATGGCCACGCTTTTTTTTTTGCCACGCTTTAAAAGCGTGGCCAAAAGTGGTCAATGGCTACGCTTTTGTGAGGGTGGCGATTGAATAGAGATTTGGCTACGCTTTTTCTTGTCACGCTTCAAAAGCATGACCATAGAAAGAAACTGGGACGTTTTGAAAGCGTGGCGACAGAGTTTTATTACGGTAACGCTTATAAAGCGTGGCCATATCCTAGTATTCTTTTGACACGCTTTAAAAACGTGGCCAAAAGATTTTTTTATAAAAAACCCTAATAACCCAGGCCCCAACCCAATAACCCTCAAACTTGGCCAAAAGCTTCGATCGGGACTCTCTTACTCTCAACTCTTACCGTCACTCATCAATTTCAATCTCACTTCAACTCTCGTGAAACCCTCGCCTAACCCCTGACTCAAGCTCCGGATCAACCTCGCCGTTTCGTCCCTTCGGATTCCCATAAAAGAGTTGAGACGCTGAGTGGAGAGGATCTCTAGGAAGCAGATGCGGCAGAGGTTGAGCCAGTGGTCGCCGTACGGCGAAGTTATCACCACGGTGTTGTTGTAGGTTAGGTGCTTGGTCTTGGGGGAACGGAAACGGTTCGCGAGGACGATGTCGTTTTTGGTAAAACATTCTTCGGCTAAGGAGGCGGAGGAAATGACCATGGAGAGTTGGGAACCGAAGCGGAACGAGAAAATGGGACCGTATTTTTGTGATAAGGCGGGTGGTTTCAGGTGGTGGAGGTTACCGATTAGAGGAAGAGGCGGTGGAGATGGTGGTAAGTTTTTGAATCTCTTTGTGAATAGCTTGTAACAAGTGATGAAAACAACGAAGAGAAGAAGAAGAGAGTTATAATACGAAAGTTCCATCATTATGCTTTATCTGAATAAATTTGGAAGCTTAATGCGGAAGAAGCTTTCTGACATCACCAACTCCTCACACCACCTTCAAGAACAACAAAAACCACCAGAGGATACTACTTCTTCTAATTCTGCTGATAAGGATTGCATTCAACAACTTCTAAAGGTTTAATTTCTCTCATCATCCTTGTTTTCAATTTGTGTTATTATTTAAGTACTTGAATTTTTTTTATGCAGGAAAGAATGACTCTGCTGAAGCTCCTAGCTGAGAAAAAGTATCCTCTCATATAATCTATGGAAATATATAATTAGGAAGAATTTGCTTTTGTTTTCCTTGATTAAAATTGGAAACAGTAAAATAATTGAATGGACTAAAGCTGAGATGCAGATGTTAAGAGGCAATGTTCAAAAACTGCAACTACAGAATTGGAATCTTGCTCAATCAAACACACACATGCTAGCGGTACATTTTACATCTTATACATTCATATTAATATCATATTAATATCTGATATCTCAATTTTATAGTTGGCCTGCTGACTGTTGCTTTCCTTTGCGGCATTATAAAATCTGAACAGAAGCTTGAAGTTAAGATTGTGGTCTGGTTTTCAATATTTCAGGCTGAAGCCTCTGGTAAGTTCCAAATGGCCATAGAAAAAATGGTAGAAGGACGATTACGCAAGTACTTTGAGGAAGTTGTGCTGATGGAGCAAAAGTTTATTGTGAATGATACAATGAATGCTAAGGTATGTGAGGTTTCTCTATGTTTAATCAGGTTGTTAAGAAAGTTGAGGCTATGGTCACTTTATGATTTTGATTGGTGAAAGAAACAAAATCTACCCATACATCTGTTTGGTCTGAATCTAGTATCCTCTTTTCTGAAAAACTAAAAATAAAAGAGAATTTCACCATCTTCTTTTACATTTTAACAATAAAGTGGGATAAATGCCATTATATGTTGGCAATTACCATTTACAGTTCAACTATAATTGTGTCTATGACTCTAGTAGCAAAATAGGAGAACTTTGGTTACTTACTTCATTATTACACACTTGCCGTTGTAAAAGAAACTATGGCTTGGTCAACTACAATGTAAAATAATAAGGGAAAAATGATGGTGGACTTTATGCATAAAAGTTTCGTTCTCTTTCTTTGAATTTTCATAGGTTACTTGTTCCTATCAACATCATTCAAGTCCTAAATCTTTTCATGGAGGATGGATGAAATAAAATCTAGTATTTTTAATCTAGATCCAATTATACCAACTGATCCAACATGACCATAATTTCAGCTATCTAATAAAAGGAGCAAAGACTATTTTTTAGCCATGGTGTTTTCTATTTTCAATATTTTACATATTTTGTGTCTTTTAAGAATGGAGAAGGATCCATCTATGGAGTGTATGTTTATTTGATCATTCATTAGCTAATAATTTTTGCACACTGCAGACGGCGGTGTTGGATAATCTATCCAAGGAGGTGGGTTCACTTGTGAGGGTTGTGAGCGCGGTGGTACTTCCAATCTGCTAAAGTAAAAAATTAGTTTGATAGGCATTGTACAGTATTTATAGTGGATACCTTTGTTGGTAATTCAAACTGCTTTTGTCTTGATGATTGTTTTGGTAACAGATTTTGTACTTCTTTGGCAGATTGGAAATTGTTTCTAATTGTAATCTGCACACAACAAACAAGGATTCAGTAATTGAGGAACCTGTTTCTAGCATGGGAGTTTGTCTGAGTGCCCGAGTTAAAGTTGAGAGCCCCTACAACACTAGTATTCCTTCCTTAATTCTCTTCTTCTTGGCTATGACCCTTTTAAGTGGAAATGCCTTTTTTACAATAATTGAGTTTGGATATTTGTGCTTGCATGTATATCATTCAAATTTGTCCCTTTCTTCTCTCTCAATGCTTTTGAAGGAACCAAGGCAGAATTTTGATTAGCTAAAAAAGATGGATTTAGGCATTCTTTTCTTCCTCTTTCACTTGTTTAATATATTTGATTTGTTAATTGAATTTACTCTCTCTTAAACTGGTTATGTCTTCTAATTTCTCAATTTAGTATACAAAATGTCTCTTTACACTATTTTGATGCTTATGAATCTTGACAATAATTGAAGATTCAGAACCAAGAGGTCCAATTTGATCTATGACATTGTAATTAGATATGAAGATCTAGTGTGATTGCTCAGAGAACCTTACATTGGATTAAGACATGATATTGGTGAAGGTTTAACTGTAATTGATATAGTAGTTCCATTTGGCAGGGGGTGAACTCAAGTCTTACTTATTATATTATATTGGTGAAGGTTTAATTGTAATTGCTCACTGATTCTTGCTTGATTCACTTATATATTATATTGGCTCACTTATTATATTGAGTTTTTCTTGAAATGTTAACACACACTTATATATTATATCTCATAGTTTGCTTGATTTTTGCAGCCTCAGTTCATTTAATGTTTGTTTCTGAAAGACTTAGCACTAAGATTGAGAGAATAATGAAAAGAGAGGAGAAAATGAATTATGCAGAATATAGAAATTATGATATTGAATATGTGATTTGTGTACTTGATTACATTATACAATCATGTTATCCACTTTATACACATGTATAAGAGATTGAGTTGGTCTAAGAGTATAACAGAACAACTAGCTAACTAAGCACAAAGGGAAATTAGTTAAAACAGATATTCTTGAAGGCTTTCTTGATTGCTCTGTCACTTGGTCCTTATGCTTCTTTGATGCATTGCTCTTATATCTATCAATATCATATACACACTAAAAATTAATTAGTAAATTAGATTGTGTATATTTGTGTATAATAAATGTATTATTGAATTCATTTTCAATATATATTTTTGCATTTTAATATATATTTGATATAAATAATTTATTTGATAGCATGCCAAAACATTTACACTAGAAATAGGAGTTAATGTTAATGGAACAAACTATATATATTATGATTGAGTTGATTCCATAGTTTTCTTAGATTATATTATTTTATTTCTAGAACATACTTCATGATTGGGATGACGAAGAATGCTTGAAGATATTAAAGAATTGCTGCAAGGCTATACACCGAATGATGGGAAGGTGATTGTGGTAGACAAAGTTCTTCCTGCAGTGCCAGAGCAGACAGATTTTGCTAAGATGGCTTTCAGATCTGATGTTTTCATGATGTTTCAAACGCCAAAAGGGAAGGAACGAACCTACCAAGATTTGTAAATCCCACCTTAGTAAATCTGTATAATGATTATCAAATTTGGTAAGCTAATTGAAGTATTAGATAGCATTGTATTTTTTGCTCAAATTGAAAAGCTTATTGAGAAATTAGAATTTTGAACTCGAGATTTATTTTTTATTTGAGTATTAATGTATAAAACAATTATAGCAAAAATTATATGTTGGTAATTACTATTTGATTTGTCTTGTAATAAAAATTGCATACTGGTTTGGTAATAAAAAAGGACTGAAATTTATATTGTGTAGTGATGAAGGTAAAGTCAAAAAAAGATTTTTTTTTTTAATTTGATAAGGCTATCGTCACGCTTTTAAAGCGTGGCCGTATCCCTCCCTATCGCCACGCTTTTAAAGCGTGGCTGTATCTCTCCCTATCGCCACGCTTTAAAAGCGTGGCGGTATCCCCACCTACAGCCACGCTTTAAAAGCGTGGCGGTATCCCCACCTACAGCCACGCTTTAAAGCGTGGCCGTATCTCCCACCTACAACCACGCTTTTAAAAGTGGCAATTTGTAAAAAAACGTGGCAAAAAAAAGCGTGGCGAGAGGCTGAAAAAAGCGTGGCGATAGAGCAACCGCCACCCTTTCATAGGTCACCCTTCAAAAAGCGTGGCGGTAGCTCAAAAAGCGTGGCGAAAAGCTATCGCCACGCTTTTTTTAGCTTTTCGCCACGCTTTAAAAGCGTGGCAATAGAGTTGTTTTCCTGTAGTGTGATCCTGGGTTAGTTAACCCAAGTCACCAAGTGTTGATGCACTCCAAAGAACTTAATAATCCAAGCAGATCCCAGTACAAAGACACCACATGCATATATTCTAAGGTTCAAGCTATTGGTGTCTAGCTTTGTTTCTTTTTTTTTCTTTTATTTTATTGCCCATTTTTGGCTTTTTTTTTCTCTGTTTGTTTTACTTTTTAACCAAGGACTTTTATTTGATTGAGATTCATAGACAGTAGGCCATTTTCTACTTAGAAGGAGACATCCTAGTTCTCTTATTCACTAAAAGTGAGCTATCATACAATCACACATACATACCACCACTTACTTTTATTGTACTTCTATCTAACAGAGAACTATCTCACTTCACATTCAAACATTTCTTTTATTGAATTGAAACTGCAGGGGACAAAACATGCTTTTAGTTAAGTGAAGGTAAACACACAAGCACACACTTAGACTAGCTTACTTATTTTAAGAGAGTGATTCTACTTGTACTAGATGAACACTTTAGCAAGACATAAATCATAGCATATCTCAACAGCTGAAGTTAAGTACAGATACAACCTATTGGTTTGCAGTTCTTGTGTCCTTCTTTCTGTTGGTCCCCTGTTTGAGTCATGGTGCATAATGTCTTCAATTTGTGGTTAGTTCCCTGCATAATTCTCAAAAGTTGCTTGTTTCTTAAGCCCTTAGGTGACTGGTTAGTATGCATGAATTGAGTGCGGCTTTTGGATTTAATTTGGTGTGGGAACACCAAACTTAGTTCCTTGCCACTTCCTCTGATGCAACAGGTTAACTATATGTAAAATCTTATGTTCTTGCTAAAGGTTATGAAGTTAACACTAGAGAGCAATTAAGTAACTGAATAATCTGTTTGACTGCTTGGAGCTAGTATTGTGCATGAAGTGAGAACGTGTTTTTAAATGATGTTTTGGTGGAACACCAAACTTATGATCCTTCATTCTCCTTTAAATTGTTTTGGTGTGTGACGCCAAACTTAGCTCCTTGAAATGCATACCAATTATTCAACATTTTTATTGAAAAGGCTATGAAAAGAAAAACTACCTCTGGTTGGGTTGCCTCCCAACAAGCGCTCTTTTAATGTCACTAGCTTGACATCCTTCAATTCTTCTCAAGATGGCTGTAGGCTCTGAACCTCTTTTTCCTTATCCCATTGTCCTCCCAAGTATAGTTTTGCTCTGTGACCATTTGCTGTGAATTGACTCTTTGTTGCTTCATCTAGCAATTCAATACTCCCATAAGGAAAGACCTTTGTCACCAAGTATGGGCCAGTCCACATAGACTTAAGTTTGCCAGGAAAGATCTTAAGCCTTGAGTTATACAGGAGCACTTGCTGTCCTGGCTTGAACTCCTTCTTTGTGATCTTCTTATCATGCCACCTCTTAGCTCTTTCCTTGTATATCTTAGCACTCTCGTAGGCTTCTAGTCTGAATTCATCTAACTCATTTAGTTGTAACAACCTTTACTCTCCTGCAGCTTGGGAATCAAGGTTGAGGAGTTTAGTAGCCCAAAAAGCTCTGTGTTCAAGCTCTACAGGGAGGTGGCAGGATTTGCCATACAATAGCTGAAAGGGTGACTTGCCAATAGGAGTTTTGAAAGCTATCCTATATGCCCATAATGTATCTTCTAGCTTCCTAGCCCAATCTTTTCTTGTGCTTCCCACTGTTTTCGCTAGGATTTTCTTTAATTCCCTATTTGCTAGTTCAGCCTGGCCATTAGTTTGAGGGTGGTAAGGTGTGGCTACTTTATGGATTACTCCATATTTGTGGAGGAGTTTCTCCATCTGTTTGTTACAAAAGTGACCACCACCATCACTGACAAGACCCTTGGGTACTCCATATCTTGTGAAAATGTGCTTTTTAAGGAATTGGAGGATAATCTGTGCATGACAGGTGGTTGTGGCTATGGCTTACACCCACTTTGATACATACTCTACTGCCACCAGGATATATCTGAAAGAGTAGGAAGGAGGAAAAGGTCCCATGAAATCAATGCCCCATAAGTCAAACAGCTCCACTTCCAGGATGAAATTTTGAGGCATCTCATTTCTTTTTGTCAATCCTCCAGTTCTTTGACATTCATTGCATTGGTGAACAAACTCTCTGGCATCCTTGAAGATAGTTGGCCAATAGAACCCACTCGGTAATACCTTTGCAGCTGTTCTCTCTGGTCCAAAATGTCCACCATATGCTGAGCCATGGCAATGCCATAGTATGTCCTTCATTTTACTTTCAGGGACACACCTCCTAATCATTCCATCAGAGCATCTCTTGAATAAAAAAGGTTCATCCCACAAGAACTTCCTTGCTTCATTGAGTAATTTCTTCATTTGTTGCTTGGAAAATTCTTGAGGTATCTTCCTTCCTACCTTGTAGTTTGCTATGTCAGCAAACCAAGGTGTTTGTTGAATTTGGAAGAGATGTTCATCAGGGAAGTTCTCATTTACATGCTGTGGTTTGTCTTGCTTAGCTTCTTGTGGCACTCTTGATAGATGATCTGCTACTTGATTTTCACTTCCCTTCCTATCCCTCACTTCAATATCAAATTCTTGTAGCAGCAACACCCACCTAATAAGCCTTGGCTTTGAATCCTGTTTAGACATTAAATACTTGAGAGCAGAATGGTCAGTGTATACTATAACTTTTGAACCGATCAAGTATTGTCTAAACTTATCAAATGCATATACAATTGCTAAAAGTTCTTTTTCAGTGGTGGTATAATTTTTCTGTGTTTCATTCAACACTTTGCTAGCATAATATATGACATCATGTAATTTGTCCTTCTTTTGCCCCAGTACAGCACCGATAGCAAGGTTGCTTGCATCACACATAAGTTCAAAAGGTAAATTCCAATCAGGGGGTGTGATGATTGGTGCTGTAATGAGCTTTCTCTTGAGAGTTTCAAAGGCTTGTTTACAGTTATCATCAAAAATGAAGGGAACATCATTCATTAGTAAATTGCTCAATGGTTTTGCTATTTTTGAAAAGTCCTTGATGAACCTTCTGTAGAAGCCAGCATGCCCAAGAAAACTTCTTACTGCTTTCACATTAGCAGGTATAGGGAGTTTTTCAATAACTTCTATTTTAGCTTTATCAACTTCTATACCTCTACATGACACTTTATGCCTAAGAACTATTCCTTCCGGAACCATGAAATGGCATTTTTTCCAATTCAACACCAAATTAGTTTCTTGGCATCTTTTCAAAACAAGAGTTAAGTTATGCAAGCAAGTGTTAAAGGAATTGCCAAAAACAGAAAAATCTTCCATGAAGACTTCTAAGAATTTTTCCACCATATCAGAAAAGATAGAAAGCATACACCTTTGAAAAGTGGCTGGGGCGTTGCACAGCCCAAAGGGCATCCTTCTATAGGCAAAAACTCCAAATGGGCATGTGAAGGATGTCTTCTCTTGATCCTTGGGGTCCATCACTATTTGATTGTAACCAGAATACCCATCCAGGAAGCAATAATAAGCATGGCCTGCTAGTCTTTCCAACATTTGGTCGATGAACGGCAAAGGAAAATGATCTTTTCTTGTTGCATCATTCAATCTCCTGTAGTCTATGCACATTCTCCACCCAGTCACTGTCCTAGTGGGGATCAACTCATTCTTTTCATTGGTGATGACTGTCATTCCTCCCTTTTTTGGCACAACTTGAACCGGACTCACCCAAGAGCTGTCTGAGATTGGGAAAATTATCCCTGCATTCCATAGCTTCATCACTTCTTTTTGAATCACCTCTTTCATGGTTGGGTTGAGTCTTCTTTGAGGTTGCACCACCGGTTTTGATTCTTCCTCCAATAAAATTTTATGCATGCAAATAGCAGGGCTGATGCCTTTGATGTCCTCAATTGTCCACCCCAAGGCTATTTTGTGAGTTTTTAATACTTCAATCAACCTTGCTTCCTCATCCATGTTCAAGGAGGAATTTATAATCACTGGTAATGCGTCTGCTTCCCCAAGAAACACGTATTTGAGGTGAGGAGGGAGAGGTTTCAACTCCTGTTTTGGTTTATCCTCTTTCTTGTCTTCAATGAGTATTTCTATCACTTCCTCTCCTTGTTCTTTCTGATGCTCCAGATAGTCGTCTTCAAACATTTCTTCTACCAGCCCTTCTATCATATCCACATTCATGTAGTTCTCTTGCTCTGAGGGGTGTTGCATTGATTTGAAGACATTGATTACCATTTGTTCATTATGCACCCTGAAGGTCATTTCTCCCTTCTCCACATCAATAGTGGTTCTTGCTGTGGCTAGAAATGGTCTCCCCAAAATGATTGAGCTGCTTCTTTCCTCTTCTGTGTCTAAGATTACGAAGTCTGCGGGGAAGATAAACTTTCCGACCTTCACTAGTAAATTCTCCACAATACCATTGGGTGTCTTGATTGGTCTATCGGCCATGACTAGTGACATCCTGGTGGGTTTAATTTCTTCTATGGCAAGCTTTCTCATCAATGATAGAGGCATCAAGTTGATGCTGGCACCTAGATCACACAGGGCGTTTTCCAATGTTATCTTGCCTATGGTGCATTAGACTACAAAACTCCCTGGATCTTGCCTATGGGATACCCATCTGGATCACAGCGCTACATTCTTCAGTGAGCATGATAGTTTCCTTTTCTTGCCAACTTCTTTTCTTGTTGATTAGCTCCTTCATGAACTTGGCATACAGAGGCATTTGCTCAAGTGCTTCAGCCAAGGGAATATTGATCTCCAGCTTTTTGAAAGTCTCAAGGAACTTGTGAAATTGTTGGTCCTTTGCCTCCTTGTTGAATCTCTGGGGATATGGCAGTGGAGGTACAAAGGTCTTCTCTGCTTGTTGCTTTTGATATTTGGTTGGCTCTTCAATTGCTTCATTCCCTTTTTTTGGAATTTTTTATTGTTCCTCCTTTTCTTGAGTTTGTTTTGAAGCTTGCTTGCTTGCCATTGCATCATCATCATTGGCTTCCTCTGTGTGTGTTGGCTGTTCCTCTTCTATTGGTCTTTTGCTGCTCTCTACTTGCTTCTTTGTAGTGTCATTGTTGCTCATCAATGTTCTCCCACTCCTTAATTGTATTGCCTTGCATTCTTCCTTAGGATTTGGGATTGTGTCACTCGGCAGTGAGCTTGAAGGTTTCTCAACAGAAATCTATTTGGAGATTTGCCCAATTTGCCTCTCTAGGTTCTTCATGGAGGCTTCATGGTTCTTGGTTGTCATTTCTTGTTGTTTCCACATTTTGTCTATCAAGGTTTCCAAGTTAGTGAGTCTTTGAGATTCAGGTGATGCTTGTGGTGGGTTGTGAGATGTGGATGGTGGATGGTGGGTATTTTGGTTAGTGGGTTGGTTATTAGATTGGTAATGGTTGGGGTTGGGGTAGTTGTTTTGAGACTTTCTGTAGGGGTTTTGGTTAGTTTGCTGCTGGTTGTGGTTTTGGTTGTTTCTTGAAGTGTTTTGGTTTGAGTTCCTCTGCCATGGTTGTTGGTTCTGGTTGTGATTATCTCCCCATCTGAGGTTTAGGTGGTTTTTCCAGGATGGATTGTATGTGTCACCATACACTTCATTCTGTCCAGAATTTTGGTTGTGCATGTATTGGACTTGTTCTTGCTGCTGCTCCTCTTGAGTTTCTTCATTTTGCCCCCATGTGGATGATGGTTGGCTTGTGTTAACTGCTGCAACTTGGAGGCTATCAATCCTCTTGGCCATTTGCTCAAATTGTTGTTGAATTTGCTGCTGCATCATCTTGTTTTGAGCCAAGATTGAGTCCACTCCTTCTAGCTCTATTACTCCTCTCCTTTGTGATGGTTGGCGATTTCTTTGATGAGCGAAGGAATATTGATTGTTGGCCACCATGTCAATAAGATTTTAAGCTTCTTCTGCTGTTTTCATCAGTTGCAATGATCCTCCAGCTGAGTGGTCAAGTGATTCTTGAGCCTTTAGAGTGAGTCCTTCATAGAAGTTCTGTATCTTGTCCCACTCAGTGAACATTTCTGGTGGACATTTCCTTAGTAGAGCCTTGTATCTCTCCCATGCTTCATACAGATTTTTAGCGTCCAATTGTGTGAATGTTTGCACCTCAGTTTTCAGCCTGATGACTCTTTGAGGTGGATAGAATTTGGCTAGAAATTTAGTTACCAAGTCATCCCAACTAGTGATGCTTCCTTGGGGAAAGTTTCAAGCCATTGTGCGGCCTTGTCCCTTAATGAGAACGGGAACAGCAGGAGCTTGTAAGTTTCAGGATTCACGCCATTGGACTTGACAGTGTCACAAATCCTTAAGAATGTAGATAGATGTTGATTTGGATCCTCCAATGGTCCTCCCCCAAACGAGCAGTTGTTTTGGACCAATGTAATGAGTTGTGGCTTCAGTTCAAAGTTATTTGCATTGACATTAGGGGTGAGAATGCTGCTTCCACAATGTCTGGCATTTGCAAAGGTATAGGAGGCCAATACTCTCCTCTGCTGTGGGTTATTGTCAACCCCTCCTCCTGGATTAGATGGATCTCCTTCCATCTCGTGATATTCTTCCTCAGATTCTTCCTCTCCAACAATATTTTTCCCTCTTTCAGCTCTTCTTAACCTTCTAAGAGTTCTCTGGTCAGTTTCAGATAAAACAGGAATGGATCTCCCTGTACCTGACATACAAACACAACCAAAGAAACACCACCAGTAACTCTTCAATCTGTTGCCAGAATGAAGTTTAGTTAGCTTAAGCAAAAATTCAAACAGTTAGTGTGTTAGTCAAAAATTTGAGAAACAGAAAATACAAAGTGCTTGATCTAGAATCTCCACTTCACGTAATCATTGTCAATCTATTTCAATCCCCGGCAACGGCGACAAAAACTTGATGCGTATTTTCGGAAAACGAAAAAAACGAATTCCAAACACACAAAACTAACCAGCAAGTGCACCGGGTCGTATCAAGTAATAAAACTCACGAGAGTGAGGTCGATCCCACAGGGATTGAAGGATTGAGCAATTTTAGTTTAGTGGTTGATTTAGTTAAGCGAATCAAGAATTGATTTGAGTGGTTTGTATACGACAGAAGCTAAATTGCATGAAATTAAAAGGGAGAAGGGTAGCTTGCAGAAAATTAAAGAGCAAAGAAAGTAAATAAGCTGAATCTTAAAGAACAAGTAATGTAAATTGCAGAAACTTAGATTGCAAGAAATGTAAATTGCAGAATCTTAAAGTACAAGAAATGTAAATGGCTTAAATAGTAAAGGGAATTGGGAAGTGAATTTGCAGAAATTAAACAAGGAACAATAAATTGCAACAAACAGGATTGTAGAAGATGGATTCAATTGAACCGGATCTTGACAAAAATGGAAATCAGCTTGGTGTAGCAACGAAACAGGGAAATTGAAATTTAAAGCTGCAGATCTCAGGACCCAAGAGACTAGATAACCAAGTCTAGATCTCACTGCCTTCCTAGATCCAGCAAGAACAATTGCAAGGGAAATGTAAATAGCAGAGAGAATAGAAGAAGAAGCAATTAACTGAAAAGGAAATTCAATTATGCAGAAAATTAAACAAGATCCAAAGGTGAGATTGAAACAGAAGTTCTTCAATTCTCCACCTAAGATCCCAAGCAAGAAAAGTAAAGAGTGCTCAACAAGAACCAGGAAGAAGAGAGATCAATTCTCCTCCCCAATTCTCTAGAATTCTAAGAAAACAATTCAAAAATGTAAAGTATGTTCCCTACTGTAAGTGTTACGAAAATTCTCAAAGGAAGCTCTCCAAAAACTTAAATCCTAATCTATTTATACACTTTCTTCAACTGGTCTTCAAGCCTTGAATTGGGCCTTTGTTCTTGATGGAATTGGGTTGATAAAGGCCTTGGTTGATTGCTCTTGGAGTTGGAGAAAGATCCATTGTGAACCGGGTTGAAAAACATAAAAGCTTGAGTAAAAGTTTGAGTAAAAGTTTGAGGCAAACTTTTACTCAAACTTTTTACACCAGCTGCCCCATTCTTGCTGCTACCAACGTTTGAGCCAAAGTTTGGGGTCAAACTTTTGCTCAAACGTTGGCCCCCTTGTAAATGTGTGTTGCGCCAACGTTTGAGCAAAAGTTTGACCTCAAACGTTGGCGCAAGCTTTTTCCTCCAGGGTGTGCAAGAGTGGCGCCAACGTTTGAGCAAAAGTTTGACCTCAAACGTTGGCGCAAGCTTTTTCCTCCAGGGTGTGCAAGTGTGGCGCCAATGTTTGAGCAAAAGTTTGACCTCAAACGTTGGCGCAAGCTTTTTCCTCCAGGGTATTGATTTTGTGATGCCAACGTTTGCCAAAAAGTTTGAGGCAAACGTTGGCTCAAGCTTTTCTCCCAAAAGTTTGAGCTAAAGTTTGAGGCCAAAGTTTTGCTCAAGCTTTTTTCCTCTGGAGTGTTTTCAACTCAATTAAAAGTTTGAGCCAAAGTTTGAGGCAAACTTTTGCTCAAGCTTTTTGTTCTCTCTTGCTCCTAGCCATTCCTTCTTTCTTCAACCTTCTTCAAAACTCTTTTCACCTATCATCAATCAACCAAACACATCAAAGCTTTGCTTAAAATCATGAGTTTGTTATTCTTTTATAATATATGACAATTATAGCATAAAATCTCATGAAATTGCATTAATTCATACATGGTTGATTGAATCAAAGGAAACACGGAAATCTACCCAATTGGCTTGCTTATGGCTCAAGAAAGTGCATAAATCAATCGAAAACAAAAGAAAAAGGCTAGTGAAACTAGGCTAAGATGACTTGTCATCAAAGAACATGATGAATGTGATGATTATGTGACGCTAATCACCATTCTCACCTATGAACGCGTGCCTGACAAACCACTTCCGTTCTACATGCAAACAAGCTTGAATGTGTATCTCTTGGGTTTCTAATCTAAGATTAAAACCTTCATGGTATAGGCTAGAATTTTTGGCAGCCATTCCTGAGATCCGGAAAGTCTAAACCTTGTCTGTGGTATTCCGAGTAGGATCTGGGAAGGGATGACTGTGATGAGCTTCAAACTCGCAAGTGTTGGGCGTAGTGACAGACGCAAAAAGATCAATGGATCCTATTCCAACATGATCGAGAACTGACAGATGATTAGCCGTGCGGTGACAGCGCATTGACAACGGTGATGCCCAACATACAGCTTGCCTTGGAAAGGAGTATGAATGATTGAATGAAGACAGTGGGAAAGCAGAGATTCAGAAGGAGCAAAGCATCTCCATATGCTTATCTGAAATTCTCACCAATGAATTACATAATTATTTCTATCTTTATCATATTTTATTTATGACTTTAATTATCAAAACCTCATAACCATTTGAATCTGCCTGACTGAGATTTACAAGATGACCATAGCTTGCTTCAAGCCGACAATCTCCGTGGGATCGACCCTTACTCACGTAAGGTTTATTACTTGGACGACCCAGTGCACTTGCTAGATAGTTGTGCGAAGTTATGAAGAAGAATTGAGATTATGATAGTGCGTACCAAGTTTTTGGCGCCGTTGAGATCACAATTTCGTGCACCAAGAACAAAGAGTCGTCCTTCGCTCTTTGATGGTAGAAGGATCAAGTAGTTCTTAAGTATTCGTTGGAGAGTCTAAATGATGTAAAGAGGGTCTTTGTAGGTGTCTTAGAGGAGCATTGGGGGGAGCTTTCCCATTTGGACACGAAGAGGTTTTTAGGAGATCCTGCTCTCTTTCGTTCTGAGCTAGGTAGCGCCCGACTTCTTTATAAGGCGATCTTCTCTTGTTACTTTATTTGCTCATTGCATAACTTTTTCTGTGGTTCCTTTCTTCTTTTCCAGAGATGGTGGCCAATTCTGATTCGATGAAGTTTCTCAGGAAGACCAAGAAAATAGTAGCCGCCCAAAATATTCAGAACAAGGCGTCGGGGGAGGGTTCTGCCCAAGTCCCTCCGAAGAAGCCGGTCCAACCCTCAGGGTCTGAGGAAGGTTACCCCGACCCCTCGAGTTCGAACGATTCCTACTGAGCCTCCCTTGACAAGTTCTGGTGCTACCTCCTCCCCTTCTTCATCTGGTCCTCCCCTTAAGAAGCCGAGGACTACCGGGACTTATGATTTAGATGCTAAAGACTTTGATGGTATTGCATTCGCTTCAGAATTTATTGCTCACTATGGCAAGGTTTCTACTGATGACGTGTCAGTCATTCACCAACTCGACTTCATATCGAACAATAGTTTCTGGATGGCTAATCTCAGTGCCATTTTGTCTTGGGTTGATAAAGAGTCTCCCATTCATGCTACTAAGGCTTTTCTTGAAGATGCCAAGGCTGAATATGAGAGGGTGGAGGGCTTGAAGCGTGAGTGGGAGGCAAAGAGTGTGGGATTAGAGCTTGTGGTGGAGAAGGAGAAGGCTAGGGCCACTGCTGCTGAGGCGGACGCTAACTTGGCTGAAGAGATGGCCAAAAAAAGCCTAACGGGAGCTATACTCAGACTACGGCGAGCCGTTGGTGACCAAGGAGAGGCTTCAGTCTGCTCAGGATGACTATGCCGAGCTCCAAGGTCATGTGGTGAATGGCATGACTACGCTGTATGAAAATTTGAAGGCCCAGGTCCGAGTTCTAGCTCCCGATGTCCACCTCTCTTTATTCAGCATGGAAAATGTTGTGGAGGATGGGAAAATTGTGGCTGCCCCTGACGATGACGAGGTCCCTCCTTCTGTGCCGACGGCCAAAGCTTCTGCAGCTCCTTCTACTAAGACCTCCCAGCCCGAGGCAAAGCCTGAACTGGAGATTTTGAATGGGCCTGATGGAGTGGTTGGAGCCACCCCAATCTTGGTTATCCCTCATTCTCCCAAAGATGCGGCTACTGGGGCGAATTTGGATCCTCTATAACTCTCTTTTTCATATCTCTTTTAATAAGTATTTGGTGTGGTCCGGCCTGTGGACCTTTTGAACTTCTGGTTTTGTAACCTTTTTTCTTGACACTTTCTAGTTTCTTCTTAGCAACTTTTAGTTTTAATTAAAATACTTTTTGCTCTTGGGTTGCCATCGGCTAGCCCTCGAGCCCTTAATATTTTAATTTTTGCGTCTGTGTATTCTGGTGATGAGTGCTTGGTTTTGACGGAGTACCTTTATTTTTAGGTTGTTTCCTTGGCCTTTGTATGGCCTTAGGTTTGGTGACCGGGACTTCTATGCGGGTTCTTATGCCCTTAGGTTTTGGATGTTTGGCGCTTTTCCCAATGCTGACATCCATTGAGGTAGTGTTCGCTTTGTGAACTTTTGCCTTCACTTTTTAGACTATGCCTTGTTTTGGTTGTGCGGTCGACCTTCTGTTTTGGTGACATCACCTACTGTCCGGGCTTTATAGTCGGTTTCTAATAACTTTTTAGGTGGTGTTCTCATATTGAACCCTTTTTTTTTAGTTTATTTGGACGACTTTCTAGCTCCGTCTTGGGGTCGTGCTTTCACTTTTTGAGTAATGTCCATTTTTCAGGGTTTCTACTTTTTGGTTTAGCACTTCGGGCCTAGGTTTTTTAACCTTTTTTGGCCTTTGCGTGGTGCTTGCACTACAAGAAACCACATCTATTACCACGCTTTTAAAGCGTGGCGAAAAGCTGAAAAAAGCGTGGCGATAGCTTTTTACCACGCTTTTTGAGCTACCTCCACGCTTTTGAAGGGTGACCTATGAAAGGGTGGCGGTTGCTCTATCGCCACGCTTTTTTCAGTCTATTGCCACGCTTTTTTTTGCCACGTTTTTTTACAAATTGGCACTTTTAAAAGCGTGGCTGTAGGTGGGAGATATGGCCACACTTTTAAGGCGTGGCGATAGGTAGAGATATGGCCACGCTGTTAAAGCGTGGCAATAGGAGAGATACGGCCACGCTTTTAAAGTGTGGCAGTAGACGAGATACGGCCACGCTTTTAAAGCGTGGTAGTAGACGAGATACGGCCACGCTTTTAAAGTGTGGCCATAGTAAGATATACAACCACGCTTTAAAAGCGTGGCGAAAGCCTTGTTAAATTAAAAAAAATTCTTTTCCTTGCTTGATCTTCGTTGCTACACAATATAAATTTTCAATCCTTTTTTATTACGAAACCTACAAATATAGTATGCAATTTTTATTACAAGACATCAAACAATTATTAGTGACATATATAATTTACTGTAATTGTTTTATACATTAAAAAACTAATATTCAAATACAAAATAAATCTCGAGTTCAAATTCCAAAACTAAAAACCGAAGAAAAATTCAGAAACAATACAAGTTAGAACTGCTCATAATATATCAAATTACACTAATAGAGATGCTCATCAACCTAAATACTTAGTAAAAGATCAGAATCAACCTAAAACTGCTCCACTTTGTGCATTAAGCGTTCAAGTTATCCATTCCAATAATAGCCTGCAGCAAAATATCAAGAACAATAAAGCAACAAAAACTAAACTATGCTCACTGATTGGTAAATGCAAATCTAAAAGTACAATAACACGAAACTAAACTATGTTCAAAATACCAAACTAAAAGCAACAGACCTTCTGCAAATTTGATTTAACAAATGTTTCCCCAGAGTTTTGTTCACTGATTTTGGAGGGAGATTAAGTTTCCAAACATCTTTAGGAGTCACCTTAAAACAGTAAACAAGAAGTGCTCAAAAGTCAAAACTGTTACCCCCAAAAAAAAATCAATGAACCCTAATGAATAAAAATAAATACAACAGGGGATAAAAAAATACTAAGTTGCTCGTGGTAGGAGTTAGAAATATGAAGAGTTAAGATTTACTAAGGTACAATAACATAAATTACAGGCCATCATAATAGATGGATGTAGTGATGCAAAATCTATTGTAGCAATTGGCTTTTCATAGAACCCAGCTCTTGCCTCCAATACCTTCAAGTTGCAGAAGTTAAAAGAATCATGATCTTGTGCTTGACAACACTAAGTTGGATAAATAAACATCCAAACGGAAAATAAGGAAAAGGCTGCCAAGAATATATACACTTAAAATCATGCTTTCATTTTTTTTCTTTTACTCTTTGTTTTTGTTATTTAAAGAGGGATAAGACAAGTGAAAAGTATTTTAAGAACTCCGATTTAATACAAGCAGAGGACTTCATATAAATTCTACTAAACATTTTTTAAACTGTAAAAAATATTCTACCACATCTTTTCTGAGCGTAACAAATATGGTTACAAACAAAGAAAGTGTCCAAAAAATAAAAACTGAAAACAATCTTTACAGAATGCAGCTACTAGAAGAGACTCGGTGATAAGATTATTGAGCTATAAACAGCTTTCAAATCCATAAACATGTCAGCATTCAGCAACTCTGATGTTAGGTGGCACTGTGGCAGCAATGTCCTACTTTGCTACAACATTTATGTTTAGCATGTATCTATAAATCTATTTCATTCAACGCAGTCTTGGAAAACCCTTTGGGCATAGAAATCGTCAAATAATTTTGCTGGTAGGAAGCTTATTCAGTGTCTTAATTTCACATTGTATTAGGAGACATGATAAAAAGAAAACATGAAGTTATGTATATTTAAGGAAGATAGAGCCTGATATAATCATCAATTAAATAATTAAAATGAACTTATAGTGGCACCTTCATATGTTCCTTGTTCTGAACCAGCCTGTTTTACATTAGGAAGAACCAGGTTCTTCTGCTTTGCCTTCCTAAGGAGTTGAGAAAGTACCTGTAAGGAAAGGAGGGAAAAAAAGTTTAATTCCTTTGTCAAATTCATGTGCCAAATAGATAAAGTACAACTTTAGGTTATTAATGAATCTATTAGCATAGATTCTCAAGCCAACTTCAGGTTTAGAGAAGTTATTAATGAATCTATTAGCATAGATAAAGTACACTAAACTAAATTGTCAAATTGTGTGATCATGTTTAATAACTTAGGTATTAAAAGTTTAGCAGAAATGTACTGATACGTGTTAAATGCCCTCCTGAACACGTATCATATACTGTAAGTGGTTACAAACTCCCCTCATGCATAGTATAAATATAAATGTAAATAAACAAAACAAATAAAAAATAAATATATGAATCAGCTGCCTGTCTTCATCCATAACTCCTCAAAGGTAAGGGGCACCAGCTAAAATGCAGACCAAATGGTAGTTTCACAGAGCATACTACGAGAGAAACAAATCAAAATATGAACCTTTAAACAATACACAGCAAGGCGCCTCCTAGTTTCTGCATTTCCATTCTGAAGATCAGATATGATAGAATGGTGAACATCCTCTTTTTGCAGCACGCAAACAGATAGAGGCTTGTTAAATTGGTATGCTTTATATTTTTCCAAAATAAAAAGAAAGAAAGAAAAATAAATCAAGCAATAAAGGCATGATGGAAGTGCAACATTTCAGTTTTTTTAAATATTTTGTGCTGGCCATTAGAATAGAACCACACAATGCAAAAAAGCAAATAGAAACACATGCACAAATATACGAATAGTAACTAACATATACTAATAAAGATTTATTTTGCTAAATTATTATAACTCATTTAGTCCATGATGTCACATTTACAATAGCAAAAAGCCAAGGCAAAAAAATATCTGTCAATTGTTTCTTCTACCAACAATTCATGTCTTATGAACAGTTCCAAGATGTATTAAAAATGGAATGGAGTAAGGAAATAATTACATGGAATGAAATAGAAAAACATTGCCTTACCTGCTCAGAAAGAAAGTGTGCTGAAACAGAATTCAAAGAATAAGAACTTAATTTGTAGTCTCTTTGCATAACCTTCAAATAAAACAAAGCAAAAAAAACTTACTCAGCAATAAAGTTGGATTATCCAAACAGAGGGTAGTTAATGAAAAGCAAAATCAACATTACCTGGAGCAGATCAAACTAAACTCTCCCTTCTACAACAACTTCTTTACTTTCTCTGGTTCCATACTGTCTACAAAACCATCAAGTATCACCGAAAAAGTGGTTGAAACAATTGACAGTGCAAAAACACAAATGGTAAACGAGATAGTTTTAAAATTCATAGAAAATGTTGAGGACCTAAAATGTTGTAATTACTTTTGAAACCAAAAATCCTCATTTTTTATAAGTTGATGCACTCGTAAGAAACCCACCATCTACTACAATTCCAGAAATTTAACTAACACAAATAACATGAGAGTGAACCCATATAATAACTTGTTATTTCTTATCTTTACCTAGATGAAAAAGTTGTATCCTTTACTCGGATCCTACTGTTCCTGATACGGCCCATAATAGGAAATTCTGCTATTTTCAAGGCTTGAGCTCTCTGAAAACAAGAAAAGCATAAACTAAACATGTAATAAAATAGCAGCCACGACAAAATTAATCGAAGCTTCTAATTATTAACAGGTAATACTTTCTAATCTCAAAGATAACCAATACCTCAATAAGATATGGCAGGTCAAATTTGCAGATGTTATATCCAATTATAATATCAAGGTCAACTCTAACCGAAGCAATCAAGCTCTAACTGACAGTTAGACAAGCTTCTTGCTATCTTCTTATATTTCCCATCAGGAATTTCAATCCAATTACCACCAGCTATACTGCAATCAATCATGAAGCGAAGGGCAAAAAGTACATTGCTTTCATAAGTCATGAAGCTCTTCATGCCAAGACCATTAAGCTGAATACCTCTATCATGAATACCTACCAAGAATTATAATTTTGGTAAGAGAATAATTAACTCGTGACCATTTGCTTTTGAGAAGGACAATTGTCAAAATGTAAATACCAAAACATTAATGTAAGGATTTGAGAAACCTAACAATTTAGCAAATTAAAACAATAGCAGCCCAATAATTTAGCAAATTATCAACTTAACAGGTTCAAAAACAGAAAATCACAACAAAAAAAATAAAATAAAAATAACAGAAGAACAACAGAACAACAACACAAGAACAATTAGCAAATTAACAAGTTCACACTAACAGTTAAAATTTACCAGAAGAACACTAATGCAAGTGGAATCATCATGCTAATATGTTTTCTACAAAGATGCTATTTGTGTAGCTAAAATTTCCTAATTACTAAGTTCCAATTATTCTAATTTCACATGCAATCAACTTACTAAGTTTCTAAAAGCTAGAAATGATAAAACCAACCCAAAATATGGTTAAAGCATTTCATCAAACATGTTGAGTGCGGTAAACTTAAAACGAAATAAGAGAATTCAAAGCTTAGTATCAGTGTGATAGAGAAGAGAACATAACTATTGTATACTTTAATTCAGTCTATGAAAAAAATCTAAACCACTGCCAAATCAAATAGTTACTTATTGTAATAGAAATAAGAAGTTACAGAGTTTCAAGCAGAGTATTGGTGTTGTGTGAGTGTATTGTCTGGTGGTGGGTTTAGGGAACTCACGGCGGTGACAAACGAGAGCAGTTCGACGGCTAGGTGGAGCGCACGGGTTGGTCATAGAGTTTGAAGCAGGGCAACGTGGCTTCTAGACGAACGTGAATGCGAACGGTGAACGCCAAGCAAACTTGAACGGCGAAGAACGCGAACAAAGACGATGGCTGAACGAAGACGCGAACGTTAACGGCAACCAACGGCGGCAGAAGCGCGGCTGAGCAGACAAAGACGACGGACGCCAAGCTCGAGGAAGCAGCTGCGATCGGTGACAGCGAACGGGGGTTGAAGACTTGGAGCACGAGGGAATCTAAATAGATAGACGGACGGCAGCAGTATGCCACACCTTGCGGCGGCGTTGGTGTAGGCTTACAGTGTTAGGGTTTTTTGGCTGAGTTTCTGTGAATGAAAGAAACGGAGGGAGAAAGGGAGAAAGAAACGAAGGAGCTTCATAACCAAGAGTGAAAGTAAGCAAATTTGGCAAAAACGACGAAGTTTCTTTTAAACCAGTCAGTTCTCTGTCTGGTTCAACCGTTCCTGTAGCTCTCTACGGCCACGCTTTTGAAGCGTAGCAGAAAAAAACCTTTTGCCCACGCTTTTAAAGTGTGCCAAAAGACTACCAGGATATGGCCACGTTTTGTAAGCGTGGCCGTAATGAAACCCTGTCGCCACGCTTTTAAAACGTCCTTGTTTCTCTCTATAGCCACGCTTTTGAAGCGTGGCAGAAAAAAAAATGTTGCCGTTTCTCTAATCAATTGCCACCTTTACAAAAGCGTGGCCGTTGATCCTTTTCGCCACGCTTTTGAAGCGTGGCAAAAAAAAGTGGCCAAATCTCTAATCTACCACCACCCTTATAAAAGCGTGGCCGTTGACAACTTTTCGCCACGCTTTTGAGGCGTGGCAAGAAAAAAGCGTGGCCACAGGCCTTTTTTCTTGTAGTGTTGTTCCCTTTTAGTGATCGTTACATTGGTCTGACTTCTCTGTCGGGCCTTCTCAAGTTATTTTTAGCAATCCCATTTTTAGTCTGACCTCGTCAGGCTGCTTTGCATGGGTTACTTTTTATAACTTCTTGCATTAAATTTGGCTTCCGTCATTTTACCCTGCCGACCTTTCTTTGGTCAAGTGATGTATTTTTTCGTTTTGAGTGTAAATTAATGTGTCTTGGTAGGAAAATTTTTCAGGAAATCTTAAGTTTTTATTCAAGTAGTAATTCTAAAAAATAAGAATATGTACATATGGGGGCTTACCCTAGTAGTCGGGTGATGCCAGGGCATCTTAGGCAAGTTTCACTAGCCTTTTTCTTTATTTTTAATAGGTTTTATGCACTTTCTTGAGTTATAAGTAAGCAATATGGGTAAAAATTCATGCATACCTAGAATCATCTAACTATGGTTAATTTGATACAATTTCATGAAAATTATGCTATAAATACTTGTATGTTAAGAATGATGAAAATTCTCATGACTTTAGCAAGGCTTTGATGCATATATTGGTTGATGACAAGTGAAGGAAGGCATGGAAAGAAGTTGAAGAAGGAGCCTGGAGAAGATGAAGAAGAAGCAACATTGGTGACCAAGTTGGACCCCCAACGTTGCCTCCAACGTTGGAAGAGAGGCAGATCAAGTCTCTGCACAATTGGCTTATGCTCACGTTGGAGGGAGCGTTGGACATCCAACGTTACCCCCAACGCGGTGATGAAAAGTTCAATTCTGGAGCTAAATGAATTTTGAGCGACGCGTACGCATCTATGACGCGTACGGGTGAAAAAGCAGAATTTCTTTATCCGTGCGCAAGCGTGAGTCACGCGCACGCGTGGAATGCCAAAATTGACCATCCATGCGTACGCGTGGATCATGCGTACGCGTCACAAAGCGAATGTTGGAGGTCCAACGTTGCCTCAAACGCTGCCTCCAACGTCCGCGATGCCAAGCCCAAAATTTGGAGTTGAGAATTTTGAATCGACGCGTACACCCCGATGGGAAAAAGGGCAATTCACGCGTAAGCGTGGTGTACACATATGCGTGAATAATGAAAGTCTCAGAATTCACGCTTAAGCGTGATGCACGCGTACGGGTGGGTAAGCAGAACGTTGGCTCTCCAACGTTGAGTCAAACGCCAATGACAGCAAAGTATCTGGTTTTTCTGGTTTTCTTCTTAAATGGCGTTTGACTCAACGTTGTCCATCAAACGTTGACTCCAACATGAAGCATCAGAATTCACAATTTAAACATATCTCTTCTCAATAGCAAGGGAAACCAATTGGAGCAACTTCAACCCAATTCCATCAAGACCAAAACCCCAATTCAAAGATTGAAGATCAATGAAAGAGGGTGTATAAATAGCTTAGAATTTAATTTAGGAAGGATTTTTTTTGACACTTTTACTTCACTTTTCACTTTTCGGTTCAATTTAGTTTTCTGTAATTCTTTAATTTTCAGCAATATCTTTTTCAATTGTAATTTCCATTTTGAGAGCTATGAACAACTAAACCCCTTTCATTGTGTTAGGGAGCTCTGTGTAATTCAATGGATATGTCTTATTTCTTTTTCTTTTCTTGATTTGCTAGAAGCTTTCGGTCTTCATCCAATTGAATAGTTATCTTTGGAAAGAAGCTATTCATAATTGGATCTCCTCGGAACCTTAGAAGAGGAATGAGGAGATCATGCTAGAAATGCTTTCTCACATTGCATTAGATTGGGGTTTGGATGGATATAGTGACATGTAATCCTACCAACACTTTGATCTATGAATTTGTGTGGTATAATCAGTGACCAAACTTCATCTCTTTCCATGAGCACTTAAATAAAGGAATTGCGCAATTGTTCATGCTTAGAGAGATTGGTGAGCCAAGGAATTGGGATCCAATCACTTAAGATTGCCAAGGAGATCAATGAATGCATTGATTGCGGAAAAGATGAAAACGAATTTGATCCGGAGAATTATACATCTCCTGAACCCAATGATTCCTCATCTCTGATCTACCCATTCTATTTACTTTCTGTGCTTTAATTTCATGCTTAATCCCCATTCCCATTTAATTTTCAGCAATTTAAGCTTCTGTTCATCTAATTTCCTGTAATTTAATTTCGGCCATTTAATTTCTTGCAATTTAAATTTCCTGCCAATTTTACTTTCTGCAATTCTCAACCAAATCTGATTTCGCTCAACTAGCACAATTCACCAATTAACATTGATCAATCTACCAATCCCTGTGGGAATCGACCTCACTCTACAGTGAGTTTTTACTTGACGACAATCCGGTGCACTTGCCGGAGGAAATTTATTGAGAGGCGGTTTCTAAGTGAATCATCGGGCAGCTTTTAGGCCTTGGCCTGGCGCCTCATTAAAAAACCCTTTAGGGAAAAAGAGCACGCCTTGTCCTGAGTCCTTTTTTCTAGATGTAGTACCTCCTTAGGTTGCTGGCATGCCATGACCTCGGGAGCTCCCACCCTTGGAGGTCGGCCACCTTATAGTAACCTTTTCCTAGTAATCCTTTGACTCGGTATGGTCCTTTCCAGTTGGCTGCTAGCTTCCCTTCTCCTGACCGACCTGCTCCGATATCGTTTCGGATTAAAATGAGGTTGTCGGTAGTGAAGCTTCACCGGATTACTTTCTGGTTATACCTTGAAGCCATTTGACGCTTTAGTGCTTCCTCTCTAATCCGGACTCTTTCTTGGACTTCTGGAAGTAGGTCAAGCTCTTCCCTCTATGCTCAAGAGTTGGCATTTTCATTGTAGTGGATCACCCTGGGGGATCTTTCTTCTACTTCCACAGGAATCATTGCCTTCATTCCGTAAGCAAGTCAGAAGGGTGATTTTCCGGTGGTGGAGTGTTGTCCGGTATGCCCATAGGACTTGTGGGAGCTCTTCGGCCCAGGCTCCTTTTGTGCTCTGTAGTCTCCGTTTTAACCCGGCCAATATGACTTTGTTGGCGGCTTCTGCCTGTCAGTTGGCTTGTAGGTGTTCTACGGAGGTGAACTGGTGCTTGATCTTTAGATCGGCTACCAAGTTCCTGAAGCCTGTGTCAGTAAATTGAGTGCCATTGTCCGTGGTGATAGAGCATGGGACCCTAAACCTTATGACAATGTTTCTGTATAGGAATTTCCGACTTCTTTGGGCGGTGGGGAGGCCAATGGCTCTGCCTCAATCCACTTTGTGAAGTAATCTATTCCTACAATGAGGAATTTAACTTGCCTTGATCCCCGGGGGAATGGTCCGAGGAAGTCGAGCCCCCATGATAACCGACTATTTTATGGTTTATCTTGTGCTAATTTGAGTGGTTTTTATCAAGTCTTTCCACACTTATTCATATGATTTGCATGACTTTACAATTCCTTCCAAATTCTATTCTATGGTTAAAAATATGCTTCCTAAGCCTTCAAATTGTGTATTTTCGTTCCCCTTTATACCCTTCGATGCCATGATCTGTGTGTTAAGTGTTTTCAGGCTTTATAAGGCAGGAATGGCTTAAAGGATGGAAAGAAAGCTTGCAAAAATGGAAGGAACACAAGAAACCAAGCAGATAACCAGCGAGCATCGACGCGCACGCATGGCTCACGCGGAGCTTTCCATGGCGACGCGTGCGCGTACCTGACGCATACGCATGACACGCGAAGACGATCATCGACGCGTACGCGTGACTGACGCGTACGCATGACATGCGCCACGTGCAGAAAATGCTGGGGGCAATTTTGGGCTGAGTTTGGACCCAGTTTTTAGCCTAGAAATAGAAACTAGAGCTAGGGGATAGCAGAGACTCAAGACACATTCACATTACGCATAGTTTTAGTTTTAGTTTTGAATTTTAGAGAGAGAATTCTACCACCTGCTCTAGGTTTTTTTCACATTCATAGATTCTAGTTTTTATGATTTTATGCTTTTGCTTTGGATATTGAGAAGAGTCACTACCTCCGTTGAAGATGCTATTCTAGTTTGTTTTCTATTCCTTTACTCTTTGGATTACGTATTTACCCTATTCAGATATGTATGTTATGATTTTGGGATTTATTAATGCAAGAAACTACTTTTATCTTTAATTAATTTTCAGTATTATTTTATTTCATTTATAATGTCTTCTTCTTGTTCCCTTTACATGCCTATGAATGTTACATTCATGTCAATGGAGTAGACTCTTAACTTGACTTGGGGGTCAATTAAGAGGAGACCCTTGAGTTGGAATACTCAACTGTCAATCTCAATTGGACGTTGTTGGCTAATTCTCTATTTGCTAACGCTAATTCTTCCATAAGGAGAGGATTAGGACTTGTGAATGAGAGTTAGCTTAATCACTTGACTTTCCTTTATTTACACTTGAGAAAATCCAACAAGGATAGAACTTCCAATTAATCTTCCCCCGGTCAAGGCTTTTATTTGATTATGTAAATTCTCTTGCTAATTTTTATTGCTTTTAAATACAATTATTTATTTTTCTGTTCTCCAACTCTCAAATTTTCTCGAAAAACTCCTGACTAATAAAATAGCACTCTTTTGTCAACTCGTTGGGAGACGACCTGGGATTCCTACTCCTAGTATTTTGTTCTTAAATTTGTGACAACTCTTTTCTAAATTGATAAGCGGAATTTTCGTCGGTTAATAACTGTACTTACAACGCTGTTCTATTTATAAATTCTTAATCAGCAATTTTCTACCACGTCAAATTTCGGCACCGTTGCCGGGGAGTTGCAATAGTGTGCTAAATTATTGGTTGGTGTAAATATTTTTAATTTTTAATATTTGCATATTTTATTTTATTTTATTACCATGAGCTATATGTTTCTTTCATTGAATGATTCTTTCACTGCCTGATCCGAGCTTAGCTGCATTTGATCCTGAAATTGAAAGAACTGTTTCACGTATTAGGCGAGCTCGGCATCGGTTAGCTTCTGAGGGTGGTGAAGTGGTTACTACCAATTCACCAGTCTTATTTGAGAGCGAATCTAAAGCAGCATTTGAGGAAGAAACAAGCTCCTCTACTACTGATTTTGTTGATTTACATGCAGGTAACATGGTGGAGCCCAAGAGGATTACTCTCCAAGAAGCAGGAGCTCCAGACTTTACACTACAACCGTATCAAGTGCGTCACCCAAATCTGGCTGCAGAATTTGAATAGAAGACTGCGCTAATCAACTTAATACCTAAGTTTCATGGCTTACCTGCTTAGGAGCCTATCAAGCACCTCAGGAATTTTCAGACAGCCTGTTCTACTGTTAGGCGTCATGGTGCAGATGAAACTTCTATTCTGTTAACCGCCTTCCTGTTTTCTCTTTAGGAAAAGGCGAGGGAGTGGTACTACACTCAACCTGAAGCAATTGTTACTAACTGGGATACGCTCAGGAGAGAATTCTTGGAAAAATACTTTCCAGCTGAAGTTACTGATAGACTGAGGAAAAATATTTCCTGCATTATTCAAGGAGAATCAGAAACTCTTTATGAGTTGGGAGCATTTCAGGAACCTTCTGGACGCATGCCCCACCACATGATCGATAAGTTGGTGTTGATCAGCTACTTCACACAAGGCCTGAAGCCTCAAGATAAGACTACATTGGATGGTGTGAGTAATGGTTCTCTGAAAAAGTACAAGACCACGGATGAAGCGTGGCAACTGATCAGCGACCTAGCTGAATCCATTCGGAATGCTAGGCATAGGAACATCCATCCCAAGGCTGTTGTACAGATTTCCTCTAGCAGTGAGACTACTACTCTCACACAGACTCTAAGTGAGATGACCAACCTACTGAAGCAGATACAACTGAATCAACAACAACCTCAGCGTCCCCCATCACAACAAAGTCAGCAGTTGGTTCCTTAGAGAGTGTACGGGATATGTGCCGATTATACTCATTACACTGATGAGTGTCCGCAGCTCCAATAGGAAGACAACACTTTGGCAGCTACTCACAATTTCTATGACCATCCGAATCAATGATACTATCAACAAGGCGGCAATTATAACCAAGGTGGGAACTATAACCAAGGTTGGCAAGACAACCCCAACCAGGGGTGGAGAGATAATTCCAACCAAAGCTAGAGGGACAACTATAACAGAGGAGGCAGAGACAACCAGAGAAATCAGAGGTGGAATAATAATAATAATCAGTAGAACCGCAATCAGCAGAACCCTCCCTATCAACAACAGAACCAGAACCAGCCTTACAGAGCGCCTTACCTATGGTAGTCCCAAGTGCCTCCGAACAACCAACAGCAGGCCCCTCATATCAGTTATCCCCTTTCCTCTTCTAATGACGAGATGTTTCATTTTCTTGCACAAGGGTAACAAGACATGCATACTACATTTAACTCTACCATTAACGGTCTGAATGCCACTTTACAAGCTCTCGTCTCCCGGATAGATTCATTAGCTCCTCCCAATAATCAGCCTTCAAGCTCCAGTGGAATTCCTTCTCAACCTTTACCCAACCCTAAAGGTGCAATCAATGCCATCACTTTGAGGTCCGGAACCACACTACAAGAGAGGAATCACGAAGAGCCAAGCTCACAAGAAAATGCCCCAGTTGAGGACATGGTTGAAGTGGAGGATGCAGAAGAGGAAGATGAAGTACAAGACATGGTTGAAGAAGAAGCAGCTAAACCAAGGAAGGGAGAACCAAAGGAAGCTGAAGCTACAAGAGATGCCATTCCTATCCCATTTCCGCACCTTGCAAGTAAGTCCAGAAAGTAGATGGAACTCGATCCCAAAATGGTAGAAATCTTTAAAAAGGTTGAGATAACTGTTCCCCTTTTTGATGTTATTCGGCAAGTACCTAAATATGCAAAGTTTCTGAAAGATTTATGCATGCATAAGGATAAAATTAATGAATTATAAACTATTCCTTTAGATAGTTCTATATCTGCTTTAATGGGGGATATACTTAAAAAATATAGTGATCCAGGTCCATGCATGGTTAACTATACCATTAGGGGTGTAATATTTGCTGACTGCATGTGTGATTTAGGAGCGTGCGTGAGTATTACGCCATTGTCAATATATGATGCTTTGAAGCTCCCTCCCTTAAAAAGGTCGGCAGCTCGTTTTATTTTAGCAGATAAAATCATAATCACAATGGTTGGAATTGCTGAGGACGTGCTGGTGAGCATTAAGGGGCTCACATTTCCCGTTGACTTCTATATCTTGGGGATGCCCCCTAATGACTCAGGAAGACCGTCATCCATCCTGCTTGGAAGGCCATTCCTGAAGGCTTCAAAGTTCAAGCTGGAAGCCTTCTCAGGAACTTATTCTTTTGAGATAGACGGCCGAGCAGTGAGCTTCAATCTGGATGAAGCTATGAAGCACCCTCCGGAAGACCATTCAATCTTCTAGTGCGACATTATTGATGAACTGTAGCGGAAGTTTACCAAGAAGAAGTAGAAGAGCTGTACATGGAGCAAGATATAAGTGTAGGGAAACTTTCTGAACACAATGCGGACACTTTGCCACCATCAGTAGCTCCAGATGATCAAGTGCCTAGCCATGAGCAGAAATTGGAGTTAAAGCCTCTTCCATCCCACCTCAAGTATGCTTACCTTGAGGATAATCAGAAGCTCCCAGTCATCATTGCAAGGGAACTCACTTCCCAACAGGAGGAGCAACTTCTTGGTGTGCTAAGAATATACAAGAAAGCAATTGGGTGGAGCTTAGTAGATATAATAGGCATCAGTCCTCAATTTTGTGAGCACAGAATATTTTTAGAAGAGGGAGCAAGGCCTGTCCATCAACCTCAAAGGTGGCAGAACCCCACCATCTTGGAAGTTGTCAAGAAGGAAGTGACCCGATTATTGGAAGTTATATTATCTACCCCATCTCAGACAGTGAATGGGTCAGCCCGGTACAAGTGGTGCCCAATAAGTCTGGAGTCACTAAAGTGAAGAATGAGTAAGGAGAGCTCATAGCAACTAGAGTGCAGATCGCCTAGAGGGTCTGCATTGACTACAGGCACCTCAACCAGGCCACTCGCAAGGATCACTACCCCCTGCCATTCATTGATCAAATGCTTGATCATTTGTCAGGTAAATCATGCTACTACTTTTTAGATGGTTACACAGGATATTTTCAAATTTATATAGCTCCTGAAGATCAAGAGAAAACTACTTTTACATGTCCCTTTGGAACGTATGCATACAAGAGGATGCCTTTTGGCTTATGTTCCAAAGATGCATGATGAGCATTTTCTTAAATCTTCTTGAAGACTGTATGGAAGTTTTCATGGATGATTTTAGTGTGTATGGTGATTCTTTTAACCTTTGCTTGGATAGTTTAGCTAGAGTATTAGGTAGGTGTGTTAGTTCAAACCTTGTTTTAAATTTTGAAAAGTGTCATTTTATGGTCAAACAAGGTATTCTTCTAGGACATGTTGTCTCTAATACTGGTATTTCAGTTGATCCAGCAAAGGTAAATGTCATTTCTAGTTTACCTTACCCCTCCTCTGTGAGGGAAGTCCATTCGTTCCTTGGTCATGCAGGTTTCTACCGGAGATTTATCGAGGACTTCAGTAAGGTAGCACTGCCCTTATCCAGACTGCTATAGAAGGATGTTGAGTTTGAGTTGAGTGAGGCTTGTATGGAAGCGTTTGATAAGCTGAAGATCGCCTTGACTCAAGCTCCGATTGTGAGAGGACCAGACTGGAGCCAGCCATTTGAGATTATGTGCGATGCCTCCAACCATGCAGTAGGAGCGGTGCTGGCCCAGCGCGAAGGTAAGGATCCTTTTGTAATTGCTTATGCTTCTAAGATATTAGACGCTGCTCAGTCTAATTACACTACCACTGAAAAAGAGCTTCTAGCTATTGTTTTTTCTCTGGATAAATTCCGAGCCTACTTACTTGGTACTAAGTTGGTAGTGTACTCAGACCATGCAGCTCTAAAATATCTATTAGCTAAAAAGGAGTCCAAACCAAGGCTAATATGTTGGATATTGTTGCAGCAAGAATTTGATTTAGAAATTAAGGATAGGAGTGGTTCCCAGAATTTAGTAGCGGACCACTTGAGTCGCCTAGAGCACATTAAAAGTGACTCCACTCCTATCAATGATGATTTTCCATTTGATAGCTTGCACGCAATATCTGAAGTAGTTCCTTGGTATGCGCCTATAGTTAATTATCTAGTTAGTCATACATTCCCTCCTAATTTTACTAAGCATCTGAGGGAAAAGCTGAAAAGCGAGTCCAAATATTATATATGGGATAACCCATATTTATGGAGGTATAGTGCTGACTAGATAATTAGAAGGTGTGTGCCTCAATCAGAATTCCAGTCCATTTTAGAGGCCTGCCACTCCTCTGAGAGTGGTGGACATTTTGGTCTTCAAAGGACAGCTAGAAAAATTTTAGACTGTGGATTCTGGTGGCCCACTCTTTTTAAAGATGCTTCTGCCTTCTGTAAATCTTGTTCCGTATGCCAAAGGTTTGGGAATATATCCAAGAGGGATGAGATGCCCCAACAGCTTATGCTGTTTTGTGAAATTTTTTATATTTGGGACATTGACTTCATGGGTCCATGATGCACGGAAACTTGTCTCTCAACAAATTTCCCTCGGCAAGTATACCGAATTGTCGTCAAGCAAAAACTCACAATAGAGTGAGGTCGAATCCGACAGGGATTGATTGGTCAAGCAACTTTAATCAGAGGAATGTTCTAGTTGAGCTAAGCAGAAGTTGATTTGAGAGTTGCAGAAAATTAAATGGCGGGAAAGTAAATAGCATAAATTGTAAATGCTGGAAATAAAGAACTGAATATAAATGACAGAAAATAAATTGCAGAATCTTAAATGGGAAATGGGGAATTTAGCATAAAAGTAAATGGCAGAAAATAAAGAGAATGGGTAAGATCAGAAATGGGGAATTCATTGGTCTCAGGAGATGTTGCATTCTCTGGATCAAGTTCATTTTCATCTCTTCCTCAATCAATGCATTCATTGATCTCCTTGGCAATCTTAAGTGATTGAATTCCATTTCCTTGGTAATTCAATCTCTCAAATCTTGATCAATAGCCAATTTCTTGGTCTAATTGCTCATGAGAAGAGATGAAGTGTGGTCACTGATTATACCTTCCCAAATCAAAATGTTGGTAGGATTATATGTCACTATATCCATCCAAACTCCAATTTGGTTCAACATGAGAAAGCATTTCTAGCATGATCTCTTCATTCCTCTTCCAAGGTTCCGAAGAGATCCAAGTATGAATAGCTTCTTTTCCAAGACAACTACCCAATTAGATGAAGATTAAAAGATTTCTAGTAAAATCAAGAGAAAAGAAAGAAGAAGAATAATGAAAACTATTATTGATCCATCAAATTACAACAGAGCTCCTTAACCCAATGGAAGGGGTTTAGTTGTTCATAGCTCTGGGAATGGAAAGCAAAGATGGAAAATACATTCTGAAAGTAAAACTAGAAGTTACAGAGAAAGTAAAATTATACAGAGAGTGGTTCTCTCAATCCAAAAAGCTCTTTTCTAGTTCAAAACTACTCCTATATATACTACTCTTCTGATCTTCTAGTTGGCTCTTCAAGTCTTGGATATGGGCCTTTGGATCTTGAGTTGAAGCAGTTTGGAATCTTCAGTGGGCTCAGCTTTACTTGCAGAAAAAGTGTGAAGTAGGCATGGACTGTAGCTAGGACGTTAGTGGCGTCAACGTTAAGTGAAAATGTGGGTTCGAGAATGTTAGTGACAATCACCTTTTTCACTAACGTTCTTAGCCCAAGATGGTTCACGTTAACTTCAACGTTAGTGGCACTAACGTGTCCACTAACGTTGCCTCTTGGTCCATCGCAAGCGTTATTGGCATTTACCTTTGCCAATAATGTTGCTCTTAGCCCCCCTTTTCTCACGTTAGAGTCCACATTAGTATAACTAACGTGGCTCTTAACGTGGGCATGCCTTAGCCTCGAGAGGGTTTGTGACACTTACCTTTGTCATTAACGCTCCAAACACCCCTTCTCACGTTAGTGCCCCACGTTAGTTGTCTTAACGTGGCCACTAACGTGGTGGTGATTACCATCTCCAACGTTAGTGACAAAGGTGAGTGTCACTAACGTTGGCTCATCATTTCTTTCCTCCACGTTAGCTTTCACGTTAATGCAATTAACGTGGCAATTAACGTGGCTCATAGTGGCTTGGTCCAACGTTAGTAACAAAGGTGAGTGTCACTAACGTTGGCGATTCCTTGCTCCTCCCATGTTAGAGTTCACGTTAATGTAGTTAACGTGACTCTTAACGTGGCCATTTGGGCTTAGTCCAACGTTAGTGACAAAGGTGAGTGTCACTAACGTTGGCTTTGTCTTCCTTTCCATGTTAAAGTTCACGTTAACTGAGTTAACGTGACTCTTAACATGGCTAATTGCCAATTTGGAGCGTTATTAGTATTCACTTTTACCACTAATTCTGGAGCTCCCTTTCTCTCCACGTTAACTACCACGTTGATGTAGTTAACATGGCAATTAACGTGGGCTATGATGGTTTCGAAGGCGTTATTGGCAATCACTTTTCTCATTAACGTTGCAAGTTTATTCCCATTCCACGTTAGTGGTCACGTTAATTAGATTAATGTGGCTGCTAATGTGGCTCTTCCTTGCTTCCTTTGTCCTGAAATTAAGAAAATAAAGTGCATCAAAGCTCTAATCCAAGTTATGAGACATGCATTATCCAATTTGTCATTCAATTCATGCGTAATTCTCATAAAATCACATGAAATTCACAATGTTTGCTTGAATCAAGATGTAAGTGATTATCTTCCCAAAACTTGCTTATTAACTAAGAAAATGCATGAAACTACCCTAAAATAGTAAAGAAAAGGTCAGTGAAACTGGCCAAAATGCCCTGGCATCACAACACCAAACTTAAAGCTTGCTTGTCCCTAAGCAAGTACTGAAACATGAGAATGATGAATGAAATGACAAGAGAAATGAGTCATTATTGTGGAAGTCATGTCCTTGGTTTTATGGGGTTTCATGCATAGCAACTTAGGTTCATTCCTTCATTGGCTTTCAGACCTTTACCATGCCCTGGAATACTCACTTGATTGCACCCTATGAGACTTTTATTCATTGATCCCTTTGTCTTTTAAGGGTTTGATTGTGTTCTTTAGACTAGTTGCTCTGTAAGGGGGCGACTCTTTGATATAAGCTTTCAGCCAGCACTCCTGAACCAGTTGGTTCAAGGTGCTAGGTGTTAAGACACCCCTAAGGACTTACTCCTTCAAGTCTCTTTCCCCCATACATTCACACCACAGGCACATGGTTTGTTATTTTTATTGTTGAAACCTTGGTGTCCAGCACCTCTTTGGGTTACTAAGTGCTCTGTAGCAAGGGTTACTCTTGATAGTGGACTTTCAGCTGATAATCTCGGGTTAGTTAACCCAAATTACCAAGTGATAAGGCACCTCTGAGAGCTTATTCATCCAAGTATGTCCTTTGCACAAGAGCACCACAGACACATGCCTTAAGATTCAACCCTTGGTGCCTAGCCTTATTTCTTACTCTTTTTCATTATTTCTCAACTTTCATTTTTCTTTCCCCTTTTCTTATTAGGATCTTGTTATTTAGCTAGCCTCATGGGGTGTGTTTCAAGCATATGATTTAGGACAGATAGTTGCCTTCTTACCTTGTTGGTGAACCAACTTAGCTAAGTAATTACTACACCACAAGCTTAAGAACTTACTCTACAATTTGGATATCACTCTGGTCTTTCATAACATCTCTTTTTATTTGACTTAAAGGACAAGCATACAAGTAGGCAAGGTGAGAATGCAGTAGTGACATTAGACTAGCAAGCATAGACCTAAGCAATGAAAACTTAAAGGCAGAATTTAAAATCCTAAACTACCATGGAAACATGTTCTATTTCATACATGATTTTCCTTATTTAAAACTTGAAAAAGATGGGACAAAGAGGGAACTCCACCACCTTTTACTTACGGGGGTGTCCATGCTCTCCCTCTTGTTTGTCCTCCTTGTGTCCACTTGTGTTTCCTTGTATCCATGCCAGGCTGGCTTTTTTCCACTCCTCAAGTGCCTTCCTTACTGATTCATGACTCTTTTCTACCCTCTCTCTTTCTTCTCGCGCTAAGTCATCTTTCACCTCTTCATATCTATTGATTCCCGGATGCAATATAGGTAGTTGTCCAACTAAGTACCCGAGCCTGGCTTGAGTGTTCACATGATGTCCAGTCTCGTTCATGTAAACTCCCTCTGCGAATGCTCTGTATTCGTCAAAAAGTTCTACCTGTTCCAATTGTTTCCGATGCATTTCATGTATGTGTGCACCATGATGTGCTTAGATGTTGATTAGCTTTTGGATGGCTTCTTGTTGTTGATCCTGCCTTTGCTCCAATCAGTGGAAGCATTCACCCCATTATTTCCCTTGTTCTAGCTGCTGCTCCATTAATTGCTTTTGCCACTCCCCCTGTTGATTCATCCATCTAGAGAGTGATTCTTCTTGACGGTCCATCAACTGTAGTTGAAGCTCTTTCTGTGCCCCTTGATTTTCCAAGTATTGTCTAGATAAGCCATTGATGGCTTTCTGTAGTTGGTGCATGTCCAGAGGGGCTTGCTCCTCTAGGTTTTGTCCTTCTACCACTTGCGGGGCTGGCCTCTTTCTTGGCTTTCGTTAACGTAGGGGAGATGTAACAGCATGCATCTGTCGAACAGTAATTGGGATGCCTACTTTTATCCACTCAGGGTTCTCATCCTCGAACACCACCCCAGCCCTGTCACACAGACGGAAAATAGTGCTGGGGTAGCCTAACCTTCCTCCAGAGTCACTTTTCTCAGCCATCTTCCTAATACCTTGGGCTATGAGTTCATGAACCTTGATCTCTCCTCCTTTAAGTATACATTGCACCATTGTTGCTCTCTTAAGATTCACCTCTGAGTTATTCCCGGCAGGAAGGATGGATCTCCTTATAATTTCAAACCACCCCTTTGCTTCAGGAGTGAGGTCCCCTCTCTTGATGAACTTAGGTTTCCCTTGAGGATCTCGTACCCAATCAACTCCTTGCACGCAAATATCTTGCACAATCTGGTCATGGTTGGGGCTGCTATCTATTCTGGAGTGATAGCTTTCTTCTGCAAATAGTATGGTTCGTAGCTTTAACGCCCTCATGATGCTTATGGGGCTGAAGTCCACGGTCACCCCTCTCACGAAGCTTATATAGGAGTCATCTGCCTTATCATATCTGACTGCATTTGTGTAAAACTCTCTCACAAGAGTTGCATTCACTTTTATGACTAGATCAGTAAGGAGCTCCCATCTTCTCTTTTCCACCTTCTCTGTGATTTCGGGGCACTCAGTTTTTCTAACTTGAAAGCGTAGCTCATATATGATCTCCTTATCAACCATCCACCCGAATTGTAATGCATGGTGAAAGCTTCTAAATTTCTTCTCATCGAAAGGGCGTTGCTCCATAGGCTCATTTCCTTTTCTTCTTTTAGAGCTTGATGATGCCATAAGTGACTTTTGAGATGTGAAGGTGTTGAGAATTATTGGTTAATGATGGAATTCGGCCAGTTAAGATGAGGTATAGTAAAGGAAGTGAGTGAGAGTGTTTTTGGTGGGGTAAGAGGAGTTGGGTGTCGAAAGTGGGGAGTACAAAGAATGGAAATTAGAATGTGGAGGGAGTATGGAATAAGGACCTCTTATATAGAGAAGTGGTGAGTAAATGAAAGGTGTGGATTGAATGTGTAGGCCTATGATGAATGGATGGGGTTTAGCATGGGATGGGCACAAGGATCATCACTTTTATGATGGGGTTGGTTCAGTTTCCAAGCATGTTCTTCTTCCAATGTTGCATGGCAACATTTTCCAATGCATTCCCCTTTGAGACATGTGTATAGTTCCCTCCTTTTGAAGTGGCCGAAACCTCCTCCTTTAATTGTCCCATCAATTCTCCTACACAATAAAAGAAATGTGATTAATAAATTTGTGGATAGTGGCAGTAAAATTTAAAAAGGAAAGAATAACTACTTTTTAAAATTTTTGTTTCTAAATGGTAAATGCTTATTCATGAATTCAAACCAACTGACTAATTAACTGTCCATGTATGCAACATTGGTGACACCAAACTTAGTTTGTGGCACTGTGGTGTAAAAATATTTATTCAAGGTGCTAAGAGTGACATGATTTTTATGTCCTCTTAGTGTTCCTTGAACACCAAACTTGTTCTTCACTATGTGCAGCATAAAAAGATTCATTCAAGTATGTGTCAAAGTTGATTTGGAATTCATGAGCCTTGCATTATTAACTACTTTAAAAGTATATAAAACATGGGTTGCCTCCCATGAAGCGCTTCTTTAGCATCACTAGCTTGACGTTCTGACTTTGTCAGGGTGGTTGGTAATGCTTCAGATCTTCCCCCCTCGCAGTAAATCTATCTCCATTAGCTTCATCAAGAATCTCCACATGTTTTAGGGAGAGAATTCTGTTGATGGTGAAAACTTTAGGTAGCTGAGATGGGATGGTGGGGAGATGAGATGGCATAACTGGGAAATAAGCTGAGATCACTTTATCCCCTGGAGAGAAATCCTCTGTTGGGATCTTCTTGTTCCTCCACCTCCTTGGTGCCTTCTTCTTTGTTTCTTTTACTGTTGCCCTACTCTTTGTGTCCTCTTTTTCCAAGGAAATTTTGTTGCTGGTCTCATATGACTCTGATGGTTTAGGCTCCTCTTGGTTTTCTTTTAGCCGTGACACCTCCTGACTGTTTTGCTCAGCAACCAAAGGAATTCCCAGGTGTACAGCTTGTGCTTCAATACTTGTTTCTTCCAGCAGTGCTTTGTTGTGCTCTCCCCTTGGTTCCTTGCTTTCCTGATATACTTCTTGTGAGGGTTTGAAGACGTTGAATGCGAGTTGTTCGTCATGTATCCTCAGTATTAGCTCTCCTCGCTCCACATCTTTGAGCGCTCTCGCTGTAGCTAGGAATGGTCTTCCCAATATGATTGGGTGAAGGTGACTCTCTTTCATTTCCAATATGAGAAAGTCTGTGGGAAGTGGAACAACCCCGGTTTTCGAGAATGCGAATCTTTTCTGAAAGTATGGATTTCTCCGGAAGATCAGTAAGGGGAAAACCTGAGAGAAGAGAGATAATAGGATGTTATTATCATTATATTAGTATTAGAAGCTTTTTGAATAATATTATAAGGTTACCTGGTCAGTTTTAGTTAAAAACAGAAAATCGGTTTAACCGGGTTTACGGTTTACTGGTGCAGCTTAGCACCAACACTCTCTGATGAATTTAGCAATGCTACGGCCCACTTATACATGTACTATTCTCATAATAAATATGTTACTAGTGTTATTTATGCTAGTAGCTCAGAAAATAATTTTTAGAAATGTTTTTACGAGTGTTCCGATACACCTAGTTTTAGTAGTTGTACACCAGAGATATTTTAATATTATTTTAATCCACCTCCAAGCCAACCAATCACAACTCACCTTATACCCCCAAGACCTCCAAGGCTGTCTCATTTCATCATTTTGGCCGAAAATAACAAGAGAGAAAAGAGAGAAACTTTCATGAACACTTAATCTTCAAAGCTTGATTTCTTCTGAACTAAAACTCAAATTAAAACTCCGATTTCACGAAAATGATCCTCTCTTCTTCCTCTACATAACCATGTAACTTATCAAGGATGGAAATAAGGTGAGATAGCTGTCTCCCTCCCATTTCAATTCGGTTTTCAAGGAAAACCATGCAAAACATGTGTTTTCTTGATGTTCTTCCTTAGGAATCATGCTTAACTTGACTTGAGGGCCAAGAAACGTGAATTTCCAGTAAGTCTAAGGTGAGATATCTCTTCCTAACATACTGAGTGAGATTTGGTCAGTTGAGAGTTTTTGGATTTAAAGTTGTTCTTGATGTGATTTAGGAGGAAAAAGTGCTTAAGGACCACCTGAAAGTTTAACCGAATTAAGAGCAGCGAAACCAGGTAGGGATTGACGAATTTAATCTTGATTGATTGTGTTTGAGTTGTGTGATTATGATATGGTTTGGATGTGCTTGAAATTGATGATTTATATGAGTGATTCTTGTTGAAATTTTGGTGAAATTTTGATGAAATTTGTTGAAATTCAAGCTTTAAAGTTCATGTTCTTGGGCAGATAGAAAAACGAAACCCTAAGCTTAAATTGAGGTTCAATTTGTGTTGAAATCATGTAGAAAAGATGGGGTTTTAATGGCTGCTAATTTATTATGAATTATGGTAAAAATCGGTTGCTGAAAAGACTGATAAACGGGTAAAAACAGAGAAAGAATCTGAAGAATTTACGAAGAACATGAAGAACACTTTGAGTGTGATGAAGAACATTGAAGAACACTTTTTAGATCTTAAAAAGGGCAAGGTTGTAATTATTTTGGTGTTGAGGGGTTATTCGGTAATTTCTGAAAGTTAGGGTGGTAAAAGTAGAAATATTAAAAGTTACGGGTGGTAAAAAGTGAATTTTAAAGGTTAAAAGTAAAAGTAAGTTAATTTTCGAAAATTTAATGATAAAATAATAAAAAAATAAAAAAATATTAAATAATAATATTTAATTAAAAATAATATTTTAATAAAAATAATAAAATAATGCGAAAAAGGCAGTTTTCTGTAAAAGCTTTAGAAAGACAACTTTAAACTCAGAATCTCATAATTACCTTCATAAAACACTTAGGGAGTGGTAAAAATATATTAGTGAGGCAAAGATAAATAAAAGATAAAAAGTTGAAGAAAATATAAAAATCGAAGAAAAAGTCTGTAAAGTTTTAATGACATAAAAACAGACAGAGACTAGTGAACGAACTAGAGCAACATAGTTAGTCCTGGAATTGCGAATAGGGTTAGGTATTATATGAAAAGTTAAACTGTTTCAGTATAGACTTAATGAACCTATACTTGGGACAGACTAACTATTCATACCGAAATTTACATAAGCTTTAAATACATACGTTAAACAGAGAAATCAGAGCAGAGTAAAGAAACACAGAGAACAGAGTAACTAGAGCAGAATAAAGGGATACAGAGAAAAAGAGTAATCAGAGCAAAGTAAAAAGACAAAGAGAAAAGAGTAATGTGATAAAGAGAAATGGTTTGAATTAAGATGTTGTAAAAGTGAAAGATATAAAGTTTGTACAGTATGATTGAACAGAGAAAGAAAGAGGTACTGCATAAAAATGTGAAAATGATGATGAATAATGAGAATGATGATGAATGATGATAATGAGAATGATTATGTGATGATTTTTTGCTTGAGGCAACCCAAGAGATATTTATTTGTTGCTTGAGGCAACCTAAGAGATGTGTTTATTCATTTGTTTCGTTAAGTAAACTCCAGATATACTTGTATGATCATCTGCTGCAGTGAGGCAGTCAGATAGATAATGGTGTGATCACTGAGAACGCTTTCCTACGGTACAGATCCATATTTTATTTCTGTAAGACAGAGGGGTTATTTCCTGCTACAGAAGTACCGTGACCACCTGTTCCATTTCTGTAGTGGCAGAGGGGTTATTTCCTATATACAGAAGGTGTGTTGGCGTACATCCCTGCAGTGGCAGATGTGTTATTTCCTACGTGCAGTGGACCCTGTGGTAGTAGAGGGGTTATTTCCTGTACACAGGGGTATAGCCAATAGGAAAGCCTTATCCAGACAAAGGTTGCTGGATAACATCGGGAGCGGGTTAGTAACCGACAGATGAGCTCATTACCTGCACTAGGGCTAGACATGCATCATACTTGGTTGCACATTTCCTTTGTTATATTTGTGGTATGAATGTATGCTTTCCTTGTTTGTATTCCATTCTCTGCGCTTGTGATATTTTCTTGTATTCTTCTGTTTGTGTTCTGCTATCTGTTTTCTCTATCTTCTCTACTTATCTGTGTTTTCTAATTACTGCTTCCTTGTATTCTGCTAATAGTCTGCTAAACAACATAGAATTAATGAACGTAACTAATAACCCCGACCCTACTAAGAACTCCCAAGTTCTTACCCCTTCTCTCTCCCTTCCCCCTTCAGATGGAAGTAAGAGTACCTTACCATAGTTCGCTGATGACCATTCACAAGAAGAGGATTCTGCTCTAGATAGTCTTCTGAGTCTAAGGTGAATATCGTTCTCTGATTATATGTAAATACTGTGAGACCAGCCAACGTCTGCACCCCTTCGTATGTGCACTTTAACCTAAATCCTGTGTACGAGATTCCTATTTTGTGGATACTTCATGAGGTACCAGAGAGACGTCCTGTGGAAAAGTCTGATCGTGCAGAGGAGTAGCAGATGATGTTCTATCTTTTGATGACGTTCCACCTGACTTGAGTTGTGAAGACTTAGAACGTACTTTCCCTCGCTTTAGTAGTTTAGAGGGACTAGGTGAGTATAGAGTCTAGGCTAGCCTAGGTGCCAACTTAGGGACCTCTTGAATAGGTCAGGACCTAGGTGCCAGCTTTATTAACTAGCTATACCTAGGGGTGTTCTAACTAAAGGTCTATACTCTAATAAAGGCTGGATAACTGAATGTTGCTAGCTACTTGTGATGTATTTATGTGTGGTTGCTTATAACTGTTTTATCTGTTATTAGCTGTGTGTTGATTATGAATGATTCCGTCTATTAATCCAATTGTTTTCAAAAAAAAAAGTACCTCGCTAACTAACTACGCTATTAACAACGAATTAGGCTCATATAATAAATAATAGATAATATATAGGATGACAAATTGGTAGCACTCAGTTTCTGGTATGTCCTAGGCGTACTGAAAATTGGGTCGTTACAATATGGTATCAGAGCAGTTCGTTCCCAGTAGAGCCTGGGGAGTGGACTGACTATGCTTCATTGCATACTCTGCTTGTGTGTCTCACGCCGTTAGGGTATCTTTAAGATACATTTGGCATGAATGCCTATGAGTGCTCATTTTGGGAATGTTCATGCCTTACTTGAAATATTAAGACTGATCACCTTAATGTTGATTGTTTGGTGCGGATAGGACCTTAATGACTGCGAATAGACATAGTTTAATCGAGTTCCGAATGACGAATCGATGCGAGGCACAGCTATCCTCATAGCTGTTATGATCTCCATGGTTATGGTTATGTTATATTTGGATGCTGTAAGGAACGAATGCTTATTTTACTTGTGAGGAATCTGGACACACAGCTAGGATGTACCCAAGAAAGTTTCTTCGAAATCTAGTGTGAACCCAGCAACAAGGTCGAGTGTTTGCCAGGACTGCTGATGATGCTATGCAATCAGACGCCCTGATCCAAGGTCAGTGTATTGTCAAAGATCGATTTCTAACTGTACTGTATGACTCGGGTGCATCGCATTCCTTTATTTCTTTAACTGTTGCTCGTGAGTTGGGACTAGATTTCTCTGAGTTGAACTTTGATCTGATTGTCCATACACCTGCAACCCCAAAATGCTTTGACTATTTAGTGTGCCTGCAAGTACCATTACAATGATCTAATCTGTTTGCCTCTATGTGGTTTAGAAGTTATTCTAGGTTAGATTGTTATCTAAGTATCATGTTTTCCTTGATTGCTATGAAAGAACTGCTGTTATTCCGTCTGATAGTTTAGATATTAAACCATTTCTGTCTCATACTTTATATCGGAATTCTGTAAGAGTTGCATTAGACGGGAGTGATTGTGAGGGGTACGTTCTGTTAGCGGCTAGCTCGAATGATAGTGAGCTAAGCTTAGAACGAGTCCAAGTGGTGAAGAAGTTTCCTGATTTTTTCCCAGACGACATACCTGAGTTTCCTCCTCAGCGAGAGATAGAATTCAGCATTGAACTTGTACCTGGAACTGGACCGATTTCCATAGCACCGTACCGGATGTCACCACTGGAACTTGCAGAGTTAAAGAAGCAGTTGGATGAGCTACTTGGAAAAAAAATTTATTCGTCCCAGCGCATCACCTTGGGGAGCTCCGGTGTTGCTAGTAAAGAAGAAGGATGGTGGAATGTGACTTTGTGTAGATTATCGACAGTTAAATAAAGTCACTATCAAGAACAAGTACCCACTTCCACGAATAGATGATTTGATGGATCAGTTAAAAGGTGCAACTGTGTTTTCGAAGATTGATTTGTGATCGGGCTATCACTAGATTCGAGTGAAAGAGTCAGATATACCGAAGACTGCATTTAGAACTCGATATGGTCACTATGAGTATACGGTTATGTCGTTTGGACTAATAATGCTCCTGCGATTTTCATGGATTACATGAATCGTATTTTCCGTCCGTACCTTGATCAGTTCATAGTAGTCTTCGTAGATGATATTCTCATCTATTCGAAGACAGAAAGAGAGCATGAAAAGCATCTAAGGACTGTATTGCAGATACTAAGGACTCGGAAGTTATATGCTAAACTATCAAAGTGCGAGTTCTGGACAGAGAAGGTGGCATTTTTGGGACATGTTATATCACAGGGAGGAATTGCAGTGGATCCTTCAAAAATTGAAGCAGTAGTGCAATGGGAACCACCTACGACTGTTACAGAAGTTCGGAGTTTTCTCGGACTTGCTGGATATTACCAGAGGTTTATTAAAGGGTTTTCACAGATAGCCTTACTTCTGACTTACCTTACACGAAAGGAAGTTCCGTTCGTTTGGACGGCTGAGTGTGATAGAAGTTTCAAGATGCTTAAGGAGAAGTTAACAACTGCACCTGTATTAGTACTACCCGACCCGCAGAAACCTTTTGAAGTATACTGTGACGCCTCTCATAAAGGACTTGGATGTGTGCTGATCCAAGACAAAAATATGGTGGCTTATGCTTCCCGGCAACTGAGACCTCATGAATGAAATTATCCGACGCATGACTTGGAGTTGGCTGCAGTAGTGTTTGCTCTGAAGATCTGGAGACACTATTTGTATGGTGCTCAACTAGAAGTTTTCTCTGACCACAAAAGTTTAAAGTATATCTTTGACCAGAAGGATCTTAATATGCGACAGCGAAGGTGGATCGAGTTCCTGAAGGACTATGATTTTAAGTTAAGTTATCACCCAGGAAAAGCGAACGTGGCGGCAGACGCTTTGAGCAGGAAGAATTTGAATATCTCTTGGATGATGATAAAGGAAGAAAAGTTACTCGTGGAATTTGAGGACCTTAAGTTGGCTATAACTGAGACGTCAAGTGGAGTCCGTTTGGCCCAATTGCATATAGCACCAGATTTTAAGATTAGGATTCAGCAAGCACAAGCACAGGATTCAGAAATAATGACGATGCTGAGACGGATAAAAGTAGAGGAACCAGAAGCTATAAGACTAGATCGTAGCAGCCTCTAGAGATATAAGAACAGAATTTGTGTGCCTAGCTTTGGAGATTTACGGCAAAGGATTCTTGCAGAAGCTCATCAAAGTATATTTTCTATGCATCCTGGAGTAACAAAGATGTATCAAGGATTTGAAACAAATGTTCTGGTAGCCGGGCTTGAAGAAAGAGGTAGCTGATTATGTCTCAAAATGTTTAACCTGCCAGAAGGTGAAGGTGGAACACCAGAAACTGTCAGGAACCCTGCAACCCTTGGAAATACCATAATGGAAATAGGAGCAGATCACTATGGATTTTGTCACGGGATTGCCAAGGACCTCAACAGGACACGATGCTACTTGGGTGATTTTGGACAGGTTAACAGAATCAACACATTTTCTTCCGATTCGAGTTGACTATACTTTAGAAAGGCTAGCACGGCTATATATTCAAGAAATCGTACAATTGCACGGGATACCTTCGTCAATTGTTTAAGATCGAGATCCGAGGTTTACTTCCAGATTCTGGGGAGCTTTCCAGAAAGCTGATGCGCATAAACTAGTTATGCTATGATTTAGGAAATTGCACGATCGGCAAAATTCCTTCCGGCAAGTGCACCGGTTATCGTCAAGTAAAAACTCACAATAGAGTGAGGTCGAATCCCACAAGGATTGGTTGAGTGAGCAATTCGGATTAGAAGTGTGTTCTGGTTGAGCGGAATCAAGATTTAGATGAGAATTGCGGAATGTAAAATTGGTTGGAAACGTAAATGACAAGAAATTTAAATGGCGGAATCTTAAATTGCATGAAGTAAAGAGCAGAAGCTAAATTACTGAAATTAAAGGGAATGGGGGTGATTGCATGAATTTAATTGCAGAATGTAAAGAGAAAGTGGAAATCAGAAATGGGGAATTCATTGGGTTATAGGAGATATTGAGATCTCCGAATCAAAACATGTTTATCTCTTCCTCAACCAATGCGTTCATTGAATTTTGCTTGGCAATCTTATATGATTGGATCCCAATCCCTTGGCTCACCAATTCTCTCTAAAAACGAACAAATTCCCAATCCCTTGGTTTAAATGTTCATAAGAAGAGATGATGCTCGATCACTGATTATACCACACAGTTTCATGAACCACAATTTGGTAGGATTACATGTCACAATATCCATCCAAACCCCAATCCAATTCACTGTGAGAAAGTTTCTCTAGCATGAATCCTCCATTCCTTTCCCAAGGTTCCGAAGGATTCCAATTATGGGTAGTTTCTTTCCCAAGACAACTACCCAATGGAATTTGATCGAGAAGCTTTCTAACAAAATTCAAGAGAAAAGATTGAAGAAGAAGATAAACTATTATTGATTCATTGAATTACAATAGAGCTCCCTAACCCAATGAAAGGGGGTTTAGTGAGTCATAGCTCTGAATTCAATTACAAAGATAGGAAAACTAGCCAAATGAAAAAGTAAAAGTCCAAAGTCCTTTCTCAACTTAAATTCTATCCTATTTATACACTTTCTATATTGAGCTTCTGTTGTGTTTCTTGGGCTTTGAGGCCTCTCCCTGCTTTCCTTTTGCCTTGGGTTTATGATCCATAATCTTGATGAGGCTGTTGATCCAAAATCTGTAACATTCATTGAGCCAACTTAGTGATAATCAAATAATGACACATGACTCAATAAATTGAAATTTCAGACTCATCAATCCTTCAGGCCCAATCCCATAAACCATGATATTCAATTGGGTTTCATACCAGAGTAAGTTTAAGTTAATGTTTGTGCTCAAATACTAACTTAAACCGCAATATTATTGGCCCAGAAACCTTTTCCAAGAGTGGCGTTTAAGTTGCAGTTTAAGCTTAAACTGTAGCTTAAACGCCAGACACTTCCAGTGATGTCTTTTGTGGAAGCACGTTTAAGCTTCAGTTTAAGGTTAAACTGAAGCTTAAACGTGGAAATGGAAGAAGGCAGCCCTGGAGGGTCACTTAGTCGAACACGTTTAAGCTTCAGTTTAAGGTTAAACTGAAGCTTAAACGTGGAGATAGAAAAGGCAGCCCTGGAGGTCGAACACGTTTAAGCTCCAGTTTAAGGTTAAACTGGAGCTTAAACGTGGAAATGGAAGAAGGCATCCTGGAGGTCGAACACGTTTAAGCTCCAGTTTAAGGTTAAACTGGAGCTTAAACGTGGAAGCTGAGAAAGGTAGCCCTGGAGGTGTCGAACACGTTTAAGCTCCAGTTTAAGGTTAAACTGGAGCTTAAACGTGGAAGCTTAGAAAGGTAGCCCTGGAGGTGTCGAACACGTTTAAGCTCCAGTTTAAGGTTAAACTGGAGCTTAAACGTGGAAATGGAGAAAGCAACCCTGGAGGAGAAACTTGGTCGAACACGTTTAAGCTCCAGTTTAAGGTCAAACTGGAGCTTAAACGTGGAAATGGCTCCCTGGTGCTTTTCCCCTTTCTGGCGTTTAACCTCCAGTTTAAGGTTAAACTGGAGGTTAAACGTGGAACTGCCCCCCTTGGTGCCCTTCTCACTTCTGGCGTTTAACCTCCAGTTTAAGGTCAAACTGGAGGTTAAACGTGGAAGTGCTTCCTGATTGGAATTCTAATTCTGGCGTTTAACCTCCAGTTTAAGGTTAAACTGGAGGTTAAACTTCAATTCCAGCATTTCTTAGCCTTCATGATTCTGGCGTTTAAGCTCCAGTTTAGGCTTAAACTGGAACTTAAACTCCACATGTGATATTCAAGCTTCCTTTATTGATTTTGTTGCTTCCTTGCTTAGCCTCTTCTTCCCTAAAATCATCCAAACAATTGCATCAAAGTCTTGCAAAATTTCATGAGAAATCTTCCATTCATAGCATTCAAGTAATATAACTAAAAACTCATGGAATTTGCATCAAAATCATACTGTTTGGATGGTTCATTGCTTTGTTATTCATTTAACCATTCTTGGTTACTTTAAGCTCAAGAAAATGCATAAAACAACTAAAACTAACAGAAAAATGCTAGTAAAACTAGCCTAAGATGCCTTGGCATCACAACACCAAACTTAATACTTGCTTGTCCCTAAGCAAGTCCTGAGTTATTTGAGAAGAAAGTATGAAACAGAAAGCAATTATATTGGCTATATTAGCAAGCATTTGAAGTTCATCAGAAGGGTTTTATGCAGAAAGTTGCAGCATCACTTTTTCATTCTTATCAGGTAAGATTATCACTTTTTCCTTGCATTTATCAAACACTGCTATGGCCTCTTGTTATTCTTATGTCTTTGGCACTTCTCTTCTTTGTTTTTCTTTTCTTTTTCTTAGAGCTTCTTTGCTCCTTGTTTGCTTAGTGTCATGTGTTGCACAAGCCTTTGGCATTTTCTTTTTCTTAGCAGTGCACTACACATATCCACTCCAGGCATTTTAGTTCACATTTCTTCTTGAGACATTGGTGCCCAGCACCTCTTTGTGTGACTAAATGTTTTGTATTTAGGTTGCTCTTGATAATGGACTTTTGGTTGATAATCCCGGGTTAGTTAACCCAAGTTACCGAGTGTTGAAACACTCCTCAGAACCTATTCATCCAAGCATATCCTTAATACATAAACACCACAGGCATTTGTCTCAGAAGTTCAAACCATTGGTGCCTAGCTTATTTGGTTGCCCTTTTTCAGTGGCTTTTTCTTCTTCTTTTTCATGGCCAAAGACTTTTATTCATCAAGATCCATAGACAGTTTTCAATTTCTACACAAAAAATGATAATTCTACACTCTATTTCTAGTGATCTGACTAAACAATCCAGCATGCATACCACCACTTAATTCTACTTGATTTGTCACTAATTGAGCCAAGTTACTTTTGTTCAAAATTTTCTTTTATTTTTGGAAACAGAACAAGCATGGCAAGCACTTGTTTAAGAAAGTGAAGTTATATCCAAACATCTAGGCATTCACTTTATTCAAAGCAATAACAGACACTCATACTAAAAAAAAAACTCCACATAAAACTTAAATGACTTATGATGAAAGAAAGCTCATAAAGACAATTCACCAATTATCATTTGATTATTAAGGAACGAGACCACCTCTTATTTATTGCTTGGTTCTTCTTAATTCTTGGGATCCTGCTTCTTCTTGCTTCCTGCCTCTTTTTGACCACTTGTGCTTCCTTTGTCTTTTCTTATGAGCTTTTTCCAGAATCCAGCCTTTTTCATTGTTTCTTCCACTCCTTTTTCAAGGATCATTGCCTTGTTTATTTCTCCTTCTTTCCTCCCTTTGAAATACTCATCAAAAGCTGGGAATGCTGGGTCCATCTTGTGTAGATGTTCCCCTATGTAGTTAAGCTTGATTTGCGAACTGATGTTGTAATCAGCTTGGACTGAGTATCTTGCATTCTGTAAAGTGGTGGCTTCCTTGATTGCCAAGACATTGGCATCTTGGTGTTGGCATATGTGGCTGAAGGATTCCTGTAAGTGTAAATTCTGTTCCCTTTGCAGATCTAAGAATCTTGATTCAAAGTTCCTTTGCATATCCATCATTTTTAGGTGAAAGTCCTCTTGTCTCTCCTGAGACCTCATGTATTGTTGAGACATTCCTTCCATGATTTCCTGTATTCTGCTCATATCCATGGGGTCTCTGGGAATTCGTTGTCTTCTTTCTGGGATTGCTTGCTCTTCTTGCTCTTCTTCTCTGTCTTCTCCTTCCTGTCCTTCTTGTTCTGCTTCTTGCTCTGCTTCCGCTTGTTGCCCTTCTTCATTTCTTCTTCTTGTATGTCTTGGAGCAGTTGGGCCCAGAGTCATTCTGTACGCAGTTATGGCCAATCCAGGATATAGCCAATTAGGTCTTTCATCTTCAAGTGGTACTTGGGCATCGATGCATAGTCTAATGATGGTGCTAGGGAAGTGAAGCCAGGATTCAGGGTCACTTTTCTCACTAAACTCTTGTATCTGTTCAGCAATGAGTTTATGAACTTTGATCTCCCCTCCCACCATAATGCAATGAAGCAAGATGGCTCTTTTAGGGACTATTTCTGAAGAGTTTGCAGTGGGTAGGATGGATCTCCTAACTATTGCATACCACCCTTTAGCTTCAGGTGTTAGGTCTCCCCTTCTCAAGACTCTTGGAGCCCCTCTTGTTTTTCTCACCCATTCAGCTCTGATGGCACAAAGATCTTCAGTAATAGTCGTGTAGTCAGGTTCTCCTATCATCCTTTCCTCATAACTTGCTTGGCTGAAATGTATGTTTTTCAGGCCAAGAGTTTTCATGATTGCCTTGGGGCTGAAGTCAACTTCCACCCCTCTCACATAGCTTTTGTATGTGGGTTTCTTGGTTGAGTCTTCCCTCACTGCATTTGCATAGAACTCCTTCACCAAGTTGATGTTGATTTTAGTGATTGGCTTAGTCAGGAGCTCCCACTTCCTCTTTTTGATCTTCTCCCAAACACCTGGGAACTCATCCTTTTCAAGGTCAAAGGGAACCTCAGCTAGTACCCTTTTAGGTCTCATCCATTCGGCTTGAATCTCATGGAAAACTGATTTGTATCTCCTTGCATCGAATTCCCTGTTCTCCTCCATTGGTTGCTTGTCTTTTCTTCTTTTGTGGCTAGATGAAGCTGCCATTGGTTCTTTAGTTTTGGGGTAAGTGACAAGCTAAAGTTGACAAGGTGAAGCAAGAAGTGTTGTTGGAAATGTGGGGAGGTTGTTTTCGGCAAGAGATAGTTTATGCTATGATGAAGAAAATGTGCATGCAGGAGATTTGGTGGTGTTGAACTCGTTCCCCAAGTGGTTCTTTATAGGGCCCTTAAGTGAAAAATGGACGGCTAGGGTGGTTTGTGAAGGGTGGCTTGATGGTAAATATATGAATTAGGGAGAAGGACGAATTGCTTTTCATTTTCTTGGAAGTATTCTGGGTGCATTAGGTTGTACATGTAGCAATCTTTTCTTGCAGAACTTCCTTTTCCCATGTGTTAGCTTCAAAGACTTGTGAACTTTCTTTTTGACCAAGCACCGTACCTCCCTTTGTCTTTTTCCTCCATTTTTGTCTTTTCTTTTGTACCTGCACAAACAAACAAGTTTGCTATCATTTTTCGGTCCATGTGAATGATGAATAGTACTTGCACATGTAAATCAATGATTGACTCCATGAGCTTATAGCCGTGACTTTTGTATGTATGCACACTTATTATTGGACACCAAACTTAGTGTTTGGTAAAGTCTCCTGATGACATGAAATCCATATTGGTTGTCCTTAATGAATGTGCATAATTCTAATAAATCATAGTCACTTTGGCTCTTTGATTCTAAACAAAGTTACTACCCTAAGTAATTGAAACCAAAGTATTAAAACATGTGAATGGTCTACTTGTCATGATTTTCAAAATCCAGAGGAACTTCTTGCTTTTCATGAACCGTGTTCAAAGAGGAACACCAAACTTAATGTTTGGTTGTGCTCTTTGCATGAAAAATTGAATGCATTTTGAATAAAGTTTGGGGTGCCCTCAGGCACACCAAACTTAGAGACAAATTGTATTTTATATGCAATGTTTAGTGCACTCTTTCAGCAGTTGTCCTGAGGATTCAAGTTCATGCATAAGAAACCATGCTTTATTAGATGCAAAACAACACAAAAAAAGAGTAAGGATATTAAAAACATGGGTTGCCTCCCATGAAGCGCTTCTTTAACGTCACTAGCTTGACGGTTGTCCCTTGTTAGGGTGGATTGTAGTGCTTGACGTCTTCTCCTCTCACTATGCAAACGTCTCCACTTGATTCCTTCATGACCTCTAAATGTTCCATAGAAAGAACTTTCCTGATTGTGAACACTTGAGGGAGCTGGGAAGGAATGGTTTTGAGGCCAGGTGGGATTGGCAGATAATGACTTGATATCACTTTATCTCCCGGAGAAAAACCTTCAGTGGGAATTTTCTTGTTTCTCCACCCTCTTGGCAATTTCCCTATCATTCTTCCCTTTCTCTTGAGGATTTCTTCATTGACCCTTATGCTAGGAGGATCCTTCTGATCTATTTCCATTGATTCTTGTGGCTTTAACTCTTGCAACTCCTGTTTGCCTTCCAAAGACTGTTTTAGAGTTTCAGCTGCTAGATTACTTTCCTCTAAACACAGATGACTACTATCATCCTTAGGCTTTTCAGGTTCTGGTTCAGGCTCAGATGCAGGTTTGAAAACTTTGAAAATGAGCTGTTCATCATGTATTCTCAGAATTAGCTCTCCTTGTTCTACATCTATGAGCGCTCTAGTAGTGGCTAGAAAAGGTCTTCCCAGAATGATAGGGTGTAGGTAGCTTTCCTCCATGTCCAAAATGACAAAGTCTGTGGGGAAGTAATAATCTCCCACTTTCACCAGCACATTCTCAACCACTCCCTCAGCTTGCTTCTGAGTTTTGTGAGCCAGTTGTATGATTACATCAGTGGATCTCACCTCATTCAGTTGTAGCCTCTTCATAAGAGTCAGAGGCATCACATTTATGCTAGTTCCTAGATCACAGAATCCTCTGTCAATTTTTGTTTCCCCTATGATGCAGGGGATATGAAAACTTCCTGGGTCTGTTTTCTTAGAAATTATATCCTTCTTGATGAGGGCACTGCATTCTTTGTTCATTATTACAGTTTGTCCTCCCTTTAAAACTCTTTTCTTGCTCAGCAATTCCTTTAAATTCTTGATATGTGTAGGCATCTGCTGGAGAATCTCAAGAAAGGGAATATTGATATGGAGAGACTTAAATGTCTCTAAAAACCTTGAATAGGTTTTCCCTTTTTCACCTTCTCCTAACCTCTGAGGAAATGGTGCTTTTGGTTGGTATGTTTCCATCGTGCCTTTTTGCAGTTCCTTGGCTTGCTCAGTTTCACTTTCCTGCTTAGCTTCCTCCACTCCTTCCTTCAAGATTTCTGGCTCCTGTTCTGAGGATCTGATTCCTTCTTCTTCTGAGACTTCTTTCAATATGGTGATGGCTTTGCATTCTTCCCATCTCACTCCCTTTTGTTCCCCTTTAGGATTCTTTTCTGTGTCACTAGGGAACACTACAGTTGATTTGGGGGCCTGTTGAGATAGCTCTCCTACTTGAGACTCCATCCTCTTGAGTTTTTCACCCTGGTTTCTTAAGGTATCTCTCACATCATCCCTGAAGCTTTTCAATTCGGTTATGTCTTGACTCATGGTTGCCATCATTCCTTCTATCCGGTTTAATTGATCTTGAAATTGTTGGTTCGGATTAGGTTTGGTAGGTTAATTATTTTGGCCATGATATGATGGTTGGGAGTAAGTGTTTTGTGTGGCTTGGTATGATCTTTGGTTGGAGTTTTGGTATGTGGAATTGTTATGTTGGTTATGGTTGTAAGGTTTGTGGTTTTGTGGTTGGGTTTGTTGGTTCCCCACCAAAGTTTGGGTGATTTTTCCATCCTGGGTTGTAAGTGTTGGAATGTGGATCATATGATTGCCTTTGTTGGTTTCCCACATAGTTGGCCTCTTCCCAATCACCTCCTTCAATGCTTACCTCCTCTTGATCTTGTGAGTGTATTGCAGCCACTTGCTTTGTTTCTAATTGCCTGGTAAGCTCTGCTAGTTGCTTGGCAAACACCTTGTTTTGGGCTAGAATTGTATCAACATGGTTCAGCTCCATGACTCCCTTAGTGTTGTGCCTCTCTGATGCATAGTAGTACTCATTCTCAGCCACTGTCTCAATCACTTCAATGGCTTCTTCCACAGTCTTTTTCCTGTTCAATGAACCTCCTGATGAATGGTCTACAGCCTTCCTTGATTCATAAGAGAGTCCATCATAGAAAATATGCAATTGCACCCAATCATGGAACATGTCTGGTGGGCATTTCCTTGTCAAATCCTTGAATCTCTCCCATGCCTCGTAGAGAGTTTCACCATCTTGTTGTCTAAAAGTCTGAACCTCAGATCAAAGCCTATTGACCTTTTGTGGGGGGTAGAAACGTGCCAGAAACTTGCTTTCCACCTCATCCCAGGTTGTTAGGCTCCCCCTTGGGAATGATTCCAGCCACTTAGCTGCCTTGTCCCTAAGTGAAAATGGGAACAAAAGCAGTTTATATGCATCTTCCTGGACTCCATTGGACTTCACAGTGTCGCAAATTCTCAGAAATTTTGTGAGATGTTGGTTTGGGTCTTCATTAGCACTTCCACCAAATGAACAATGATTCTCCACAAGTGATATTAGCTGTGGTTTGAGCTCAAAATTGTTGGCCTGAATTGGTGGTTTCTGGATGTTGCTACCACAATTCCCAGAGGTTGGGTTTATGTATGAACTAAGAACCCTCCTCTCAGGAATGGCATTGTTTCCATCAGCTCTCTCATGGTTGTGAACTTCTCTATCCATGTTGAGATCTAAAGCTTCCTCAAAATTGTCCTCAGATTCTCCTTCAGATTCCTCTTCTCCCAGTACTCTCTTCCCTCTTGCTTCCCTTCTCAGTCTATGAAGGGTCCTCTCTGGTTCGGTATATGGAGGAGTTGATGTCTCTCCTCTCCTACCTGTCATACAAGAACACAGCACAGGCAACAAACAAGTGAAATACTCTTGGTTAATGGAAGAGTATGGTTAGAGCAGTTGAGGAATTAATTCAAACAGTTAGTGAGTCAGTGAGTTAGTTGCTTGAATTTAAAGGCATAAAGAAAGAAAGCATGTAACAGAGTGCAGAAATTAAAATTCAACAAGTAACGTGTACTGAATTAATCAAAACAAAAAAAAATGCTCAATCTAGTTAACTTCCAATTTGAGAATTGTCAATCGAAAACCAATCCCCGGCAACGGCGCCATAAACTTGATGCGCATAAACTAGTTATGCTACGATTTAGGAAATTGCACGATCGGCAAAATTCCTTCCGGCAAGTGCACCGGTTATCATCAAGTAAAAACTCACAATAGAGTGAGGTCGAATCCCACAAGGATTGGTTGAGTGAGCAATTTGGATTAGAAGTGTGTTCTAGTTGAGCGGAATCAAGATTTAGATGAGAATTGCGGAATGTAAAATTGGCTGGAAACGTAAATGACAAGAAATTTAAATGGCGGAATCTTAAATTGCATGAAATAAAGAGCAGAAGCTAAATTACTGAAATTAAAGGGAATGGGGGTGATTGCATGAATTTAATTGCAGAATGTAAAGAGAAAGTGGAAATCAGAAATGGGGAATTCATTGGGTTATAGGAGATATTGAGATCTCCGAATCAAAACATGTTTATCTCTTCCTCAACCAATGCGTTCATTGAATTTTGCTTGGCAATCTTATATGATTGGATCCCAATCCCTTGGCTCACCAATTCTCTCTAAAAACGAACAAATTCCCAATCCCTTGGTTTAAATGTTCATAAGAAGAGATGATGCTCGATCACTGATTATACCACACAGTTTCATGAACCACAATTTGGTAGGATTACATGTCACAATATCCATCCAAACCCCAATCCAATTCACTGTGAGAAAGCTTCTCTAGCATGAATCCTCCATTCATTTCCCAAGGTTCCGAAGGATTCCAATTATGGGTAGTTTCTTTCCCAAGACAACTACCCAATGGAATTAGATCGAGAAGCTTTCTAACAAAATTCAAGAGAAAAGATTGAAGAAGAAGATAAACTATTATTGATTCATTGAATTACAATAGAGCTCCCTAACCCAATGAAAGGGGGTTTAGTGAGTCATAGCTCTGAATTCAATTACAAAGATAGGAAAACTAGCCAAATGAAAAAGTAAAAGTCCAAAGTCCTTTCTCAACTTAAATTCTATCCTATTTATACACTTTCTATATTGAGCTTCTGTTGTGTTTCTTGGGCTTTGAGGCCTCTCCCTGCTTTCCTTTTGCCTTGGGTTTATGATCCATAATCTTGATGAGGCTGTTGATCCAAAATCTGTAACATTCATTGAGCCAACTTAGTGATAATCAAATAATGACACATGACTCAATAAATTGAAATTTCAGACTCATCAATCCTTCAGGCCCAATCCCATAAACCATGATATTCAATTGGGTTTCATACCAGAGTAAGTTTAAGTTAATGTTTGTGCTCAAATACTAACTTAAACCGCAATATTGTTGGCCCAGAAACCTTTTCCAAGAGTGGCGTTTAAGTTGCAGTTTAAGCTTAAACTGTAGCTTAAACGCCAGACACTTCCAGTGATGTCTTTTGTGGAAGCACGTTTAAGCTTCAGTTTAAGGTTAAACTGAAGCTTAAACGTGGAAATGGAAGAAGGCAGCCCTGGAGGGTCACTTAGTCGAACACGTTTAAGCTTCAGTTTAAGGTTAAACTGAAGCTTAAACGTGGAGATAGAAAAGGCAGCCCTGGAGGTCGAACACGTTTAAGCTCCAGTTTAAGGTTAAACTGGAGCTTAAACGTGGAAATGGAAGAAGGCATCCTGGAGGTCGAACACGTTTAAGCTCCAGTTTAAGGTTAAACTGGAGCTTAAACGTGGAAGCTGAGAAAGGTAGCCCTGGAGGTGTCGAACACGTTTAAGCTCCAGTTTAAGGTTAAACTGGAGCTTAAACGTGGAAGCTTAGAAAGGTAGCCCTGGAGGTGTCGAACACGTTTAAGCTCCAGTTTAAGGTTAAACTGGAGCTTAAACGTGGAAATGGAGAAAGCAACCCTGGAGGAGAAACTTGGTCGAACACGTTTAAGCTCCAGTTTAAGGTCAAACTGGAGCTTAAACGTGGAAATGGCTCCCTGGTGCTTTTCCCCTTTCTGGCGTTTAACCTCCAGTTTAAGGTTAAACTGGAGGTTAAACGTGGAACTGCCCCCCTTGGTGCCCTTCTCACTTCTGGCGTTTAACCTCCAGTTTAAGGTCAAACTGGAGGTTAAACGTGGAAGTGCTTCCTGATTGGAATTCTAATTCTGGCGTTTAACCTCCAGTTTAAGGTTAAACTGGAGGTTAAACTTCAATTCCAGCATTTCTTAGCCTTCATGATTCTGGCGTTTAAGCTCCAGTTTAGGCTTAAACTGGAACTTAAACTCCACATGTGATATTCAAGCTTCCTTTATTGATTTTGTTGCTTCCTTGCTTAGCCTCTTCTTCCCTGAAATCATCCAAACAATTGCATCAAAGTCTTGCAAAATTTCATGAGAAATCTTCGATTCATAGCATTCAAGTAATATAACTAAAAACTCATGGAATTTGCATCAAAATCATACTGTTTGGATGGTTCATTGCTTTGTTATTCATTTAACCATTCTTGGTTACTTTAAGCTCAAGAAAATGCATAAAACAACTAAAACTAACAGAAAAATGCTAGTGAAACTAGCCTAAGATGCCTTGGCATCAAAAGCTTTAGGAACAGAATTGCATATGAGTACAGCATACCATCCTCAGATAGACGGACAATCAGAGCGAATAATCCAGACATTGGAAGACATGTTAAGATCTTGTGTGATGGATAACCAGGTCCGTTGGGAAAGGTATTTGCCATTGGTCAAGTTCGTCTACAACAACAGTTACTAACAAAGTATCGGGATGGCACCATATGAAGTTCTCTACGGAAGGAGATGTCAGACACCATTGTGTTGGAATGATGATGGAGAAGCTAGTTTCTTAGGTCCAGACTTAGTGCAAGGAACTACTGAGAAGATAAAGGGGATTCGCCAGAAGATCCAGACCACACAGAGCCGTCAAAAGAGCTATGCCGATAATAGACGTAGACCCTTAGAGTTTAGTGAGGGAGATCATGTCTTTCTAGAAGTAACTTCGATTAATGGAATAGGTAGAGCCCTTAAGACTAAGAAGCTTAACCCACGATACATAGAACCTTTCCAAATACTTAAAAGAGTCGGCCTAGTAGCTTATCAAATAGCCCTTCCTCCTTATTTATCAAACCTTCATGATGTTTTTTTTATGTCTCGCAACTTAAAAAATATGTTCCCGATGATAGTCACGTTTCACAACCAGAAACAGTACAGTTATAAAATGATTTGACATATCAAGCATCACTAGTTCAGATCGTAGAAAGAAGTGATAAGCAGCTAAGAGGCAAGACTGTTCGCTTAGTCAAAGTAGCATGAGAACCAAGAGGAGAAGAAGAGCACACTTGGGAATTGGAAGATAAGATGAGAGCTGATTACTCGCATCTATTCTCAGGTAACTGAAATTTTGAGGGAAAAATTTTCTTTTAGGAGGGTAGAATGTAACAACCCCGGTTTTCAAGAACGCGAATCTTTTCTGAAAGTATGGATTTCTCCGGAAGATCAGTAAGGGGAAAACCTTTGATATATCATCAAGTATCTCAATCCTCATTGTCATTATGTCATCTTTAAGTTAGAACCTTTTCTGAGACAAGCTCGATAACACAGTCACGAAGAACCTGGTTTTTGAACCATATCGGTTAGAAGTTTTTATTTGGTTTTTTGTAAATAGTCTCAGTTTGACAAACCGGACTCGATTTATGAGAGAAGAGAGATAATAGGATGATATTATCATTATATTAGTATTAGAAGCTTCTTGAATAATATTATAAGGTTACCTGGTCAGTTTTAGTTAAAAACAGAAAATCGGTATAACCGGGTTTACGGTTTACTGGTGCAGCTTAGCACCAACACTCTCTGATGAATTTAGCAATGCTAAGGCCTCATTATACATGTACTATTCTCATAATAAATATGTTACTAGTGTCATTTATGCTATTAGCTCAGATAATAATTTTTAGAAATGTTTTTACGAGTGTTCCGATACACCTAGTTTTAGTAGTTGTACACCAGAGATATTTTAATATTATTTTAATCCACCTCCAAGCCAACCAATCACAACTCACCTTACACCCCCAAGACCTCCAAGGTTGTCTCATTTCATCATTTTGGCCGAAAATAACAAGAGAGAAAAGAGAGAAACTTTCATGAATACTTAATCTTCAAAGCTTGATTTCTTCTGAACTAAAACTCAAATCAAAACACCGATTTCACCAAAATGATCCTCTCTTCTTCATCTACATAACCATGTAACTTATCAAGGATTGAAATAAGGTGAGATAGCTGTCTCCCTCGCATTTCAATTCGGTTTTCAAGGAAAACCATGCAAAACATGTGTTTTCTTGATGTTCTTCCTTAGGAATCATGCTTAACTTGACTTGAGGGCCAAGAAACATGAATTTCCAGTAAGTCTAAGGTGAGATATCTCTTCCTAACATACTGAGTGAGATTTGGTCAGTTAAAAGTTTTTGGATTTAAAGTTGTTCTTGATGTGATTTAGGAGGAAAAAGTGCTTAAGGACCACCTAAAAGTTTAACCGAATTAAGAGCAGCAAAACCAGGTAGGGATTGATGAATTTAATCTTGATTGATTGTGTTTGAGTTGTTTGATTATGATATGGTTTGGATGTGCTTGAAATTGATGATTTATATGAGTGATTCTTGTTGAAATTTTGGTGAAATTTTGATGAAATTTGATGAAATTCAAGCTTTAAAGTTCATGTTCTTGGGCAGCTGGAAAAACGAAACCCTAAGCTTAAATTAAGGTTCAATTTGTGTTGAAATCATGTAGAAAAGATGGGGTTTTAATGGCTGCTAATTTATTATGAATTATGGTAAAAATCGGTTGCTGAAAAGACTGATAAACGGGTAAAAACAGAGAAACAATCTGAAGAATTTACGAAGAACACGAAGAACACTTTGAGTGTGATGAAGAACATTGAAGAACACCTTTTAGATATTAAAAAGGGCAAGGTTGTAATTATTTTGGTGTTGAAGGGTTATTCGGTAATTTCTGAAAGTTAGGGTGGTAAAAGTAGAAATATTAAAAGTTACGGGTGGTAAAAAGTGAATTTTAAAGGTTAAAAGTAAAAGTAAGTTAATTTTCGAAAATTTAATGATAAAATAATAAAAAAATAATAAAATATTAATTAATAATATTTAATTAAAAATAATATTTTAATAAAAATAATAAAATAATGCGAAAAAAGCAATTTTCTGTAAAAGCTTTAGAAAGACAACTTTAAACTCAGAATCTCATAATTACCTTCATAAAACACTTAGGGAGTGGTAAAAACATATTAGTGAGGCAAAGATAAATAAAAGATAAAAAGTTGAAGAAAAGATAAAAATCGAAGAAAAAGTCTGTAAAGTTTTAATGACAGAAAAACATACAAAGACTAGTGAACGAACTAGAGCAACATAGTTAGTCCTGGAATTGCGAATAGGGTTAGGTATTATATGAAAAGTTAAACTATTTCAGTATAAACTTAATGAACCTATACTTGGGACAGACTAACTATTCATACCGAAATTTACATAAGCTTTAAATACATACGTTAAACAGAGAAATCAGAGCAGAGTAAAGAAACACAGAGAACAGAGTAACCAGAGCAGAATAAAGGGATACAGATAAAAGAGTAATCAGAGCAAAGTAAAAAGACAAAGAGAAAAGAGTAATGTGATAAAGAGAAATGGTTTGAATTAAGATGTTGTAAAAGTGAAAGATATAAAGTTTGTACAGTATGAGTGAACAGAGAAAGAAAGAGGTACTGCATAAAAATGTGAAAATGATGATGAATAATGAGAATGATGATGAATGATGATAATGAGAATGATTATGTGATGATTTGTTGCTTGAGGCAACCCAAGAGATGTGTTTTTTCATTTGTTGCGTTAAAGCAACTCCAGATATACTTGTATGATCATCTGCAGCAGTGAGGCAGTCAGATAGATAATGGTGTGATAACTGAGAATGCTTTCCTACGGTACAGATCCATTTTTTTTTTCTGTAAGGCAGAGGGGTTATTTCCTGCTACAGAAGTATCGTGACCACCTGTTCCATTTCTGTAGTGGCAGAGGGGTTATTTCCTGTATACAGAAGGTGTGTCGGCGTACATCCCTGCAGTGGTAGATGTGTTATTTCCTGCGTGCAGTGGACCCTGTGGTGGCAGAGGGGTTATTTCCTGTACACAGTGGTATAGCCAATAGGAAAGCCTTATCCAGACAGAGGTTGCTGGATAACGTCGGGAGCGGGTTAGTAACCGACAGATGAGCTCATTACCTGCACTAGGGCTAGACATGCATCATACTTGGTTGTGCATTTCCTTTGTTATGTTTGTGGTATGAATGTATGATTTCCTTGTTTGTATTCCATTCTCTGCGCTTGTGATATTTTCTTGTATTCTTCTGTTTGTGTTCTGCTATCTGTTTTCTCTATCTTCTCTTCTTATCTGTGTTTTCTAATTATTGCTTCCTTGTATTCTGCTAATAGTCTACTAAACAATATAGAATTAATGAACGTAACTAATAACCCCGACCCTACTAAGAACTCCCAAGTTCTTACCCCTTCTCTCTCCCTTCCCCCTTCAGATAGAAGTAAGAGTACCTTACCATAGTTCGCTGATGACCGTTCGCAAGAAGAGGATTCTGCTCTAGATAGTCTTCTGAGTCTAGGGTGAATATCGTTCTCTGATTATATGTAAATACTGTGAGACCAGCCAACGTCTGCACCCCTTCGTATGTGCACTTTAACCTAAATCCTGTGTACGAGATTCCTATTTTGTGGATACTTCATGAGGTACCAGAAAGACGTCTTGTGGAAAAGTCTGATCGTGCAGAGGAGTAGCAGATGATGTTCTATCTTTTGATGACGTTCCACCTGACTTGAGTTGTGAAGACTTAGAACGTACTTTCCCTCGCTTTAGTAGTTTAGAGGGACTAGGTGAGTATAGAGTCTAGGCTAGCCTAGGTGCCAGCTTAGGGACCTCTTGAATAGGTCAGGACCTGGGATGTTGTATGTATGTATATGTATATAGTTATTATCTAGCTATACCTAGGGGTGTTCTAACTAAAGGTCTATACTCTAATAAAGGCTGGATAACTGAATGTTGCTAGCTACTTGTGATGTATTTATGTGTGGTTGCTTATAACTGTTTTATCTGTTATCAGCTGTGAGTTGATTATGAATGAACAACGAATCAGGCTCATATAATAAATAATAGATAATATATAGGATGACAAATTGGTAGCACTCAGTTTCTGGTATGTCCTAGGCGTACTGAAAATTGGGTCGTTACAGGAAGGAAGTAGTTCCCAACCTTTACCAACACGCTTTCAACCACTCCTACTGCTTGTTTTTGAGTTTTGTCAGCCAGCCTGATGACTACGTCCGTGGCATTAGATCATTGATCTGCAGCTTCTTCATAAGGGATAAAGGCATTAAGTTGATGCTTGCTCCCAGGTCACAGAGTCCTTTATCAAACATTGTTTCTCCTATGGCACAGGAGATGTAAAAACTCCCTGGGTCCTTCCTTTTTGTAGGCAACTCTGGTTGAATGAGAGCACTGTACTCCTTATTCATCACTATTATTTGCCCTCTTTTGAGTGAGCTTTTCCTGGTCAGCAGCTCTTTCATATATTTAATGTACGAGGGCATTTGTTGGAGAGCCTTGATGAATGGTATGTTCACATGGAGAGATGCAAACATATCAAGGTACTTTGAGTATATTCTCTTTTTCACACCACCCTTGAGTCTTTGGGGAAAAGGTGCATAGAGTTTCAGTATCTCCTTTTGTGTAATTTTGGTTTCTTGGTGACCCTCTTCTTGCTTCTCTGCTGAAGTGTCTCCAGAGTGTTCGAAGGGTTTGTTCAGCTCTTCCTCAGTCCCCTTATCACTTATAGTGACCATCTTGCAGTCTTCCCATCTTACTTTCTTTGCTTCACCTCTCGGGTTTTTCTCTGTGTCACTTGGAAAGCTGTCAGTAGGTTTGGGAATCTTCTCAGAGAGGTATCCCACTTGAAATTCTAGCCTCTTAATGGTGTCTCCCTGATTTTTGATATTGGCTCGAACCTCCTCTTTGAACACCTTGTTCTCTTGGAGTTCCTTATATATGCCTTCAAGTAGGGTCTCAATCCTTGAGAGTCTATCTTCGGATGATGGTGAGTTGGAGTTGGAGGGGTGAGAATGCCATTTTGGTTTTGATATGGATGTTGAGAGGTGTTGTTAGGTCGGTGCTGATATGATCTCTGTGTGGAATGTTGGTGAGCTGCATTGTTGTTGGGGTTGTGGAATCTCTGATCTTGGCCTTGATCTTGTTGATTTCCCCACCCAAAGTTTGGGTGGTTCCTCCAACCAGGATTGTAAGTTTTGGAGTATGGATCATGGTTTTGCCTAGGTGAGTTTCCAAGGTAGTTGGCTTGTTCTTGATCACCCTCTGCCTCTGTATTCACTCCTTCTTGAGCTGCTGATGAGGTAGTGATTGCTGCTACTTGATTCCATTCCATCTTCTTGGTAAGGTCAGCCAGCTGCTTGGTGATCATCATGTTTTGGGCCAACAGTGCATCCACGTTGTTCAGCTCCATCACTCCTCTAGTGTTGCCTCTTTCAGAAGCATAGAAGTAGTCATTCTCAGCCACAGTCTCAATGACATCTATGGCTTCTTCAATGGTCTTCTTCTTGTTCAGAGATTCCCCAGATGAGTGGTCTACTGCCTTCTTTGATTCATAAGAAAGACCTTCATAGAAAATGTGTAACTGCACCCATTCATTGAACATATCTGGCGTGCACCTTCTTGTCAAGTCCTTAAACCTCTCCCATGCTTCATAGAGAGTTTCACCATCTTGTTGCCTGAAGGTTTGTACTTCAGCTCTCAACCTGTTGATCCTTTGAGGAGGATAGCATCTCGCCAAGAATTTGTTCACCACATCTTCCCAGGTTGTTAAACTCTCCTTCGGGAAGGATTCCAGCCATTTATATGCTTTGTCCTTGAGTGAGAAGGGAAACAGAAGCAGTCTATAGGTGTCAGGATGAACACCATTAGACTTCACAGTGTCGCATATCCTTAGGAAGGTGGTTAGATGTTGATTGGGGTCTTCTTGGACACTTCCTCCGAATAAACAGTTGTTCTGAACAAGGGTGATGAGTTGTGGCTTTAGTTCAAAGTTATTGGCATGTATGGTTGGCTTTTGGATGCTGCTTCCACAGTTTCATGGGTTTGCATTGATGTAAGAGCCTAGAACTCTTCTTTCTTGTCCAACATGATGCACTGGACCTTCTCTGCCATGGTTGTGAGCCCCTTCTTCATGATGGTTCTCCATATTCTCATCCATGTTTGGTTCAAAATACTCCTCCTCTTCCTCAGCACTAACGACTCTCTTTCCTCTTGCTTCCCTCCTTAGTCTAAGGAAGGTTCTCTCAGGTTCAGAATCAAAGTAAGTTGAAGCCCCACTTCTTCTACCTGTCATACAACCAACAAGGCACAAGCAAGAAAGAGATAAATGCAGGAAGTATTCTTGTCAGAAATGCTATTAGTGTGACTGATGCAATATATCAAACAGTTAGTCGGTTAGTGAACTGAATTGTAACAAATAAGAGAACACTACAATAGAAAGTAAATCACTCAAATGAAATTAAATCAAACAAAATAAAAATGCTCAATCTAGGTAATCAACCAATTTAATCATTGTTGATACAAAATCAATCCCCAGCAACAGCGCCATAAACTTGATGCACGGAAACTTGTCTCTCAACAAATTTCCCTCGGCAAGTATACCGAATTGTCGTGAAGTAAAAACTCACAATAGAGTGAGGTCGAATCCCACAGGGATTGATTGGTGAAGCAACTTTAATCGGAGGAATGTTCTAGTTGAGCTAAGCAGAAGTTGATTTGAGAGTTGCAGAAAATTAAATGGCAGGAAAGTAAATAGCAAAAATTGTAAATGCTGGAAATAAAGAACTGAATATAAGTGACAGAAAATAAATTGCAGAATCTTAAATGGGAAATGGGGAATTTAGCATAAAAGTAAATGGCAGAAAATAAAGCGAATGGGTAAGATCAGAAATGGGGAATTCATTGGGCTCAGGAGATGTTGCATTCTCCGGATCAAGTTCATTTTCATCTCTTCCTCAATCAATGCATTCATTGATCTCCTTGGCAATCTTAAGTGATTGAATTCCAATTCCTTGGTAATTCAATCTCTCAAATCTTGATCAATAGCCAATTCCTTTGTCTAATTGCTCATGAGAAGAGATGAAGTGTGGTCACTAATTATACCACATGTATTCCCAAATCAAAATGTTGGTAAGATTATATGTCACTATATCCATCCAAACCCCAATTTGGTCTAACATGAGAAAGCATTTCTAGCATGATCTCTTCATTCCTCTTCCAAGGTTCCGAAGAGATCCAAGTATGAATAGCTTCTTTTCCAAGACAGCTACCTAATTAGATGAAGATTGAAAGCTTTCTAGTAAAATCAAGAGAAAAGAAAGAAGAAGAATAATGAAAACTATTATTGATCCATCAAATTACAACAGAGCTCCCTAACCCAATAGAAGGGGTTTAGTTGTTCATAGCTCTGGGAATGGAAAGCAAAGATGGAAAATACCTTCTGAAAGTAAAACTAGAAGTTTCAGAGAAAGTAAAATTATACAGAGAGTGGTTCTCTCAATGCAAAAAGCTCCTTTTTAGTTCAAAACTACTCCTATATATACTACTCTTCTGATCTTCTAGTTGGCTCTTCAAGTCTTGGATATGGGCCTTTGGATCTTGAGTTGAAGCAGTTTGGAATCTTCAGTGGGCTCAGCTTTACTTGCAAAGAAAGTGTGAAGTTGGCATGGACTTTAGCTAGGACGTTAGTGGCGTTAACGTTAAGTGAAAATGTGGGTTCGAGAACGTTAGTGACAATCACCTTTTTCACTAACGTTCCTAGCCCAAGATGGTTCACATTAACTTCAATGTTAGTGGCACTAATGTGTCCACTAACGTTGCCTCTTGGTCCATCACAAGCGTTATTGGCATTTACCTTTGCCAATAACGTTTCTCTTATCCCCCCTTTTCTCACGTTAGAGTCCACATTAGTATAACTAATGTGGCTCTTAACGTGGGCATGCCTTAGCCTCGGGAGCGTTAGTGACACTTACCTTTATCACTAACGCTCTAAACGCCCCTTCTCACGTTAGTGCCCCACGTTAGTTGTCTTAACGTGGCCACTAACGTGGTGGTGATTGCCAGCTCCAACGTTAGTGACAAAGATGAGTGTCACTAATGTTGGCTCATCATTTCTTTCCTCCACGTTAGCTTTCACGTTAATGCAATTAACGTGGCAACTAACGTGGCTCATGGTGGCTTGGTCCAACGTTAGTGACAAAGGTGGGTGTCACTAACGTTGGCGATTCCTTGCTCCTCCCATGTTAGAGTTCACGTTAATGTAGTTAACGTGACTCTTAACGTGGCCAATTGGGCTTAGTCCAACGTTAGTGACAAAGGTGAGTGTCACTAACGTTGGCTTTGTCTTCTTTTCCACGTTAGAGTTCATGTTAACTGAGTTAACGTGACTCTTAACGTGGCTAATTGCCAATTTGGAGCGTTAGTGGTATTCACTTTTACCACTAACGCTGGAGCTCCCTTTCTCTCCACGTTAACTACCACGTTGATGTAGTTAACATGGCAATTAACGTGGGCCATGATGGTTTCGAAGGCATTATTGGCAATCACTTTTCTCATTAACGTTGCAAGTTTATTCCCATTCCACGTTAGTGGTCATGTTAGTTAGATTAACGTGGCTGCTAATGTGGCTCTTCCTTGCTTCCTTTGTCCTGAAATCAAGCAAATAAAGTGAATCAAAGCTCTAATCCAAGTTATAAGACATGCATTATCCAATTTGTCATTCAATTCATGCATAATTCTCATAAAATCACATAAAATTCACAATGTTTGCTTGAATCAAGATGTAAGTGATTATCTACCCAAAACTTGCTTATTAACTAAGAAAAAACATGAAACTACCCTAAAATAGTAAAGAAAAGGTCAGTAAAACTGTCCAAAATGCCCTGGCATCAGTCCATTTCCAAACTCTAGTGGTTTCTTATATATATTGTTAGCTGTAGATTATGTTTCTAAATGGGTGGAAGCAATTCCTACCCGTATTGATGATGCTAATCTCATTTTTGTAACAGGAGATTAACCAGTTTTACTAAAGAAACATGGCATAGTGCACAAGGTAGCAACAGCTTACCATCCTCAAACCAATGGGCAGGAAGAGGTGTCTAACAGGGAGATAAAGCGCATTCTGGAGAAGATAGTCAAGCCTCATAGGAAGGACTGGAGCACCAGGCGTGTTGATGCGATTTGAGCTTATCGGACGGCATACAAGAAATCCATAGGAATGAGTCCCTTTCACCTAGTCTATGGAAAGGCTTGTCACCTCCCAGTGGAGGTGGAGCACAAAGCTTTCTGGGCTGTATGGGAATGCAACATGGGATTTGAGAAGGCTGGTACCGAAAGGAAGCTGCAACTAGCAAAACTGGAGACCCTTCGACTCGAAGCATCTGACAACTCCAGACTATACAAAGAGAAGGTGAAGGCTGTGCATGACAAGCATATCAAGAGAAGAGAGTTCAGACCTGGGGAGTTAGTTCACCTTTACAACTCCAGACTGAGGCTCATGCCAGGCAAGCTGAGATCCAGATGGGAATGACCCTATAGAGTAGAGAAGGCAGAGCCATACGGAGTCTTCCACCTGAGTCATCCTTCAAGTTCCAATTTCATCAAGGTTAATGGATATTGCTTAAAGCTGTATCATGGTGAGAAGATGAAGGACAATAAGGAGCTAGAGGTCTTCCTCTTAGAGGACCCACCAACAGAAGCCGACTAAGCTTGTGGACCGTCCAACTTAAGGACATAAAAGCAAAGTGCTAGGTGGGAGACAACCCACCATTGTATGATTGTTTCTTTTTCTTTCCTAGTTTTATTTTATTTAAGTTTTCACAGTACTCTTTGTAATTTTTGCATTCTGCATAAAAAAAAAGTGGTGTGCGACGCGCAAGCGTCGCTGACGCGTACGCGTCATGCGTGACTTCGCACCACAAGAAAGTGAACAGTAAGATGGGCTGGAGCGGTGTTAGAAGCGTGTTTTGCGCATAAGCAAGACCACGTGTACGCGTCCCTAACACGTACGCAACGCTTTCGCTTTCAGCAGTCCAGGCATAAGCATCCCTGACGCGTACGCGTGACCTTGAAAAATCGGCGTAAATGGGTGTATGGCCAGAGAGTTATGATGGTGTGGGGCTGGAACTGTGTTGGGAGCACAAGCCCCACCACGCATACGCGTCTATGACGCGTGTGCATCATTTTATCAGCAGGGCCATCCACGCGTGTGAGTGCCTGACGCGCACGCGTTGCATGCCAATTTTGCCCTATGCCCAGAGCAAACAGAGAGTTGTGCGTATGCATTGATACTCTCGCGCGATTCGCACGATCCAAGGCACGCGTAAGCGTGCCCGACGCTCACACATCACACTTCAATCTGCGCGACCCACGCGTATGCGTGCCATACGCGTACGCGTCGCATGCGATGCACAATTAAACCAGTACGCCACCTGCTTTCTAATCCTCCCCCCCCCGCCCAATCCTAATTATCTTTCTATCATCATTCTTTCTTCTTTGTTCTCCCTTCTCTCTTCTTTATTTCTTCCTACTTTCTACTATTTTCTTTCTCCCTCTTTCCTCTTCTACATCAGGTTCTTTTCTTTTCTTCCTTCATTCTTCTTTCAATTATTGAATTTCATTACTTTTCCTTCTTCTAAATTTCTTCTCTTTCATGCTTAGTCATTTATGGTTTCTTTTTCATTCTTTTCTTTTTCTTGCATTCTTATGTTGGTATTGGACTTTTATTTGAGTATTACCTTACTATACTAAAGCTTCTGGATATTCTGAGTGACTTGACAATTGATATTTTAATTTGGCTCTCATATACATTTGGATTATATTATTATCATTCCTACTTTAACTTGCTCACCAAGTGTTTCTGAAAAAGCCTATGGCATCTTGAATTCTATTTTGTTTTACTCCTCTTTTACTTGAATGCCTTTTTTTTAAAAATACTTCCATTACACATATAATTGGGATTATCATTCACAATTGTCATCATTACAAATGCTCTTTTATTTGGCACATTTATTACTTGATGCTTGAGTTATGCTTCTCATGTCTGTTACTTGCATGTTTTTACCCTCTTGCATCTTATTATTCTGAATTGCCTACCTAATCTTAATTGATGTCTTACCTACATATTGTAGCTACCATGTATTTGAGCTATCATCTTTCCTTTGGCATTCATTATCACTTGGAATTTTCTCCCTTCCGGTCTTAGTTATCTATATTTCACACTCTTTCTTTTTCTTCTTCCTTAGGCATGGGTACTAAGAAAGGAAAAGAGAAGGCCACTGACGAAACACCAGCAAGGAGAGGAACCAAGAGAACACTAGCGAAAGCACTTCCATCTACCAGTATAAAGCCACCAACAAAGCAGGTGAAGAGGATCATTAAGGTTGATGAAACAGAGAAAGCTTTTCCCGCCCGAGACTCCACGCGGTTCACTAACCGTTATTGCGAACAGATGTTCCCCATCCTAGCTGAGAGGAACTACAACAATGGGCATCCACTCATTGTCCCAACACACTTTGTTGATTTTGTTGAGCCCCGCAAAGAGAGGAGACAGTGGGGATTTTTGAGGAGACAGTCATGTGAGGCCAACTTATCATGGGTCGTTGAATTCTACTTCAACTTCCACTCGCCTACTTTGTAGACTGTCTTTGTCAATTGACGAATAGGATTTTTGCCAGTAAAGAATGTCATAAAAACAGTCGCGTTGTAGATATAGTCTCCAAACCAACAAAAATCCCTTTCGTACAAACGTTTTGGTTGTCACAAGTAACAAACCCCTTAAAAATTGTTAACCGAGTATTCAAACCTCGGGTCGTCTTCTCAAGGAACTGCAGGAAAGTATGTTCTTATTATTGGCTATAAAGGTTGCAATCGGGGTTTAGAAGATGAGAAGCAAGTGATTTAAATGGCAATTAAAATCAATAAATAACTGTAAAGCAACTTTTGGCAGGGTAAGAGAAATTGGAAGTCCAACTTGGTTATCTCTCTCAACAATAATGAAAGTTGAATCTTAATTCCTCTTAGTTAACCTTTAAAGCAAAGGAAAGTCAAGGGACTAATTAGTTTGACCTTCGAATCCTATTTCTTTCCTAAGAAAAAGTTGGGATTATTGAAGTTCAGTTCAATTAGCAAGATAACGATTATCAATTATGCTGAGTTTGATAATGTTGAGTTACTGATTTCTTAACCAAGACCAAAAGGGAAAAAAGTAAAATTGCTGGAATAAAAAATGTCCTTAGATGGGAAGCAAAAATATCTTAAATCAAAGAGAACAATAATAAACTGAAATACCTCGAATAATCATTAATTCAAATCATAACATGGAAACGGTTCATAAGCCAATTTGGCAACATCTATAGATACGAATAAAAGCATTAAAGTAAAAGTAGCATAGAAACATAGATTAAAGTAAATATTAAACCTGGATCGAGAGTCACTCTTAAAAACTAAGAGAAGTCCTAAATACTAATCCAAAGAGAGAGAGAGGAGAGAACCTCTCTAAAACTAAATCTAAGTCATGGAAAGTGAAAATTGGTGAGCTCTCTCTGAATGGATGCATTCCCCCACTTCATAACCTCTGGTCTATGCCTTCTGGACTTGGATTTGGGCCAAAAAGGGCTTCAGAATTTGCTATGAGCATTTTCTACAATTTCTGGTGCGTGGCCTCTGTCACGCGTCTGCGTGGGTCACGCGGTCGCGTCATTCGGAGCTTTTCCTTGCCACGCGGTCGCATCAGTCATGCGACCGCGTCATATACATTCTGCTTAAGGCGCGCGGTCGCGTTAGTCATGCGACCGCGTCACTGTTTCTTTGCGCATGGCATGCGTCCGCGTCGCCCATGCGATCGCGTGGATGCTAATTTCTTCAGAAGCTCCATTTTGTGCTTTCCTTCCAATTTTGTATGTTTTCTTTCCATCCTTTAAGTCATTCCTACCTTAGAAGATCTGAAAACTACTCAACACACTAATCACGGCATCGAATGGAATTAAAGGTGATTAAAATAATTAATTTAAAAGCATAGGAAACATGTTTTTCACATACATCACATAATAAGGAAGGAGAGTAAAACCATGCAATTAACATGAATAAGTGGTTGAAGGATTGAATAAATCACTCAAATTAAGCACAAAATACATCATAAAATATGGGTTTATCAACCTCCCCATACTTAAACAATAGCATATCCTCATGCTAAATCCAAGGTAATAAGTAAGGTTAAAGTGATGGAATGTCATGCAATGTAATCTAATCTAAATGCAACTACCTAAATGAATGATGCATCATGCAATTCCAATTTATTCACTCATATATAAAGCTTACAGGTAGTTAAATTAATTCACATTTTCAAGGAGTCATATATGTATATATAGCCAAGCCTTAGATAATCAATAAGTACTTTTACAATTGAGATGGGAGAAAAAGCATTTTATGGACTTGCAAGACAATTAGATAATTCAAACAGAGATAAATGTTAATGAGCTACTGAACCCTCACTGGATTTGTGTTTACTCTCTAGTCACTCAGTGTTTATTGGGTTAATCACTCTATTCTTCCTTTTTTATTCTTCCTTTCTATAACTCTGTTTTTCATCTAACCAATCAACAATTATAGAATACAGTCATACCAAAAATCATGAGGTCTTTAATTAAGGTTGTAATGGGGCCAAGGTAAAGGTAAGGGTATATGTATAAGGCTAAGTGAGCTAATAAGTGAATCCTTAATTAGACTAAGATCTCACCTAACATACATACTTAGTAAAACAGAATTTCTTTACCTATTTTCCCATACTTTTCCCACTTTTGGATGTTACATGCTCATGTTTCAACTTTTGTTCTTATTCCATGTGCATTGTTTTTATTTTTGCATTTGGGGAATTCTTTTGTATCCCCTTTATTAAATACTGAAAATTTTCTATTTTTTATTTTTTATTTTTTTAATGCACATGGTAATTTAATCACTTTGATTTCTCATGAGCATGCTTCCCAAAAATTTCTTAGTTGAGTTATTTTATTCTTTTCAATTCTTCTACCTTTTGTTTTTATCATCCATGTTCCCAATTGGTTTTCCACATTTAAACTATTCATAATTTTCTATTTTAAGCTAACTAAGGATTCAACTTGGGATTTTATTTTGTTTTTCTGCTTAAGGCTAGTAGTGTGGCTGATAGAATAAAAGTGGATTTAAAGGCTCAAGGGGGCTAACAAGGGTGATGTGAAGGTAGGTTATTTTGGGATAAGTGAGCTAAAATCAAATGATGGCTTCAATCACTCTTTTGGTATGTATCTATATTCTATATTCTATATTCTATAATTGGACATATAAATTAAAACAAAGTAAAGAATATCAGAATGTAAAAGAAGGGCGAAACACACAGGAATAGAAATTATGGTTTAAATGTAACCATACAATTAAGCTCAAAACTCACAGGCTATGTGTTCTCTAGCTCAAAAATTATTTATCACTTATGTATGTCATGCAGGTTTAGTTAAAAATTCTCATTATTCTCAATGTAAAACTTATATTGAATGGCTTTAAAGTTTTAGTGTTTCTCCTTGATGAAATGTTGTTAACTTAACTATGTGATGTAATGCTATATATACAATTTAAACTAAGTTGTCTTATGCTAAAAAGGGTAAGCTATACTAGTTAATCCACTAATAAGTTAAAATTGCTAACTAAACTAAATAACTAAGATATGACTAAAATGCAAAATGTAGAAATAGAGTAAAAATACATAAAAGTAGCAATGTATAAGTACTCAGAAAATAACAATAAAAAGAAAAATACAGAAAAATATCCAAAATAAAAGAAGAGAGTATGTAGTGGTTCACCAAAATAAAACGCCAGAGATAGTGACCTCCCCACACTTAAAATGAAGCATCGTCCTTGATGCTCAGTCAAGCCGGGTGTGAAGGGGTGTCATCACTGGTAGGAATGGTAGCTGGTGTCTCTGTGGTGGTGACTGGCTGAGGGTCTGACTGCTGCGGAGGAGGGGCTGTCTGGATGGGGATCTCAGGATCTGCAGCCTGGATCTGCTGGGGTGCTGCCTGCTAGGTGTCTGCCTACTCTGCCTCTCCCTGGGGATGAGTCTCTGCCTCGGGCTCATTCGCCTCCTCCTCAGATGCCTCGGATGGTGTGTCGGGCTCGGAGGGGATGTCGCTGGATCGAATAATCAGCTTCAGGTGTTCATAGCGTTGCTTGTTGCGACGCTCAATCTGGTCAAGTCGTTGAAATAAGCGGTGCACCAGATGATAGACAGGCTCTGTGGCAGGTGGAGGTGCAGTGGTGGTGGCAGGGGTAGGTGGTGCAGTGGAGGAAGAGGGACCGGCAGATGGTGTAGCTGTATCATCAGCAGTGGCAGTCACGAAAGGAGGTCTGTAACCCAAGGCCAGGAAGTTCCTGCTGTGTGGAATGATCTTCCTGCAGTCTGCGACGGGTGGCCTCTCATCAATATCCTCCCATGGCACGTCAGCTCGGCGGCCCAACTGTGTAACCAAGTATAGGAAAGGAAGAGTGCCTCGGATGTGGACCCTGGCCATATAGTGCCAAATAAAGCGTGGCAGGTACAGGTCCTTACCCTCCATCACATACCAAAGGAGGGCGATCATAGCGGCAGGTATCTCAGTCTCGTGAGTACTCGGCATAATGTAGTTGCTGAATATCTGATACCATAGCCGAGCCTCATCGTTTAGGTAAATCCGCTTGATCCCTTTGGGCATGGTGGTGTTCTGACTCATGATCCAAGGAACTGACGGGTCAAGGGCAATCCGGGCCTTGACTGCATCCCAGTCAAAACGCATATAGCGCATGTCCTCCTCAGCTTTCTGATAGCCATCTGTCTGATCAGTCTTAGGCAGAAGCTTCAGAACTTCTTCTATTGCCTCCTCAGTAACCAAAATCAGCTTCCCTCTGAGGTTCACTATATCTAGGGAAGTTCGGAAGTAGTTGCAGTAGAATTCCCTAACCCAGGATGCATTAACCTCAGTCAGAGGTCTCTCCAGAAAGAACCAGCCTCTTTGTTTGATCTGATCAGAGGTGTATTGCTGGAGTTCTTCTGGGATCTTCAAAGTATGCTCCAGGTATAGGTGCCTGGAGTTTGCAAACACCGGATACCTCAGCTCACAGTATCGGTTTGCAAATTTTATTGGATCTGTAGCAGGGAGCAGCTGGTTGGCCTTCTCCTGCTGGGTAAAATTTTTCTCCCGCAAGGAGGCATCATGCATGAGGTCGATGATAGACACCGAGGCTTCGCCTCTTTTCCTTTTGCCAGTAGTGGCCTTGCCTTTTCCCTTTCTATGGGAATCCGACATCCTGAAAAGCAGAAAACCAGGATAGAATAAAAATGGGAAAGCAAATAGGCAAATAATCAAAGAAAACGCAAAGTGGCAAGGGAGCAATAGGATAAGGAATATGAGTTAAGTAAAATGTGCATTTAGGATTGGTATAGGAGTGAAAAGAAGAAATCACAATCCAAAATGTTATTGAATGCAAGTTAAATAGAAAAAATTAACATCATGCCTTTGTTAGAATGTTAAAATAAAGTGAAAGAAAGGTTAGGTTGGTTAGAGTTAAAATTAGTGAGTTAGTGAAAAATGTGTTAAAGTAAGAGGCATAATGAAAATAGTTCAAGTAACAAGTAATCACAGGTAGAAGCTATAGGTAACTCATATTCAAACAAGTAAGACAGTTTGATGATGATTCAAATAGAGATAAAGAAGGCAAAAATAGGAATCAAACATCGAAATTGTAGTTTAGGAACCAGGAAATCAAAGAGGATAAGAATGCGTGCCTTGGCATTCATGCATGGTTTGTTTAAAGCAGTGGAAAACAGAGTTCAAGATCCCAAAATCAAAACATGAATGGAAGTCAAAAAGATTTATAAAAATTTGGGCAGCATTCCGGCTAAAATTGGATTTATCCGGAAAATAAACAGCAAACAAATAGTTCATATGAATTAAAAAAATTAAGTTGCAAGGACATATAATGAATATAAACATGAAAATCAATGTAAAGAGCAGTAATATACAAGAAATACAGCATATGAACAAGATTACAGCAACAACAGATTTACAAATATGACAAAACAGAAAGAAGAACAGTGCAAATAAACAGACCTAAATCCACTAACCACATCCTAGGCTACCTAACACCCTAAAATCCACAACAAAATACATATCTAACTATCCTAACATGATCATAAACGGAAGAAAAAAAATAAGAAAAACTACGAATGGAAAAAAGGATTGCATGTTGCGGAACCTGGAAGGCGAAAGAAGGAGGTTGGGGTACAGAGGTGGCTGGGGGTGGTGGCGGTGACGTCCGGCGCGGCTGTTGGCGGCGGTGGGCACGGCGGTTGCTGCTGTTAGGGGGGTAGGGGCTTTGGGAAGGGTAATGGGGGAGTAGGGGAGAGGGTTGGGGGTCGCGGGTGGTGGTGGGCGCAGCGGGTACGGACGACGGCGGTGGGTGGTGGTTCGCAGAGGGCAGTGGCAGAGAGGGGGGGAAAGGGGAAGAAAGAAGAAGAAATAAAGGGGGGAAAAGCGTGGGTTAGGTGGAGGTGGCGTCTGGGTGGTCGGCGGTGTTAGGCAGTGGTCGGGGCGGCGACAATGGTGGCTGGGGGGTGGTTGAGAGTAGAAGAAGAAGAGGGGGAGAAGAGGGTTGGGGAGGCTGCACGACTGATAGGGTTCGCGTGGCTTGGGGGGTTATATTTTCAAATCCACGCGATCGCGTGGGGGACGCAGTCGCATGGTGGGGGTGAGAATGGAGGTGACGCGATCGCGTGGGTCGCGCGATCGCATGAAAGGGATAGAAGAGGGGATGACGCGATCGCGTGGGCCGCGCGATCGCGTCGCTGGAAATTGTGCTAAATGCACGACTCCAGCGTCGTTTTAGCGCAACTCTCTGTCTCCTTCTGGGGTGATGTGCAATGCATGCGACGCGATCACGTCGCTCACACGGTCGCGTGGGATTGGTTGTGTGCATGTGACGCGGTCGCATGGGCATGCGATCGCGTGGTCCATTTTGTGCTAAATGCACCAGGGCCGCATGATTCCAGCCTAACTTTCTGAACGTTGGATCTTTACGCCGATCTCCAGGTCACGCGATCGCGTTGATGACGCGGTCGCGTGGGAAGTGTAGTTCGCCATTTGACGCGATCGCATGGATGATGCGGTCGCGTCGCGCATCCCTTTTTTTTTTTACGCATGAAAAATGCAGAATGCAATGATTAATGTGAATGCTATGCATGATCCCAGGTTTAATAAAACAAAATAAAACTCAAAAACAAAACTAAATAAAATTAAAAGTGTAATAAGAACGATCATACCATGGTGGGTTGTCTCCCACCTAGCACTTTTGGTTAAAGTCCTTAAGTTGGACATTGTAAGGGCTTCCTATTATGGTGGCTTATGTTTAAATTCATCCAGAAACCTCCACGAATGCTTGGGATGCCAATAGCCTCCGGGGTCCCAAACTAGGCATGTGAAGCTTCTGATCAGCTTCAAGCAGATTTTCAGGCTCCCGAGATGACAAATGTCAGAATAGAATCCATGATCCCGAGCTTTGTTTTTAAATCCGCCTCCGTTTTGATCTATATTTTTCCATCCGAGCGGTTTAGGAAGTAGATTCTCACCATGGTGACCAAACGTTTTCCGAGATCCATGCAATTGAGCTTGATACCAATCCGTGTACTTCGAGGTGAAGCGTGGAACCTTATTGAACCTTGTGCACCAGCTCTGAGCACGAGCCATTTCCCTCTTACTCTTAAAGCCGCAGAGAGCTCTAAGCTGGCCATCTGTTTCAAGTAAACTATATTCAAGTGAATAAGTGAAGTTAAGGGTTAAGGATTGTACCCACTTGAAGCTTGTATTAGGCGGTAATGGCCTTGGGGTAGGTGTTTCTGGAGGTTCTGTAAGTTCTTCTCCCTTGTGCTCTTCTGTTAAATCCTCCACTTCTTTGCAAGATTCTTCAAATGCATCTACACCCTGGTCAAAGTCTTCTATGTCTTCCTCATCACTCAAGTCATAGATTGGAGGTTGAGAGAAATCCACCTCTACATCATCTTCGTATTCATTTGGGCAAGATTCTTCGATCTCAGAGAATTCACTTGCGGATGCAAGTTCATCACTAAGAAAACTTGACTTGTGACTATCATCATCAAGAAAATTTGCTTCTTGGATTATTCCGTCTGATTCTTCATAAACGACTTGCCTTGGGGATTGTGCGCTATCCTCCTTAGCATTAACTGTAGCATCCTTGACGGAGTTCTCCTCAGCTCTGAATTCCCATGGAGGTTCAGCATCTCCTAGATCTTCAACCAATTCCTCTTCTTGTACAATGACAGCTTCTTCTACTTGTTTTAGTACGAATTCGTGCTCTGTCTTGTCCACTGGTGTTTCTAATATCTCCTTCATGCTACGCTCTTCATTAGATTGTCTACATGGGGTTGTGGTTGGTCCTTGAATGTTCGCACGTCTAGAAGCTAATTGAAATACTGCTTGCTCCAGTTGTTGAATGGTTGTTTGAAGTTTATTCACTGTTTCCTTGAGGCGAACCTCTGATTCTCGGGGTGCTGGATTTGGATATAAAACACGGGGAAGTGGTGGTGCTTGGGAGTGAGTGGATTGGAACTGGGGTGGAAAAGGATCATATGGTGGCGAATGGTGAAAAGAAGCTTGTGAGTGTGGTGGTTCGAGGTTATGTTGAGTGGATGGTCTATAGGCACGGGGTGGGGCTTGTTGGTAGTTACAAGGTTGTCCACCATATCTATCACCTGGGTGTGCATTGTATAATGGTCGTTGTCCATGATATCTTGGAGGGCGTTGTTGGCTAAAGGGTTGATTAGATCCTCTTGGCTCCATCCATTCTTGATTGGTCTGACCTTGATGCATATTCCTGCTGCAACTTCTATTTCCTTCAACAAAGTTAGAACCAAACTCAAAGGGAGATGGGTGAGAATTCATGGTAGCAACTAGAAATAAAAAGGAAAGACAAAAATAAATGAACAAGCAAAAGAAAAATATTTACAATAACCAATAATAAGGCACACGTTAGCAATTCCCCGGCAACGGCGCCATTTTGACGAACAGGATTTGCCAGTAAAGAATGTCATAAAAACAGTCGCGTTGTAGATATAGTCTCTAAACCAACAAAAATCCCTTTCGTGCAAATGTTTTGGTTGTCACAAGTAACAAACCCCTTAAAAATTGTTAACCGAGTATTCAAACATCGGGTCGTCTTCTCAAGGAACTGCAGGGAAGTATGTTCTTATTATTGGCTATAAAGGTTGTAATCGGGGTTTAGAAGATGAGAAGCAAGTAATTTAAATGGCAATTAAAATCAATAAATAACTGTAAAGCAACTTTTGGCAGGGTAAGAGAAATTGGAAGTCCAACTTGGTTATCTCTCTCAACAATAATGAAAGTTGAATCTTAATTCCTCTTAGTTAACCTTTAAAGAAAAGGAAAGTCAAGGGACTAATTAGTTTGACCTTCGAATCCTATTTATTTCCTAAGAAAAAGTTGGGATTATTGAAGTTCATTTCAATTAGCAAGATAACGATTATCAATTATGCTGAGTTTGATAATGTTGAGTTACTGATTTCTTAACCAAGACCAAAAGGGGAAAAAGTAAAATTGTTGGAATAAAAAATGTCCTTAGATGGGAAGCAAAAATATCTTAAATCAAAGAGAACAATAATAAACTGAAATACCTCAAATAATCATTAATTCAAATCATAACATGGAAACAGTTCATAAGCCAATTTGGCAACATCTATAGATACGAATAAAAGCATTAAATTAAAAGTAGCATAGAAACATAGATTAAAGTAAATATTAAACCTGGATCGAGAGTCACTCTTAAAAACTAAGAGAAGTCCTAAATCCTAATCCTAAGAGAGAGAGGAGAGAACCTCTCTCAAACTATATCTAAATCATGGAAAGTGAAAATTAGCGAGCTCTCTCTGAATGGATGCATTCCCCCACTTCATAACCTCTGGTCTATGCCTTCTGGACTTAGATTTGGGCCAAAAAGGGCTTCAGAATTTGTTATGAGCATTTTCTGCAATTTCTGGTGCGTGGCCTCTGTCACGCGTCCGGGTGGGTCACGCGGTCGCGTCATTCGGAGCTTTTCCTTGCCACGTGGTCGCGTCAGTCATGTGACCGTGTCATATACATTCTGCTTAAGGCGCGCGGTCGCGTCAGTCATGCGACTGCGTCACTACTTCTTTGCGCTTGGCATGCGTCAGCGTCGCCCATGCGATCGCGTGGATGCTAATTTCTTCAGAAGCTCCGTTTTGTACTTTCCTTCCAATTTTGTATGTTTCCTTTCCATCCTTTAAGTCATTCCTACCTTAGAAGATCTGAAAACTACTCAACACACTAATCACGGCATCGAATGGAATCAAAGGTGATTAAAATAATTAATTTAAAAGCATAGGAAACATGTTTTTCACATACATCACATAATAAGGAAGGAGAGTAAAACCATGCAATTAACATGAATAAGTGGTTGAAGGATTGAATAAATCACTCAAATTAAGCACAAAATACATCATAAAATATGGGTTTATCATCCGTCAGCAACAGGTCCCTGTCTCCGAAAGTGCCATACAGAGAGCACTAAACCTTCCGCCTAGTCCTGAGGGATGGGATGCATATCAAGAAGTATCTCATAAGCGCCAGATGTATCAGTTCGACTGGGATAGCGTACTTGGAGTTATAGCCCAACCTGGCAGCAAGTGGATCTACGGGCAGCATCGTTCAAAATGCAAGAGCATCTTAGCCCAGTCACTCACCTTGGAGACTCACGTGTGGGCACAAATTATGTCCCACTATGTCTTTCCGAGCACTCACGAGTCGACCTTCACAGCAAACATGGCTGTCCTCATCTGGTGCATCCTGACAGGGCAACCCCTCAACCTGCCCCGACACATCCAGGATGCCATGGGACATGTACAGTAGTGGTTAATCTACCTTTCCCCGCCCTGGTCTCAGATTTAGTCTCTGTCGCAGGTGTGTCCTCTCGGGCAGGCGACACGAAGGTCATGATCCCAAGAGCTGACCAGTATGTCCCGCATGGGAAGTACATCAGGCCATCAGTTCCCTCTGCGAGCCAGCCTGCAGGCCCATCTTTGGATACCCCTCCTACTTCTACTCCACCATCACCCACACCACAAGCAGCATCCATCCCTCAGATGTTCCTTCAGATCCTTGAGAGGTTCGACCGGCAAGATCGGCCGATGGAGCAAATGGTACTCACCCACCTGCAGAACAGAAAGACACCCCGGACTCCCCTTCATCCAGTAGCACAGGGAGCCATGGCGAACCAGACAGCGGAGGCGATGCTTTCAGCCCTACCTTGCTTCTTACTGATGGCACGGAGGACCGTGCCAAGCCTTAAGTGTGGGGAGGTCAATCTTTGACTTCCGGAGGTAACTTATCTCTTTTAACACCAATATTTTTAGTTTTTCTTTTATTAGATAGGATAGATTGTATAATAATAATTGTTTGCATGTATGTTTTGCATGGTTAAAGTAATGAATTTCTTTTCAAGACCCTATTTTATAGTATTTCACTACTTTAAATTGGAAATTTGTGTTAAACTTGTTTGAAGATTTTATTTGGAACATAGTTTATAGCTAAGAACACACAACCTGTGAGACTTGAGCTTAATTATATGGTTACATTATTTAACCATAACATTTTATTCTGATGTGTTTTCTTCCTGATGGGTGAAAATTAGATTTCCACACAAACTCACCGGCAAGTGTATCGGGTCGCATCAAGTAGTGAAACTCACTTAGAGTGAGGTCGATCCTACAGGGATTGATGGATCAAGCAACTTTAGTGAGTGATTAGTTTAGTCAAGCTAACAGTATTTAATGGAGTGAAGAATTGATAACAAAATGTAAATTACAATGAATTTAAAGTTACAAAATGTAAATCAGCAGAAGCTTAAAGAGCAAGAAAAGTAAATTGCAGTAAATGTAAAGGGAATTGGGTGCAGGAAAGTTAATGAAAGCAGTAAATCAAGCAATCAAAGAGATCTTGAGAACAAGTGACTGGAAATTTAAATTGCAGGAAGAGTAAATCAGGCTAGATCATGAACAGAATTAAAAAGTTGCATCAAAGGAAATTGGAGTAGAAGATTGCAAGAATTGTAGCAGAAAAATGGAAATTGCATAAAGCTAAATTGAATTCTCAAATGTAGAGTGGAGAAAATAAAAGTGTATTAAAGAGAGCTTTCTATTATATCCTACTCCTACTCCTATTGCTGCCTAGCAGCCTAACCGAGCTCACTTCTTCTAACATAACTAAAGCCTTTTTATAGGCATTCCTAAAATACAAATGAAATTAAAATTGAAAACAAATTACAATTAAATGCAAAATTCATATTCTAGATGATCCTTGTGCCTTTGAGTGATGTCAATTTGGGCTCTGCTTGCTTTTGTGTGTTGATGGGCTTGGAATCAGCTAAATTAAGTAGAGTTGCAGCTTCCAGGAGAACGTAGTGTTCATTTAGAGAACGGAGCGTTCGGGGACCCACGCGTATGCATACGGTGTGCTTGCGCGTCCCTGCTATTTTTCATCATCGGAGCGAATGCGTCCTGTGCGCGATCGCGTCCTGTGCGCGATCGCGTCCCTTGCAGCGTTCACTTAGTGAACGTAGCGTTCGCACCATGAACGCTATGTAGGCGTGCGTGCCTTGTGCGCTTGTGCGTCTATAGCAACCAATCAACTTTGCGTTCCAGCGTCTTGTGCACGTCTGCGTCCATCACCACATTTATTCCATCAGCACAGACGCGGCAGGTGCGCGCGCGCGTCTATTCCTTTCTTCAAGTTTGAATTCTGAAAGTATCGCAAATGCTCACTCAGACTGAACGTAGCATTCATTGTGAGTGAACGCTGATCCTTAAAGCACACAGGCGCGCCATGTGCGCGTGCGCGTGGATCTCCAAACTCACTTCTACGCTTAAGCGCCTAGTGCGTGTGTGGTGCATGAAATTGTGATTACACTTTTCACAACTCCGCACAACTAACCAGCAAGTGCAGTGGGTCGTCCAAGTAATACCTTACATGAGTAAGGGTCGATCCCACGGATATTGTCGGCTTGAAGCAAGCTATGGTTATTTTGTAAATCTTAGTCAGGAGATTAATGATAAGAGTGATTATTTTTATGAAAAATAAATAACATGAAATAAATAGTACTTGTGATTCAGTAATGAGAAACAGGGTGAGGTTCCGGAGATGCTCTGTCCTCCAAATCTCTGCTTTCCTACTATCTTCTTCTCCAGACACGCATGGCTTCCTTCAATGGCAAGCTATATGATCCTCTTGGATGAAAAATACCAGGTACGATCTCTGCACGGCTAATCAACTGTCAGATTTCCCGTCTCGGATGAAAAATACCATGTACAGCTACCGCACGGCTAATCATCTGTCGGTTCCCACTAGCGTCAAAATAGGACCCTTGTCCTTTTGCACACTGTCACTGCACCCAACATTCGCAGGTTTGAAGCTCGTCATAGTCATCCCTTCCCGGATCCTACTCGGAATGCCACAGATAAGGTTTAGACTTTTCGGATCCCAGGAATGCTGCCAATTGGTTCTAGCCTATACCACGAAGGTTCTAACCTCTGGACTCGGTCCGTGGATTAGAAACCCAAGAGATACGCACTCAAGCTGTCACCCAATGACTACATTGAGCGCAGATAGAACGGGAGTGGTTGTCAGGCACGCGTTCATAAGTTGAGGATAATGATGAGTGTCATGGATCATCATATTCTCTATATTGAAGTACGAGTGAGTATCTTAGAATATAATCAAGCGTGATTGAATAGAAAACAGTACTAATTGCATTAATCCATTGAAACACAGCAGAGCTCCTCACCCCCACCTATGGGGTTTAGAGACTCATGCCGTAGAAGATACAATATGAAGTGTAAAATGTCATGAGGTACAGAATGAATCTCTAAAAGTAGTTTTTATACTAAACTAGTAACTTAGGTTTATAGAAAATGAGTAACTAAGTGCAGATAGTGCAGAAATCCACTTTTGGGGTCCACTTGGTGTGTGCTTGGGTTGATCATTGAAGCTTTTTCGTGCATAGGTTGTTCCTGGAGTTAAACGCCAGCTTTGGTGCCAGTTTGGGCGTTTAACTCCAATTCTGCTGCCAGTTTGGGCGTTTTACGCCAGAAAGTTTTAGGCTGGCTTTGGACGCCAGTTTGGGCCATCAAATCTCAGGCAAATTATGGACTATTATATACTTTCCAACGCAATTGAGAGCGTGCCAATTGGGCTTCTGTAGCTCCAGAAAATCCACTTCGAGTGTAGGAGGGTCAGAATCCAACAGCATCTGCAGTATTTTTTCAGCCACTGAATCAGATTTTTGCTCAAGACCCTCATTTTCAGCCAGAAAATACCTGAAATCATAGAAAAACATATAAACTCATAGTAAAGTCCAGAAATGTGATTTTTGAATAAAAACTAATAAAAATATAATAAAAAGTAATTAAAATATACTAAAAACTACCTAAAAACAATGCCAAAAAGGGTATAAATTATCCGCTCATCAGCGTGCGCATCACGGGTGAACGTGCCAAGAGCGCCCTCCCTTTTTAAATCATGGGTCACGCTTTTAAAAGCATGTCCTAAGGCTCCAAACGTGCTCAAATTTCAAAAGTATGTCAGAATTCTTCCTTTGAGCTTATTTTGTGCTTTCTGCTTCTTTTCCTTCATCTTTTCACCTATCATCAACCAAACAGATACATCAAAGTCTTGGCATCATCATCAAATCTTGCATCATTCATATTATCAACTAAATCTTGCAATAAATCTAATGAAAATGCATAAAATTATCAATGTTTGATTGAATCAAGACAAGCATGAAATTCTCACTCAAACACTTATTTGTTGCCTAAAATTGCATGAAAACCAACTAAAAACTAATGGAATAGGCTTGTAAAACTAGCCTAAGATAACTTGTCATCACAACACCAAACTTAAATCTTGCTTGTCCCCCAAGCAAGCAGTAAAGCATAAGGAAAATTAATGGAAGCAGAGAAGTCTCTAAGCCCTTTATTGGAAGACATTGAATACTAATTAATGGGGTTTTCATGCATTGTATCTTATAGACTTTTATTCTGTGACTGAGAAATCAACATTCCTTTGGATTCTTACTTGAATTACACAAAAAATGAGACTTGTTATTGATTGGTCCTTAGTTTTTCTTGTTCTCTTTCTTGGCTGAGATTTATTGTTTGCTGAGGCTTAATGCTATCTGGTAAGGTAGCTTTTTAGAGTAAGCTTTTGAGCCAGCATTCCCGCCCCAGTTGGTTCAAGATGTTAGGTGTGAAAACACCCCTATGGGCCTACTTGCTCAAGCCTCTCCTTAGCACACACACATCACAGGCATTTAGCTTGTTTTGTCCTTTGGAAATTGATGCCCAGCACCTCTTTGGGTCACTAAATGCTTTGTCTCAAAGTAGCTCTTGATGGTGGACTTTCGGTTGGCAATCCCGGGTTAGTTAACCCAAGTTGCCAGGTGATGAAGCACCCCTTAGAACCTAGTCATCCAAGCTTATCTTTGTACAAGAACATCACAGGCATATATCCAAATCTCAAGCCATTGGTGCCCAGCCTTGTTTATTTCTTTTTGTTTCTTTCTTTTGCATTTTTTTCTTTTATTTTGGACCTTTTTCATTTGTCAAGTCTCATGAAATGCAACTCAAGTTCATATCACAAAGTTATGCCAACATTCAGCCTTATTTATAAATCAATTAATGAACCAGCACATACCACCCCACATAACCTCATTCTGTCTCATATCATAACAGACTTTTACTCTTTCTCTATTTCACAATTATTTTTCTTTTATTCAAGCATGAGGAAAAAAGCATATAATTCAATTAAGATAAAAGTGAATCAAGCACTTAAATTAGCAAGCCATAACAGCATGAAAACAAACAGACAGTAAATAGATCTAATAAGACATTAATCAACAGGGAACATTTGCACTTTCAATTAACATGTTTAGGCTAAAGTCAGTCAGAGAACAATACAACCTCTTGGAGTCCATTTGTTTTCTTTGTATTATCATCATTGTTGGGTTCCATGTCCTTCCTTTGTCCATCTACCCAATGATGTATCTTTCCCTCCAAGAGATTGAATGACTTCCTACAAGAGATATTGAAAGTTGCTTGTTCCCCAAGCACTTGAAAAACAATTAGCATGCATGTATGCTTGTAATTCTCTGAACCTAAGTTAGTGTGGGAACACCAAACTTCGTTCCTTGCCTACTTCTATATGTAGCAGAATAAATACATGCATGAAACATCATGTGCTTTTATTAAGAAAGTAAACTATGAACTAGAAAATAACTATGAACTAGAAAACAGAAGTAAACTAGAAAACAGACTAAAAACTAGTAACATAACAACTATTAAGTAGTTTCTCTGATTGTTTGGAGCCGACACTAGTCATGCTGAGTGTGTAATGTGTCCTTAATGAAATTTTTGGTGGAACACCAAACTTAGCATCCAATATTCACCCATTAATTATTTTGGTGTGCAACACCAAACTTAGTTCTTTGCAATACAGAAAAATTTACTTAACTCCTTTATTGAAATAACTAAGAAAGAAACTACTGACCTGTAGCTGCTGACGTTCTTCCTCTTCTTCCGGTTTGTTAAGAGGAATGACCTCAATGGTAGAGAGGAGCCAGTCACTGCCCCCATTCTTGGCCTCTTCCCAGCAATCTTCTTCTTGTTAATTGCTTGATTTAGCTTTCATGCTGGTAGTCCAGGGGTTGGATTGCTTGTGGTTGACCTCTCCTTCTTCCTTGATATGTTCAATGGTAGCTTGGTAATATTGAGGAGTTTTGCTTGGTTTAGAATCAAGAATCAATTCGCTAGTAGTATAGTCCAAACCAACCATGAACTCTCAAGATCAAATAATAAATTCAATACAAAATATAAACCGAGAGTCTTTCAACCTTGGGTCATTCTCCTTAGGAGGCAATTGGGAGTGTTTCTCTTTCGGTTGTGAAGAAAAGGGGGTTTTGTGCAATCAAAGAACAAAAGATTAAAAGAACTTAAGAAATTAAAGAACTAAGTAATGTCCAAAATTGATATAAATGCAAGTAAAGAGAAATAAGGCCAAAACTTAGTGAAGATGCTATAAATGCAATAAAAGAACCTTGACTTGGGAAATCCAAGGAATCCTATCATTGCCATAACCACAACTATGATAATTATGATGAGTCAATCTCGCATAGCAACCCCAACCATCGAGGAGTAAGTCAAGCAAGCATAATTGACCTTAACCCATAAGTCCTAACCAACTTACCAAACTAGTTGATAAAAGGCTAGCGTCAATGGAAACAAGAGTCAACTAACTACCCAAGAATTACCACTAAATGTCGGACATTATGACTCTAGTATCCTAGGAACTCAAACCACAAGCCAAGGTAGGAAAATCTACTCAAATTTTAAAGTTGGCATTTTAACAAACACCTTGTGTGCATAAAAATAAAGCATGGAAAATTTGCAAGGAAAAATAACAAACTATAACCAACTATCAACAATATCAAACATAAACAAGTAATCAAACATAAAGAGAGCATGAAACATTAAATTCATCAATCAAAACTCCAAGTAACACAAAATTGGAATTATGAACAAAGTACTTGAACCATAAGAAAATAAAGGCAAAAGCAATGTAATTAAAGAGAAATTAAAGAGTACTTACAAATTAAAGAAGCAAAATCCAACGTTAAACTTGCTATACAATGCTACAATGGAGATGGAAATTAAAACCCTAAGAGAGCAATTCTAGACTACTCCTACTCCTACTCCTAATTACTCTCTAAAACTATCTAAGTGAGCTCCCTTTCATATGTGTTGAATCCCCCTTTATATAGCTTCCCATTTCAGCCTTCTAGCCTTCCAAAATGGGCCAAGAGCCCTCAGAATTTGCGCTGCACGTGTTACATTAATGAAATCACGTGTTGGGACCTGTGCGGATGCACAGATGTGTGCGTCCGCACACGCGGTTGAAAATTGACCTGTGCATATGCACAGGTGCTTGTGCGTATGCACACATGGAAATTTTTGCTTGTGCACGCGCACGCAGGGCTGTGCGCACGCACACTTTGCTGTGTGTGCTTTTCCTTGTTTTCTTTATGTTTTCTCCCTTGTACATGCTTTTTTCTACTTTTGCCCATCCATTCTTGCCTAATTGACCTGAAATCACTCAACAAATATGTCATGGCATCAAATGGAATAGGAGTGGAATTAAATTGCTCTATTAAAGCACAAAATTGCATGTTTTCACATTTAGGATCAAATTAGGGATCAAACACAAAAGTATGCTATTTTGGTGCTTAACTGTGAGCTCATGTGCTAAAATCCAAATTGAGTCAAAATTTACCATCAAATATGGACTCATTGATAAACCACTATTTCATGGTTTATCTTGTGCTCAATTGAGTGGTTTTTATCAACTCTTTACCCACTTATTCATACTAATCGCATGTTTTACATTTTCCTTCCTGATTTTGTGCTATGATTGAAAACATGTTTCCTAGGCCTTTAAATTACTAACTTTAATCCTCTCTTATTACCATTCGATGCCATGATATGTGTGTTAACTGATTTTAGAGATTACAAAGCAGGAATGGCTCAGAAGATGGAAAGGAAGCATGCAAAAGTGGAAGGAATACAAGAAGCTGAAGGAACTGCTAAGCTGTCCAGCCTGACCTCTTCGCACTCAAACGGTCATAACTCGAGCTACAGAGGTCCAAATCATGCAGTTCCAGTTGCGTTAGAAAGCTAACGAACGGAACTTTGGAACGATATATAATTTTCCATAGCTTCCCCGAAGCCATGCGACGCGAACGCGTGGATCACGCGGACGCGTGACCTGGCGAAAACCCAATCTGCGCAAATGGGTGGACGACGCTTCCGCGTCACTTTCCCGCAACCTGTACGTACCAGAAATCACTGGGGGCAATTTCTGGGCTATTTTTAACCCAGTTTTCAGCCCATAAAACACAGATTAGAGGCTATAAAGTGGGGGAATGCATCCATTCAACAGTATGTCTTCCATTATTCACTTTTCATAATTTAGATGTAGTTTTTAGAGAGAGAGGTTCTCTCCTCTCTCTTAGGATTTAGGATTAGGATTCCTCTTAAAGGATTTAGGATTTCAACTTCTTCTCAGGTTCAACGTTCCTTTTATTTATTTTCACAATTTACTTTATGAACTTTTCCATGTTAGATTTGAATTTATGTTTAAACGTAATTTGATGTGTTTGAGATTTATGATTGCTTTATTCTATGTATGATGTCTTCAATTTAATTTAGAATTTTCCCTTTTGGCTTTGGTTAAATAATTGGTGATGCTTGAGTTATCAAACTCGAGGTGTTGACTAAAAATTGGAATTCTTCAAGAATTAATTCGAGTTCCAATTACTCTAGCCTTTCCTAAGGAAAGACTAGGACTTGAGGATTCAAATTAATTCATCCACTTAACTTACCTTCATAGTTAGAGGTTAACAAAGTGAGATTAAAACCTAATTCTCATCACCGTTGATAAGGATAACTAGGATAGGACTTCTAATTCTTATACCTTGCCAAGAGTTTACTTTATAATTATTTCTTTATTTTTCTTGCCATTTAAATTACTTGTTCTCTATTTCAAAAACCCAAAAACATATCCTTTTTCTATAACCAATAATAAATCATACCTCCCTGCAATTCCTTGAGAGATTACCCGAGATTTGAATACTTCAGTTATAAATTTTATTGAGTTTTGTTACTTGTGACAACCAAACTTTTGTAAGAAAGGAATTCTTGTCGGTCTAGAAGCTATACATACAACGCGAATTTATTTGTGAAAATTCTAGATCGCGCGAGAGTTTCGTTCTTCACTCATCAATTCCCCCACACTTAAACAATAGCATGTCCTCATGCTAAACCAACAAGGAAAATAATTAAGAGGGGTTCAACTTATTAAATGCAACTATCTATATTCATGCATGTACGTATATATATATATATATATATATATATATATAATTGGTTTGGTGAAAACAGACAACAAAATTCCAAGCAAGAGTATGAACATATAGGGCCAAGCAAAGAATTAATTCAGTGCAATCAAAATCTAAAGAATTGATTTAACTTATAAAAATAAGCAACTTGCAAGAATGCATGATAAGAAGGGTGGAAACATAGAATTGAGTGATCGAACCCTCACTAAGTGTGTATATACACTCTAATCACTCGGTGTCTAAGGGTCAATCCACTCAAGTCTCCTCTAATCATGTTTTCAAGGGATTACTTTTCTTCTAACAATCAACAACAAGTGATGCATGAATGCAATTATCATGAGGACTTCATACGGTTGTAGTGGGGTTAGGGTCAAGGTCGGATAGATATGGTCAAGTGGACTAAATTGAATTGAATCCTTGATTAGTTTAAGTATCACACTCAACCTATATCAATCAAATCACTAATATATGCAACCTAACTTCCCATTCTAACTTTTTCCACACATTCTTGTATGATTTTTCATTCAAATTCACATATGCATTCCGTATTCATTTTTTTGTGGGATAACTTTTATCCCATTTTATTTTCATTTTTCATTTCATGTATACATATAGTTATCCCATTTTATTTTCATTTTTCATTTCATGTATACATATATATATATATATATATATATATATATATATATATTTTATATCTCCTTTTTTTTTCTTTTTCTATGACAAATACACATGGTTTAGGCAAATTGAAATATGAATGTGCACCCATTTTTTCAAAATTTTCCATTCAATGCATACCCTCAAACAATCATTTTCACTCACCACCAATATTTTCCAAAGATTTCCCCCACACTTAAATGAAACACACTTCTTCAACCTAAGCTAATCAAGGATGCAATCCAAGGTAAATCATGGTCTTACGCTTAGGGTTTTGATTTGGTTACAATTAGAACAAAGGTGTTTAACAAGCTCAAAGGGATTAACAAAGGTAGATGCAAGGGTAAGTCTATATGGGTGAGTGAGTTATGCAAAGATGGCCTCAATCATGCTAAATGCAATTCAAAACATCAAACATCGGAAATAAGGAATCAAGCAAAACCAAGATTACAATCATAGACTTACCCATATAGACTTACCCTAAACCAATAAAATGTGTAACCACTCATTATAGCCCAAAACTCACAAGGTATTTGTTCTTTACTCTTTTATGTTCCATAAAGAAATCATTCTAGCAAGTTTGAAAACAGTTTTCAAATCAATTCAATAGAATGCCCTTGAAGCAAAATTCTTGGAAATCGTTGTCATTTTTCACCAAAATTATTTCTATATGTATGTATGTATGTATGTTGTGATGGATGTAATTTTTCAAAAATTTCCTAGTTCTTTCCCTAATTTTCAACAAGCAAAAAGGTAACATGATTAGGATCAAAATAAACTAGGCATATGCTATTCACATCATCCAATCACAATTCATATCTATACTATATACTATGCAAAAATGAATAATGCAATAACTATATATAAGCTATGCATAAGGTAAGATATATATACTAGAAGAAAGATGCAATGCAACAATCAAAAGCAATCTAAATATCTGCAAGAAACATAATAAAAAGAAACAAAAATAAAGTGCAAAGTGTTCGAAAAAGAGAATTTACGCCCCAAAATGACGAATCCTCCCCACACTTAAGCATTGCATGGTCCTCCGTGCACAAACACAATCCGGGGAGAATGACTCTCAAGACTTCCACGTTCGGTTGGCGGATGCGAGGGCTTGAGTTGTGTGGAAATCGCCAATGTCCAATGCATCCTTGGCATTTCCATCCTCAGTGTCCTCCTCCTCTCCCGGCTCCTTGATTTTATGTCTCATCCTCAAAAAGAATGAATAAAGTATAATTAGAACTAATAGGCAAGCAGCACCAAAAAGGTAAAAGAGAGAGCAATTAAGCATCTAATTGAGGAAGTTGCACAGTGGTGTGGAATACACACAACGGCCGGTTAAAGTGGCATCCACACAATCAAAGAGTAAGAATGAGTCCCTTAATTAAATGGCCTAAGATGCAACTAAGAGATGAGCATTAATTAAGGACAAGCAAACTTAGACAACTACCAACAAGAGTGAATTGAATGTAAGATTTATTGGGTATTGAAGTTGTGCAAGTGAAAGAGCAAAAGTGATGTAAATTAGCACAACAAACAATAACCAATACAATTATGAAAAGAAAATTAATTATTCATCCTTAGGAAAAATAAAATAATCACACGGTTAAGGTGTTTGTTACAAAAAGTGACAAGTCTTGATAGAATCAAGTCAAGTCAACTCAAACAAATGCAAAGCATTAACAAGGAGCAAATACCTTATGATGTGATTATATTGACTTAAAGACCATGATGAACAAGCAATTCCATTCAATTCACTAAATTCAATATGTACTTGTTAACAATTACACCAAATAAGGGTCAAAAAGTCAATTCTAAGTCAATTTGGTGCTAGCAACTCAAAGCATTAAACAAGTATATGATTGAAATTTTCAATCCCAAATAACATCATAATCATTTAAAAGTGCACAACATATGAATTAAACAAAAAAGTTTATCTAGGCATTATGTCAAACATATGGAGTACAGTGCACATGTTCATCAATTTAAGCAAAAACTCAAACATCAACAACCCACAAGTCAAAAGTTGAACACTTGCAATGTAACAAACAAATAAAGGATTGAGAAGAACTTAAGATAAATTACCAAAACTAAATAAAGAAGATGAAAATGGAGCAAGTAGATAAACAAAGTAAAGTAGAGTAAAACGAGAAAATTAAAAAGATGAAGAATATAAAAGGAGTAAAGTATCGTTTTTGTCTCCAACGTTTGGGGTAAATCCTATTTGTGTCCCTAACGTTTAAATCGTCCTATTTGTATCCCTAACGTTTGTAAAAGTGATTCAATGTTATCCTGCCGTCAATTACATATCATGAACGCTTTAGTCTGAGTTTTAAAATCTCTTCTTGAAGTTAGAATACAAATGTCTGGGGATAGAATCGATGATTCACTCCGAAAAATAGCTCATTAAAAGTTGAAACTAATTCCTACAACATTTACATAATTTACTTTTCTAGGGACATAATTGAATCTAAACACAAATAGTGGGTATAATATTAAAATCGAACACATCCAAGTGAGACCTAATTGAGAATGAATACATCCAAGTGAGAATAATTGAAAAATATAATCTGATTTGTTAGTATAATTGATAGTAGGATAACATTGAATCACTTTTATAAACATTAAGGATACAAATAGGACGATTTAAACGTTAGGGACATAAATAGAACTTACCCCAAATGTTGGGGACAAAAACGATACTTTACTCATATAAAAGAAAGGGATAAGTAATAGTGGCACTTGTGCTAGCTACTGTGAGGCTCATGGCGATGGGACTTAGCTGGAGAAGAAAAGAAAGAAAGAAGAAAAAGAAGAAAGAAAGAAGAGAGAAGAAGAAAAAAGAAGAGAAGAGAAGAGAGAAAAGACCTGTGCGGACGCACAAGGTCATGTGCAGACGCATAAAAAGGAAGGTGAGGGTATGCACGCGCACAAGGTCGTGCGGACGCTGCGAGCAAAAGATGTATCGCAACCTATGCAGACGCACGAGGTCGCGTGCGGTCGCACAATAGGGAAAGAGGGGCTGGGTGCACACACACAGCCTGTGCGTACGCTGCGACCAGGGGGATCGCTGCAAGCTGTGCGGGCGCACAGAGCTATGCCCTCGCACAAGAGTTTTTTTTTTTTTGAAACGAGGTGACATGTGCGGCCGCACGCCTGCTGTGCAGTCGCACAGAAGGAAAAAGAAGATGGGGTGCACACGCACAAGCTGTGCGCATGCTGCGAACATTATTGTACGCACGCACAGGAACTGAAAAACAAAGGAACTGTGTAGATGCACAGGACTGTGCGTACGCATAGGTCTCTGTTCCTGCAACAAAAATTTTGCCTCGAAGGCATCAAATGTGACATCCAAAATAGGTTTTCAAGTCCCAAATCATCCTAAAACTCCCAAAATCACATTATTTCACTAAAATTACTTAACAAACATCAAAATAAATCTAACCAACCAAGCAACATAACCAATTTATTCATGAAACAAAAGCTAAAAAAGAGAAAGCTAGAAAGAAATTACCATGGTGGGGTGTTTCCCACCTAGCACTTTGGTTTAAAGTCCTTAAGTTGGACTTTTGAGTGAAGCTTGTGTCATGGTGGCTTATGCTTCCAGTCATCCTTGAGTTGCCACCCATGTTTGTTCTTCAACAATCCTCCGAGATCCCAAACGAAGAACATTAAGCTCCTTAGCAACCTCAAGCAAGAATTTGGGATCCAAAATTGTTGGTGGTAGACATGTGTGTACGGATCTCACACTTTGGTTTCTCCATCACCCTCTTGTTGACTTTCACTTGTGCACTTTGATGAATAGCCTCTCCAAGCACCTTTGAAGTACCCACTCAAGCGTTAGATTCCTCCAAAGTAGACCTTGCACCATTTATGCCTTGAATTCACTTGGCAACCAACATCCTTTCCTTCACCATTTAACATTCCAAGAAGCACCTTTAGTTGATAGTCCGTTTCCAAGAGAGCAAATTGATGCAAGCCTATGAAGTTCATTGAGGATATTGGTACCCACTCAATTTGTCCTTGGGGTGGAGTTACCCTATTAAGCTCTTGCACAATTACTTCCACTTCTTGGGTGATCACCTCTTGCTCACCACTCTTTTCTAGCTCTTCCCCTTCTCTCTCAAACTCCAAGGGGAAAGCTTCCTCAAGATCATTGAGGGGGTTGACCAAGGTGGACAAAAAATCATTGATGATGCAATCCACTTCTTGATCAAACTCTCTCAATTCTCCATTCACCTCTTCCATTTCATTAGTCCTACCTTCCTCCTCTTGTTGCGATTGTTGCCTTAGCTCCTCTTCCTTTCCTTGAGGCTCCATGTTCTCCTCCTCTCTACACTCTTTACTTGATCCTCCACCTTCTCCAATTGGGATGTCTTGAATGGTTGAGCGTAGTGAGGCCAAGCGGCTCACTGCTTCGGCTATGGTAGCAATGAACTCACCTTGTGTCCTTCGGAACCCTTCTTGCTCTTGAAAGAATGCTTGAAGATCTTGTTGTTCTTGGGGCAAGGGTTGGAAAACATCACATTTTGGTGGAAGGGAGGGCTCAAAGGTTGGGGGAAAGGTTGTATTGTTGGAAGGTGTGTCATGTGGATGAGGGTATTGAGGTGGTGTATAAGGGTGTGGTAGTTCATATGGTTGGTAACAAGGTGTATAAACACTTTGATCCCATGGGGGTGTATGGTGTGGTATTTGAAAGTTTGGTGGTTGATGGTTGTGTATGGGGTATCTCTCATATCCTTGGGCTAGATATTCATATAGGGGAGGGTTTGGCATGTTGTAGTATGAGGGAGGTGTTTGCCATGAGTGTTGCTCATACGTAATTGGTTCCTCCCTAAATTGATTCTCCCACTCCATGAAGCAATCCCAACTTGAATTCATCATACCTGTTGCACGAAAACTTATCTCTCAACAAATTCCCCTTCGGAAAGTATACCGAATTGTCGTCAAGTAATAACTCACAATAGAGTGAGGTCGAATCGCACAGAGATTAATGGATTAAGCAATCAATGGTTAATTGATTATCCTAGTCAGACGAATCATATTGGAGTGATAAGCAACAGAAATTGTAAATGGCATAAAAGTAAAGAAAGCAATAAAGTGCAGAAAAGTAAAATGGCAAGAAAAGTAAATGTAAGAACTAAAAATAAAATGAACATTGGGATCAAGAGATATTGCAATCTTTCGGATCAAGTTCATTTTCATCTCTTCCTCAATCAATGTATTCATTGATCTCCTTGGAATTCTTACGTGATTGGATCCCAATTCCTTGGCAATCCAATCTCTCTAAGCTTGAACAATTTCCAAATTCCTTGATTTAATTGCTCATGAGAAGAGATGAAGTTTGGTTACTGATTATACCACACACATTCATAGATCAAAGTATTGGTAAGATTTAATGTCACAATATCCATCCAACCCCCAATCTAATCCATTGTGAGAGAGCATTTCTAGCATGATTTCCTTATTCCTCTTCCAAGGTTCAGAGGAAATCCAAGTATGAGCAATTTCTCTTCCAAGACAGTTACCCAATTGGATGAAGGTCGAAAGCTCTCTAGTAAAGTCAAGAGAAAAGAAAGAAGAAGAAGAATAAGAACTACAATTGATCCATTGAACCACAATAGAGCTATTTAACCCAATGAAAAGAGTTAGTTGATCATTGCTCTACCAAAATAGAAAAGAAAGAAAGTGCAGAAAAGTAAAGATGAAGATTGAAACTAAAATTGAAACTTCAAAATTCATAAATGAAAAGTACAAAGAAAACGAAACTACTCCTAATGAAGAAAAGAAGAGAAAAGGAAGAAGAGTGTAGGAGGGGAGGGGTCCGAAGACCCACTCCCCTTGGAGTGTGCCAATTCACAGAAGTTCGAATTGGTCTTCACTCTCTCCCCCTTCCTTCAATTCTCCATTCCAGAATGAAATCAATGTAGAAAATAAGGCCTTTTTATAGGCTCTCCTAAATTACAAAATGAAATGAAATAAAAAGCAAATTACAATGAAATGAAAATTAACTATTCTAGATGCTTCTTGTGGCCTTGATTGGTTGACAATTGTGGGCTTACTTGCTTGAGCTTTGAAGTGGACTTGAGAGAGAAGTAAATCAAATTGAGGTCCAGGGTGACTTGGCTTTATTGCTTCCGTTAGCCACACTAACGCTACAAGTGTGGCGTTAGTGCTGAAGTTAGTGTGGCTAACGTCACACTTGCTACCCAGTTGGTGTTTTTGGGGCTTAAAAGATGCCTCTAGTTTGTGCTCCAATTTCATGTCCACTATAGAGTATTATATATCGTTAGAAAGCTCTGAATGTCATCTTTCTAACGTAACTAGAATCACCTCAATTGGACCTCTGTAACTCAAGTTATGTTCCTTTGAAGGTGACAGGGTTGCTGGCATAGTCGCTGGCGTTACTGGAAAAAGTGAGTCACAATAATGTTAGCGATTAGGGGATGAATATTGCCAGGTTCTGAAGTTCAAAATTAATGTCCACCCTATACTATTATATATTGTTAGAAAGCCCTGGATTTCTACTTTCCAACGCCTTTGGAAGCGCATCATTTGGAGCTCTACAGCTCGAGTTACATTTCTTGGAAGGTGAAGAGGTCAGCTGGCCTTACTACAGGTTGATACCATGTTCATCTTTGCACTTTCGGGCCAATTTTTCTCCCTCATATTTAGTGTCCACCATGTAGTGCCATATATGCTTGGAAAGCTCTGGAATCCTACTTTCCAATGCCACTAAAATCACCTCATTTGGAACTTTGTGGCTCAAGTTATTCTTGTTTGAAGAAGGCATGGTCAGGCTGCCAGGTGAGATTTTTGCCGATGTTAATGTCCACGTTAGTGTAACTAACGTGGCCATTAACGTGGGTCTTCCTTTGCTTCGCAAACGTTAGTGGCACTCACTTTTTCCACTAACGTTGGCGTTTCCCTTTCTTTCCACGTTAGTTCCCACGTTAATGTAACTAACGTGGAAGCTAACGTGGGTCTTCTTTTGCTTCGCTAGCGTTATTGGCACTCACTTTTGCCAATAACGCTGCTCCTTCTTCAAAGTTAATGCCATTAACTTTCTCACTAACGTTAGGGCTTCTCTTTTCTTCCACGTTAGTGTCCACGTTAGTGGAGCTAACGAGGTTGCTAACGTGGGTCTTCTTGCCTTTTGCTAACGTTAGTGGCGTTAACGTTCTCACTAACTTTCCAAGCTTTCCTTCCTTCCACTTTAATGGCCACATTAGTGGCACTAACGTAGCCACTAACGTGGCTCTTCTCTGCTTCTTTTGGTCTGAAATCAAGCAAACAAAGTATATCAAAGTAACATACAAGACAAACTTCATTATACTAAGTGTGCTAATAATACCCAAAATCAAAACTTCACTTAGTGTGATCTATTTCATCATATTTACCCTATATATTAGCTAAAATTCACCTACTTGAGATTTTGTTTCATGCAGAGATTTTTCATGCTTTTGCTCCTTTATCCACAGAAATTGTATGAAAACTGAATTAAAATCTACTCAAAAAGAATAGAAAAACAGGCCATAATGCCCTGGCATCACAACACCAAACTTAAATCTTGCTTATCCCCAAGCAAGAAGAGAATCATGCAATAAGGTTTGACAATCCAGGGTAAGAAGAGTAGCAGTGTAATGTTCATGGTTAGCTAGCTTTCTATGCATGCAACAATCACAAAAGAAATTCAGATGATTGATGCCTCTATCTAGCTCATTTTATGAAAGCTACGACTCTAAATGCTTTGTTTTCAAGTATTACCACTTGATACATAAGCACCACAAGCATTTAATCAGAGGACTCTTTTGGCTCATTTTGTTTTCTTGTCTTCTTGACTCTCTAATCATTGATGCTCAGAGCCTTGAGCCTTGAGAGAGTGCTTTTGCACTTGAGCCTATCCTTGACTCTAAATGTTTTGTTTTCAAGCTTTTTGCTTGATACATAAACACCACAAGCACTTAACAATTGAATTGTCATTGGTACTCAGAGCCTTCAGCTTTCTCAATCTCTCCCTTTTTTTTCTTGCCTTATTTGTAATTGCTTTTTCAAGGTTTTCATGATTTCAAAAATTTCATAAAATGTCCAAGATGAAAACTTCAATTAAATAAATTCAAATGCAATTGAGCAACAATAGTCATGCTAGCTTCCCAATACTTATAAGCTCATGCTAACTTCTTCTTAAATGACCTTGTTTGTTTATGATCATGAAACTACATTGCTTTGGACTCACAAAAATTCAAGATGGCAATTATAATGTCACAACAACATATTGTAATTCAAAAATCAAACTATGCATATTCATAAGGATCAAGCACACATACATACAAAGAAATTAGAAGACAATCATGCAATTGAATGTACTGGAAATAAGTAGGAGGAAAAAGAAACTTTACCACCTTGTAGTTCATCTTCATTGTTGTTGCCCTTTTTCTCCTACTTTTCTCCCTTCCCACACCAATTTAGACTAATTGCTTGTCTTCAAGCAGCAAATAAAACAGTGGTGGTGGGGTGATAAACCCCGATTTTGTGGTTTATCTTGTGCTTATTTTGAGGAATTTTATCAATATTTCTCACACTTATTCGCAAGAAATGCATGGTTTTGTGTTCACTTCCCAATATTGCTCTATGATGTAAAACATGCTTATTTTGTCTTAAAATTGTCATATTTCAATCCTCTTCTATTGCCATTCGATGCCGTGATGAATTTTGTTGAGTAATTTCAGGAATTATAGGGTAGGAATGACTTAGAAGAGAGGGAGAAAGCATGTACAAAAAGGAGGAACATGAAGAATTGAGATCTTGGGAAAAGCAGCATCGGCGCGTTCGCGCACTCCACGTGCACGCGTGGATGGGATGGGCTGGAAGCGGTGCGCAAGGATGGACGCATCCGCGCGAATCAGGAGACTTTTATCGACGCGCACGCGCACTTGGCGCGCACGCGTAGATCGCAAGAGCAATCGGCGCGCGCGCGCATGGCGCGCACGCATGGAAGGCTGTACGTGACCTCATTAAGGAAAATCGTGCCTGGCGATTTCTGAGGCTCATTATGCTCAATTTCAAGCTGTTTCTGCATGGAAAAAAACCCAAGGATGCTAGGGGGAAAAAAGGGGATCACTCATTTTACACTAGGACATAATTTTAGCTAGTTATGAGGTTCTTTGTTGTTCTAGAGGGAGAAACCCTTGTTCCTCTCTAGACCTCGTTTTAATTTGATCTTCCCTTGTTGATTTGTGACTTGGATCTTGTTAATTACTAGCTTTAATTGTTCAATTTGAATTTCTTGTTACAATTTTGCTTATATCTTGTGATAGTTTATGAATTCTTGTCAATTCTCATTTTATACCCATTTCATGAATGTTGTGAATCTTGTCTTGTTGATGTTACATTGATGATTTCTATGCTTAGCTTTGTTGTCTGGATGATTACATGTTGATAATTGTTAGTGGGTATTTGTAGAACTCAATTTAATTGCTATTTTGAACATGTTTTTTGTTAGTGCTTACCAAGTGTTTGATGAATTGTTTACTTTGATTATGGAGTAGTTCTTTTTCACTCTTGGCCTAGGTCAAGGGAATTGGGTAAACTTGAGTCATTGGGTCTAATGGATTTGATGATTTGGGAGCCTGAGGTGGTCAATTTGATACTCATTGATGCCAACCCACTACTAATCTAATTAGTAGGTAGGTTGGGACTTATGGGTTGATGTGATCAGGGCCATTTGACGTACTTCAAGTCTAGGAGTAGATATCACATACTTAAGACTTTGAGAGTAGACTTAATGAGCTTGGTTTCTTATAATTGTCAAGGTATAGTTGTTAGACAAGGATGGTGATCCCAATTCCTGAGCCTAGCCAAGAGTTACCTTTATTATTCATACCTGAAAATCAACTTTCTCAACCAATTGCTTTAGTTGTAGTTTCTTGTTTGGGTTACAATAGAATTAAGTGAAATGTTGTTTATTCATTTAAGGTGCTTATGTTTTGCTTAGTTGATTGAATTAATTGTTGCATTTTAAGATTACTTGTTTGTTAAGATTCCCATTTATCTTCATGCTTATAACTCACAACCCCGGATTTCTAACCAATGTCGAAGCACATGATTGCCCATTCCTTGTGAGACGACCCGAGGTTTGAATACTTCGGTTATTTCTATTGGGGTTGAACTTGTGACAACCAAATCCCTCTTCTAAATTTGACCCCCGAGGATTGTTGTTGGTAGAGCTATACTTACAACGCGGTTTTCTTAAAGGGAATCTTTACCAATAAACCCTTGGCGCTTGCGTGTCAAATTTTTGGCGCCGTTGCCGGGGAATGGTTGCAATGTATGCCTTGATATTGGTTATGTGAATATGTGAATATTGTAGATAGTTTACTCTTTTACTTACTTATCCATAGTTTAGATTTCCTTTACATTTATGCTATGACTTTCAAGTTTGATGACTCGGTCTCAACCGAATTCTAGCTTGGCCAATTTTGATCCCGAGATCGAAAGGACTTTATTACACACTCGGCAAGCTAGGCGGCGGTTGGACTATACACCTAGTACTTCGGCCTCTCTTGAGGAAAACACCGAATCACTAGACGTTACCGAGAGTGACTTGGAGTCTGTTACTTCCTATTCTTCTGTTGGCACTACTAATACATCATTACATCCTACAGGTGAGCCACACATGGCGGAGCCATGCCGGATCACTTTGCATGAGCAAGGAGCTCCGGATATCATACTTCAACCGTTGCAAGCAAGGTATCCTAACCTTGATCCGAACTTTGAGTTGAAAAGTAGCTTGATAAATCTACTTCCTAAGTATCATGGGTTGCCAGGTCAAGACCCCATCCGACATTTAAAGGATTTTCAAGTTGCTTGTTCTACAGCTTGAAGGCATGGAGCCGATGAGGTAGCTATCATGGTTTTTGCCTTCCCATTCTCCCTTGAAGAGCAAGCAAAAACATGGTTCTATTCGCTACCGGATGAGATTGTGACTAATTGGGATTTTTTGAGAAGAGAGTTTCTTGATAAATTCTTTCCATCGAAAAAGACCGACTACATCCGGAAAGAGATTTCGGGCATAATGCAAAGAGACCAAGAGAGTTTGTACGAGTATTGGTCTCGGATCAAGAGGTTATTGGAGTCATGTCCACACCACGGAATGACTGATGACAAGTCATCCTAGCCTATTTTAACTAGTCTTTTTCTTTTGTTTTCATTAGAATTATGCACTTTCTTGAACCATAAGCAAGCTAATTGAGTAGATTTTCATGTTTTCCTTGATTGAATCAACCATGTATGAATTCATGCCATTTCATGAGGTTTTATGCTATAATTATTGCATATTATGATAGAATGAATATCTCATGATTATGAGCATAGCTTTGATGTGTTTGGTTGATTAATGATAGGTGAAGAAAGTTTGGAGAAAGGTTGAAGCAAGAAGGAATGGCTAGGAGTGAAGAGAGGACAATGGAATAAGTGAAATTGAACCAGGAAGCAAAAAGCTGGACCTAAAGTTAGCATCAAACTTTTGCACAACCTTTTGGTTGAAAAGTTAGCCCCAACATTAGCACCCTAACTTGGAGGCTAACGTTGGAAGTTGAAAATCACTCCCTGGGTATCAAAAGTTTGCGCCAACGTTAGCCCCCTAACTTTGAGGCTAACGTTGGCACATGAAATTCACCCCTGGGCACCAAAAGTTTGCGCCAACGTTAGCCCCCTAACTTTGAGGCTAACGTTGGCATGAAGAAAACCTCCCTGGGCACCAAAAGTTTGCGCCAACGTTAGCCCCCTAACTTTGAGGCTAATGTTGGCACATGAAAATCGCAAGGAGGAGCAAAAGTTTGCGCCAACGTTAGCCCCCTAACTTGGTGGCTAACGTTGGCGCCACAAGTACTCAAGGCAAGGCCAACGTTAGGGCCAAAGTTAGACCCCTAACGTTGGCACCAACGTTCATATCAGCAAAGTGGTGTTAGCTGATATGAAAAGTTGGAGCAAAAGTTAGACCCCTAACTTTTGCTCAAACTTTTGGTCCAACTTTTGCAAAACTCAAACCCGGTTCAATTGGTTCACTTTGGTTCCTCTCCAAACTTCAAGAGCAATCAACCAAGGCCTCTTTCAACCCAATTCCACCAAGAGCAAAGGCCCAACTCAAGGCTTGAAGATCATTTGAAGAAAGTGTATAAATAGGATAGAATTCAAGTTCTTCAGGGAGCTTTCTTTTGGAATTTTCATAATAGTTTTCGGAGAGCTTTTGATATTGAGTGATCTTTAATTTCTTTGTCTTGGGGAAGGAGAATTCACTTCTCTTCCTCTCAGTTTTATTGCTTTCAATTTCAATTACAATTGTCTTGGATCTTGGGTTGGAGAATTGAAGAAATTCTGTTTCAATCTCATCCTTGGATCTCTCTGTTTCTTTACTGCTTAATTGAATCGAAATTTCTGTTAATTGCTCTTCATCTACTTTCTCTGCAATTTACATTTCCTTTGCAATTGTTCTTGTTGGATCTAGGAAGGCATTGAGATCTAGACTTGGTTTTCTAGTCTCTGGGTCCTGAGATCTGATTTCCCATTTTCAATTCTCTGTTTACTGCTTTATATGTTCATTTACTTTTCTGTTTCAGATCCGATTCAATCCCAATTCCCTTTTACTCTTCTGTTTAATGCAATTCAAATTTTCCTTGTTTAAATTCTGCAAATCCAATCCCCAATTCCCTTTACAATTCCAGCCGTTTACATTTCTTGCACTTTAAGATTCTGCTATTTACATTTCTTGCATTCTAAGTTTCTGCTATTTAATTTCTTGTTCTTTAAGATTCAGCACTTTAATTCCCTGTTCTCTTTACTTCCATGCAGTTTAATTTCTGCACATCACAAAACACTCAACCAAATCTTGATTCGCTTGACTAAATTAACCACTAAGCTAAAATTGCTCAATCCTTCAATCCCTGTGGGATCGACCTCACTCCCGTGAGTTTTTATTACTTGATGCGACCCGGTGCACTTGCCGGTTAGAATTGTGTGTTTTGGGAGAAATTTATTTTTCAACAAAATACTCATCAAGTTTTTGGCGCCGTTGCCGGGGATTGATTAGATTGACAATGATTAAGTGAGGTGGTGATCTAGATCAAGCACTTTTTCTTTAATTTTGATTAACCCACTAACTGTTTGATTTTTTGCTTAAACTAACTAACACTTCAATCTAGCAGTAAATTGAAGTGTCACTGGTTTTGTGCATTTCTCATGCTCTGCTTGTATGTCAGGTACAAGAAGAACCATACCCAATTTTCATGAACAAGACGAAAGAACTCTCAGGAGGTTAAGAAGAGCTGAAAGAGGAAAAAATATTGTTGGAGAAGAGGAATCAGACGAAGAATTCCAAGAGATAGAGGAACATTTAACCAATCCACCAGGTGGAGAAGACAACAACAATGGCAACCCACCCCAGAGGAGAGTTTTGGCTTCCTATACCTTTGCAAATCCCAGACATTGTGGGAGCAGCATCTTGGCTCCAAATGTTAATGCTAACAATTTTGAACTCAAGCCACAACTCATCACTTTGGTTCAGAACAATTGCTCTTTTGGTGGAGGACCACTTGAGGACCCACACCAACATTTATCCACTTTCTTGAGGATATGCAACACTGTCAAAACTAATGGAGTGCCCCCTGACAGTTACAAACTGATGCTATTCCCATTTTCTCTCAGGGACAAGGCCACTCAATGGTTGGAATCGTTTCCAAGGGACAGCATTAACAACTGGGATGATTTGGTAACTAAGTTCCTTGCAAAATTTTATCCACCTCAGAGGATTATAAGGTTAAAGGCTGAGGTTCAAACATTTACACAAATGGAGGCCGAACCCATCTATGAGGCATGGGAGAGGTACAAGGCTCTGATAAGGAAATGTCCCCCTGCCATGTTTAATGAGTGGGAGAAGCTTCAAAACTTCTATGAAGGCTTAACAGTGAAATCCCAGGAAGCTTTGGATCATTCAGCTGGAGGTTCCTTGCAACTCATGAAAACTGCAGAAGAGGCTCAAGAACTTATTGATATGGTGTCCAACAACCAATATTTCTTTGCTCATCAAAGAGGCCGCCAACCATCGCAAAGGAGAGGAGTAATGGAGCTAGAAGGAGTGGATTCAATCCTAGCTCAAAACAAGATGATGCAGCAGAAAATTCAACAACAATTTGAGCAAATGGCCAAGAGGATTGATAGTCTCCAAGTTGCAGCAGTTAACACTAGCCAACCATCAACCACATGGGGACAGAGTGAAAAAACTCAAGAAGAACAACAACAAGAGCAAGTACAGTATATGCACAACCAAGGACCAAATGAAATGTATGGTGATACATACAATCCATCCTGGAAGAACCACCCAAACCTCAGATGGGGAGATAACCATACCCAAAACCAACAACCATGGCAGAGGAACTCAAACCAGCACAACCCAAGAAGCAACCAAAACCACAACTAGCAGTAGACTAACCAAAACCCCTACAGAAAACCTCAAAACAACTACCCCAACATCAACCAATACCAATCTAATAACCAACCCACCAACCAAAATGCCTACCATCCACCACCCACATCTCATAACCCACCTCAAGTATCACCTGAAGCCCAAAGAATCACTCACTTGGAGGCCATGATAGACAAAATGTTGAAACACCAGGAAATGGTAACCAAGAATCAGGAAGCCTCCCTGAAGAGCCTAGAGAGACAGATGGGGCAACTCTCCAAGCAAGTATCTGTTGAGAGACCTTCAAACTCATTGCCCAGTGACACAATTCCAAATCCCAAGGAAGAATGCAAGGCAATACAATTAAGGAGTGGGAGAACATTGATAAGCAACAATGACACTACAAGGAAGCAAACAGAGAATATCAAAGAACCAACGGATGATGAGAATCAAACAAAGGCAGATGAGGCTAAGGAGCAAGTTGTGATGCCAAACAAAAGCACTGAGAAACTTAAAGAGAAGGACAACCAGCCACATAGCTCAAAGGAAGTAGCTCAGGGACAGCAGCAAATAGGAAAGAGCATCACACCTCCACTGCCATATCCCCAGAGGTTTAACAAAGAGGTTAAAGACCAGCATTTTCACAAATTCCTTGAGATTTTTAAGAAGCTGGAAATCAATATCCCCTTGGCTGAAGCACTTGAGCAAATGCCTCTGTATGCCAAATTCTTGAAGGAGCTTGTCAACAAGAAAAGAAGCTGGGATGAGAAAGAAACCATAATGATTACTGAGGAATGCAGGGCCTTGATTCAAAAGGGGCTTCCTCCCAAGCTTGAGGACCCAGGGAGCTTCCTGTTGCCTTGCACCATTGGGGAATTGACCATCACTAAAGCAATGTGCGATCTCGGAGCAAGTATTAACTTAATACCATCTTCCTTGGTGAAAAAGCTGCATATAGAGGAGGTCAAACCAGTACAAATGTCTCTGGAGCTGGTAGACAAGTCAATGGTATACCCCAGGGGTGTAATTGAAAATCTTTTGGTCAAGGTGGACAGTTTTATATACCCTGCTGATTTTGTGGTTCTAGAATCAAACGATGATGATGGTGACTCTGTTATACTGGGAAGGCCATTCTTGGCCACTGCTAGAGCTATCATAGACGTAGAGGAAGGGGAATTAACTCTCAGGATGCATGACCAGAGTGTCACTCTGAAGGTATTACCAGAGGCACAATTTAGCAAGGAGAAGAAAGACTATATGAAAAATGACCAGGAAAGTCACAGCAACATCCCAATGCTAAGGATTGTGCAGACTGATGAAAAAGCCCAAGAGGATATTAGAGTATTGGCCACTGAGAAGAGAGGTCCCCAAGGAAAACCTACGGCCAGAAAAGAAAGAACAACAAAAGGAAAGATGAAACGCAGAAACAAAGCAAAAAGGGGTTGGAAGAACAGAAAGATTCCAACAGAGGGGCATTCCAAAGGTGACAAAGTGCAACTGATATATCAACAGTTGGGGGCAAATCAACAAACCGAGGATTACTACACTGTCAGCAACATACTATCATTAGAGCATGCTGAAATAGAACACCAGAGAACAAAGAAGAGGATCACGGTCAGAGGAGACAAATTGAGGCCCTACAAGCACCAACCACCATAAAAGAAAGCCTCAATGTCAAGCTAATGACAATAAAAGAGCGCTCCATGGGAGGCAACCCATGCTTTAAGATTCATGTCATTTTAAATTCAATAAGTTATGATCAATTGAGCATGAATTCTTTTCTCTTTTCATGAACATGTCCATTGACTGCATGCACTATTTTGAAACATATGCTAAGTTTGGTGTGCCTTCAAGCACACTAAACCAATGTTACAAATAATTCCATTTTGCATGTTTGGAGTATCTTGACAAAGCATATGGCCGAACACTAAGTTTGGTGTCCACATAGCTTCATGAAAAGTAGAAACTCATGCATCAATAATCATACAATTGTTGTTTTTCAAAATCTTATAAATGAAAAAAATTCTTTTCCGGTAATGAAGGCATTAATTGTGATGTACCCTTTGACAAGAAACAAGTTTGGTGTTCACCAAACCTTGATGCACCGATTTAGGGATACAATTGATCCTTCATGAAAAAAAAAAAAGAAAAAGAAAGTATGATGAAAACAATTCTTATGAACATTTAATTTTTGAATCTCACTAATTGGAGGAAGATACTCATTTTCTTTATATATGACCAAACATTAAGTTTGGTGTCTTCAAGAGAGAGTGTCACGGTTCAAATGATATAAGAATTTATGGTTCACATAGTATTAATAAAAAGAACACTCTTGCTACGGTTGGATAAGGCTAATGTATGTTGTCTTGTTGTGGTGACTAGGAGGTCAAAGAATCTTCAAAGAAAAAGATAAGAAAAAGGAAAGCATAGCATGAAGACAAAATCCCATCACATGCCTCGAAAAAGAAATCTGCCACTCCTTGAGAATGATCACGGCAAAGGCAAGGGAAGGAGCAAACTTTGTCTTCATTCATCCTTACAAGCATACCTTTGATCTCCATAAGTCTAATTGTATCCCAACCCTTCATTGCTCATTTAAAAGCATACCACCTTCAAGCCATGCACATGACCGAATCACTCCAACCACTTAAACTTCTCTTCATCATTTCTTTTCATAGCAAGTCCGGTCTCAATTTCTTTTTGCCCCAAACACACATCAAACTCTCCAACATTCTTCACACTCCTTCTCAACCAACCAAGTGACCATGGCCTCCTCCTCAAGAACCAAACGAAGAAAAGGAAAAGATCCCATAGTGGAGGAAGACACACATGAATATGACCAACGGAGATTCAAGTCTTGGTTTCATCAAATGCAAATTCAATGGATGAACGAGAAAAGAATCTATCCTGAAATTCCATTCTTGTTGCCGGATGATGGATGTCAAGAAATGAAGGACAAAATTTGGAAGAGGAGGTGGGAGGAACTTGCATCACCAGCCACCCGAATCAATGCCAATATCATAAGAGAGTTCTATGCAAATGTCCCAAGGCTTGACATGCGTGAGCCCCCAACGTACAAGAGCTATGTGCGGGGGGTGGAAGTAGACTTTAGCCCGAATACAATCAAGAAAGTCTTGAAACTAAAGTCAGTCCGCTTTGATGAACCGGGATACCAACAAAGATTGAATGAGGATCAGGATTATGAGGAGATTGCGAGAGACATTTGTTTTGAGAACTCAGAGTGGGAAGGAGATAACAAGAACAGATACAAGTTCCTGAAGAGATGTAACCTCACTCCGGAAGCAAAAGGATTGTATGAGTTGATGAAAAGATCAATTCTGGGCACAGTGAACACCTCAGAAGTTAACAGGGAGAGAGCCGTGATGCAGCATTGCATCATTGTGGGAGGAGAGATAAGAGTTCATGAAATCCTTGCAAAAGACATTCAAAAGCTGGCTGAAAAGAATTCGGCCGGATCTTGGTTGTACTATCCGAGTACCATTTGGAGGTTGTGTGCAAAGGCTAAGGTTCCAATGGAAGAGGAAAATCCAATGTGGTTAAGCCAAGGCATGCCCATAACCATTGAACGAATGATGATGCCCCTTGAAGCACATCAAGGCCGAAGACCACATGGAGGAAGGGAAAGAGAATAACCAATGGAAGAAGATGAGCCACACATAGAAGAAGAACCACAAGAGGAAGAGGAACAGCCACACTTTTTCCCACATGGCAATATGGATATGACTCAAATGCAAGAAGCAATAGGAAGATTGTCTCAACAGTACACGAGAATCCAAGAAAGGCAAGAGGAATAACATTCTCTGTACATGAAAAACCAACAAGCACAAGAAGAAAGGGAGCTAAGAATAATGAACAAACAAAGTGAATTCGAGTCAAGATTCCTTGTGATGCAAGAGGAACATGCCTTTCAATCTCATGAATCTTTTGGGAAGTTGGAACAAATGCAAGCTGAAAATTTGAGGGCTCTCAAAGAGTTCACAACACTCCAAGATGCAAGGTATGAAGTGCAAGCCGATTACAACATCAATAGCCAAATCAAACTGAACTATATTGGAGAACATTTGCACAACATGGATCCGGCTTTCCCAACTTTTGATGAATTCTTCAAAAAGAGAAGTGAGGTAGAAGTAAGCAGAGCTATGAGACTTGAAGATAGAGTGGAGGAGGCTATGAATAAAGCTGGCTTTTGGCAAGGTCAACAGGCACCAAACAAGGATGGTGGGAACACTAGCAGCCAAGTGTATGAAAGGAGAAAGAAAAGGCATGACAAATGAAAGGTGGACTTGCTCCTTGTTCATCACTACAAAGAAAAAAGCATGCATTCTATCTGTTCTAAGTTGTCTTTGCATTTTTAAGTAGTTCTTTTTAATTAAAAGTCTTTGCATTATGTTTGTTTCTTTTAAAATAAGTAGGCTAGTTTATGTGTGTGCTTGTGTGTTTATTTTCACTTGACAAGAAGCATATGTTGTCCCCTGCATCTTTAAATTCAATAAAAGAAATGCTTGAATATGAAGTAAGATGGTCTCTGTTAGATAGAAGTAGAATAAAAGTAAGTGGTGGTATGTGTGTGATTGTATAATAGCTCACTTTTAGTGAATAAAGAGCCAGGATATCTCCTTCTAAGTAAAGAGTAGCCTACTGTCTATGAATCTCAATTAAATAAAAAATTCCTTGGTTAGAAAGAAAAACAAAAAGAAGGAAAGAAAAAAAAGATAGCCAAAAAGTGGCAGAACAAAAGGAAACAAAAAGAAACAAAGCTGGACACCAATAGCTTGAACTTTAAAATATATGCCTGTGATGTCTTTGTACTAGGATCTGCTTGGATTAGTAAGCTCTTAGGAGTGCCTCAACACTCGGTGACTTGGGTTAACTAATCCGGGATCATCAGCTGAAAGTCCACTATCAAGAGCAACCTAACTACAAGGCATTTAGTAACCCAAAGAGGTGCTGGGCATCAATGTTTTAAGAAGGAATGTGAGCCAAGTGTCTATGGTGAATAATGTGTCAAGTATAAAGAAAAGAAAATGAACTTGCTACACATGACACTCAAATAAAGCTTATGAACAAAGTAATAGCCAAGGATAAAGGAATAATGAGAGGTCATAGCAGTATGTCACTTGAAGCTTGAAGGAGACTTTCTAGGCCTAGGAGTCAATAAGAAGTGAGTATTTGCACATCCACACAGAATCCCATGAACTATCAATAATACTCTGCTAGCATGAACATCCTCTTCCATCTCATTCTTTCTTCTCAATAAATCTTTTCTTGCTTGGGGACAAGCATGCTTTAAGTTTGGTGTTGTGATGACAAGTCATCCTAGCCTATTTTAACTGGTCTTTTTCTTTTGTTTTCATTAGAATTATGCACTTTCTTGAACCATAAGCAAGCTAATTGAGTAGATTTTCATGTTTCCCTTGATTGAATCAACCATGTATGAATTCATGCCATTTCATGAGGTTTTATGCTATAATTGTTGCATATTATGATAGAATGAATATCTCATGATTATGAGCATAGCTTTGATGTGTTTGGTTGATTAATGATAGGTGAAGAAAGTTTGGAGAAAGGTTGAAGCAAGAAGGAATGGCTAGGAGTGAAGAGAGGACAATGGAATAAGTGAAATTGAACCAGGAAGCAAAAAGCTGGACCTAAAGTTAGCATCAAACTTTTGCACAAACTTTTGGTTGAAAAGTTAGCCCCAACGTTAGCCCCCTAACTTGGAGGCTAACGTTGGAACTTGAAAATCACTCCCTGGGTATCAAAAGTTTGCGCCAACGTTAGCCCCCTAACTTTGAGGCTAACGTTGGCACATGAAATTCACCCCTGGGCACCAAAAGTTTGCGCCAACGTTAGCCCCCTAACTTTGAGGCTAACGTTGGCATGAAGAAAACCTCCCTGGGCACCAAAAGTTTGCACCAACGTTAGCCCCCTAACTTTGAGGCTAACGTTGGCACATGAAAATCACAAGGAGGAGCAAAAGTTTGCGCCAACGTTAGCCCCCTAACTTGGTGGCTAATGTTGGCGCCACAAGTACTCAAGGCAAGGCCAACGTTAGGGCCAAAGTTAGACCCCTAACGTTGGCACCAACGTTCATATCAGCAAAGTGGTGTTAGCTGATATGAAAAGTTGGAGCAAAAGTTAGACCCCTAACTTTTGCTCAAACTTTTGGTCCAACTTTTGCAAAACTCAAACCCGGTTCAATTGGTTCACTTTGGTTCCTCTCCAAACTTCAAGAGCAATCAACCAAGGCCTCTTTCAACCCAATTCCACCAAGAGCAAAGGCCCAACTCAAGGCTTGAAGATCATTTGAAGAAAGTGTATAAATAGGATAGAATTCAAGTTCTTCAGGGAGCTTTCTTTTGGAATTTTCATAATAGTTTTCGGAGAGCTTTTGATATTGAGTGATCTTTAATTTCTTTGTCTTGGAGAAGGAGAATTCACTTCTCTTCCTCTCAGTTTTATTGCTTTCAATTTCAATTACAATTGTCTTGGATCTTGGGTTGGAGAATTGAAGAAATTCTGTTTCAATCTCATCCTTGGATCTCTCTGTTTCTTTACTGCTTAATTGAATCGAAATTTCTGTTAATTGCTCTTCATCTACTTTCTCTGCAATTTACATTTCCTTTGCAATTGTTCTTGTTGGATCTAGGAAGGCATTGAGATCTAGACTTGGTTTTCTAGTCTCTGGGTCCTGAGATCTGATTTCCCATTTTCAATTCTCTGTTTACTGCTTTATATGTTCATTTACTTTTCTGTTTCAGATCCGATTCAATCCCAATTCCCTTTTACTCTTCTGTTTAATGCAATTCAACTTTTCCTTGTTTAAATTCTGCAACTCCAATCCTCAATTCCCTTTACAATTCCAGTCGTTTACATTTCTTGCACTTTAAGATTCCGCTATTTACATTTCTTGCATTCTAAGTTTCTGCTATTTAATTTCTTGTTCTTTAAGATTCAGCACTTTAATTCCCTGTTCTCTTTACTTCCATGCAATTTAATTTCTGCACATCACAAAACACTCAACCAAATCTTGATTCGCTTGACTAAATTAACCACTAAGCTAAAATTGCTCAATCCTTCAATCCCTGTGGGATCGACCTCACTCCCGTGAGTTTTTATTACTTGATGCGACCCGGTGCACTTGCCGGTTAGAATTGTGTGTTTTGGGAGAAATTTATTTTTCAACAAAATACTCATCAATGACCACCAACTTGCTCATTAGCTACTTTACCGGAGGTCTTTGTACGGAGGATAGAAGATTGCTCACCACTTCTAGTGGTGGCTCCCTTTCGAAAAACAAGACGGAGGGAGAAGCTTGGGATTTGATAAAGAATGTTGCTGAATCTACACAACACACAAGAGTGAGGAGTAATCCCCTTAAGGGTGTGGTAGAACCATCCCCTTCCGAGTCAAGCTTAACCAAGGCACTTGGGGATATGACCACCATCCTTACACAAATTCAAAGGGATCAAAAGGAATACTACTCCATCAAAGCCGTCCAAGCCCCACCTCCAGTTGCTCAACTTGAAGGCCCTCCTAGAATTTGTGGTTTGTGCTCTAGCAGCACACATTACACCGACCAATGCCATCAAATTCAAGAGGAACATGCTCTTGTGGTAGCCAATGTGAATTACAACAACCGTCCACTCTACCCTTCTCAAGGTCAAAACAATTACCATCAAGGTGGTAGTCAACATCAAGGGTGGAGAGATAATGCACAAGGAAGCAATCAAAACCAAAGATGGAACAACTCTCCTTCTCATCACAACAACAACCAATCTTCATCCCAATATCACCACAACAACACCAACTACCAAGCCAACCAAGGCCACTCCAACCAAAACCAAAACAACTATACCAAGTACCAAGCACCACACCATAGACAACAAAATCAAAACCCAACTCCTCCATCTTCCAACAATCAAGTTGAAGAGCTTAGAGCCGCTATGAAAAAATGAGATGAGAGCAACAAGGCTCAATTTGATGCCTTGAGTACTCAATTGGCTAACCTCACCAACTTGCTTTCAAAGATGAACATGTCAAACCAACCACCAAACCCCAATAACAGCACCAACCAACCCTCAAGTTCTTCTAACCTTCCATCCCAACCCCAACCAAACCCAAAGGGCGGTCTCAACGCCATCACTCTAAGGTCAGGGACTACATTAGAGGAGATACCTCCAAGGGGCATGGAGGATGTTCATGAGAAAGAGGTAGTTGTTGAAGCTCCACATGATGAAGAGGTGGTAGATAAAAGACATGAGGAAGAAGGAGTAAACCTCAAAGAACCCAAGAGGAAAGCTATAGTGAATGAGTCCGTTCCTATTCCTTTCCCTTCCATGGTGAAGAAAGCAAAGAAGAAACCGGAATTTGATTTGAACATGCTTCAAGTGTTCAAAAAGGTTGAGGTAACTATACCGCTCCTCGATGCTATTCAACAAATTCCAAAGTATGCAAAATCTTTGAAAGACTTGTGTAAACACAAAGATAGGATAGGAGAATTGGAGACATTATCCTTGGGTAGTTCAATCTCTTCCTTGATGGAACCTATTCCAAGAAAATGTGGTGACCCGGGACCATGCTTAGTGTCTTGTTGTATTGGTGGATACACTTTTCATGATTGTATGTGTGACTTGGGAGCTTGGGTTAGCATCATGCCACTTTCTATCTATGTGCGGTTGAATTTAGCTCCATTGAAGAAGTCGGCGGCGAGGTTTGCCTTAGCCGATAAAAGTGTGATCACAGTGATGGGAATAGCAGAAGATGTACTTGTGGCAATTAAGGATTTGGTCTTTCCGGTCAACTTCTACATCCTTGAAATGCCTCCAACAGAAAATAGAAGCTCATCCTCCGTTCTACTTGGTAGACCCTTCCTCAAAACCTCCAAATTCAAGCTAGATGCCTTCACGGTGTATATTCCTTTGGGGTTAGAGACAAGACTATCAAGTTCAATTTAGAGGAAGCCATGAAACATCCTCCCGAAGAACATTCTATGCTCCGATGCGATGTAATCGATGAAGTGGTAGCGAAAGTACAAGAGGAAGACCATGACAAGTTATGCTACCCCACTGTTGAGGAGAAGGATGACCAAGAGGATGAACAAGAAGAAGAAATTGTCAAGAATGAGTCCCATGAGCTTGATGAAAAGGAACCTCATCTTGAGGTAAAAAGTGAACTGAAGCCCCTCCCATCTCATTTGAAATATGCTTTCTTAGAGGACAACCAAGGGTTTTCGGTCATTATTGCTAGTAAGCTCTCAAGTGAAGAGGAGGGAAAGCTCCTAGACGTTCTAAGAAAGTACAAGAAAGCAATTGGATGGAGCCTAGCGGATATTGTGGGAATTGACCCCCGCAAGTGCATGCATAGGATATTTCTCCAAGATGGAGCCAAGCCGATTAGGCAACCGCAAAGGAGGCTCAACCCAACCATCCTTGATGTAGTGAAGAAAGAGATCACCCGATTACTGGATGTGGATATCATATACCCAATTTTCGACAGTGAGTGGGTGAGCCCGGTTCAAGTTGTTCCCAAGAAGTCAGGCATCACAACAGTCAAGAAGGACGACGGTGAAATGGTTACTAAAAGGGTACAAAATGCGTGGCGAGTATGTATTGACTACAGAAGATTGAACGCCACCACACGAAAGGACCATTACCCCCTACCCTTCATTGATCAGATGCTAGACCGCTTGGCAGGTAAATCTCACTACTATTTTCTTGATGGATTTACTGGCTATTTTCAGATACATATTGCTCCTGAAGATCAGGAGAAGACCACGTTTACCTGTCTGTTTGGCACCTTTGCCTATAAAAGGATGCCATTTGGACTATGTAACACACCCGCTACCTTTCAGCGGTGCATGACGAGTGTCTTCTCTGATCTAATGGAGAATTGCCTGGAAGTTTTCATGGACGACATCAGCGTTTATGGTATCTCATTCGATTGTTGTTTAGAGAGCTTGGCCAAGGTCCTAGCTAGATGTGTTGACACTAACCTTGTCTTAAATTTTGAAAAATATCACTTTATGGTACGCAAGGCATAGTGTTAGGACATGTAGTCTCTAGTGAATGCATTTCTGTGGACCCGGCCAAGGTCGATGATATTACTACTTTGCCTCACCCCTCATCCGTGAGGGAGGTCCGCTCGTTTTTGGGACATGCAGGATTTTACAGGCGCTTTATCAAGGACTTCAGTAAGATCACTTTGCCATTGTCGCGCCTACTCCAAAAAGATGTGGATTTTGAGTTTGACAGTGAATGTGTAAAAGCTTTTGAAGAGCTAAGGAGAGTTCTCACCACGGCACCGATCGTGCGAGTCCCCAACTGGACGTTGCCATTTGAGATAATGTGCGATGCGTCAAACTATGTTGTAGGTGCCGCGCTTGCACAGTGCGATGGTAAACTCCCTTATGTTATTGCTTACTCTTCTAAGACACTAGATGTAGCGCAATCCAACTATACCACTACCGAAAAAGAATTCTTAGCCATTGTTCATGCTTTAGATAAATTCAGATCTTATTTGCTAGGTTCAAAGATAGTGGTATACACGGATCATGCAGCTTTAAAGTACTTATTGACAAAGAATGAGTCAAAGTCTAGACTCATACGTTGGATCTTGCTTTTGCAAGAATTTGATATTGAGATTAGAGACCGGAGTGGATCTCAAAACCTGGTTGCGGATCATTTAAGCCGCATTGAGAATTTAAAAACTGATCCATTTCTGATCAATGACTCATTCCCATTGGATAGTTTGCATGCTGTGTCGAATAGCTTTCCTTGGTTTGCCCCAATGGCAAACTACTTGGTTGCAAGAATCTTCCCTACCAACCTTTCGAAAAACCAAAGAGACAAGTTGAGGAGTGATTCCAAATACTATATTTGGGATGACCCTCACTTGTGGAATAGAGGCGTGGACCAAGTAATCCGAAGGTGTGTCCCGGAATCCGAATTCCAACCAATTCTTGAAGCTTGTCATTCGTCCGAATGTGGTGGCCACTTTGGCCCACAAAGGACCGCTAAAAAGGTGTTGAATTGTGGATTCTGGTGACCAACCTTATTCAAGGATGCTAACCGGTTATGTGTGTCTTGCCATCAGTGTCAGAAGTCAGGAAACGCATCCCAAAGGGATGAAATGCCTCAGCAACCTATGTTGTTCTGTGAGATATTTGATTTATGGGGCATTGACTTTATGGGACCGTTTCCCAACTCTAGTGGGTATCTGTATATTCTATTAGCGGTTGACTACGTGTCAAAGTGGGTAAAGGCCGTTCCTACCTGCCTTGACGACGCCAATACCGTTGTTTCTTTCATAAGGAATCACATTGTATGCCATTATGGGTCGCCACGAGCAATCGTGAGCGACCAAGGATCCCACTTTTGTAACAGGAAGGTAGAAGCATTGCTCAAGCGCTATGGAGTGACGCATAAGGTTGCTACTGCTTACCATCCGCAAACAAATGGGCAAGCGGAAGTGTCCAACCGGGAAATCAAGAGAATCTTGGAAAAAGTGGTCAATCTATAAAGAAAGGATTGGAGCCTCCGGTTAGGAGATGCATTATGGGCATATAGAACGGCCTACAAGACTCCGATAGGGATGAGCCCTTTCCGGATCGTCTATGTTAAGGCATGCCACCTTCCGGTGGAGATTGAGCATCGAGCCTATTGGGCAGTAAAGCAGTGCAACATGGATCTAGCCAAGGCGGGTGAAGCTAGGAAGCTACAATTAGAGGAGCTTGAATTCTTGAGGAATGAGTCATATGAGAATGCCCGAATCTACAAGGAAAAGACTAAAGCATTCCATGACCATCACATTCGGAAGAAGGACTTTCAAGAAGGAGATGAAGTCCTCCTCTACAACTCAAGGCTCTGATTTATGCCTGGCAAGCTCCGCTCTAGATGGGAAGGACCTTTCAAGGTGAAGGAGATGAAGCCCTACGGAGTGGTGGAGTTGTTTGATCCCAAAAGTGAAGCGACTTTCAAGGTGAATGGACATAGAGTGAAGAAGTATCATGGTTACAAGCCTCCAAGAGAGCTAGAAGTGTACATATTGGAGGATGCACCAAGAAGAGAGGAAGCTTAAGAAAAGGATCGTCCAACTTAAGGACGTTAAAGAAAAGTGCTTGGTGGGAGGCACCCCACCATGGTAAGATCTTCCTTGTTTATACCATTATCTTAGTACTTTTAGTTTCTTGTGAATTTTAGGATCTTTTGATGATTGATTGAGTGCATAGGAATGTTAGTTTTGCTGATTTTATTGGGTAGGAAGAATGCTCTTGTAGATAGGGTGTGCAAAAGCAAAGAAAACAAAAATTTGTTCTTTGAAAAAGGGCACCGACGCGCCAGCGTACAGTGCGCACACGCGCGCCGGTAGCGAATCCCCACTCTTGGGCCAAATACCCGAGAGTTATGCCCACTTCGTGCCCAACTCGCGCCAGGCACTCACGCGTCCGCGTACATGCCGCCTGCGCGCACTCTGGCAATTTAACCATCGACGCGCTAGCGCACGGTGCGCGCGCGCGCCAATGGCGAATATGACTTCTCTGGTACAAAAACTAGAGAGTTGTGCCACAATTGGGCCAACCTTGTGCCAAAACCCACGCGTCCGCGCAGAGTGCGCATCCGCGCAGAGTGCGCGCCCGCGCACCTACCTCACTGACTCACTCCGGTACAAAAACCAGAGACTTGTGCTAACTTTGTGCCACTTTTGTGCCTGAGGCACAACCTCTCTTGCGCGCACGTGCCACTGACGCACCCGCGCCATCTGCTTGCACTCTCACTGACGCGCCCGCGCCTTCTGCTAGCACTCTCACCGACGCGCCAGCACACCTTGCACGCGCGCGCCTGTTGCGTGAGTCATTTTAAGGCCTTCGCGCCTTGCCCTGTTTTCCTTTCTCTCAACCCCTTTTCTTCTTTAGTTTCTTTCTCTTCTCAATCCATCATTTCCCTTCTCTTCTTCTTCTTCCACAATCCACCACCATTGTCTCCGGCCACTCACCGGTGACAACCAATCTTTCCGGTAGCACTACACTTCTCCATATTCCCTCTCATCCTCACAAAAGAAGGTTCAACTTTGTTCCTTCATACTCATCAAGGTTTTGTTTCTCCCTTTCCTTTACTTCCATTTCCCCTTACCTTATTTCTTCTAGTTAGTTACTTCTTATTGCTTTACTTTAGTCTCTCTTTTATTTGCATGACGATGTTTCTTGCTTTTGTTTGCTTATTTTCCTTTTCTTTTCTTTATTTCTCCAAGGATGTTGAATTTGAGCTTAATTTGCATTACTAGATCTTTTGTCATTCTTTCTCTAACCTTTGCCATTATGTGATGTCTATGTGATGATTGATGTTCCATTTTGGGCTTTGAATTGGTTTAGTATTTCATAATTGCTCATTGCTTGATTTGTGCACGCTAAGTGTTCGAGGAAATGAACATATACTATTTTGGCTCAAATTAGCCATATATTTCTCCATTTGGTGCTCCTTCCTCATTCACTTGCTTTCTCTTGAATGCATTGAGTCTAACTTGTGTGCTTAGAGTTGATACTTGCCAATTAGATATCATTGAACATGACTTGCTTTTTATTATGGATGCTTGAGACTACTCTTCTCAAGTCATTGCATGCATTACTCCCTCTTGCATCCCATGCCAAGTGTTATGACCCTTGCTTTTACATCTATCACGGGCATTACAATTCACTTGCATGTCTTTTGTCAAATTCATTCTTGGGTTTAATGTTTTCCTTCTTTCTCTCCCTTTTTAGGATGGCCACCAAGAAAGGCAAGGGGATAGCTCCAAGGAAACCGGCCATAAAGAGGGCACCCCAAAAATCAAATTCTAAGGCACATTCTTCAGTAGGAGCCAAACCCCCATCTAAGAAAGGAAAGACACCCGCTCCTATTGATGCGAATGACAAGAGCAAACCGGTGAAAGATTCTTCAAGGTTCCCTAATCACTTCTGTGAACTTATGTTCCCCTCCATAGCTGTAAGGAACGATCACCCCGAGTATCTACTCGCTCCGCCAGACAAGGTTGCTCCTTATATTTTACCCCGCATTGAACAGCGAAGATGGGAGTTTCTTTTGCGAAAACCAAGAGAAATCAACCTCTCTTGGGTGGAAGAACTTTATACCAACTACCATTTTCCCTCTCTTCAATCGGTGTACATGCGCCGGAAGAAAGTCTCAGTTTCAGAAGAGGCTATTCAGCAACTGCCTAATGTCCTACCAGTGCCAAGTGATATGGATGGCTACCAAGAAGTCTCACGTCAGCGTGAGAAGTATGGATTCAACTGGGACTCGATTCTCCGAGTCATTGCTGAACCAGAAGGATTTTGGATCCATGGTCGACTCCGGATGAGGCCCAAGAGCATTGACGCTTGCTTCCTCACTGTGGAAGCTAGAGCTTGGGCCCAAATCCTATCCCACTATGTGCTGCATAGCACCCACAAGTCGTCCATCACGGCGGACCTTGCCTTGCTTGTTTGGTGTGTTCTCACAGAGAAGCCGGTGAACATTCCGCCTCTTGTCAAGCAAGCGATGAGTCAAGTTCACGATCGGGATAATTTGCCATTTCCAGCATTGGTGTCTGACTTAGTTGCTGCTGCGGGTGTTTCTTGAGAAGCCAAGGATAAGAAGATTATGGTTCCGACTAAGGGCGATGTGGTCCCAAGCGGAAAATACCTACACCTTCCCATGAACAAACCAAGCCTCGACATGGCCCCACCACTTCTTTTTCCTTCTAGCTCATCATCACCACCACTGAGATCCACACATCGAAAGATAGAAGATCTTCACTGGAAGCTTGATAGATATGAGCGGCGCAACCACCGCCGATATACTTACATCAAGACGCTTCTGGGTTTTGTTACCCCTAGCATGGAGGAACCCGAAATATTCACATCCACCTCAGACCCGAGTGATGGGAGCTCTGATGAAGGGGATAGTGAAGGCTCCGGTCCCGAGCGTCCCTAGCGTATTATTCGTAGCATGGAGGACCGTGCTAATTTCTAAAGTGTGGGGAGTTCGTCCGACCGATCTCCATGGGTAAAGTTCTCTTCCCCTCAATACCCATGGATTTATTTTTCTTTTTTATATATTGCATGAGTAGTTAGTCTTGATTATAAATACTCTTTGCATGATAGTTAGTGATGCCAGGGCATTTTGGCCAGTTTCACTGACCTTTTCTTTACTGTTTTTAAGGTAGTTTCATGCATTTTCTTAGAAAATAAGCTAGTTTTGGGTAGATATTCACTTACATCTTGATTCAAGCATACATTGTGCACTTTACATGATTTCATGAGAATTTTGCATGAATTATATGACAAATTGGATGATGCATGACTCATGACTTGGACTAGGACTTTGATGCACTTTGTTGCCTGATTTTAGGACAAAGGAAGCAAAGAAGAACCACGTTAGCAGTCATGTTAGTCCCACTAACGTGACCTCTAACGTGGAATGGGTGCTAACTTGCAAAGTTAATGAGAATGGTAATCACCAATAACGCCCTCGAAGCCATCATAAGCCCACGTTAAGAGTCACGTTAACTAAGTTAACGTGAACTCTAACATGGAAGAAGACAACAAGGCCAACGTTAGTGACACTCTCCTTTGTCACTAACGTTGGACCAAGCTCATAATTGGCCACGATAGTTGCCACATTAACTTAGTTAACGTGGACTCTAACGTTAAGAAGCAAAAGAGAAGCCAACGTTAGTGACATTCACCTTTGTCACTAACGTTGGCCAAGCCTCCATAAGCCACGTTAACTCCCACGTTAACTTAGTTAACGTGGAAGCTAACGTGGAGAGAGCAATTGATAGCCAACGTTAGTGACACTTACCTTTGTCACTAACATTGGGGTGCACCACCAAGAGCCACCATGAGCAACGTTAACTCCCACGTTAACTTAGTTAACGTGGAAGCTAACGTGGATAAAGAGATGATGAGCCAACATTAGTGACACTCACCTTTGTCACTAACGTTGGAGATGGCTAGCATGACTACGTTAGTAGCCACGTTAACTTAGTTAACGTGGACTCTAACGTGGGAAATAAAGGCACATTGGAACGTTAGTGACAAAGGTAAGTGTCACTAACATTCTCGAAGGATTGGCATTACTACGTTAGAAGCCACGTTAACCTAGTTAATGTGGACTCTAACGTAGGGACAAGGGAGGACTCTCCATGTTATTGGGAAAGGTAAGTCCCAATAACGTGTGTGAAGGACTAAGAGCCAACGTTAGTGGTCATGTTAGTGCCACTAACGTTGAAGTCAACGTGATCATATTTGGGTTAGGAACGTTAGTGAAAAAGGTGATTGTCACTAACGTTCTCGAACCCACACTTTCACTTAACGTTGACACCACTAACGTCCTGAGTCAAAGTCCCTGTCTACTTCACCTTTTCTCTCTGTAAGCAAAGCTAAGCCCAATGAAAAGGATAACTGCTTCAAACTCAAGATTCAGAGGCCCATACCCAAGACTTGAAGAGCCAACTAGAAGATGAGAAGAGTAGTATATATAGGAGTAGCTTTGAATTAGTTGGGGAGTTGGAAACTTTAGGGAGCCTTTGGCGTAGAACTACTCTCTGTATTTTACTTTCTCTGCACTTCTAGTTTTACTTTCATCATGTATTCTCCATCTTTGTTTTCATTTTCCAGATCTATGAACAACTAAACCCCTTTCATTGGGTTAGGGAGCTCTGTTGTAATTTGATGGATCAATATTAGTTTTCATTCTCCTTCTTCTATCTTTTCTCTTGATTTTACTAGAAAGCTTTCGATCTTCATCCAATTGGGTAGTTATCTTAGAAAAGAAGCTATTCATACTTGGATCTCTTCTGAACCTTGAAAGAGGAATGAAGAGATCATGCTAGAAATACTCTCATGCTGGACCAAATTGGGTTTGGATAGATATGTGACTATAATCCTACCAACACTTGATTTGGGAAATGCATGTGGTATAATTAGTAACCATACTTCATCTCTTCTCATGAGCAATTGACCAAGGAATTGGCTATTGATCAAGATTTGAGAGATTGAATTACCAAGAAATTGGAATTCGATCACTTAAGATTGCCAAGGAGATCAATGAATGCATTGATTGAGGAAGAGATGAAAATGAACTTGATCCGGAGAATGCAACATCTCCTGAGCCCAATGAACTCCCCATTTCTGATCTTACCCATTCTCTTTAATTTCTGCCATTTACTTTTATGAGCAATTACCCCATTCCCGCTTAAGATTCTGCAATTTTCTTTCCGCCATTTACATTCAGCTCTTTAATTCTAGCATTTACTATTTCTGCTATTTACTTTGCCGCCATTTAATTTTTTGCGAATCTCAAATCAAATTTTGGTGCGCTCAACTAGAACATTCCTCTAATTAAAGTTGCTTGATCAATCAATCTCTGTGGGATTCGACCTCACTCTATTGTGAGTTTTTACTTGACGACAAATTCGGTACACTTGCCGAAGAAAATTTGTTGAGAGACAAGTTTTGTGAGTATCAGTTAGTTTCTATAGAGTTACTTGGTCAAAACAATAACTTTCTTTCCAAGAAACTGTGTTCTGGGTGACCTACCAAAAATTCTGAAATTTTTTATAGTAAACTTGCTTTAAGAATGTATTTTGGAACATAGTAATTGAGCTAAGGACACAAGCATGAAAGTTTTGTGCCTATTGCATGGTTACATCTTTTAACCATTATTTCCATTCTTGTGTGCATATCTCTCTCTCTCTATGAGTGTGATCCTTGCTTTGTCTGATTCTATATGTCCATTGCTTTGTGTATGAATTCATTTACATGATTGAGGCTATCATTTCAATAGTCACTTCTCCCAAATAGCCTTAACCCTTATATCTACCATTGATAACCGATTTTGAGCTTTTGATAAACCCTTTTGTTCTTAAATAGAGCACATCAACAACCCTAAGTAGGAAACCATGAATGTCCCTGAATTTGAATCCTTGATTGGCTTAGGTAAGTTAGGATGTGTAGCATTCAATTAGGAGGGTATACTTGGGAAATTCGGGTAGATATGTAGGCATATAATTGTAGTGCAATTGAAAAAAATTTTAGGATTTTGGGAACATACTCATGCGGCGGAAGATTAAACTGTATGCATTGACGCTTGGGTTTACAAAGAAACCCCAAGAAAGGAGGATGCTTGAAAAAAAAAGAGAAAACAATGAAAGGGGACAAAGACGCTCCAAGATAAAGTAATAAAAACAACGTATATGGGTGTGAATTGAAAAGAATGCATGAGTATGCAAAAAAGGGTAAAATTCAAGGGTAGCTAGGAATATATTGTAGTTGTATAGGTTGTTCTATGTGTCTAGTGGATCCTAGGTTGATCAAGGACTCAAATTTTAAACCCACTTGACCATATACATCCTTACCTTCACCCTAGCCCCGTTACAAATAAGACCTCATGATACTTGTAAGCATGCATTAAGTAATTATTGATTGTTAGATGAAAGACAAATTTTGGAAAGCATGATTAGGAGGAGATTGAGTGACGAACCCTAGACACTTGAGCAAATAGAGCGGATACACTTCCGGTGAGGGTTTGATGCTCAATGCTTGTTTCTGGCTTTCACAAGCGTTCGTTCAGCAAGTCATATGCACTCTTTAGAGATATTCAATTTGGTAGGATTCATGAATTGCATACTATTTTCACCCTATATGCTCACATGTATTCTTGAAGGATAGATTTACTCTCGACCAAGTATATAGATGATTTTATATTAGTTGCATGCATCCACTTAGGTAATTTGCATTTCATAAACCCTTTATCACCATGATCTTTGGTCTTTTTATTTTAAGCATGAGGACATGCTTGGTTTAAGTATGGGGAGTTTTGATAAACCCCGATTTTGTGGTTTATCTTGTGCTTATTTTGAGGGATTTTATCAATATTTCTCACACTTATTCGCAAGAAATGCATCGTTTTGTGTTCACTTCCCAATATTGCTCTATGATGTAAAACATGCTTATTTTGCCTTAAAATTGCCATATTTTAATCCTCTTCTATTGACTTAGAAGAGAGGGAGAAAGCATGTACAAATGGGAGGAACATGAAGAATTGAGATCTTGGAAAAAGCAGCATCGGCGCGCTCGCACACGCCACGCGCACGCGTGGATGGGATGGGCTGGAAGCGGCGCACAAGGATGAACGCATCCGCGCGAATCAGGAGATTCTTATCGACGCGCACGTGCACTTGGCGCGCACGCGTGGAAGGCTACACGTGACCTCATTAAGGGAAATCGTGCCTGGTGATTTCTGAGGCTCATTAGGCCCAATTTCAAGCTGTTTCTTCATGGAAAAAGACCCAAGGATGCTAGGGGGAAAAGGGGAATCACTCATTTTACACTAGTACATAATTTTAGCTAGTTTTGAGGTTCTTTGTTGTTCTAGAGGGAGAAACCATTGTTCCTCTCTAGACCTAGTTTTAATTTGATCTTCCCTTGTTGATTTGTGACTTGGATCTTGTTAATTACTAGTTTTAATTGTTCAATTTGAATTTCTTATTACAATTTTGCTTATATCTTGTGATAGTTTATGAATTCTTGTCAATTCTCATTTTATACCCATTTAATGAATGTTGTGAATCTTGACTTGTTGATGTTACATTGATGATTTCTATGCTTAGCTTTGTTGTTTGGATGATTACATGTTGATAATTGTTAGTGGGTATTGTAGAACTCAATTTAATTGCTATTTTGAACATGTCTTTTGTTAGTGCTTACCAAGTGTTTAATGAATTATTTACTTTGATTATGGAGTAGTTCTTTTTCACTCTTGGCCTAGGTCAAGGGAATTGGGTAAACTTGAGTCATTAGGTCTAATGGATTTGATGATTTGGGAGCCCTAGGTGGTAAATTTGATACTCATTGACGCCAACCCACTACTAATCTAATTAGTAGGTAGGTTGGGACTTATGGGTTGATGTGATCAGGGCCATTTGACGTACTTCAAGTCTAGGAGTAGATATCACGTACTTAAGACTTTGAGAGTAGACTTAATGAGCTTGGATCCTTATAATTGTCAAGGTATAGTTGTTAGACAAGGATGGTGATCCCAATTCCTGAGCCTAGCCAAGAGTTACCTTTATTATTCATACTTGAAAATCAACTTTCTCAACCAATTGCTTTAGTTGTAGTTTCTTGTTTGGGTTACAATAGAATTAAGTGGAATGTTGTTTATTCATTTAAGGTGCTTATGTTTTGCTTAGTTGATTGAATTAATTGTTGCATTTTAAGATTACTTGTTTGTTAAGATTCCCATTTATCTTCATGCTTATAACTCACAACCCCGGATTTCTAACCAATGTCGAAGCACATGATTGCCCATTCCTTGTGAGACGACCCGAGGTTTGAATACTTCGGTTATTTCTATTGGGGTTGAACTTGTGACAACCAAATCCCTCTTCTAAATTTGACCCCCGAGGATTGTTGTTGGTAGAGCTATACTTACAACACGGTTTTCTTAAAGAGAATCTTTACCAATACACCCTTGGTGCTTGCATGTCATGGGGTCTATGATGGGTCATGAACGTCTTACATATTGAAATGTAAGTGATGTATGTGGTTAAGCAAGCAAAAATTAAGGATAACACTTGATGAGCGGATAATTTATACGCTTTTTGACATTGTTTTTAGTATGTTTTTAGTAGGATCTAGTTACTTTTAGGGATGTTTTCATTAGTTTTTATGTTAAATTCACATTTCTGGACTTTACTATGAGTTTGTGTGTTTTTCTGTGATTTCAGGTATTTTCTGGCTGAAATTGAGGGACTTGAGCAAAAATCAGATTCAGAGGTTGAAGAAGGACTGCTGATGCTGTTGGATTCTGACCTCCCTGCACTCAAAGTGGATTTTCTGGAGCTACAGAACTCGAAATGGCGCGCTTCTAATTGCGTTGGAAAGTGGACATCCAGGGCTTTCCAGCAATGTATAATAGTCCATACTTTTGCCAAGAATAGATGATGCAAACTGGCATTCAACGCCAGCTCTCTGCCCAATTCTGGCGTCCAGCGCCAGAAAAGGATCCAAAACCAGAGTTGAACGCCCAAACTGGCACAAAAGCTGGCGTTCAACTCCAAGAAGGACCTCTACACGTGCAACACTCAAATCTCAGCCCAAGCACACACCAGGTAGGCCTCGGAAGTAGATTTATGCATCAATTACTTACTTCTGTAAACCCTAGTAGCTAGTTTATTATAAATAGGACATTTCTCTATTGTATTTGACATCTTTGGATTATATTTTGATCTATTGATCACGTTTTGGGGGCTGGACATCTCGGCCATGCCTGGACCTTTCACTTATGTAATTTTAACGGTAGAGTTTCTACACTCCATAGATTAAGGTGTAGAGCTCTGCTGTTCCTCAAAGATTAATGCAAAGTACTACTGTTTTCTATTCAATTCATCTTATTTCGCTTCTAAGATATTCATTCGCACTTCAACCTGAAGGTGATGAACGTGACAATCATCATCATTCCCTATGAACGCGTGCCTGACAACCACTCCCGTTCTACCTTCGACTGAATGAGTATCTCTTAGATCTCTTAATCAGAATCTTCGTGGTGTAAGCTAGAATGATGGCGGCATTCAAGAGAATCCGGAAAGTCTAAACCTTGTCTGTGGTATTCTGAGTAGGATTCAATGATTGAATGACTGTGACGAGCTTCAAACTCGCTATTGCTGGGCGTAGTGACAGACGCAAAAGGATAGTAAATCCTATTCCAGCAGGATCGAGAACCGACAGATGAATAGCCGTGCCGTGACAGGTGCGTTGACCATTTTCACTGAGAGGATAAGATGAAACCATTGACAAGGGTGATGCCTCCAGACGATTAGCCATGCCGTGACAGGGCATTTGGATCATTTTCCCGAGAGAAGACCGAAAGTAGCCATTGACAGTGGTGATGTATCACATAAAGCCAGCCATGGAAAGGAGTAAGACTGATTGGATGAAGATAGCAGGAAAGCAGAGGTTCAGAGGAACGAAAGCATCTCTATTTGCTTATCTGAAATTCTCACCAATGATTTACATAAGTATTTCTATCCCTGTTTTATTAATTGTTTTCGAAAACACCATTATCCATTTATATCTGCCTAACTGAGATTTGCAAGGTGACCATAGCTTGCTCATACCAACAATCTCCGTGGGATTCGACCCTTACTCACGTAAGGTATTACTTGGACGACCCAGTGCACTTGCTGGTTAGTTATATCGAAGTTGTGAACCATGGTATTGGCACCATGTTCCTGGCGCCATTGCCAGGGAAAGAAAGAGCCATGAATTTTACATAATTAAAGTGTAATCATGATTACGCGTACCAAGTTGCTCACGTTGCCAGGGATTGTTCGAGCCTGGACATCACAATTTCGTGCACCAAGTTTTTGGCGCCGTTGCCGGGGATTGTTCGAGTTTGGACAACTGACGGTTCATCCTGTTGCTCAGATTAGGTAATTTTCTTCTTATTTTGTTTTCAAAAAAAATTTTTTCAAAAATCTTTCAAAAAAAAAAAATTTCCTTTATTTTCGAAAAATAAAAATAAAAATGTTTTCAAAAATTTTTTTTTTGTTCAAAATTTTTAAGAATGAATTCTAGTGTTTCAGGAAGCATGTTGAAGCCTGGCTGGCTGTAAAGCCATGTCTATTCCTTTGGGAATGAGTATGTCAGACATGTCATATCTGAATTACATGCTAAAGCTTGGCTGGCCATTGGCCATGTCTAGTGTTTTGGATCGGAGCTTTCATTGAAGGCTTGGCTGGCTAGTGAGCCATGTCTAATTCCTGGACTAAAGCTTTAGACTAAGAATGCAAGATTCCTGGAATTCATATTAAAAATTTTGGAATCCTTATTTTCCTTTTTCAATTAATTTTCAAAAAATACCAAAAAAAAATTAGAAAATCATAAAAATCAAAAAATATTTTTTGTGTTTCTTGTTTGAGTCTTGAGTCATGTTATAAGTTTGGTGTCAATTGTATGTGCATCCTGCATTTTTCAAAAATTTCATGCATTCATAGTGTTCTTCATGATCTTCAAGTTGTTCTTGGTAAGTCTTCTTGTTTGATCTTGATGATTTTTTATTTTGTGTCTTTTCATGTTTTTCATATGCATTCTTGAATTCTTAGTGTCTAAGCATTAAAGAATTCTAAATTTTGGTGTCTTGCATGTTTTCTTTGCATTAAAATTTTTCAAAATATGTTCTTGATGTTCATCTTGACATTCAAAGTGTTCTTGGTATTCATCTTGACATTCATAGCATTCTTGCATGCATTCATTGTTTTGATCTAAAAATTTCATGCATTCGAAAAAAATATATCTTTCCCTTTTTCTCTCATCAAATTCGAAAATTTGAGTTGACTTTTTCAAAAATTTTTAAAATCAAGTTGTTTCTTATGAGTCAAATCAAATTTTCAATTTGAAAATCTTATCTTTTTCAAAATCTTTTTCAAAAATCAAATCTTTTTCAAAATTCTTAGTTATTTTCGAAAATTCCAAAAATATTTTTCAAAAATCTTTTTCTTATTTTTATATCAAATTTTCGAAAATAACATAATCAATTAATGTTTTGATTCAAAAAATTTGAAGTTTGTTACTTGCTTGTTAAGAAAGATTCAAACTTTAAGTTCTAGAATCATATCTTGTGATTTCTTATGAATCAAGTCATTAACTGAGATTTTAAAAATCAAATCTTTTTCAAAACTAGTTTCTAAAATATCTTCTTATCTTACCTTTTTCAAAAAAAAAAATATCTTTTCAAAATATCTTTTCTAACTTCCTAACTCCTTATCTTTTCAAAATTTGTTTCAACTAACTAACTAACATTTTTTCAAAAACCATTTTCGAAAATCACTAACTCTTTTTCAAAAATATTTTCGAAAATTCTCCCTCTCCCATCTTATTCTATTTATTCATTCATATCCTAACATCTCATCTCACATCTCTGCCATCCTCACAGTTGTGTTTCTTTCTTTACATCACACTCTTTGTCCCCCTCTTTTCTTTCACTCACAAAGGAATCCCTATACTGTGGTATAAAGGATTCCTATTATTATTATTTTTCAGTGCCCTCTTCTTTGTCATATGAGCAAGAGCAAGGATAAGAACATTCTTGTGGAAGCAGATCCAGAACCTGAAAGGACTCTAAAAAGGAAACTAAGAGAAGCTAAAATACAACAATCCAGAGATAACCTTTTAGAAATTTTTGAACAGGAAAAGGAGATGGCAGCCGAAAATAATAATAATGTAAGGAAGATGCTTGGTGACTTTACTGCACCTAATTCCAATTTACATAGAAGAAGCATCTCCATTCCTGCCATTGGAGCAAACAACTTTGAGCTGAAACCTCAATTAGTTTCTCTGATGCAGCAGAACTGCAAGTTTCATGGACTTCCATCTGAAGATCCTTTTCAGTTCTTAACTGAATTCTTGCAGATATGTGATACTGTTAAGACTAATGGAGTAGATCCTGAAGTCTACAGGCTCATGCTTTTCCCTTTTGCTGTAAGAGACAGAGCTAGATTATGGTTGGATTCTCAACCAAAGACAGCCTGAACTCTTGGGATAAGCTGGTCACGGCTTTCTTAGCCAAGTACTTTCCTCCTCAAAAGCTGAGCAAGCTTAGAGCTGATGTTCAAACCTTCAAACAGAAAGAAGGTGAATTCCTCTATGAAGCTTGGGAAAGATACAAACAGTTGACCAAAAAGTTTCCTTCTGACATGCTTTCAGAATGGACCATCCTGGATATATTCTATAATGGTTTATCTGAGCTATCAAAGATGTCACTGGACACTTCTGCAGGTGGATCCATTCACCCAAAGAAAATGCCTGCAGAAGCTCAAGAACTCATTGACATGGTTGCTAATAACCAGTTCATGTACACTTCTGAAAGGAATCCTGTGAGTAATGGGACGCCTATGAAGAAGGGAGTTCTTGAAGTTGATACTCTGAATGCCATATTGGCCCAGAATAAAATATTGACTCAGCAAGTCAATATGATCTCTCAGAGTCTGCATGGAATGCAAGCTGCATCGAACAGTACTCAAGAGGCTTCTTATGAAGAAGAAGCTTATGATCCTGAGAATCCTGCAATAGCAGAGGTGAATTACTTAGGTGAACCTTATGGAAACACCTATAACTCATCATGGAGAAATCATCCAAATTTCTCATGGAAGGATCAAAAGCCTCAACAAGGCTTTAATAATGGTGGAAGAAACAGGTTTAGCAATAGCAAGCCTTTTCCATCATCCACTCAGCAACAGACAGAGAACTCTGAACAAAATGCTTCTAAATTAGCAAATCTAGTCTCTGATCTATCCAAGGCCACTGTAAGTTTCATGAATGAAACAAGATCTTCCATTAGAAATCTGGAAGCACAAGTGGGCTAGCTGAGTAAAAGGATCACTGAAATCCCTCCTAGTACTCTCCCAAGCAATACAGAAGAGAATCCAAAAGGAGAGTGCAAGGCCATTGACATAAGCACCATGGCCGAACCTGTGAGGAGAGGAGAGGACGTGAATCCCAAGGAGGAAGACCTCCTGGGACGTCCAGTGATCATTAAGGAGCTTCCCTCTGAGGAACCAAAGGACTCTGAGGCTCATCTAGAGACCATAGAGATTCCATTGAACCTCCTTATGCCCTTCATGAGCTCTGATGACTATTCCTCTTCTGAAGAGAATGAGGATGTTACTGAAGAGCAAACTGCCATGTTTCTTGGTGCAATCATGAAGCTGAATGCCAAATTATTTGGCATTAATACTTGGGAAGTTGAACTTCCCTTGTTTATCAATGAACTAAGTGATCTGGATCAACTGACATTGCCTCAGAAGAGACAGGATCCTGGAAAGTTCATAATACCCTGTACCATAGGCACCATGATCTTTAAGGCTCTGTGTGACCTTGGTTCAGGAATAAACCTCATGCCCCTCTCTGTAATAGAGAAACTGGGAATCTATGGGGTGCAAGCTGCTAGAATCTCATTAGAGATGGCAGACAACTCAAGAAAACAGGCTTATGGACAAGTAGAGGATGTGCTAGTAAAGGTTGAGGGCCTTTACATCCCTACTGATTTCATAGTCCTGGATACTGGAAAGGAAGAGGATGAATCCATCATCCTAGGAAGACCTTTCCTGGCCACAGCAAGAGCTGTGATTGATGTTGACAGAGGTGAAATAGTCCTTCAATAGAATGAGGACTCCCTTGTGTTTAAAACTCAAGGATCTCCCTCTGCAACCATGGAGAGGAAGCAGAAAAAGCTTCTCTCAAGGCAGAGTCAACCAGAGCCCCCACAGTCAAACTCTAAGTTTGGTGTTGGGAGGCCACAACCAAACTCTAAGTTTGGTGTTGAACTCCCATATCCAAACTCTAAGTTTGGTGTTGGAGAGTCTCAACAAAGCTCTGCACATCTGTGAGGCTCCATGAGAGCCCACTGTCAAGCTATTGACATTAAAGAAGCGCTTGTTGGGAGGCAACCCAATTTTTATTTATCTAACTATATTTTTCTTATTTATATGTCTTTGTAAGTTCATGATCATGTGGAGACACAAAATAAATATAAAAATTGAAAACGGAATCAAAAACAGCAGAAGAAAAATCACACCCTGGAGGAGCATCTGTCTGGCGTTCAGCGCCAGAACAGAGCATGGTGCTGGCGCTGAACGCCCAAAATGGGCAGCTTCTGGGCGCTGAACGCCAGAACAGGCATGGTTCTGGCGTTCAACGCCAGAAATGGCACACAAATGGGCGTTGAATGCCCAAAATGGCCACCAGCCTGGCGCTGAACGCCCAGAGTTGGGTACAAAGGCATTTTTACATGCCTAATGGGTGCAGGGATGTAAATCCTTGAACACCTCAGGATCTGTGGACCCCACAGGATCCCCACCTACCTCCACTCACTTCTTCTCACCACTCTCTTTCACACAACCCCCATTAACTCTCTTCCCCATCACCTCTTCACCACTCACACCCATCCACTCTTCCCCATAAACCTACCTCATAAACTCCACCTACCTTCAAAATTCAAAACCAATTTCCCACCCAAACCCACCCATATGGCCGAACCTTAACCCCCCCTCCCTTCCCTATATAAAGACCTCCATTCTTCATCAAATTCACACAACACACCCCTCTACACTCCTCTTGGCCGAAACCACATCTCCCTCTCCCTCTCCATATTTCTTCTTCTTCTTCTTCTATTCTTTTGTTTATTGCTCGAGGGCGAGCAATATTCTAAGTTTGGTATGGTAAAAGCATAGTTTTTTTTTGTTTTTCCATTACCATTGATGGCATCTAAGACCGGAGGATCCTCTAGAAGAGGGAAAGGGAAGATAAAAGCTTCCACATCCGAGTCATGGGAGATGGAAAGGTTCATCTCCAAAGCCCATCAAGACCACTTCTATGATGTTGTGGCCAAGAAGAAGGTGATCCCTGAGGTCCCTTTCAAACTCAAAAGAAATGAGTATCCGGAGATCCGACATGAAATTCAAAGAAGAGGTTGGGAAGTTCTAACAAATCCCATCCAACAAGTCGGCATCCTAATGGTTCAAGAGTTCTATGCCAATGCATGGATCACCAAGAACCATGATCAAAGTAAGAACCCGGATCCAAAGAACTATGTTACAATGGTTCGGGGGAAATACTTAGATTTTAGTCCGGAAAATGTGAGGTTGGCGTTCAACTTGCCAAACATAGAAGAGAACGCACGCCCCTACACAAGGAGAGTCAACTTTGATCAAAGGTTGGACCAAGTCCTTATGGACATATGTGTAGAAGGAGCTCAATGGAAGATTGACTCCAAAGGCAAGCCGGTTCAACTAAGAAGATTGGACCTCAAGCCTATAGCTAGAGGATGGTTGGAGTTCATTCAATGCTCAATCATTCCCACTAGCAACCGGTCTGATGTTACTATAGACCGGGCCATCATGATCCATAGCATCATGATTGGAGAAGAGGTGGAAGTTCATGAGATTATACCTCAAGAACTCTACAAGGTGGCTGACAAGTCCTCCACTATGGCAAGGTTAGCCTTTCCTCACCTCATCTGCGACCTATGCAATTCGGCTGGAATTGACATAGAGGGAGATATCCTCATTAAAGAGGACAAGCCCATCACTAAGAAAAAGATGGAGCAAGCAAGAGAGCCCATTCATGGAGCTCAAGAGGCGTATGAAGCTCATCACCATGAGATCCCGGAAATGCCTCAAATGCACTTTCCTCCACAAAACTATTGGGAGCAAATCAACACCTCCCTAGGAGAATTGAGTTCCAATATGGGACAACTAAGGGTGGAACATCAAGAGCACTCCATCATGCTCCATGAAATAAGAGATGATCAAAAAGCAAAGAGGGAGGAGCAACAAAGACAAGGAAGAGACATAGAAGAGCTCAAGGACATCATTGGTTCCTCAAGAAGGAAATGCCACCAGCACTAAGGTGGATTCATTCCTTGTTCTTATTTCTTCTATTTTTCATTTTCTATGCTATGTGCTTATTGATGAGCGGATAATTTATACGCTTTTTGGCATTGTTTTTAGTATGTTTTTAGTAGGATCTAGTTACTTTTAGGGACGTTTTCATTAGTTTTTATGTTAAATTTACATTTCTGGACTTTACTATGAGTTTGTGTGTTTTTCTGTGATTTCAGGTATTTTCTGACTGAAATTGAGGGACTTGAGCAAAAATCAGATTCAGAGGTTGAAGAAGGACTGCTGATGTTGTTGGATTCTGACCTCCCTGCACTCAAAGTGGCTTTTCTGGAGCTACAGAACTCGAAATGGCGCGCTTCGAATTGCGTTGGAAAGTAGACATCCAGGGCTTTCCAGCAATATATAATAGTCCATACTTTGGCCAATAATAGACGACGCAAACTGGCGTTCAACGCCAGCTCTCTGCCCAATTCTGGCGTCGAGCGCCAGAAAAGGATCCAAAACCAGAGTTGAACGCCCAAACTGGCACAAATGCTGGCGTTCAACTCCACAAATGGCCTCTACACGTGCAACACTCAAGCTCAGCCCAAGCACACACCAAGTGGGCCCTGGAAGTGGATTTCTGCATCAATTACTTATTTCTGTAAACCCTAGTGACTAGTTTATTATAAATAGGACCTTTTACTATTGTATTAGACATCCTGGATTGTATTTTGATCCTGTGATCACGTTTTAGGGGGTTGGCCATCTCAGCCATGCCTGGACCTTCCACTTATGTATTTTTAATGGTAGAGTTTCTGCACTCCATAGATTAATGTGTGGAGCTCTGCTATTCCTCAAAGATTAATGCAAAGTACTACTGTTTTCTATTCAATTCATCTTATTTCGCTTCTAAGATATTCATTCGCACTTCAACCTGAATGTGATGAACATGACAATCATCATCATTCCCTATGAACGCGTGCCTGACAACCACTTCCGTTCTACATTAGATTGAATGAGTATCTCTTAGATCTCTTAATCGGAATCTTTGTGGTGTAAGCTAGAGTGATGGCGGCATTCAAGAGAATCCGGAAGGTCTAAACCTTGTCTGTGGTATTCCGAGTAGGATTCAATGATTGAATGACTGTGACGAGCTTCAAACTCGCGATTGCCGGTCGTAGTGACAGACGCAAAAGATAGTAAATCCTATTCCAGCAGGATCGAGAACCGACAGATGAATAGCCGTGCCGTGACAGGGTGCGTTGACCATTTTCACTGAGAGGATAAGATGAAGCCATTGACAAGGGTGATGCTTCCAGACGATTAGCCGTGCCGTGACAGGGCATTTGGATCATTTTCCCGAGAGAAGACCGAAAGTAGCCATTGACAATGGTGACGTATCACATAAAGCTAGCCATGGAAAGGAGTAAGACTGATTGGATGAAGATAGCAGGAAAGCAGAGGTTCAGAGGAACGAAAGCATCTCTATTCGCTTATCTGAAATTCTCACCAATGATTTACATAAGTATTTCTATCCCTATTTTATAAATTATTTTCGAAAACTCCATTACTATTTTATATCCGCCTGACTGAGATTTACAAGGTGACCATAGCTTGCTTCATACCAACAATCTCCGTGGGATTCGACCCTTACTCACGTAAGGTATTACTTGGACGACCCAGTGCACTTGCTGGTTAGTTGTGCGAAGTTGTGAACTATGGTATTGGCGTCATGTTTTTGGCTCCATTACCAGAGAAAGAAAGAGCGATGAATTTTACATAATTAAAGTGTAATCACAATTTCTGCGCACCAAGTTTTTGGCGCCGTTGCCGGGGATTGTTCGAGTTTGGACAACTGACGGTTCATCTTATTGCTCAGATTAGGTAATTTTCTTTTTGTTTTCTATTCAAAAATTTTTCAAAAATCTTTCAAAAATTTTTTCTTTTATTTTCGAAAAAAAAATAAATAATAAATATAATAATAAAAATAATGTTTTCAAAAAATAAATTATTCTATGGCTTCAAAATTTTTAAGAATGAATTCTAGTGTTTCATGAAACATGTTGAATCCTATCTGGCTGTAAAGCCATACCTAAACTGCTTTGGGATTGGTATTCAACTAATCACTCCAGTCCATGTAATTATATACTAAAGCTTGGCTGGCTATTAAGCCATGCCTGACCCTTTGATTGGAGCTTTAGAGCACAAGATTCCTGGAATTCATATTAAAAATTTTGGAATCCTTAATTTTCTTTTCCAAAATAGTTTTTCGAAAAATATAAAATAAAAATCCAAAAAAAATTTAGAAAATCATAAAAATAAAAAATATTTCATGTTTCTTGTTTGAGTCTTGAGTCATGTTATAAGTTTGGTGTCAATTGCATGTGCATCTTGCATTTTTCGAAAATTTCATGCATTCATAGTGTTCCAAGTTGTTCTTGGTAAGTCTTCTTGTTTGATCTTGATGATTTTTTTTGTTTTGTGTTGTTTGGTGTTTTTCATATGCATTCTTGAATTCCTAGTGTCTAAGCATTAAAGAATTCTAAGTTTGGTGTCCTGCATGTTTTCTTTGCATTATAAATTTTTCAAAAATATGTTCTTGATGTTCATCATGATATTTCACGGTGTTCTTGGTGTTCATCTTGACATTCAAAGCATTCTTGCATGCATCACATGTTTTGATCTAAAAATTTCAAGCATTGTATCATTTTAGTGTTTTTCTCTCTCATCATAAAAATTCAAAAATCAAAAAAATATCTTTCCCTCTTTTCTCTCATAAATTCGAAAATTAGATTTGACTTTTTCAAAAATTTTTAAAATCTAGTTGTTTTCATGAGTCAAATCAAATTTTCAATTTGAAAATCTTATCTTTTTCAAAATCTTTTTCAAAAATCAAATCTTTTTCAAATTTCTTAGTTATTTTCGAAAATTCCAAAAATATTTTTCAAAAATCTTTTTCTTATTTTTATATCAAATTTTCGAAAATAACAATAACAATTAATGTTTTGATTCAAAAATTTTAAGTTTGTTACTTGCTTGTTAAGAAAGATTCAAACTTTAAGTTCTAGAATCATATCTTGTGATTTCTTATGAATCTAGTCATTAATTGTGATATTAAAAATCAAATCTTTTTTTCAAAAAACTAATTTCTATCATATCTTTTCAAAAATATCTTCTCATCTTATCTTTTTCAAAAAGCTAATTTCAAAATATCTTTTCTAACCTCCTAACTTCTTATCTTTTCAAAATTTGTTTCAACTAACTAACTAACTTTTTGTTTGTTTCTTAACTTTTTCAAAACTACCTAACTAACTCTCTCTCTAATTTTCGAAAATATCTTCCCTCTTTTTCAAAAATTTCTTTTTAATTAACTAATTATTCTTATTTTTATTTTTGATTTTAAAAATTTTTGAAAAATACTAACATTTTTCAAAAACCATTTTCAAAAATCACTAACTCTTTTTCAAAAATTGTTTTCGAAAATTCACTTCCCCCTCTCATCTTCTTCTATTTGTTTATTGATATACTAACATCTTTCCTTTAACTCACCAAAAATCTGAACCCCCTCTCTCTCTGAGTTCAGATTTTCTTTTCTTCTTTTCTTCTACTCACATAAGGGAACCTCTGTGCTTGGGCAAAAAGGATCCCTATTATTATTATTTTTCTGTGCCTTCTTCTTTGTCATATGAGCAGGAGCAAGGACAAGAACGTTCTTGTTGAAGCAGATCCAGAACCTGAAAGGACTCTGAAGAGAAAATTAAGAGAAGCTAAAATACAACAATCCATAGATAACCTGTCAGAAATTTTCAAACAGGAAGAGGAGATGGCAGCCGAAAATAATAATAATGGAAGGAGAATGCTTGGTGACTTTACTACACCTAATTCCAATTTACATGGAAGAAGCATCTCCATTCCTGCCATTGGAGCAAACAACTTTGAGCTGAAACCTCAATTAGTTTCTCTGATGCAGCAGAACTGCAAATTTCATGGACTTCCATCTGAAGATCCTTTTCAGTTCTTAACTGAATTCTTGCAGATATGTGATACTGTTAAGACTAATGGAGTAGATCCTGAAGTCTACAGGCTCATGCTTTTCCCTTTTGCTGTAAGAGACAGAGCTAGAATATGGTTGGATTCTCAACCTAAAGACAGCCTGAACTCTTGGGATAAGCTGGTCAAGGCTTTCTTAGCCAAGTTCTTTCCTCCTCAAAAGCTGAGTAAGCTTAGAGTGGATGTTCAAACCTTCAGACAGAAGGAAGGTGAATCCCTCTATGAAGCTTGGGAGAGATACAAAGGACTGACCAAAAAGTGTCCTTCTGACATGCTTTCAGAATGGACCATCCTGGATATATTCTATGATGGTCTGTCTGAGTTATCTAAGATGTCGTTAGACACCTCTGCAGGTGGATCCATTCACCTAAAGAAAACGCCTGCAGAAGCTCAAGAACTCATTGACATGGTTGCAAATAACCAGTTCATGTACACTTCTGAAAGGAATCCTATGAATAATGGGACGCCTATGAAGAAGGGAGTTCTTGAGGTTGATACTCTGAATGCCATATTGGCTCAGAATAAAATATTGACTCAGCAAGTCAATATGATTTCTCAGAGTCTGAATGGAATGCAAGCTGCATCCAACAGTACTCAAGAGGCTTCTTATGAAGAAGAAGCTTATGATCCTGAGAACCCTGCAATAGCAGAGGTGAATTACTTAGGTGAACCTTATGGAAACACCTATAACTCATCATGGAGAAATCATCCAAATTTCTCATGGAAGGATCAAAAGCCTCAACAAGGCTTTAATAATGGTGGAAGAAACAGGTTTAATAATAATAAACCTTTTCCATCATCCACTCAGCAACAGACAGAGAACTCTGAACAAAATGCTTCTAATTTAGCAAATATAGTCTCTGATCTATCCAAGGCCACTGTAAGTTTCATGAATGAAACAAGGTCTTCCATTTAAAAATTTGGAAGCACAAGTGGGCCAGCTGAGTAAAAGGATCACTGAAATCCCTACTAGTACTCTCCCAAGCAATACAGAAGAGAATCCAAAAGGAGAGTGCAAGGCCATTGCCATAAGCACAATGGCCGAACGCAAAGAGGGAGAGGAGGACGTGAATCCCAGTGAGGAAGACCTCCTGGGACGTCCAGTGATCAATAAGGAGCTTCCCTCTGAGGAACAAAAGGACTTTGAGGCTCATCTAGAGACCATAGAGATTCCATTGAACCTCTTTATGCCATTCATGAGCTCTGATGAGTATTCCTCTTCTGAAGAGAATGAGGATGTCCCTGAAGAGCAAACTGCCAAGTTCCTTGGTGCAATCATGAAGCTAAATGCCAAATTATTTGGTATTGAAACTTGGGAAGATGAACCTCCCTTGTTCACCAATGAACTAAGTGATCTGGATCAACTGACATTGCCTCAGAAGAGACAGGATCCTGGAAAGTTCATAATACCTTGTACCATAGGCACCATGATCTTTAATAGAGAAACTGGGAATCTATGGGGTGCAAGCTGCTAAAATCTCATTAGAGATGGCAGACAATTCAAGAAAACAGGCTTATGGACAAGTAGAGGACGTGTTAGTAAAGGTTGAAGGCCTTTACATCCCTGCTGATTTCATAGTCCTGGATACTGGAAAGGAAGAGGATGAATCCATCATCCTAGGAAGACCTTTCCTAGCCACAGCAAGAGCTGTGATTGATGTGGACAGAGGAGAATTAATCCTTCAATTGAATGAGGACAACCTTGTGTTTACAACTCAAGGATCTCTCTCTGCATCCATGGAGAGGAAGCATAAAAAGCTTCTCTCAAAGCAGAGTCAAACAAAGCCCCCACAGTCAAACTCTAAGTTTGGTGTTGGGAGGCCACAACCAAACTCTAAGTTTGGTGTTGAACTCCCATATCCAAACTCTAAGTTTGGTGTTGGAGAGTCTCAACAATGCTCTGCACATCTGTGAGGCTCCATGAGAGCCCACTGTCAAGCTATTGACATTAAAGAAGCGCTTGTTGGGAGGCAACCCAATTTTTATTTATCTAACTATATTTTTCTTAGTTATATGTTTTTATAGGCTCATGATCATGTGGAGTCACAAAATAAATATAAAAATTGGAAACGGAGTCAAAAACAGCAGAAGAAAAATCACACCCAGGAGGAAGCACCTGCCTGGCGTTCAACGCCAGAACAGAGCATGGTTCTGGCGCTTAACGCCCAAAATGGGCAGCATCCTGGCGCTGAACGCCCAGAACAAGCATGGTTCTGGCGTTCAGCGCCAGAAATGGCAACAAATGGGCGTTGAACGCCCAAAATGGGCACCAACCTGGCGTTGAACGCCCAGAGTTGTGTGCAAAGGCATTTTACATGCCTAATTGGTGCAGGGATGCAAATCCTTGACACCTCAGGATTTGTGGACACCACAGGATCATCTCAGGATCTGTGAATCTCACAGGATTCCCACCCACCTCACCCTCTCTCTCTCCATTCATGATCATCCCTTCTGTTGTCCATTCACCACTCACATCCATACACACATCCCTCCATCTCCTCCATATCTTCTTCTTCTTCTATTCTTTCTTCTTTTGCTCAAGGGCGAGCAACATTCTAAGTTTGGTGTGGTAAAGCATAGCTTTTTTGTTTTTTCCATAACCATTGATGGCACCTAAGGCCATAGAAACCTCTAGAAAGAGGAAAGGGAAGACAAAAGCTTCCATCAAGGGTCTATAGCTCAGTGGTAGAACATTTGACTACAAATCAAGAGATCCCTGAGATACCTCAGGGGATACATTTTCTTCCAAACAATTATTGGAAGCAACTAAGGGTGGAACATCAAGAGCACTCCATCATCCTTCATGAAATAAGAGAAGATCAAAAAGCAATGAGGGAGGACCAACAAAGACAAGGAAGAGACATAGAAGAGCTCAAGGACGTCATTGGTCCCTCAAGAAGGAAACGCCACCATCACTAAGGTGGATTCATTCCTTGCTCTTATTTCTTCTGTTTTTCGTTTTCTATGATAAGTGCTTATCCATGTTTGTGTCTTCATTACATGATCATTAGTAGTTAGTAACTATGCCTTAAAGTTATGAATGTCCTATGAATCCATCACCTCTCTTAAATGAAAAATGTTTTAATTCAAAAGAACAAGAAGTACATGAGGTTTGAATTTATCCTTGAACTTAGTTTAATTATATTGATGTGGAGACAATGCTTATTGTTTTCTGAATGTATGCTTGAACAGTGCATATGTCTTTTGAAATTGTTGTTTAAGAATGTTAAATATGTTGGCTCTTGAAAGAATGATGACAAGGAGACATGTTATTTGATAATCTAAAAAATCATAAAAATGATTCTTGAAGTAAGAAAAAGCAGCAAAGAACAAAGCTTGCAGAAAAAAAAAATAAAAAAGAAAAAAAAATAGGCAAAAAAAAATAGAAAGAAAAAGCAAGCAGAAAAAGCCAAAAGCTCTTAAAACCAAGAGGCAAGAGCAAAAAGCCAGTAACCCTTAAAACCAAAAGGCAAGGGCAATAAAAAGGATCCCAAGGCTTTGACCATCAGTGGATAGGAGGGCCTAAAGGAATAAAATGCTGGCCTAAGCGGCTAAACCAAGCTGTCCCTAACCATGTGCTTGTGGCGTGTAGGTGTCAAGTGAAAACTTGAGACTGAGCGGTTAAAGTCAAGGTCCAAAGCAAAAAAAAAAGAGTGTGCTTAAGAACCCTGGACACCTCTAATTGGGGACTATAGCAAAGCTGAGTCACAATCTAAAAAAGGTTCACCCAATTATGTGTCTGTGGCATTTATGTATCCGGTGGTAATACTAGAAAACAAAGTGCTTAGGGCCACGGCCAAGACTCATAAAATAGCTGTGTTCAAGAATCATCATACTGAACTAGGAGAATCAATAACACTATCTGAACTCTGAGTTCCTATAGATGCCAATCATTCTGAACCTCAATGAATAAAGTGAGATGCCAAAACTATTCAAGAGGCAAAAAGCTATAAGTCCCGCTCATATGATTGAAGCTATGTTTCATTGATAGTTTGGAATTTATAGTATATTCTCTTCTTTTTATCCTATTTTGATTTTCATTTTCTTGGGGACAAGCAACAATTTAAGTTTGGTGTTGTGATGAGCGGATAATTTATACGCTTTTTGGCATTGTTTTTAGTATGTTTTTAGTAGGATCTAGTTACTTTTAGGGACGTTTTCATTAGTTTTTATGTTAAATTCACATTTCTGGACTTTACTATGAGTTTGTGTGTTTTTCTGTGATTTCAGGTATTTTCTGACTGAAATTGAGGTACTTGAGCAAAAATCATATTCAGAGGTTGAAGAAGGACTGCTGATGCTGTTGGATTCTGACCTCCCTGCACTCAAAGTGGCTTTTCTGGAGCTAAAGAACTCGAAATGGCGCGCTTCGAATTGCGTTGGAAAGTATACATCCAGAGCTTTCCAGAAATATATAATAGTCCATACTTTGGCCAATAATAGACGACGCAAACTGGCGTTCAACGCCAGCTCTCTGCCCAATTCTGGCGTCCAGCGCCAGAAAAGGATCCAAAACCAGAGTTGAACGCCCAAACTGGCACAAATGCTGGCGTTCAACTCCACAAATGGCCTCTACACGTGCAACACTCAAGCTCAGCCCAAGCACACACCAAGTGGGCCTCGGAAGTGGATTTATGCATCAATTACTTATTTCTGTAAACCCTAGTGACTAGTTTATTATAAATAGGACCTTTTACTATTGTATTAGACATCCTGGATTGTATTTTGATCCTGTGATCACGTTTTAGGGGGATGGCCATCTCGGCCATGCCTGGACCTTCCACTTATGTATTTTCAACGGTAGAGTTTCTGCACTCCATAGATTAAGGTGTGAAGCTCTGCTGTTCCTCAAAGATTAATGCAAAGTACTACTATTTTCTATTCAATTCATCTTATTTCGCTTCTAAGATATTCATTCGCACTTCAACCTGAATTTGATGAACGTGACAATCATCATCATTCCCTATGAATGCGTGCCTGACAACCACTTCTGTTCTACATTAGATTGAATGAGTATCTCTTAGATCTCTTAATCGGAATCTTCGTGGTGTAAGCTAGAATGATGGCGGCATTCAAGAGAATCCGGAAGGTCTAAACCTTGTCTGTGGTATTCCGAGTAGGATTCAATGATTGAATGATTGTGACGAGCTTCAAACTCGCGATTGCCGGGCGTAGTGACAGACACAAAAGGATAGTAAATCCTATTCCAGCAGGATCGAGAACCGACAGTTGAATAGCCGTGCTGTGACAGGGTGCGTTGACCATTTTCACTGAGAGGATAAGATGAAGCCATTGACAAGGGTGATGCCTCCAGACGATTACCCGTGCCGTGACAGGGCATTTGGATCATTTTCCCGAGAGAAGACCGAAAGTAGCCATTGACAATGGTGACGTATCACATAAAGCCAGCCATGGAAACGAGTAAGACTGATTGGATGAAGATAGCAGGAAAGCAGAGGTTCAGAGGAACGAAAGCATCTCTATTCGCTTATCTGAAATTCTCACCAATGATTTACATAAGTATTTCTATCCCTATTTTATAAATTATTTTCGAAAACTCCATTACTATTTTATATCCGCCTGACTGAGATTTACAAGGTGACCATAGCTTGCTTCATTCCAACAATCTCCGTGGGATTCGACCCTTACTCACGTAAGGTATTACTTGGACGACCTAGTGCACTTGTTGGTTAGTTGTGCGAAGTTGTGAACCATGGTATTGGCATCATGTTTTTGGCTCCATTACCAGAGAAAGAAAGAGCGATGAATTTTACATAATTAAAGTGTAATCATAATTTCTGCGCACCAAGTTTTTAGTCTAAAGCTCCAATTTGAGGGTCAGACATGGCTTAATAGCCAGTCAAACTTTAGAATGGATTTACATCCATTGAGGTGATTAGTTGAAGACCAATCCCAAGGGAGTTTGGGTATGGCTTTACAGCCAGTTAGGATTCAACATGTTACCATGAAACTCTAGAATTCATTCGTGAAAGTTTTGAAGCCATAGAATAATTTATTTTTGAAAACATTATTTTTATTAAATTTTTTTTTTCGAAAATAGGTGAGAAAATTTTGAAAAAATTTTTGAAAAATTTTTTGAAAAGAAAACGAAAAGAAAGTTACCCAATCTGAGCAACAAGATGAACCGTCAGTTGTCCAAACTCGAACAATCCCCGGCAACGGCGCCAAAAACATGGTGCACGAAATTGTGATGTCCAGGCTCAAACAATCCCTGGCAACGTGAGCAACTTGGTACGCACAATCGTGATTACGCTTTGATTATGTAGAATTCATGGCTCTTTCTTTCCCTGGCAATGGCGCCAAGAACATGGTGCCAATACCATGGTTCACAACTTCGATACAACTAACCAGCAAGTGCACTGGGTCGTCCAAGTAATACCTTACGTGAGTAAGGGTCGAATCCCACGGAGATTGTTGGTATGAAGCAAGCTATGGTCACCTTGTAAATCTCAGTCAGGCAGATATAAAGTGATAATGGTGTTTTCGAATAATAAATAAAAGAAGGGATAGAAATACTTATGTAATTCATTGGTAGGAATTTCAGATAAGCGAATGGAGATGCTTTCGTTCCTCTGAACCTCTGCTTTCCTGCTATCTTCATCCAGTCAGTCTTACTCCTTTCCATGGCTGGCTTTATGTGATACATCACCACTGTCAATGGCTACTTTCGGTCATCTCTCGGGAAAATGATCCAATGCCCTGTCACGGCACGGCTAATCGTCTAGAGGCATCACCCTTGTCAATGGCTTCATCTTATCCTCTCAGTGAATAATATGCTCACGCACCCTGTCACGGCACGGCTATTCATCTGTCGGTTCTCGATCATGCTGGAATAGGATTTACTATCCTTTTGCGTCTGTCACTAACGCCCTGCAATCGCAAGTTAGGAGCTCGTCACAGTTATTCAATCATTGAATCCTACTCGGAATACCACAGACAAGGTTTAGACCTTCCGGATTCTCTTGAATGCCGCCATCATTCTAGCTTACGCCACGAAGATTCTGGTTGGGAGATCTAAGAGATATTCATTCTAGCTTATTTCATGTAGAACGGAAGTGTTTGTCAGGCACGCGTTCATAAGGGAGAATGGTGATGAGCGTCACACATAATCATCACCTTCATCACGTTCTTGGGTGCGAATGGATATCTTAGAAGTGAAATAAGATGAATTGAATAGAAAACAGTAGTACTTTGCATTAATCCTTGAGGGACAGCAGAGCTCCACACCTTAATCTATGGAGTGTAGAAACTCTACCGTTAAAAATACATAAGTGAAAGGTCCAGGCATGGCCGAGATGGCCAGCCCCCTAAAACGTGATCAAAGGATCATAAGGTAATCCAAAGATGCCTAATACAATAGTAAAAGGTCCTATTTATAATAAACTAGTCACTAGGGTTTACAAAAATAAGTAATTGATGCATAAATCCACTTCCGGGGCCCGCTTGGTGTGTGCTTGGGCTGAGCTTGAGTGTTGCGCGTGTAGAGGCCATTTGTGGAGTTGAACGCCAGTATTTGTGCCAGTTTGGGCATTCAACTCTGGTTTTGGATCCTTTTCTGGCGCTGGACGCCAGAATTGGGCAGAGAGCTGGCGTTGAACACCAGTTTGCATCGTCTATTCTTGGCCAAAATATGGACTATTATATATTGCTGGAAAGCCCTGGATGTCTACTTTCCAAATCAATTGGAAGCGCGCTATTTTGAGTTCTGTAGCTCCAGAATATCCATTTTGAGTGCAGGGAGGTCAGAATCCAACAGCATCAGCAGTCCTTCTTCAACCTCTGAATCTAATTTCTGCTCAAGTCCCTCAATTTCAGCCAGAAAATACCTGAAATCACAGTAAAACACAAAAACTCATAGTAAAGTCCAAAAATGTGAATTTAACATAAAAACTAATGAAAACATCCCTAAAAGTAACTAGATCCTACTAAAAACATACTAAAAACAATGCCCAAAAGCGTATAAATTATCCGCTCATCACAACAACAAACTTAAATTGTTGCTTGTCCCCAAGCAACTGAAAATCAAATAGGATAAATAGAAGAGAATATACTATAAATTCCAAACTATCAATGAAACATAGCTTCAATCATATGAGCGGGACTTATAGCTTTTTGCCTCTTGAATAGTTTTGGCATCTCACTTTATCCATTGAGGTTCAGAATGATTGGCATCAATAGGAACTCAGAGTTCAGATAGTGTTATTGACTCTCCTAGTTCAGTATGATGATTCTTGAACACAGCTGTTTTATGAGTCTTGGCCGTGGCCCTAAGCACTTTGTTTTCCAGTATTACCACCGGATACATAAATGCCACAGACACATAATTGGGTGAACCTTTTCAGATTGTGACTCAGCTTTGCTAAAGTCCCCAATTAGAGGTGTCCAGGGTTCTTAAGCACACTCTTTTTTTTGCTTTGGACCTTGACTTTAACCGCTCAGTCTCAAATTTTCACTTGACACCTACACGCCACAAGCACATGGTTAGGGACAGCTTGGTTTAGCCGCTTAGGCCAGAATTTTATCCTTGTAGGCCCTCCTATCCACTGATGCTCAAAGCCTTGGGATCCTTTTTATTTGCCCTTGCCTTTTGGTTTTAAGGGTTATTGGCTTTTTGCTCTTGCCTCTTGGTTTTAAGAGCTTTTGGCTTTTTCTGCTTGCTTTTTTCTTTTTCTTTCTATTTTTTTTGCTATTTTTTTTTTCTGCAAGCTTTGTTCTTTGCTGCTTTTTCTTGCTTCAAGAATCATTTTTATGATTTTTCAGATTATCAAATAACATGTCTCCTAGTCATCATTCTTTCAAGAGCCAACATATTTAACATTCTTAAACAACAACTTCAAAAGACATATGCACTGTTCAAGCATACATTCAGAAAACAAGAAGCATTGTCACCACATCAATATAATTAAACTAAGTTCAAGGATAAATTCGAAACTCATGTACTTCTTGTTCTTTTGAATTAAAACATTTTTCATTTAAGAGAGGTGATGGATTCATAGGACATTCATAACTTTAAGACAAAGTTACTAACTACTAATGATCATGTAATGAAGACACAAACATAGATAAGCACATAACATAGAAAACGAAAAACAGAAGAAATAAGAACAAGGAATGAATCCACCTTAGTGATGGTGGCATTTCCTTCTTGAGGAACCAATGATGTCCTTGAGCTCTTCTATGTCTCTTCCTTGTCATTGTTGCTCCTCCCTCATTGCTTTTTGATCTTCTCTTATTTCATGGAGCATGATGGAGTGCTCTTGATGTTCCGTTTTCAATTTTTATATTTATTTTGTGACTCCACATGATCATGAACCTATAAAGACATATAACTAAGGAAAATATAGTTAGATAAATAAAAATTGGGTTGCCTCCCAACAAGCGCTTCTTTAATGTCAATAGCTTGACAGTGGGCTCTCATGGAGCCTCACAGATGTGCAGAGCTTTGTTGAGACTCTCCAACACCAAACTTAGAGTTTGGATATGGGAGTTCAACACCCAGCTTAGAGTTTGGTTGTGGCCTCCCAACACCAAACTTAGAGTTTGACTGTGGGGGCTCTGGTTGACTCTGCTTTGAGAGAAGCTTTTTCTGCTTCCTCTCCATGGTTGCAGAGGGAGATCCTTGAGTTTTAAACACAAGGGAGTCCTCATTCCATTGAAGGACTATTTCACCTCTGTCAACATCAATCACAGCTCATGCTGTGGCCAGGAAAGGTCTTCCTATGATGATGGATTCATCCTCTTCCTTTCCAGTATCCAGGACTATGAAATCAGCAGGAATGTAAAGGCCTTCAACCTTCACTAACACGTCCTCTACTTGTCAATAAGCCTGTTTTCTTGAACTGTCTGCCATCTCTAATGAGATTTTAGCAGCTTGCACCCCATAGATTCCCAGTTTAATTATGTAAAATTCATTGCTCTTTCTTTCCCTGGAAATGGCGCCAAAAACATGATGCCAAGACCATGGTTCACAACTCCATGTAACTAACCAGCAAGTGCACTGGGTCGTCCAAGTAATACCTTACGTGAGTAAAGGTCGAATCCCACGGAGATTGTTGGTATGAAGCAAGCTATGGTCACCTTGCAAATCTCAGTTAGGCAGATATAAATTGATAATGGTGGTTTCGAATAATAATTAATAGAATAGCGATAGAAATAATTATGTAATTCATTGGTGAGAATTTCAGATAAGCGAATGGAGATGCTTTCATTCCTCTGAACCTCTGCTTTCCTGCTATCTTCATCCAGTCAGTCTTACTCCTTTCCATGGCTGGCTTTATGTGATACATCACCACTGTCAATGGCTACTTTCGGTCATCTCTCGGGAAAATAATCCAATGCCCTGTCATGGCACGGCTAATCGTCTGGAGGCATCACCCTTGTCAATGGCTTCATCTTATCCTCTCAGTGAAAATGGTCAACGCACCCTGTCACGGCACGGCTATTCATCTGTCGGTTCTCGATCATGCTGGAATAGGATTTACTATCCTTTTGCGTCTGTCACTACACCCAGCAATCGCGAGTTTGGAGCTCGTCACAGTCATTCAATCATTGAATCCTACTCGGAATACCACAGACAAGGTTTAGACCTTCCGGATTCTCTTGAATGCCGCCATCATTCTAGCTTACACCACGAAGATTCCGATTAAGAGATCTAAGAGATACTCATTCAGTCTAAAGTAGAACGGAAGTGGTTGTCAGGCACGCGTTCATAGGGAATGATGATGATTGTCACGTTCATCACATTTAGATTGAAGTACGAATGAATATCTTAGAAGTGAAACAAGATGAATTGAATAGAAAACAGTAGTACTTTGAATTAATCCTTGAGAAATAGCAGAGCTCCACACCTTAATCTATGGAGTGTAGAAACTCTACCGTTAGAATTACATAAGTGAAAGGTCCAGGCATGGCCGAGATGGCCAGTCCCCAAAACGTGATCAATAGATAAAAAGATAATCCAAAGATGGTCAAAAAGACGCCTAATACAATAGTAAAAGGTCCTATTTATAATAAACTAGCTATTAGAGTTTACATGAGTAAGTAATTGATGCATAAATCCACTTCCGGGGCCCACTTGGTGTGTGCTTGGGCTGGGCTTTGAGTGTTACACGTGTAGAGGTCCTCCTTGGAGTTGAACGCCAGCATTTGTGCCAGTTTGGGCGTTCAACTCTGGTTTTGGCTCCTTTTCTGGCGCTGGACGCCAGATTTGGGTAGAAAGCTGGCGTTGAACGCCAGTTTACGGCATCTATTCTTGGCCAAAGTATGGACTATTATATATTTCTGGAAAGTCCTGGATGTCTACTTTCCAACGCAATTAGGAGCGCGCCATTTCGAGTTCTGTAGCTCAAGAAAATCCACTTTGAGTGCAGGGAGGTCAGAATCCAACAGCATCAGCAGTCCTTCTTCAACCTCTGAATCTGATTTTTGCTCAAGTCCCTCAATTTCAGCCAGAAAATACCTGAAATCACAGAAAAACACATAAACTCATCGTAAAGTCCAGAAATGTGAATTGAACATAAAAACTAATGAAAACATCCCTAAAAGTAACTAGATCCTACTAAAAACATACTAAAAACAATGTCAAAAAGCATATAAATTATCCGCTCATCACAACACCAAACTTAAATTGTTGCTTGTCCCCAAGCAACTGAAAATCAAATAGGATAAAAAGAAGAGAATATATTATAAATTCCAAACTATCAATGAAACATAGCTCCAATCATATGAGCGGGACTTATAGCTTTTTGCCTCTTGAATAGTTTTGGCATCTCACTTTATCCATTGAGGTTCAGAATGATTGGCATCTATAGGAACTCAGAGTTCAGATAGTGTTATTGATTCTCCTAGTTCAGTATGATGATTCTTGAACACAGCTATTTATGAGTCTTGGCCGTGGCCCTAAGCACTTTGTTTTCCAGTATTACCACCGGATACATAAATGCCACAGACACATAACTGGGTGAACCTTTTCAGATTGTGACTCAGCTTTGCTAAAGTCCCCAATTAGAGGTGTCCAAGGTTCTTAAGCACACTCTTTTTTCGCTTTGGACCTTGACTTTAACCGCTCAGTCTCAAGTTTTCACTTGACACCTACACGCCACAAGCACATGGTTAGGGACAGCTTGGTTTAGCCGCTTAGACCAGGATTTTATTCCTTTAGGCCCTCCTATCCACTGATGCTCAAAGACTTGGGATCCTTTTTATTTGCCCTTGCCTTTTGGTTTTAAGGGTTATTGGCTTTTTCTACTTGCTTTTTCATTCTATTTTTCTAATTTTTTTTCGCCTATTTTTTTTTTCTGCAAGCTTTGTTCTTTGCTGCTTTTTCTTGCTTCAAGAATCATTTTTATGATTTTTCAGATTATCAAATAACATGTCTCCTAGTCATCATTCTTTCAAGAGCCAACATATTTAACATTCTTAAACAACAACTTCAAAAGACATATGCACTGTTCAAGCATTCATTCAGAAAACAAGAAGCATTGTCACCACATTAATATAATTAAACTAAGTTCAAGGATAAATTCGAAACTCATGTACTTCTTGTTCTTTTGATTTAAAACATTTTTCATTTAAGAGAGGTGATGGATTCATAGGACATTCATAACTTTAAGACATAGTTACTACTACTAATGATCATGTAATGAAGACACAAACATAGATAAGCACACAACATAGAAAACGAAAAACAGAAGAAGTAAGAACAAGGAATGAATCCACCTTAGTGATGGTGGCGTTTCCTTCTTGAGGAACCAATGATGTCCTTGAGCTCTTCTATGTCTCTTCCTTGTCTTTTTTTCTCCTCCTTCATTGCTTTTAGATATTCTCTGATTTCATGAAGGATGATGGAGTGCTCTTGATGTTCCACCCTTAGTTGCTTCCAATAATTGTGTGGAAGAAAATGTATCCCCTGAGGTATCTCAGGGATCTCTTGATTTGCAGTCAAATGTTCTACCACTGTGCTATAGACCCTTGATGGAAGCTTTTGTCTTCCCTTTCCTCTTTCTAGAGGAATTTCTGGCCTTAAGTGCCATCAATGGTTATGGAAAAAGCAAAAAAGCTATGCTTTTACCACACCAAACTTAGAATATTGCTCGCCCTCGAGCAAAAGAAGAAAGAATAGAAGAAGAAGAAGATATGGAGGAGATGGATGGATGTGTGTATTCGGCCATATGGGTGGGATTGGGTGAGAGAGAGATGTTGAATTTTGAAGGTAGTGAGTGTATGGATGTGAGTGGTAAATGGAAAACAGAAGGGATGATCATGAATGGAAAGAGAGATGATGAGGTAGGTGGGGATCCTGTGGGATCCACAGATCCTGAGATGATCCTGCGGGGTCCACGGATCCTGAGGTGTCAAGGCATTTACATCCCTGCACCAATTTAGGCATGGAAAATGCCCTTGCACACAACTCTGGGCGTTCAGCGCCAGGTTGGTGGCCATTTTGGGCGTTCAACGCCCATTTGTGTGCCATTTCTGGCGTTGAACGCCAGAACCATGCCTGTTCTGGCATTCAGCGCCCAGAAGCTGCCCATTTTGGGCGTTCAGCGCCAGAACCATGCTCTGTTCTGGCGCTGAACGCCAGACAGATGCTCCTCCAGGGTGTGATTTTTTTCTTCTGCTGTTTTTGATTCCGTTTTCAATTTTTATATTTATTTTGTGACTCCACATGATCATGAACCTACAAAGACATATAACTAAGGAAAATATAGTTAGATAAATAAAAATTGGGTTGCCTCCCAACAAGCGCTTCTTTAATGTCAATAGCTTGACAGTGGGCTCTCATGGAGCCTCACAGATGTGCAGAGCTTTGTTGAGACTCTCCAACACCAAACTTAGAGTTTGGATATGGGAGTTCAACACCAAACTTAGAGTTTGGTTGTGGCCTCCCAAAACCAAACTTAGAGTTTGACTGTGGGGGCTCTAGTTGACTCTGTTTTGAGAGAAGCTTTTCATGCTTCCTCTCCATGGTTGCAAAGGGAGATCCTTGAGTTTTAAACACAAGGGAGTTCTCATTCCATTGAAGGACTATTTCACCTCTGTCAACATCAATCACAGCTCTTGCTGTGGCCAGGAAAGGTCTTCCTAGGATGATGGATTCATCCTCTTCCTTTCCAGTATCCAGGACTATGAAATCAGCAGGGATGTAAAGGCCTTCAACCTTTACTAACACGTCCTCTACTTGTCCATAAGCCTGTTTTCTTGAACTGTCTGCCATCTCTAATGAGATTTTAGCAGCTTGCACCCCATAGATTCCCAGTTTCTCTATTACAGAGAGGGGCATGAGGTTTATTCCTGAACCAAGGTCACACAGGGCCTTAAAGATCATGGTGCCTATGGTACAAGGTATTATGAACTTTCTAGGATCCTGTCTCTTCTGAGGCAATGTCAGTTGATCCAGATCACTTAGTTCATTGATGAACAAGGGAGGTTCAACTTCCCAAGCATCAATGCCAAATAATTTGGCATTCAGCTTCATGATTGCACCAAGAAACTTGGCAGTTTGCTCTTCAGTAACATCCTCATTCTCTTCAGAAGAGGAATACTCATCAGAGCTCATGAAGGGCATAAGGAGGTTCAATAGAATCTCTATGGTCTCTAGATGAGCCTCAGAGTCCTTTGGTTCCTCAGAGGGAAGCTCCTTATTGATCACTGGACATCCCAAGAGGTCTTCCTCCTTGGGATTCACGTCCTCTCCTCTCCTCACAGGTTCGGCCATGGTGCTTATGTCAATGGCCTTGCACTCTCCTTTTGGATTCTCTTCTGTATTGCTTGGGAGGGTACTTGGAGGGATTTCAGTGATCCTTTTACTCAGCTGGCCCACTTGTGCTTCCAAATTTCTAATGGAAGACCTGGTTTCATTCATGAAACTCACAGTGGCCTTAGATAGATTAGAGACTAGATTTGCTAAATTAGAAGCATTTTGTTCAGAGTTCTCTGTCTGTTGCTGAGTGGATGATGGAAAAGGTTTATTATTGTTAAACCTGTTTCTTCCACCATTATTAAAGCCTTGTTGAGGCTTTTGATCCTTCCATGAGAAATTTGGATGATTTCTCCATGATGAGTTATAGGTGTTTCCATAAGGCTCACCTAAGTAATTCACCTCTGCTGTTGCAGGGTTCTCAGGATCATAAGCTTCTTCTTCATAAGAAGCCTCTTGAGTACTGTTGGATGCAGCTTGCTGAGTCAATATTTTATTCTGAGCCAATATGGCATTCAGAGTATCAACTTCAAGAACTCCCTTCTTCATAGGCGTCCCATTACTCACAGGATTCCTTTCAGAGGTGTACATGAACTGGTTATTAGCAACCATGTCAATGAGTTCTTGAGCTTCTGCAGGCGTTTTCTTTAGGTGAATGGATCCACCTGCAGAAGTGTCCAGTGACATTTTTGATAGCTCAGATAAACCATCATAGAATATATTCAGGATGGTCCATTCTGAAAGCATGTCAGAAGGACACTTTTTGGTCAACTGTTTGTATCTTTCCCAAGCTTCATAGAGGGATTCACCTTCTTTCTGTCCGAAGGTTTGAACATCAGCTCTAAGCTTGCTCAGCTTTTGAGGAGGAAAGTACTTGGCTAAGAAAGCCGTGACCAGCTTATCCCAAAAGTTCAGGCTGTCTTTGGGTTGAGAATCCAACCATAATATAGCTCTGTCTCTTACAGCAAAAGGGAAAAGCATGAGCCTGTAGACTTCAGGATCTACTCCATTAGTCTTAACAGTATCACATATCTGCAAGAATTCAGTTAAGAACTGAAAAGGATCTTCAGATGGAAGTCCATGAAACTTGCAGTTCTGCTGCATCAGAGAAACTAATTGAGGTTTCAGCTCAAAGTTGTTTGCTCCAATGGCAGGAATGGAGATGCTTCTTCCATGTAAATTGGAATTAGGTGCAGTAAAGTCACCAAGCATCTTCCTTACATTATTATTATTTTTGGCTGCCATCTCGTCTTCCAGTTCGAAAATTTCTGAAAGGTTATCTCTGGATTGTTGTATTTTAGCTTCTCTTAGTTTCCTTTTCAGAGTCCTTTCAGGTTCTGGATCTGCTTCCACAAGAATGTTCTTATCCTTGCTCCTGCTCATATGACAAAGAAGAGGGCACAGAAAAATAATAATAATAATAGAGATCCTTTATACCACAGTATAGGGATCCCTGTGTGAGTAGAAGAAAAGGGGGAGACAAAGAATGTGATATAATGGAAGAAACACAACTGTGAGGAGGCTAGATATGTGAGATGAGATGTTAGGATATGAATGAATAAATAGAATAAGATGGGAGAGGGAGAATTTTTGAAAATATTTTTGAAAAAGAGTTAGTGATTTTCGAAAATGGTTTTTTTTTTTTGAAAAATGTTAGTAATTTTCGAAAATTTTTGAAATCAAAAATAAAAAAAATAAAAATAATTAGTTAATTAAAAAGAAATTTTGAAAAAGAGGGAAGATATTTTCGAAAATTAGAGAGAGAGAGTTAGTTAGGTAGTTTTGAAAAAGTTAAGAAACAAACAAAAAGTTAGTTAGTTAGTTGAAACAAATTTTGAAAACCAATTTTGAAAAGATAAGAAGTTAGGAAGTTAGAGAAGATATTTTGAAATCAAATTTTTGAAAAAGATAAGAAGATATTTTTGAAAAGATATGATTGAAATTAGTTTTGAAAAAGATTTGATTTTTAAAATCACAATTAATGACTTGATTCACAAGAAATCACAAGATATGATTCTAGAACTTAAAGTTTGAATCTTTCTTAACAAGTAAGTAACAATCTTGAAATTTTTGAATCAAAACATTAATTGTTATTGTTATTTTCGAAAATTTGATATAAAAATAAGAAAAAGATTTTTGAAAAATATTTTTGAAATTTTCGAAAATAACTAAGAATTTTGAAAAAGATTTGATTTTTGAAAAAGATTTTGAAAAAGATAAGATTTTCAAATTGAAAATTTGATTTGACTCATGAGAAACAATTTGATTTTAAAAAATTTTTGAAAAAGTCAATCCAAATTTTCGAATTTGATGAGAGAAAAAGGGAAAGATATTTTTTTGATTTTTGAAATTTTTATGAAAAACATGAAAATTATGCAATGCATGAAATTTTTAGATCAAAACAATGAATGTATGCAAGAATGCTATGAATGTCAAGATGAACATCATAGACACAATTTTGAAAAATTTTTAATGCAAAGAAAACATGCAAGACACCAAACTTAGAATTCTTTAATGCTTAGACACTAAGAATTGAAGAATGCATATGAAAAACAAGAAAAGACACAAAACAAAAAATCATCAAGATCAAACAAGAAGACTTACCAAGAACAACTTGAAGATCATGAAGAACACTATGAATGCATGATATTTTCGAAAAAATGCAAGATGCATATGCAATTGACACCAAACTTATAACATGACACATGACTCAAACAAGAAACAGAGAAATATTTTTTATTTTTATGATTTTCTAATTTTTTTGGATTTTTTTTTGAAAAATTAATTGAAAAAAAAAAAGAAAAATAAGGATTTCAAAATTTTTAATATGAATTCCAGGAATCTTGCATTCTTAGTCTAAAGCTTCAGTCCAGGAATTAGACATGGCTCACTAGCCAGCCAAGCTTTCAAAGAAAGCTCCAGTCCAAAACACTAGACATGGCCAATGGCCAGCCAAGCTTCAGCATGTAACATAAGAGAATATACTGCTCATTGCTTATCGAAGTAACTTGCCTCTATGTTGATGGTTTGGAAGCCTCAGCCCAAAAGAATTTAGACATGGCTTTACAGCCAGCCAGGCTTCACATGCTTCATGAAATACTAGAATTCATTCTTAAAAATTTTGAATAAAAATATATTTTTGAAAACAAAATTTTTTTTCTTTTTTCGAAAACAAAGGAGAAATTTTTGAAAAATTTTTTGAAAAATTTTTGAAAACAAAACAAAAAGAAAATTACCTAATCTGAGCAACAGGATGAACCGTCAGTTGTCCAAACTCGAACAATCCCCGGCAACGGCGCCAAAAACTTGGTGCACGAAATTGTGATGTCCAGGCTCGAACAATCCCTGGCAACGTGAGCAACTTGGTACGCGTAATCGTGATTACACTTTAATTATGTAAAATTCATGGCTCTTTCTTTTCCTGGCAATGGCGCCAAGAATATGGTGCTAATACCATGGTTCACAACTTCGATACAACTAACCAGCAAGTGCACTGGGTCGTCCAAGTAATACCTTACGTGAGTAAAGGTCGAATCCCACGGAGATTGTTGGTATGAAGCAAGCTATGGTCACCTTGCAAATCTCAGTCAGGCAGATATAAATTGATAATGGTGTTTTCGAATATTAATTAATAGAATAGGGATAGAGATACTTATGTAATTCATTGGTGAGAATTTTAGATAAGCGTATAGAGATGCGTTTGTTCCTCTGAATCTCTGCTTTCCTGCTATCTTCATCCAATCAGTCTTACTCCTTTCCATGGCTGGCTTTATGCAAGGGCATCACCGTTGTCAGTGGCTACATCCCCTCCTCTCAGTGAAAAATATGCTCACATGCTCTGTCACAGCACGGCTAATCATCTGTCGGTTCTCGATCATGCTGGAATAGGATTCACCCTCCTTTTGCATCTGTCACTAACGCCCAGCACTCGCGAGTTTGAAGCTCGTCACAGTCATCCAATCATTCAATCCTACTCGGAATACCACAGAGAAGGTTTAGAATTTCTGGATTCTCTTGAATGCCGCCATCATTCTAGCTTACGCCACAAAGATTCTGGTTAGGAGATCTAAGAGATATTCATTCTAGCTTATTTCATGTAGAACGGAGGTGTTTGTCGGACAAGTGTTCATAGGGGAGAATGGTGATGAGCGTCACACATAATCATCACCTTAATCATGTTCTTGGGTGCGAATGGATATCTTAGAAGCGAAATAAGATGAATTGAATAGAAAACAGTAGTACTTTGCATTAATCTTTGAGGAACAGCAGAGCTCCACACCTTAATCTATGGAGTGTAGAAACTCTACCGTTAAAAATACATAAGTGAAAGGTCCAGGCATGGCCGAGATGGCCAGCCCCCAAAACATGATCAAAGGATCATAAGGTAATCCAAAGATGTCTAATACAATAGTAAAGGGTCCTATTTATAATAAACTAGCTACTAGGGTTTACATGAGTAAGTAATTGATGCATAAATCCACTTCCAGGGCCCACTTGGTGTGTGCTTGGGCTGAGCTTGAGTGTTGCACGTGTAGAGGTCCTTCTTGGAGTTGAATGCCAGCTTTTGTGCCAGTTTGGGCGTTCAACTCTGGTTTTGGATCCTTTTCTGGCGCTGGACGCCAGATTTGGGCAGAGAGCTGGCATTGAACGCCAGTTTACGTCGTCTATTCTTGGCCAAAATATGGACTATTATATATTGCTGGAAATCCCTGGAAGTCTACTTTCCAACGCAATTGGAATCACGCCATTTCGAGTTCTGTAGCTCCAGAAAATCCATTTTGAGTGCAGGGAGGTCAGAATCTAACAGCATCAGCAGTCCTTTTTCAACCTCTGAATCTGATTTCTGCTCAAGTCCCTCAATTTCAGTCAGAAAATACCTGAAATCACAGAAAAACACACAATCTCATAGTAAAGTCGAGAAATGTGAATTTAACATAAAAACTAATGAAAACATCCCTAAAAGTAACTAGATCCTACTAAAAACATACTAAAAATAATGTCAAAAAGCGTATAAATTATCCGCTCATCACAACACCAAACTTAAATTGTTGCTTGTCCCCAAGCAACTGAAAATCAAATAGGATAAAAAGAAGAGAATATACTATAAATTCCAAACTATCAATGAAACATAGCTTCAATCATATGAGCGGGACTTATAGCTTTTTGCCTCTTGAATAGTTTTGGCATCTCACTTTATCCATTGAGGTTCAGAATGATTGGAATCTATAGGAACTCAGAGTTCAGATAGTGTTATTGATTCTCCTAGTTCAGTATGATGATTCTTGAATACAGCTTCTTTATGAGTCTTGGCCGTGGCCCTAAGCACTTTGTTTTCTAGTATTACCACCGGATACATAAATGCCACAGACACATAATTGGGTGAACCTTTTCAGATTGTGACTCAGCTTTGCTAAAGTCCCCAATTAGAGGTGTCCAGGGTTCTTAAGCACACTCTTTTTTTTTGCTTTGGACCTTGACTTTAACTGCTCAGTCTCAAGTTTTTTTCTAAGATATTCATTCGCAATTCAACCTGAAGGTGATGAACGTGACAATCATCATCATTCCCTATGAACGCGTGCCTGACAACCACTCCCGTTCTACCTTCGACTGAATGAGTATCTCTTAGATCTCTTAATCAGAATCTTCGTGGTGTAAGCTAGAATGATGGCGGCATTCAAGAGAATCCGGAAAGTCTAAACCTTGTCTGTGGTATTCCGAGTAGTATTCAATGATTGAATGACTGTGACGAGCTTCAAACTCGCGATTGCTGGGCGTAGTGACAGACGCAAAAGGATAGTAAATCCTATTCCAGCAGGATCGAGAACCGACAGATGAATAGCCGTGCCGTGACAGGGTGCGTTGACCATTTTCACTGAGAGGATAAGATGAAACCATTGACAAGGGTGATGCCTCCAGACGATTAGTCGTGCCGTGACAGGGCATTTGGATCATTTTCCTGAGAGAAGACCGAAAGTAGCCATTGACAGTGGTGATGTATCACATAAAGCCAGCCATGGAAAGGAGTAAGACTGATTGGATGAAGATAGCAGGAAAGCAGAGGTTCAGAGGAACGAAAGCATCTCTATTCGCTTATCTGAAATTCTCACCAATGATTTACATAAGTATTTCTATCCCTCTTTTATTAATTGTTTTCGAAAACACCATTATCCATTTATATCTGCCTAACTGAGATTTGTAAGGTGACCATAGCTTGCTCAAACCAACAATCTCTGTGGGATTCGACCCTTACTCACGTAAGGTATTACTTGGACGACCCAGTGCACTTGCTGGTTAGTTGTATCGAAGTTGTGAACCATGGTATTGGCACCATGTTCTTGGCGCCATTGCCAGGGAAAGAAAGAGCCATGAATTTTACATAATTAAAGTGTAATCACGATTACGCGTACCAAGTTGCTCACGTTGCCAGGGATTGTTCGAGCCTGGACATCACAATTTCGTGCACCAACACTGCAGGCCAAAGAAGCACAGACATTATGATTATACAAATAAGTGGTGTTGCTAGATACATTGCATAGAAAAATAAATGGCACATCAAACTTAGTGTGACACTTTCTCTTGGAATTGATGCAAGTATCCAGAAAGATTGAAAACAGAATGTTGCAGGGCAACACCAAACTTAGAATGTGATCATATGCCAATTTTATTTGAGAAGAAGCTAAGTAAAAGAAACTGTTGTATTAATAACAAAATCACCAAGAGCCAGAGCTGTCACGAATAGGGGCTTCTTGGTGAGGCATTAACACAAACAGTTAGATAGCAAAAGAAAATAAAGAAACAAAAGAAAACAAAGACAAAAGAAAAGTGTCTAATCTAGTAAATCAATCAACCGGTAGTTTGTTAATCACAATTAATCCCCGGCAACGGCGCCATAAACTTGATGCACGGAAACTGGTCTCTCCACAAATTCCCCTTCGGAAAGTATACCAAATTATCGTCAAGTAATAACTCACAATAGAGTGAGGTCGAATCCCACAGAGATTAACGGATTAAGCAATCAATGGTTAATTGATTATCCTAGTCAGACGAATCATATTGGAGTGATAAGCAGCAGGAATTGTAAATGGCATAAAAGTAAAGAATGTAATAAAGTTCAGAAAAGTAAAATGGCAAGAAAAGTAATTGTAAGAACTAATAAATAAAATGAACATTGGGATAAAGAGATATTGCAATCCTCCGGATCAAGTTCATTCTCATCTCTTCCTCAATCAATGCATTCATTGATCTCCTTGGCAATCTTACGTGATTGGATCCCAATTCCTTGGCAATCCAATCTCTCTAAGCTTGAACAATTTTCCAATTCCTTGATTTAATTGCTCATGGGAAGAGATGAAGTTTGATCACCGATTATACCACACACATTCATAGATCAAAGTATTGGTAAGATTTAATGTCACAATTATCCATCCAACCCCCAATCTAATCCAATGTGAGAGAGCATTTCTAGCATGATTTTCTCATTCCTCTTCCAAGGTTCAGAGGAAATCCAAGTATGAGCAATTTCTCTTCCGAGACAATTACCCAATTGGATGAAGGTTGAAAGCTCTCTAGTAAAATCAAGAGAAAATAAAGAAGAAGAAGAATAAGAACTATAATTGATCCATTGAATCACAATAGAGCTCTTTAACCCAATGAAAAGAGTTAGTTGATCATTGCTCTACCAAAATAGAAAAGAAAGAAAGTGCAGAAAAGTAAAGATGAAGATTGAAACTAAAATTGAAACTTCAAAATTCATAAATGAAAAGTACAAAGAAAACGAAACTACTCCTAAGGAAGAAAAGAAGAGAAAAGGAAGAAGAGTGTAGGAGGGGAGGGGTCCGAAGACCCACTCCCCTTGGAGTGTGCCAATTCACAGAAGTTCGAATTGGTCTTCACTCTCTCCCCCTTCCTTCAATTCTCCGTTCCAGAATGAAATCAATGTAGAAACTAAGGCCTTTTTATAGGCTCTCCTAAATTACAAAATGAAATGAAATTAAAAGCAAATTACAATGAAATAAAAATTAACTATTCTAGATGCTTCTTGTGGCCTTGATTGGTTGACAATTGCGGGCTTGCTTGCTTGAGCTTTGAAGTGGACTTGAGAGAGAAGTAAATCAAATTAAGGTCCAGGGTGACTTGGCTTTATTGCTTTCATTAGCCACACTAACACTACAAGTGTGGCGTTAGTGCGGTTAGTGTGGCTAACGTCACACTTGCTACCCAGTTGGTGTTTTTGGGGCTTAAAAGAAGCCACTGGTTTGTGCTCTAATTTCATGCCCACTATAGAGTATTATATATCGTTAGAAAGCTCTGAATTTCAGCTTTCTAATGCAACTGGAATCATCTCAATTTGACCTCTGTAACTCAAGTTATGCTCCTTTGAAGGTGACAGGGTCGCTGGCATAGTCGCTGGCGTTACTGGAAAAAGTGAGTCACAATAACGTTAGCGATTAGGGGATGAATATTGCCAGGTTCTGAAGTTTAAACTTAATGTTCACCCCATACTATTATATATTGTTGGAAAGCCCTGGATGTCTACTTTCCATCGCCTTTAGAAGCGCATCATTTGGAGCTCTATAGCTCGAGTTACATTTCATGGAAGGTGAAGAGGTCAGCTGGCCTTACTACAGGTTGATACCATGTTCATCTTTGCACTTTCGGGGCAGTTTTTCTCTCTCAAATTTAGTATGCACCATGTAGTGCTATATATGCTTGGAAAGCTCTGGAATCCTACTTTCCAATGCCACTGAAATCACCTCATTTGGAACTTTGTGGCTCAAGTTATTCTTGTTTGAAGAAGGCATGGTCAGGCTGCCAGGTGAGATCTTTGCCCACGTTAATGTCCACGTTAGTGTAACTAACGTGGCCATTAACATGGGTCTTCCTTTGCTTCGCAAACGTTAGTGGCACTCACTTTTTCCACTAACGTTTGCATTTCCCTTTCCTTCCATGTTAGTTCCCACGTTAATGTAACTAACGTGGAAGCTAACGTGGGTCTTCTTTTGCTTCGCTAGCGTTATTGGCACTCACTTTTGCCAATAATGCTGCTCCTTCTTCAAAGTGAATGCCATTAACTTTCTCACTAACGTTGGGGCTTCTCTTTTCTTCCACATTAATGCCCACGTTAGTGGAGCTAACGAGGTTGCTAACGTGGGTCTTCTTGCCTTTTGCTAACGTTAGTGGCGCTAACATAGCCGCTAACATGGCTCTTCTCTGCTTCTTTTGGTCTGAAATCAAGCAAACAAAGTCTATCAAAGTAACATACAAGACAAACTTCATTATACTAAGTGTTCTAATAATACCCAAAATCAAAACTTCACTTAGTATGATCTATTTCATCATATTTACCCTGTATATTAGCTAAAATTCACCTATGCTTGAGATTTTGTTTCATGCAGAGATTTTTCATGCTTTTGCTCCTTTATCAACAGAAATTGTATGAAAACTGAATTAAAATCTACTGAAAAAGCATAGAAAAACAGGCCATAATGCCCTGGCATCAATACCCTACAAAATACTCACAACCAAGCTCCAAGCAACAAGGGTGATAACTCATAGAAAAAGTAGAAAATAAAAGCAAAAGACATAAGTAAACAAGAAAAACAAACACCTTAATATTAACAAAAATGACCAAACAACCAAAAAGCAAGATATTTACACTATCAATATATTTACAACAACCAAAAGATAGCACTCAATTACATCCCCGGCAACGGCGCCAAATTTAAAATTGAGGAGTTTTGCTTGGTTTAGAATCAAGAATCAATTTTCTAGTAGTATAGTCCAAACCAACCATGAACTCTCAAGATCAAATAATAAATTTATTACAAAATATAAACCGAGAGTCTTTCAACCTCGGGTCGTTCTCCCTAGGACGCAATTGGGATTGTTTCTCTTTCGGTTGTGAGGAAAAGGGGGTTTTGTGCAATCAAAGAACAAAAGATTAAAAGAACTTAAGAAATCAAAGAACTAAGCAATGTCCAAAATTGATATAAATGCATGTAAAGAGAAATAAGGCCAAAACTTAGTGAAGATGCTATAAATGCAATAAAAGTGCCTTGACTTGGGAATGAGGATCCAAGGAATCCTATCATCGCCATAACCACAATTATGATAATTATGATGAGTCAATCTCACCTAGTCAACCCCAACCATCGAGGAGTAAGTCAAGCAAGCATAATTGACCCTAACTCATAAGTCCTAACCAACTTACCAAACTAGTTGATAAAAGGCTAGCGTCAATGGAAACAGGAGTCAACTAACTACCCAAGAATTACCACTAAATGTTGGACATTATGAATCTAGTATCCTAGGAACTCAAACCACAAGCCAAGGTGGGAAAATCTACTCAAATTTTAAAGTTGGAATTTTCACAAACACCTTGTGTGCATAAAAACAAAGCATGGAAAATTTGCAAGGAAAAATAACAAACTATAACCAACTATCAACAATATCAAACATATACAAGCAATCAAACATAAAGAGAGCATCAAACATTAAATTCATCAATCAAAACTCCAAGTAACACAAAATTGGAAATATGAACAAAGTACTTGAACCATAAGAAAATAAAGGCAAAAGCAATGTAATTAAAGTGAAATTAAAGAGTACTTACAAATTAAAGAAGCAAAATCCAACGTCAAACTTGCTATAAAATGCTGCAATGGAGATGCAAATTAAAACCCTAAGAGAGCAATTCTACACTACTCCTACTCCTACTCCTAATTACTATCTAAAACTATCTAAGTGAACTCCCTTTCATATGTGTTGAATCCCCCTTTATATAGCCTTCCATTTCAGCCTTCTAGCTTTCTAAAATGGGCCAAGAGCCCTCAGAATTTGCGCTGCACATGTTTCGTTAATGAAATCACGTGTTGGGACCTGTGCGGATGCACAGATGTGAGCGTCTGGACACGCGGCTGAAAATTGACCTGTGCGTACGCATAGGTGCTTGTGCGTAAGCACACATGGAAATTTTCGCTTGTGCACGCGCACGCAGGGCTGTGCGCACGCACACTTCACTGTGTGTGCTTTTCCTTGTTTTCTTTATGTTTTCTCCCTTGTACATGCTTTCTTCCACTTTTACCCATCCATTCTGGCCTAATTGACCTGAAATCACTCAACAAACATGTCATGGCATAAAATGGAATAAGAGTGGAATTAAATTGCTCTATTAAAGCATAAAATTGCATGTTTTTATATTTAGGATCAAATTAGGGATCAAACACAAAATTATGCTATTTTGGTGCTTAAGTGTGAGTTCATGTGCTAGAATCCATCCAAATTGAGTCAAAATATACCATCAAATAAGGACTCATTACTTGGTCACAATCCTTTCTTCGGTGTTGTTATTGGTTGCCTTCACTTCTTTGAATTCAAAACTTGGTGGTTGTGTGGTTACTAGAGTTTTATCTTCATCAAGAGCTTCTCGCCTTGGTGGTTCAATAAGCCCTTCATCTATGTAATTCTCTGCTTCACTTGAGTATGAGCTTCCTTGATTGTCTTCCTCACTTTTTTGTTCCTTCACTTCCTCCTTTGAATTCAACATTTGACTTAATAGCACTTTCATGGAGGAGGTTTGTTGATCTTCCCAAGATTTCTTCATCTCCTCTTCGTATCTTTCAATCACAGATACAAGTGTTGAAAATTTTTAGTTCAGGGAAGTTCGTGGAGATTGTGAGTTTTCATGTTCTTTTGTCATCTCAAGTGGCTTCTGTGAGTATGCAGCTTCAGGTTCAAATACTTCCACCACCTCATTCTTCATTGAAAGTTTGCTTGACACAGGGAACTCTTCATCTTGCTTTTCCACTTCCTCCTTCACATCCACCAATTGTTCTTCATCTTCCTTGCTTAACAGTTCTGAGTGTTTCCTTATTTTCTCCAAGTGCTCCTCCATCTTTTGGAGGAGAATTTCTTGTTCTCTCCAGGATTGTTCTTGCTATTCCAATAATTCTATGGATTTTTTAAGGGGATCCTTAGCTACTAGCTCAAAAGATGAAGTTTGAAGGAAATTTTGTGGATATGGATGTATTGTGGTGAGATTGTTTTGAGTGGTAGAATGAATCTGTTGGATTATGGAAGAAGTTTTGTGGTTGGTGGAATGAGTTGTATGGATCTTTGGTATGCGAAATTGTTACTCTGAGGTTGTAAAATTTGTTGTTCATTCTCTCCCTGGTAATGGCTCCAAAAACGTGTGCACAGTACCATGGTCCAAACATAACTTCACAACTTCGCACAACTAACCAGCAAGTGCACTGGGTCATCCAAGTAATAAAACCTTACGTGAGTAAGGGTCGATCCCACGGAGACTGTCGGCTTGAAGCAAGCTATGGTCACCTTGTAAATCTCAGTCAGGCGGATATCAAATAGTTATGGAGTTTTCGAATATTAATAATAAATAAACAGAAAATAAAGATAGAAATACTTATGTAAATCATTGGTGAGAATTTCAGATAAGCGTACAGAGATGCATTCGTTCCTCTGAACTTCTACTTTCCTGCTGTCTTCATCCAATCAGTCCTACTCCTTTCCATGGCTGGCTTTATGTAAGGGCATCACCGTTGTCAATGGCTACTTTTTATCCTCTCTATGAAAATGGTCCGATGCGCTGTCACTGCATGGCTAATCATCTGGAGGCATCACTGTTGTCAATGGCTACATCCCATCCTCTTGTGAAAAAGGTCCAAATGCTCTGTCACGGCATGGCTAATCATCTGAGGTTCTCAATCATACTGGAATAGGATTCACCCTCCTTTTGCGTCTGTCACTACGCCCAGCACTCGCGAGTTTGAAGTTCGTCACAGTCATTCAATCCCAGAATCCTACTCGGAATACCACAGACAAGGTTTAGACTTTCCGGATTCTCATGAATGCCGCCATCAATCTAGCTTATACCACGAAGATTCTGATTAAGAGATCCAAGAGATAATCATCCAATCTAAGGTGGAACAGAAGTGGTTGTCAAGCACGCATTCGTGGGGGAATGATGATGATTGTCACGTTCATCACATTCATGTTGAAGTGCGAATGAATATCTTAGAAGCGGAATAAGTTGAATTGTATAGAAAAATAGTAGTACTTTGCATTAATTCATGAGGAACAGCAGAGCTCCACACCTTAATCTATGGAGTGCAGAAACTCTACCGTTTGAAAATACATAAGTGAAAGGTTCAGGCATGGTCGAATGGCCAGCCCCCATGATCTGAGAACCAGACGTCCCAAGATGTCTAATACAATAGTAAAAAGTCCTATTTATACTAAACTAGTTACTAGGGTTTACAGAAGTAAGTAATTGATACATAAATCCACTTCCGGGGCCCACTTGGTGTGTGCTTGGGCTGAGCTTGAAGTTTACACGTGGAGAGGTTATTCTTGGAGTTAAACGCCAGTTTGTAACGTGTTTCTGGCGTTCAACTCTGGCTTGTGACGTGTTTCTGGCGTTTAACTCCAGACTGCAGCGTAGAACTGGCGTTCAACGACATTTTGCGTCGTCTAAACTTGGCCAAAGTATGGACTATTATATACTGCTGGAAAGCCCTAGATGTCTACTTTCCAACGTAATTAGAAGCGTGACATTTTGAGTTCTGTATCTCAAGAAAATCCACTTTGAGTACAGGGAGGTCAGAATCCAACAGCATCAGCAGTCCTTCTTCAACCTCTGAATCTGATTTTTGCTCAAGTCCCTCAATTTCAGCCAGAAAATACCTGAAATCACAGAAAAACACACAAACTCATAGTAAAGTCCAGAAATGTGAATTTAACATAAAAACTAATAAAAACATCCCTAAAAGTAACTAGATCCTACTAAAAACATACTAAAAACAATGCCAAAAAGTGTATAAATTATCCGCTCATCAATCTTGGAGGAGACTTTGTGTTGAGGCATAATCAAGTAATGAAGAATTTTCAAATGAGGAACAGGGAGGTGAGTTTTGCATGAATGAATTGAAGGATTGCTCAAGTGATGATGGCTCTTGATTAATGGAGTATGACACATTAAGTGCTTTCTAATTTTGATCCTCCCAAGCATAACTTGAAGAATTGTTGAATTTATCACAGTATGGATCATCTTGTGGCATTTGGAGACAATTTTGCATAAATTTATCGAAAGCACACTTCAGTGATGATGTCTCTTGATGAACAAAGTATGGATCATCAAGATCTCTTTAATTTTGACCTTTCCAGCCACAATATGAGTAGTTGTTAGACTTATCAAAATCTGGATCATATTGTGTCTCTAGGAAGTGTCCCATTTTAACTTATTGTTCACACTCTTGTTGACATATCCAGACACCATGAGGGTAATGACATAAATCATCTTGTGGTTCTGGATCATATTGATGTGCGGAAAACGATCCGACACAAAACTCACCGGCAAGTGCACCGGGTCGCATCAAGTAATAAAAACTCACGGGAGTGAGGTGATCCCACAGGGATTGAAGGATTGAGCAATTTTAGTTCAGTGGTTGATTTAGTCAAGCGAATCAAGATTTGGTTGAGAGATTTGTGATTTGCAGAATTTAAATTGCATAGAAAGTAAAGGGAATGGGTAAATTGCATGAAATTAAAGAGAACTGAAATTTAAAGTGCTGAATCTTAAAGAACAAGAAATTAAATGGCAGAAACTTAGAACACAAGAAATGTAAATTGCAGAATCTTAAAGTGCAAGAAATGTAAATGGCTTGAATTGTAAAGGGAATTGGGAATTGGATTTGCAGAAATTAAACAAGGAAAAAATTAAATTCAACAAACAGAGAAATATAAGATGACTTGGATTGAATCGGATCTAAAAACAGAATTGTAAATGAGCATGAAAAGCGTTAAACAGAGAAAGTAAAATGAGAATTCAGATCTCAGGACTCAAGAGACTAGATAAACAAGTCTAGATCTCAATTCCTTCCTAGATCCAACAAGAACAATTGCAAAGGAATTGTAAATTGTAAATTGTAAATTGCAGAAAAAGTAGAAGACAGAAGCAATTAACCAAAATGGAAATTCAATTATGCAGTAAAATGAAACAGAGAGATCTCAGGATGAGATTGAAACAGATTTTCTTCAATTCTCTAACCCAAGATCCAAGACAAGAAAAGTAAAGAGTGCTGGGCAAGAACAAGGAAGAAGAGAAATAAATTCTCCTCCCAAATTCCCTTGAATTAAAACAACAATGCCAAGAAATGTAAAGTGAGCTCTCTACTAAGTGTACTAATCAAAACCGAAAAGAAAGCTCCCCAAAAACTTAAATCCTATGCTATTTATACACTTTCTTAAAATGGTCTTCAAGCCTTCAATTGGGCCTTTGCTCTTGATGGAATTGGGTTGATAGAGGCCTTGGTTGATTGCTCTTGGAGTTTGGAGAAGAACCGAAGTGAACCGGGTTTGGAATCATGTAATCTTGACTAAAAGTTTGAGTAAAAGTTTGAGGCAAAATTTTACTCAAACTTTTCATATCAGCCACCCCATTTTGCTGCTACCAACATTTGAGCTAAAGTTTGGGGTCAAACTTTTGCTCAAACGTTGGCTCCCCCTTGCACACTCATGGCGCCAACGTTTGCCAAAAAGTTTGAGGCAAACGTTGGCGCAAGCTTTTGCTCTCCAGGGTGTGTTGTTCATGGCGCCAACGTTTGCCAAAAAGTTTGAGGCAAACGTTAGCGCAAACTTTTTCTCTCCAGGGTGTTGATTTGTGATGCCAAAAGTTTGTCAAAAAGTTTGAGGCAAACTTTTGTTCAAGCTTTTTGCCCAAAAGTTTGCACAAAAGTTTGAGGCAAACTTTTGGTCAAGCTTTTTGCTCCCTGGTTCGTTTTCACTTATTCCAAAAGTTTGAGCTAAAGTTTGAGGCAAACTTTTTCTCAAACTTTTTGTCCTCTCTTTCTCCTAGCTATTCCTTCTTGCTTCAACCTTTCTCCAAGCTTTCTTCACCTATCATTAATAAACCAAACATATCAAAGCTATGCTCAAAATCATGAGATATTCATTCTTTCATAATATGTGACAATTATAGCATAAAACCTCATGAAATTGCATTAATTCATCTATGGTTGATTAAATCAAAGGAAGCATGAAAATCTACCAAATTGGCTTGCTTATGGCTCAAGAAAGTGCATAATTCAATTGAAAACAAAAGAAAAAGGCTAGTGAAACTAGGCTAAGATGACTTGTCATCACAACACCAAACTTAAAGCTTGCTTGTCCCCAAGCAAGAAAAGATTTATTGAGAAGAAAGAATGAAATGGAAGAGGATGTTCATGCTAGTAGAGTGTTATTGGTAGTTCATGGGGTTTTATGTGGATATGTAAACACTCACTTCTTATTGACTCTTAAGCCTAGAAAGTCTCCTTCAAGCTTCAAGTAACATACTGCTATGACCTCTCATTATTCCTTTATCCTTGGCTATTATTTTGTTCATAAGCTTTATTTGAGTGTCATGTATAGCAAGTTCATTTTCTTTTCTTTATACTTGACACATTATTCACTATAGACACTTGGCTCACATTCCTTCTTAAAACATTGATGCCGAGCACCTCTTTGGGCTACTAAATGCCTTGTAGTTAGGTTGCTCTTGATAGTGGACTTTCAGCTGATGATCCCGGGTTAGTTAACCCAAGTCACCGAGTGTTGATGCACTCCAAAGAACTTAGTAGTCCAAGCAGATCCTAATACAAAGACACCACAGGCATATATTCTAAGGTTCAAGCTATTGGTGTCCAGCTTTGTTTCTTTTTGTTTTCTTTTGTTCTGCCACTCTTTGGCTATTTCTTTTTCTCCCCTTTTTTCTTTCTTTTTGTTTTTCTTTCTAACCAAGGATCTTTATTTGATTGAGATTCATAGACAGTAGGCCACTTTCTACTTAGAAGGAGACATTCTAGTTCTCTTATTCACTAAAAGTGAGCTATCATACAATCACACATACATACCACCACTTACTTTTATTGTACTTCTATCTAATAGAGAACTATCTCACTTCACATTCAAACATTTCTCTTATTGAATTGAAAATGCAGGGGACAAAGCATGCTTTTTGTTCAGTGAAAGTAAACACACAAGCACACACATAGGCTAGCTTACTTATTTTAAGAGTGATTCTACTTGTACTAGATGAACACTTTAGCAAGACACAAGTCAAAGCATTTTTCAACAGTAAGAGTTAAGTGTAGATACCACCTATTGGTTTGCAGTTCCTTTGTTCTTCCTTCTGTTGTGCCCTTTTGAGTTATGATGCATAGTGTCTTCAAATTGTAGTGAGTTCCCTGCATTCTCAAAAGTTGCTTGCTTCTCAAGCCCTTAGGTGACTGGTTAGTATGCATGAATTGAGTGTGGCTTTTGGGTTTGATTTGGTGTGGGAACACCAAACTTAATTCCTTGCCACTTCCTCTGATGCAACAGGTTGACTATATGTAAAATCTTGTTTCCTTACTAAAGGTTATAAAATTAAAACTAGAAATCAGTTAAGTAAGTGAATAACCTGTTTGATTGCTTAGAGCTAGTATTGTGCAGGAGGTGAGAATGTGCTTTTCAAATGAGGTTTTGGTGGAACACCAAACTTAGAATCCTTCATTCTCCCTTAAATTGTTTTGGTGTGCAACACCAAACTTAGCTCCTTGCAATGCATACCAATTATTCAACATTTTTATTGAAAAGGCTATGAAAAGAAAACTACCTTAGGTTGGGTTGCCTCCCAACAAGCGCTTCTTTATTGTCACTAGTTTGACATTGGAGCTTTCTTTTATGGTGGTTGAGGATTGTAGTGCCTCAACTTGTCTCCCCTGACTATGATCCTCCTCTTTGTTCTCTGATGTTCAATTTCAGCATGTTCCAACAAGAGTATGTTGCTGACAGTGTAATAGTCATCAGTCTGTTGGCTTGCTCCCAGTTGTTGATATATCAATTGCACTTTGTCACCTTTGGAAAGCCCCTCTGTTGGAATCTTCCTGTTCTTCCAACCCCTTTTTGTTTTGTTTCTGCGTTTCATCCCCTTTTTTGTTGATCTTTCTTTTCTGGCTGTAGGCTTACCTTGGGGATCTCTCTCTTCAGTGGCTAATATTCCAATATCCTCTTGGACTTTTTCATCCTTTTGCACAATCTTCTGCCTTGGGATGTTGTTGTGAATCACCTTGTCAATTTCCATATAGTCCCTCCTCTCATTACTAAACTGGGCTTCTGGTAATACCTTCAGAGTGACACTCTTATCATGCATCCTGAGAGTTAGTTCTCCTTGCTCTATGTCTATGATAGCTCTAGCAGTGGCCAAGAATGGCCTTCCCAGTATAATAGAGTCACCATCATCCCCATCTGAATCTAGAACCACAAAATCTGCAAGGTATATGAAATTTTCCACCTTGACCAGAAGGTTTTCAATCATACCCCTGGGGTATACCGTTGACTTATCTACTAGCTCTAGAGATATCTGTACCGGTTTAACTTCCTCTATACGCAGCTTTTTCACCAAGGAGGATGGTATTCAGTTAATACTTGCTCTTAGATCGCACATTGCTTTAGTGATGATTAATTCCCCAATGGTGCAAGGCAGCAAGAAGCTCCCTGGGTCCTCAAGCTTCGGAGGAAGCCCTTTTTGAATCAAGGCCCTGCATTCCTCAGTAAGCAGTATGGTTTCTTTCTCATCCCAACTTCTTTTCTTATTGATGAGTTCCTTCAAAAACTTGGCATACAGAGGCATTTGTTCAAGTGCTTCAGCCAAAGGAATATTGATCTCCAGCTTCTTGAAAATCTCAAGGAACTTATGAAAATGTTGGTCCTTAGCCTCTTTGTTGAACTTCTGGGGATATGGCAGTGGGGGTGTGATGCTCTTTCCTACTTGCTGCTGTCCCTGAATCACTTCTTTTGAACTGTGTGACTGGTTATCCTTCTCTTTGAGTTTCTCAGTGCTCTTGTTTAGCATCACAACTTGATCCTTGGCTTCATCTTCCTTTGTTTGCTCCTCATCTTCTATTGGCCTTTTGCTGCTCTCTGCTTGCTTCTTTGTAGTGTCATTGTTGCTCATCAATGTTCTCCCACTCCTTAATTGTATTGCCTTGCATTCTTTCTTAGGATTTGGGATTGTGTCACTCGACAGTGAGCTTGAAGGTCTCTCAACAGAAATCTGTTTGGATATTTGCCCAAGTTGCCTCTCTAGGCTCTTCAAGGAGGCTTCATGGTTCTTGGTTGTCATTTCCTGGTGTTTCAACATTTTGTCTATCAAGGTCTCCAAGTTAGTGATTCTTTGAGATTCAGGTGATGTTTGTGGTGGGTTGTGAGATGTGGGTGGTGGATGGTAGGCTTTTTGGTTGGTGGGTTGGTTGTTAGATTGGTACTGGATGAGGTTGTTGTAGGTGTTTTGAGGTTTTCTGTAAGTATTTTGGTTAGTTTGCTGCTGGTTGTGGTTTTGGTTGCTTCTTGGGTTGTTTTGGTTTGAGTTCCTCTGCCATGGTTGTTGGTTTTGGGTGTGGTTATCTCCCCATCTGAGGTTTGGGTGGTTCTTCCAGGATGGATTGTATGTATCACCATACACTTCATTTAGTCCTTGGTTGTGCATATACTATACTTGCTCTTGTTGTTGTTCTTCTTGAGTTTCTTCATTTTGCCCCCATGTGGATGATGGTTGGCTTGTGTTAACTGCTGCGACTTGGAGGCTATCAATCCTCTTGGCCATTTGCTCAAATTGTTGTTGAATTTGCTGCTGCATCATCTTGTTTTGAGCCAAAATTGAGTCCACTCCTTCTAGCTCCATTACTCCTCTCCTTTGTGATGGTTGGCGATTTCTTTGGTGAGCAAAGAAATATTGATTGTTGGCCACCATGTCAATAAAATTTTGAGCTTCTTCTGCTGTTTTCATCAGCTGCAATGATCCTCCAGCTGAGTGGTCAAGTGATTCTTGAGCCTTTAGAGTGAGTCCTTCATAGAAGTTCTGTAGCTTGTCCCACTCAGTGAACATTTCTGGTGGACATTTCCTTAGCAGAGCCTTGTATCTCTCCCATGCTTCATATAGATTTTCAGCATCCAATTGTGTGAATGTTTGTACCTCAGTTTTCAGCCTGATGACTCTTTGAGGTGGATTGAATTTGGCTAGAAATTTAGTCACCAAATCATCCCAGCTAGTGATGCTTCCTTGAGAAAAAGTTTCAAGCCATTGTGCGGCCTTGTCCCTTAATGAGAACGGGAACAACAGAAGCTTGTAAGTCTCAGGATTCACGCCATGGGACTTGACAGTGTCACAAATCCTTATGAAGGTAGATAGATGTTGATTTGGATCCTCCAATGGTCCTCCCCCAAACGAGTAGTTGTTTTGGACCAATGTAATGAGTTGTGGCTTCAATTCAAAGTTATTTGCATTGACATTAGGGGTGAGAATGCTGCTTCCACAATGTCTAGCATTTGCAAAGGTATAGGAGGCCAAAACTCTCCTCTGGGGTGGGTTGTTATTGTTGTTGTCTGCTCCACCAGGTGGATTGGTTGAATGTTCCTCCATATCTTGGAATTCTTCTTCTGATTCCTCTTCTCCAACAATATTTTTCCCTCTTTCAGCTCTTCTTAACCTCCTGAGAGTTCTTTCGTCTTGTTCATGAAAGGTGGGTGTGGTTCTTCTTGTACCTGACATACAAGCAGAACATAAGAAACACACAGACTAGTGACACTTCAATCTACTGCTAGAATGAAGTTTTAGTTAGCTTAAGCAAAAATTCAACACAATTAGTGGGTTAATTGAAAATTAAAGGACAGAAAAGAAAAAGTGCTTGATCTAGATCTCCACTTCACTTAATCATTGTCAATCTAATCAATCCCCGGCAACGGCGCCAAAAACTTGATGTGCGGAAAACGATCCGACACAAAACTCACCGGCAAGTGCACCGGGTCGCATCAAGTAATAAAAACTCACGAGAGTGAGGTCAATCCCACAGGGATTGAAGGATTGAGCAATTTTAGTTTAGTGGTTGATTTAGTCAAGCGAATCAAGATTTGGCTGAGAGATTTATGATTTGTAGAATTTAAATTGCATAGAAAGTAAAGGGAATGGGTAAATTGCATGAAATTAAAGAGAACTGAAATTTAAAGTGCTGAATCTTAAAGAACAAGAAATTAAATGGCAGAAACTTAGAACGCAAGAAATGTAAATTGCAGAATCTTAAAGTGCAAGAAATGTAAATGGCTTGAATTGTAAAGGGAATTGGGAATTGGATTTGCAGAAATTAAACAAGGAAAAAATTAAATTCAACAAACAGAGAAATATAAGATGACTTGGATTGAATCGGATCTAAAAACAGAATTGTAAATGAGCATGAAAAGCGTTAAACAGAGAAAGTAAAATGAGAATTCAGATCTCAGGACTCAAGAGACTAGATAAACAAGTCTAGATCTCAATGCCTTCCTAGATCCAACAAGAACAATTGCAAAGGAATTGTAAATTGTAAATTGTAAATTGCAGAAAAAGTAGAAGACAGAAGCAATTAACCAAAATGGAAATTCAATTATGCAGTAAAATGAAACAGAGAGATCTCAGGATGAGATTGAAACAGATTTTCTTCAATTCTCCAACCCAAGATCCAAGACAAGAAAAGTAAAGAGTGCTGGGCAAGAACAAGGAAGAAGAGAAATCAATTCTCCTCCCAAATTCCCTTGAATTAAAACAACAATGCCAAGAAATGTAAAGTGAGCTCTCTACTAAGTGTACTAATCAAAACCGAAAAGAAAGCTCCCCAAAAACTTAAATCCCATGCTATTTATACACTTTCTTCAAATGGTCTTCAAGCGTTCAATTGGGCCTTTGCTCTTGATGGAATTGGGTTGATAGAGGCCTTGGTTGAATGCTCTTGGAGTTTGGAGAAGAACCGAAGTGAACCGGGTTTGGAATCATGTAAGCTTGAGTAAAAGTTTGAGTAAAAGTTTGAGGCAAACTTTTACTCAAACTTTTCATATCAGCCACCCCATTTTGCTGCTACCAACGTTTGAGCTAAAGTTTGGGGTCAAACTTTTGCTCAAACGTTGGCTCCCCCTTACACACTCATGGCGCCAACGTTTGCCAAAAAGTTTGAGGCAAACGTTGGCGCAAGCTTTTGCTCTCCAGGGTGTGTTGTTCATGGCGCCAACGTTTGCCAAAAAGTTTGAGGCAAACGTTAGCGCAAACTTTTTCTCTCCAGGGTGTTGATTTGTGATGCCAAAAGTTTGTCAAAAAGTTTGAGGCAAACTTTTGTTCAAGCTTTTTGCCCAAAAGTTTGCACAAAAGTTTGAGGCAAACTTTTGGTCAAGCTTTTTGCTCCCTGGTTCGTTTTCACTTATTCCAAAAGTTTGAACTAAAGTTTGAGGCAAACTTTTGCTCAAACTTTTTGTCCTCTCTTTCTCCTAGCCATTCCTTCTTGCTTCAACCTTTCTCCAAGCTTTCTTCACCTATCATTAATAAACCAAACATATCAAAGCTATGCTCAAAATCATGAGATATTCATTCTTTCATAATATGTGACAATTATAGCATAAAACCTCATGAAATTGCATTAATTCATCTATGGTTGATTAAATCAAAGGAAGCATAAAAATCTACCAAATTGGCTTGCTTATGGCTCAAGAAAGTGCATAATTCAATTGAAAACAAAAGAAAAAGGCTAGTGAAACTAGGCTAAGATGACTTGTCATCACATATCTTATGTGAGTTGCTTTATCATTTATCATTTCTTGGTGATATTCCCAGCCACCATTAGAGATTGGTGATGGTGGATAATATCCCATGAAATTGTCTTGCTCATCTTGTGGCTCTGAAGCATATCTCCATTGATTGGAGTGCTCAGAATCTGTGATTTCTTAGTGATATTCCCAGCCACCATTAGAGATTGGTGATGGTGGGTAATATCCCATAAAATCTATTTGATTATAAGATGAGTTGAACTCCATTTGAATTTTGTAAAATACATCACCAATTAAAATCGCAATTCATGTCTCAGATGAGATTTGCTTAGTGAGGCAAAATCACAAACACCTTGGTTTCAACAGAAAAAAGAAAATTAAAATGGACAAAAACAAAGAAAATGCTTAATCTAGACTTCTCACCCACTTAATCATTGTCGATCTAAATCAATCCCCGGCAACGGCGCCAAAAACTTGATGGGTGAAAATTAGATTTCCACACAAACTCACCGGCAAGTGTATCGGGTCGCATCAAGTAGTAAAACTCACTTAGAGTGAGGTCGATCCCACAGGGATTGATGGATCAAGCAACTTTAGTGAGTGATTAGTTTAGTCAAGCTAACAGTATGTAATGGAGTGAAAAATTGATAACAAAATGTAAATTGCAGTGAATTTAAAGTTGAAAAATGTAAATCAGCAGAAGTTTAAAGAGCAAGAAAAGTAAATTGCAGTAAATGTAAAGGGAATTGGGCGCAGGGAATTTAAAGAAAGCACTAAATTAAGCAATCGAAGAGATCTTGAGAACAAGTGACTGGAAATTTAAATTTCAGGAGAGTAAATCAGGCTAGATCATGAACAGAATTGAAAACTTGTAGAAAAGGAAATTGGAGTAGAAGATTGCAGAAATTATAGCAGAGAAATGGAAATTGCATAAAGCTAAATTGAATTCTCAAATGTAGAGTGCAGAAAATAAAAGTGTATTAAAGAGAGCTTTCTATTCTATCCTACTCCTACTCCTACTACTGCCTTGCAGCCTAACCGAGCTCCCTTCTTCTAACAGAACTTAAGCCTTTTTATAGGCATTCCTAAAATATAAATGAAATTCAAATTGAAAACAAATTACAATTAAATGCAAAATTTCTATTCTAGATGATCCTTGTGCCTTTGAGTGATGTCAATTTGGGCTCTGCTTGCTTTTGTGTGTTGATAGGCTTGGAATCAGCTAAATTGAGCAGAGTTGCAGCTTCTAGGAGAACGTAGCGTTCATTTAGAAAATGGAGTGTTCGGGCACCCATGCGTAAGCGTACTATGCGCTTGCGCATCCCTGGTGTTTTTCATCATCGGCGCAGATGCGTCCTGTGCGCAATCGCGTCCCTTGCAGCGTTCACTTAGTGAACGTAGCATTCGCGCCATGAATGCTATGTACGCGTGCGCGCCTTGTGCGCTTGCGCGTGTATAGCAACAAATCAATTTTGTGTTCCAGCGTCTTGTGCGCCATGCATCGATCACCACTTTTATTCCATCGGCGCGGACGCAGCAGGTGCGCGCGCGCGTCTATTCCCTTCTTCAAGTTTAAATTCTGAAAGTATCACAAACGCTCACTCAGACTGAACATAGTGTTCGTTGTGAGTGAACGCTAATCCTTAAACCACGCGGACGCGCCATGTGCGCGTGCGCGTGGATCTCCAAACTCGCTTCTGCGCTTAAGCGCCTAGTGCACGTGCGCGTCACGGGTGAACGTGCCAAGAGCGCCCTCCCTTTTTAAATCATGGGCCACGCTTAAGCGCCTAAGGCTCCAAACATGCTCAAATTTCAAAAGTATGTCAGAATTATTCCTTTGAGCTTATTTTGTGCTTTCTGCTTCTTTTCCTTCATCTTTTCACCTATCATCAACCAAACAGATACATCAAAGCCTTGGCATCATCATCAAATCTTGCATCATTCATATTATCAACTAAATCATGCAAGAAATCTAATGAAAATGCATAAAATTACCAATTTTTGATTGAATCAAGACAAGCATGAACTTCTCACTCAAATACTTATTTGTTGCCTGAAAATGCATGAAAACCAACTAAAAACTAATGAAATAGGCTTGTGAAACTAGCCTAAGATGACTTGTCATCACTTCCCTATGATTGCAATCTTTACTCTACTCCATTCTATATGTCCACTGTTTAGTGTATTTGCATGCATACATATGATTGAGGCCATCATTTGTTATTATCTCACATATCCCAAATAGCCTACCATTCCATTTACCCTTGTTAGCCACTTTGAGCCTTTTAATCCCCATTTGTTCTATATTTTATCACATCACTAGCCTTAAGAGAAAAAAAAAACAATTAATTACCCCAAGTGAATCTTTGGTTAGCTTAAGATAGAAATTGTGTGTCAATTAAGTGTGGGAACCGTGGGAACTTGGGTTGATAAGAAAGTGTTGAATTTTATGGACAAAATATTGGGAATTCGGGTACCTACTCATGTGAAACCAGAAAAAAAATTTTAAATACCATGTACATTGATATGTTATGTTTACTTTTACTCTTCAAAAAAAAATATATTCAAACAATTATAAGTAAATAAATAAATAAGGGGACAAAATTACCCCAATGCTAAGTTTAATAAAAGATCAATGCATAGGTGGTGAAATTGAAGAAAAAATTGGTACATGAGTATGTGATATAAAAGTGGGAATTATGGGTAGCTAGACATGAATTTAGAGTTACATAGAGTGTATATGTATGTTAGATGAGAGCTTAGGTTAATCAAAGATTCATATTTTAGCTCACTTGGCCATACATATATCCTCACCCTTACCTTAGCCCCATTACAACCTTGGAAAAATGGAAGGAACACAAGAAATGGAAGGAACACAAGAAACTAAGGAGATAACCAGCGAGCATCAACGCGCATGCATGGCTCACGCATGCGCGTGCCTTGGAGCTTTCCATGGCAACGCGTGCGCGTACCTGACACGTACGCGTGACAAGCGAGATTGCACAGCGACGCATGCGCGTACACGTGACTGACGTGTACGCGTGACATGCGCCACGTGCAGAAAACGCAGAAAACGCTGGGGGCAATTTTGGGCTGAGTTTGGACCCAGTTTTCGGCCCAGAAACAGAGACTAAAGCCAAGGGACAGCAGAGACCCAAGACACATTCACATTACGCATAGTTTTAGTTTTAGTTTTGAATCTTAGAGAGAGAATTCTACCACCTCCTCTAGGTTTTCTTCACATTCATAGATTCTAGTTTTTATGATTTTATGCTTTTGCTTTGGATATTGAGAAGAGTCACTACCTCCGTTGAAGTCACTATTCTAGTTTGTTTTCTATTCCTTTACTCTTTGGATTACCTATTAACCCTGTTCAGATAGGTATGTTATGATTTTGGGATTTATTAATGCAAGGAACTATTTTTATCTTTAATTAATTTTCAGTATTATTTTATTTCATTTATCATGTCTTCTTCTTGTTCCCTTTACATGCCTGTGAACGTTACATTCATCTCAATGGAGTAGACTCCTAACTTGACTTGGGGGTCGATTAAGAGGAGACCCTTGAGTTGGAATACTCGACTGTCAATCTCAATTGGACGTTGTTGGCTAATTCTCTATTTGCTAACGCTAATTCTTCCGTAAGTAGAGGATTAGGACTTGTGAATGAGAGTTAGCTTAATCACTTGACTTTCCTTTATTTAGTAAGGGTTAACTAAGTGAAAACAATAACCTCTTATTATTACACTTGGAAAAATCCAACAAGGATAGAACTTCCAATTAATCTCCCCCCGGTCAAGGCTTTTATTTGATAATATAAATTCTCTTGCTAATTTTTATTGCTTTCAAATACAATTATTTATTTTTCTGTTCTCCAACTCTCAAAATTTCTCAGAAAATTCTTGACTAATAAAAAGCACTCTTTTGTCAACTCGTTGGGAGACTGATGAGGGAAAAATGATTCCACACAAACTCACCGGCAAGTGTACCGGGTCACATAAAGTAGTAATAACTCACAAGAGTGAGGTCGATCCCATAGGGATTGATGGATTGAGCAACTTTAGTATGGTGATGAATTTAGTTAAGCGAATATTTGATGATTTGAGTGAAACTTGTTTAACAGAAGTAAAATTGTAAGAAAATAAAAGGGAGAAGGTAAATTGACAAAATCTTAAAGTGCAGAAGAAGTAAATTGCAGAAACTTAAAGTGCAAGAAAGTAAACAAGCTGAAACTTAAAGTGCAAGAAAGGTGAATAACTGAAACTTAAAGTGCAAGAAATTTAAATTTCTGAATCTAAATTGATAGGAAACTTAAATTGCATCAAGAATAAAGGGATTCGGATACTGGGATTCAAAATTGAGCTGGAAAACGTAAATTGAAGTAAATCAAAGAACTATGAGATGAAGATATTCAGATCAAGGTCTCAATAGCAAAACAGAAATAGCAAATTGCAGATGAATTCAAAATAGCAAGAAAACCTAGATCAATTCTGAAATCCTAAAGAAAAATTGACAAATTCAGTGAAGTAACAAAAACAGAAGGAAAGCCTAGAGCTCAATTGCTCTCTTGTTAAAACAGGAAAGATTAGATTGAAGAAGAAAGAAAATGAAACTTCAAAGAAAAGGAAACCCAGATCTGATCTCAAGCTCTCAAATTCTAAAAAGAAAATTACAAGAGAGAAAATTAAAAGTGAGCAAAAAGGTAAAAGAAAAATGTGAAGTCAAAAAAATCCCCCTCTTCAAGTCAAATTTGATCCTATTTATACACTTTCTATTTCCATCCTTGAGCAATTAGAGTGGGCTTTTTGGATTTTTGAAGAAGTGGATCTGAGGTGCTTGGTGGCTTGGGTCAGGGTGCATGCTTGCTTCCAGTAGAGCGTTCCGTGAATGCTACGTTCACTAGCTCTCCTACGTTCACTTGCTTCCCTCACGTGCGCATGTCTACTTCTCTAGCTCTCCCTTAGTGAATGCTACGTTCACTCACGAAGCGTTGCACTATTTAGTGCGCGAGTTTCCTTGCCCAGCGCTCTCCTAGTGAGCGCTACGTTGGTTCCTTGAGCGCTACCTATGCGTACGGATAGCACGAGCTTCCTCCCCCAAGTTTGAAAATCACGAAAAAGTTAACTTAGTGAGCATGGCATTCTCTTTGTGAACGTAACGCTTCCCTGATTTGCCTCCTCCTTTCTTCATTTCTTCACCTACAAGCAACCAAACAAGCAATCGAAGTTTCACTAAAATCACAAGTCCTTGCATCATTCATAAGATCAATTAATTCTAGCATAAACCTTACGATTTTGTGTAAAATAAATGATGTTTGATTGATTCAAAATGATCATGAAATTCCACTCTAATCACTTACTTATTGTGCAAGAAAGTACATAAAACCTAATGAAACAAGTGAAAAATACTTGAAAAACTAGCATAAGATGACTTGTCATCACAACACCAAACTTAAATCTTGCTTGTCCCCAAGCATGCACTAAACATGAGAAGAAATGAGATAAAACAGAGAAGCATTTATGTCCTTATTTAGCAGGTAATTGAATTTGGGCTATGGGGTTTTATGCAGACAAGATGCAGCTCAATTATTCTTAGCTGACATATATGAAATGTCTCTTTGAGGATTTACTAGAGTTGCTTCTATAATGCCTTGTTCTTTTATTGAACCCTGTTAGCTTTTTCCTTCTTTCTTTTGCTTAGAAACTTATTTCTCAATGATAGCTCAATGTCAAGTGTTGCAGGAGCCTTTTGGCTCAATTTTTCTCAACACCTCTTCACTACAGACACTTGGCTCACAATTCTTCTTAGGAACATTGATGCCCAGCACCTCTTTGGGTCACTAAATGCTTTGTAACTAGGTTACTCTTGATAATGGACTTTCGGTTGGTAATCCCGGATTAGTTAATCCAAGTTACCAAGTTTTAAAAGACTCCTCTGAACCTAATTGTCCAAGCAGATCCTAGTACAAGAAGCACCATAGGCATATGTCCTAAGGTCCAAGCTATTGGTGTCTAGCCTTATTATTTGTTTCTTTCATTTTTATTGCCAATCCTTGGATTTTCTTTTCTTTTTCATTCTTACTTTTCCTCATTTTCTAGGGATGTTCATTAATTGAAGGTTTTATAACAGCATCTAAGTTCACACTACAAAGAACATTCTATTCTGCAGCTTTTATTATTGAGCTTATCATCCAATCAAGCAATTACCACCACTGAATTTCATTCTAATTCCTACCACACTGGACAATTACTTTTTATTTCAAATATTTTCTCTTATTGATGCAAAATAGAGACAAGATAGAATTTAATGCAGATGAAGATGAAAATAGCATTTCAACTAGCGCATTTAACAGACATCAAAATTTGCACTATTTGAGCAGCTTCTCATTCAGAATATTTCAAAGCAGAGTGATTTTTGTGACAATACAACCTCTCAGGAGTGTCTTGCAGCTTTCCTTTTGTCATCATCATCTTTTACTTTTGCATTTCCCTTGGTGATTATTCTTTTAAGAGGCTGAGTGTCTTTTCTGCACAATTATTGGAAGTTGCTTATTTTCCAAGCACTTAGGCAGATGGTTAGTATGCATAAATTATTGTAGATTCTTGAACTTACTTTGGTGAGGGAACACCAAACTTAGTCCCTTAATACTATCTATAATGCATCAATCACATGAAACCTTGTGCTTTTGCTAAAAGTAATAAAACTAAAAACTAGAAAACAGACAATGGTTTTGTGGTTTCCCAGATTGCTTGGAACTAGTAACCATTTATGCAGAGGGTTGAAATGTGTTTTTAAATGAGACTTTTGGTGGAACACCAAACTTAGCATCCTTCATTCACCCTTAAATTATTTTGGTGCACAACACCAAACTTAGCTCCTTGCAATACAGATAAATCTACTTAAACCATTTATTGAAATAGTTAAGAAAAGAAATCTACCTCTGGTTGGGTTGCCTCCCAACAAGAACTTCTTTATCGTCATTAGCTTGACGTTCTTCATCCTTGTTTATCCCAGCTCATGAATGCTCTCTTCTTTGTCCCAATGGCCTTCCAAGTAATGCTTTGCCCTGTGACTGTTTGCTATGAAATTATTCTTTGTTGCTTCATCTAGCAGTTCAAGGCTTCCATAAGGAAGAACCTTTGTCACCAAGTAGGGACCAGTCCATTTAGACTTGAGTTTGCCAGGGAAAACTTTGAGCCTGGAGTTATACAAGAGTACTTGCTATCCTGGTTTGAACTCCTTCTTTGAGATCCTTTTGTCATGTCATCTCTTATATTTTTCTTTGTATATCTTAGCATTTTCATAGGCTTCCAGTTTAAACTCATCCAACTGATTTAATTGCAATAGCCTCTTCTCTCTTGCTGCTTGAGAATCAAGGTTGAGGAGTTTAGTGGCCCAGAAAGCTTTATGCTCAAGCTCTATAGGGAGATGACAAGACTTGCCATATAATAACTGAAAATGAGACTTTCCAATAGGAGTTTTGAAGGCTGTTCTGTATGCCCAGAGAGCATTTTCTAATTTTCCCAATCCTTTCTTGTGTTCCCCACTGTCTTCTCCAAAATTCTCTTCAACTCCCTATTTGCAAGCTCTGCTTGGCCATTGGTCTGTGGGTGATATGGTGTGGCTACTTTATGAAGTAGTTTCTCCATCTGTTTATTGCAAAAATGACTACCACCATCACTGACAAGATCATTAGGCACTCCATATCTAGTAAAAATATGCTTCTTAAGGAATTAAAGGACAATTTATGCATCACATGTGGTTGTTGCTATGGCTTCCACCCACTTTGAGACATACTCTACTGCTACAAGTATGTATTTGAAGGAATACGAAGGTGGAAAAGGGCCCATAAAATCTATGCCCTAAAGATCAAAGAGTTCTACCTCCAGGATGTAGTTCTGAGGCATCTCATTCATTCTTGTTAATCCTCCAACTCTTTGGCACTCATTGCATTGATGAACAAACTCTCTAGAATCCTTGAATATGGTTGGCCAATAAAATCTGCTTTGAAGTACTTTGGCTGCTGTTCTTTCTGGCCTAAAATATCCACCATAAGCTGAGCCATGACAATGCCACAGTATGTCTCTCATCTCACTCTCAGGAACACATTTCCTAATCATTCCATCTGGACACCTCCTGAATAAGAATGGTTCATCCCATAAGAATTTCTTGGCCTCATTGACCAGCTTCTTCACTTGTTACTTGGTGAATTCTTGGGGAATCCTCCTTTCAACTTTGTAATTTGCAATATCTGCAAACCAGGGGGCTTGCTGAATTTGTAAAAGGTGTTCATCTGGAAAACTTTCGTTCACTGGATGTGAAGCTTCTTGATTTGTTTCTTGTGGTAGCCTTGATAAATGATCAGCAACTTGATTTTCACTCCCTTTCCTATCCTTGATTTCAATGTCAAACTCTTGTAGGAGTAATATCCATCTGATAAGTCTTGGTTTGGCGTCCTGTTTTGACATCAAATACTTAAGGGCAGCATGGTCAGTATAAACTACAATCTTAGATCCAATCAAGTATGATCTAAACTTATCAAATACATAAACCACAGCCAACAATTCCTTCTCTGTTGTGGTCTAATTTTTCTGAGCTTCATTCAATACTTTGCTTGCATAATAAATGACATGGTGTAAATTGTCCTTTCTTTGTCCCAACACAGCACCAATTGCAAGGTCACTTGCATCACACATGAGTTCAAAAGGTAATTCCCAATGTGGGGGTGTGATGATTAGTGCTGTTGTGAGTTTGGTTTTTAAAGTTTCAATGGAATGCTTACAGCTTTCATAAAAAACAAAGGGATTATCAACCACCAGCAAATTGCTCAGTGGGTTGGCTATTTTTGAAAAATCCTTGATGAATCTTCTATAGAATCCAGCATGTCCTAAGAAACTTCTAACAGCTCTCACATTAGTTGGCGAAGGAAGTTTCTCTATGATTTCTACCTTTGCCTTGTCAACTTCTATACCATTTCTTGAAACTTTGTGACTAAGAACAATTCCTTCAGGTACCATAAAATGGCATTTTTCCCAATTTAAAACCAAATTGGTTTCTTGGCACCGTTTCAAGACTAGGGTAAGATGATGTAAGCAAGCATTGAAAGTGTCACCAAAAATAGAGAAATCATCCATGAACACTTCAATATATTTTTCTACCATGTCTGAGAAGATTGATAGCATGCATCTTTGAAATGTAGCTGGAGCATTACACAATCCAAATGGCATCCTTCTATATGCAAAGACTCCAAAGGGGCAGGTGAAAGATGTCTTCTCTTGATCTATGGGGTCAACTACTATTTGATTATAGCCAGAATATCCATCAAGAAAATAGTAATATGCATGGCCGGCTAGCCTTTCAAGTGTTTGGTCAATGAAAGGGAGGGGAAAGTGATCTTTGCGTGTGGCATCGTTCAGCCTCCTGTAGTCAATACACATCCTCCATCCTGTCACGGTTCTAGTGGGAATGAGCTCGTTTTTCTCATTAACAATGACAGTCATTCCATCTTTCTTTGGCACCACTTGAATTGGGCTTATCCATGAGCTGTCAGATATAGGATAGATGATCCCTGCATTCCATAACTTCATTACTTTTTTCTGAACAACTTCTTTTATTGTGGGGTTTAGCCTTCTCTGAGGTTGAGCCACTAGTTTGGAATTGTCCTCCAAAAGTATTTTGTGCATGCATATGGCAGGGCTTATGCCATTCAAGTCATTAATGGTCCACCCTAATGCACCTTTGCTAACTCTCAATACAGCTAGGAGTTTTCCTTCTTCTTCTTCATTCAAGGTGGAGTTGATGATTACTGTGAAGTTATCTGCTGTACCAAGGAATGCATATTTAAGGTGTGGAGGAAGAGGTTTCAATTCTTGGATTGGCTTCTCCTCTGTTTTGTTTTCAGAAGAGCTTTCAGTCACTTGTTCCTTTGAGGCATCCTGAGCTGCTTCCATCTTTCCTCCTTGTTCTTCCTGAATGGTTGCTTCAATCACTTTCTCCACCAAATCTTCTATCATTTCCACTCTCATGTGCTGTGCTTTCTCAGGGGGGTGTTCCATAGCTTTGAAGACATTGATGATCATTTGCTCATCATGCATCCTGAGGATCATTTCACCTTTCTCTACATCTATAATAGCCCTTGCTATGGCCAAGAAAGGTCTACCCAAGATAATTGAGTTATGTCCTTCTTCTTCCATGTCTAGAATGACAAAGTCAGCAGGGAAGATGAATTCTCCAACCTTCATTAACAAATTCTCCACCACTCTATTAGGTATCTTGAGTGACCGATCTGCCATTTGAAGTGACTTCTAGTTGGCCTGAGTTCCTCTATTGCAAGCTGCTTCATTAGTGAGAGAGGCATCAAGTTGATGCTGGCTCCTAGATCATAGAGGGCTTTGTCCAATGTTCTGTTGCCTATAGTGCAAGATAGGATGAAGCTTCTTGGATCTTTGAGCTTTGGTGGAAGACCTCTTTGGATGACAACACTGCATTCTTGGGTCAAGATTACTGTCTCTTTTTCATTCCATCTTCTCTTCTTGTTGATAAGCTCCTTTAGGAGTTTTGCATACAAAGGCATCTGCTCCAATGCTTCAGCAAGGAAAATATTAATTTCCAGCTTCTTAAAAACTTCTAGGAACTTGGAAAATTGTTGGTCTTTGATCTCCTTGTGAAATCTTTGAGGATATGGCAGAGGAGGGTGTAAGTCTTCACTATCTTCCTCTGTTCTTGTGATTGCTCCTCCATGATTTGCTTTCCCTTCTTTGAAGCTTGTGGCTATTCCTGTTTCTCTCTGAGCTTTTCTTGGTCCTTCTCCTTAAGTGTCACTTCTTCCTTGCTGCTGGCCTCATCATTCTCAGCTGGCCTCTTGTTAGTTTCTTTGTCATTTACCAAGGTTCTTCCACTCCTTAATTGGATTGCTTTGTATTCTTCTTTGGGGTTTGGAATGGTATCACTTGGTAATGCATTGGGTGCTCTTTCAGCCATTGTTTGCTTGGACAATTGGCCAATTTGTTGTTCCAGATTCCTCATTGAAGCTTTATGATTTTTACTGGTTAGCTCTTGATATTTCATCATCTTTTTCATCATCACCTCCAGATTAGAAATCCTTTGGGACTCTTGGGGTAATTATGGCTGATTGTGAGATGTTGAGGGTGGATGATAGTTATTTTGGTTATTGGATGGGTTGTTGGATGGGTAGTAGTTGGGTTGAGGTTGATTGTTTTGTGGTTTTCTGTATTGATTTTGGTTAGTGTTTTGATGGTTTTGATGGTTTGTGTTTCTAGAATTGTTCTGGTTTGAGTTTCTCTACCAAGGCTGCTAGTTTTGGTTGTCTCCCCACCTCAAATTTGGGTAGTTCCTCCAGGATGAGTTATAAATGTCTCCATAGAACTCATTTTGTCCAGCCCCTTGGTTGTGCATAAAGTTAACTTACTCTTACTACTGCTTTTCATAGTTTTCCTCATTTTGTCCCCAACTAGCTGGTGGTTGATTTGTAGTGTTCACTGCTGCAATTTGAAGAACATCAATCCTCTTGGCCATCATCTCCATTTGCTGCTGGATCTGTTGATGCATCACTTTGTTTTGAGCCAAAATGGTATCCACACCTTCTAGCTCTAATACACCCTTCCTTTGAGCTGGTTGGCATTGTGATAAACTCCAATTTTGTGGTTTATCTTGTGCTTCATTTGGGGGATTTTATTACCTTTTCCCACATTTATTCAATGAAATAGCATGGTTTTGCAATTCTCCCTTGATTTGTGCTTAAATGTGAAAACATGCTTTTTAGGCCTTAAAATAGCTAAATTTAACTCACTTTAATTCCATTCGATGCCTTGATATGTTTGTTAAGTGGTTTCAGGTTTAGAAGGCAAAGATTGGATTGAAGGAATGAAGAAAAAGCATGCAAAGTGGGAGAACTCATGAAGAAATGAAGGAGCCGTAAAGCTGTCAAGCCTGACCTCTTCGCACTCAATCGATCATAACCTGAGCTACAGTGGTTCAAATGAGGTGGTTCTAGTTGCGTTAGAAAGCTAACATCTGGGGCTTCAAAATGATATAAAATTTGCAATAGTTTCCTGATGTCTTAGGACGCTCACGCACACTGTATGCGTGCGCACCGATGGAGCAGCGTGGGTCCACTTTAAGCAACTCGTTGAGGGCAATTTCTAGCTCATTTTGGGCCCAATCCAACTCATTTCTGATGCTATTTCATGCAGAATTCAAGCTTCGGTAAGGGAAAAGCAATTGTTTTGGAGTTTTGGCATCATGTAGCTTAGTTTCAAGAAAGAGAAGCTCCCTCTTCTCTCTAGAATTAGGGTTCTTAGGACATTTTCATCTTAGATCTAGGTCCAATTTCATGATTTCATCTCATTTCCTTTATGATTCTTGCTTCTACACTTTCCTTCTCTTAGTTTGTAGTGTTAATTTTCCTTTTATGCTCTCTTTTATGATGATGAACTCATGTTGGATTTGGTTTACATTTAATGCAATTTAATGTTTGATGTTCTTTTATTGTTGATTTGAGTTGTGATCTTACTTTTCTTGCAATTGGTAGTTGGTAGATTTATTATTCTTGCACATTTATTATGCTTTCCTTGTACACCAACCAAGTGTTTGACAAAATGCTTGGTTGGGCTTTAGAGTAGATTTTGAGCATTCTTGGCTTGGGAAGAGTAATTGGGCAATCTTTAGTCATTAATACCTAATTTAGATTGGTGATCTAGAGTTGTTAGTTAATATCATTTTCAATGACTCTAATCTCTTGCTAATTCAATTAGTAAGTTGATTAGGATTTTTGACTTGAGATTAACTAGTCTTGTTTGACTTTCTCTAATGGAAGATAACTCACACCTTCTTCCAACATTGGGGATGACGAAATAAGATAAATTCTTGTTACGTATTGTTGTGATTATATGACTAGGATAGAAAGCCTATGATCTCAACCCTTGCCATGAATGTTTCTCTTTATTAATTGTTTTCTTTAATTGCTCTCTTTACTTTTTTTGTCATTTAAATTCTTGCCCCTTTTATCAACCAAACCCCTTGTTCTTCATAGCCAATAGTTAACCATTTCATTGCAATTCCTTGTGAGACGACCCAGAGTCTAAATACTTCGGTTAATTCTTATTGGGGTTTTTTATTTGTGACAAAACCAAAAATTTAATTTGATGTGAGAGTTGTTTGTTGGTTTGGAGCTATTCTTACAACGAAGTTCTAATTTCTACAAGAGAAATTCTAGACCGACAATAATTTTTGTGTCACATTGCTTTTGATGAGCATAGCAGTATTGATTATTTGTCACAGTGTCTATGAGATTTTGGGCTTCCTCAGTTGTCTTCATGAGCTGCATTGAACCTCCAGCAGAATAATCCAAGGCCTCTTGAGCTCTTAGTGTCAATCCTTCATAGAAATTCTGAAGTTTATCCCATTCATTGAACATCTCTGGGGAACACTTCCTGACCAAGGCTTTGTATCTTTCCCAGGACTCATAAAGTGACTCTCCATCCATTTGGGTGAAGGTTTATACCTCTGTCTTCAATCTTATGATCTTCTGAGGTGGGTAGAATTTAGCTAGAAATTTGTTCACTAGATCCTCCCAATTGTTGATGCTTTCTTTTGGAAATGCCTCCAACTATTAGGCAGCTTTGTCCCTTAATAAAAATGGGAATAGCAGTAACTTATAGATGTCTGAATGTACACCATTTGTCTTCACTGTGCCACATATCCTCATAAAAGTGGACAGGTGCTGATTTGGATCTTCAAGTGGACCTCCTCTATAGGAACAATTATTCTACACCAGGGTAATGAGTTGAGGCTTCAACTCAAAGTTGTTTGTATTAACATTTGGAGTAAGTAAGCTACTCCCACAGTGCCTTGAATTAGGGAAGGTGTAAGAAGCTAAAACTCTCCTCTGGGGTGGGTTATTGTTAGCCACTCCCTCTGGTGGATTAGGGACATTCCCTTCCATCCCTCGGTCTTCTTCTTCCGAGGCTTCTTCTCTAACAACTCCCTTCCCTCTTGCTTCTCTTCTCAACCTTGAGAGTGTTCTCTCTGGTTCAGGATCAAAAGAAGTGGTTTCACCTCTTCTTCCTCCTGGCATGCAACTAAAACAACAAGAAACACACACAAAACCAGAAACCAAAAGCAATTCACTCTACTGCTAGAGTGAGGTTAAGGTTAGCTTAAACAAAACCTCAAACAGTTAGTGTGCTTGACAAAAACAAAGAAAAATGCTTCATCTAGATTATCACCCTACTTAATCATTGTCAATCTAAATCAATCCCCGGCAATGGCGCCAAAAACTTGATGAGGAAAACGATTCCACACAAACTCACCGGCAAGTGTACCAGGTCGCATCAAGTAGTAATAACTCACAAGAGTGAGGTCGATCCCACAGGGATTGATGGATTGAGCAACTTTAGTATGGTGATGAATTTAGTTAAGCAAATATTTGATGATTTGAGTGAAACTTGATTAACAGAAGTAAAATTGCAAGAAAATAAAAGGGAGAAGGAAAATTGACAAAATCTTAAAGTACAGAAGAAGTAAATTGCAGAAACTTAAAGTGCAAGAAAGTAAACAAGCTGAAACTTAAAGTGCAAGAAAGGTAAATAATTGAAATTTAAAGTGCAAGAAATTTAAATTGTTGAATCTAAATTGATAGGAAACTTAAATTGCATCAAGAATAAAGGGATTTGGGTACTGGAATTCAAAATTGAGCTGGAAAATGCAAATTAAAGTAAATCAGAGAACTATGAGATGAAGAGATTCAGATTAGGGTCTCAATAGCAAAACAGAAATAGCAAATTACAGATGAATTCAAAACAGCAAGGAAACCTAGATCAACTCTGAAATCCTAAAGAAAAATTGACAAATTCAGTGAAGTAACAAAAAACAGAAGGAAAGCCTAGAGCTCAATTGCTCACTTGTTAAAACAGGAAAGAATAGATTGAAGAAGAAAGAAAATGAAAGTTCGAAGAAAAGGAAACCCAGATCTGATCTCAGGCTCTCAGATTCTAAAAAGAAAATTACAAGAGAGAAAATTAAAAGTGAGCAAAAAGGTAAAAGAAAAAATGTGAAGTCAAAATGAGTGCTGCGCTCACTCCCCTGGCATGCCCCCCTCACGTGCGCATGTTTGCTTCTCTAGCGCTCCCATAGTGAACACTACGTTCACTCACCAAGTGCTGTACCATTTGGTGCACGAGTTTCCTTGCTCAGCGCTCTCCTAGTGAGTGCTACGTTGGTTCCTTGAGCGCTACCTAACGGATAGCGCTACCTTAAAAAACTAGCATAAGATGACTTGTCATCAGAGACGACCTGGGATTCCTACTCCCAGTATTTTGTTCTTAAATTTGTGACAACTCTTTTCTAAATTGATAAGAGGAATTTTCGTCGGTTAAGAACTGTACTTGCAACGCTGTTCTATTTATAAATTCTTAATCGGCAATTTTCTGCCACGTCACCCCACTTTGCGAATGGCCAGGGTGAAGTAATGCAGATGAGCTCTTCGGGTGGGGCAACATGAAAGTTGGCATGCTTCTGGCATGGGGATATATTTTGACGAACTCTGTTGCTTCCTTTTGCAAGGTCGGCCAGTAAAAGCCAGCCCAGAGTACCTTTTTGGAAAGAGCTCGTGCCTTGAGGTGGTTGCCGCAGATGCCACCATGGACTTCTTCTAGGACTTCCCTTGTAGCGGAGATTGGGATGCATTTTAGGAGGGGTGTTGAGATCCCCCTCCTATATAGGACGTCGTGTATTATGGTGTAGTACTGTGCTTCTCGTACTAATCTTTTTGCTTCCTTTTTATCTGCAGGGAGTGTTTCGGACTTGAGGTAGCTGATTATGAGAGTCATCCACCCTTGGTTCTGGTCCGATATGCTTAGGACTTTTTCTTCTTCCAAGGTTGATGTTTTTTGCAGTGTTTCTTGGATGAGGCTTCTGTTGTTGCCCACTGGTTTGGTGCTGGCTAGTTTTAAAAGTGCATCAGCTCGGGCGTTTTGTTCCCGAGGTATGTGCCAGATCTCATATCCTATGAATTTTTCGAGCTGTTCTCTGGTCTTCTCTAGATATTTTTTCATGGTGGGATCCTTTTCCTGGTAGCTTCCTTCTATTTGCGAGGTGACTATTTGCGAATCGCTGAAGATGGTAAGCTTTTGTGCTCCGACTTCCCTAGCTAGCTTCAGACCAGCCAGTAGGGCTTCATACTTGGCTTGGTTATTTGACGCAAGGAATTCGAACTTTAAGGAGAGTTCGAGCTGTGTTCCCTGATCACTTTCTAGGATAACACCCGCTCCACTTTTGGCTTTGTTTGATGAGTCGTCGACGTAGAGGTTCCAATCGATGGGGGTCCCTGGGGTGTCGGTGTACTCTGCGACAAAGTCAGCTAGGTACTGAGACTTGATGGCTGTCCGAGCTTCATACTTAAGGTCGAATTTGGACAACTCGACTGCCCATTGTAGGATTCTCCTAGCTAGGTCTGTTTTCTGTAGGATACCTTTTATGGGTTTGTTGGTTCGTATTCTAATGGTATGGGCTTGAAAGTATAGTTGAAGTCACCGGGAAGTAAGTATGAAGGCGTAGGCAAACTTTTCTATTTTTTGATAGTTCAGTTCGACCCCTTGTAAAGCTTTACTGATAAAGTAGATGGGTTGCTGTCCGTTTTCATCTTCTCTGACTAGGGCTGAGGCTATCACCCGACTTCCCACGGCAAGGTATAGGATCAGTTCTTCTCCTTGTCGAGGTTGGGTTAGGATAGGTGGTTGCAAAAGAAATGTTTTGAAGTTTTGGAAGGCTTGTCCACATTCTGGGGTTCGTTCAAACTTCTTTCCTTTCCTTAGGGTTGCATAGAAAGGAAGGGGTCCTTTAGGCAGGTTTTGTTGAGATCGGTGTAGTCGACACACATCCGCCACTTTCCATTGGACTTTTTGATCAACACGACATTGGCTAGCCATAATGGGTACTTCACCTCCCTTATAAACCCTACCTCTAGTAAGGCTTGTACTTGCTCTTCCACAACTTGTGTAATGGAGACTACTGCGATGAGATGATTTAGCATTGTCCGACCTATGAGGGCATTGTTTGCGGAGCTCACGTCGACTATGATGTAGTCGATGCTCAATGTTCTAGAGCGGGTTCCCTTTCCAAAGGTTGTGTGTAGTGAGATGTATCCTAGAGGCTGGATTGGGGCATCTCCGAGCCCGAACAGGCTATTTGGATATGTTCTGAGCTCTTTTTCTTGTAGACCGAGCTTGTCGAAGGCGGATTTGAATAGGATATCTACAGAGCTTCCTTGGTCGACCAGTGTTCGGTGGAGATTGACATTGGTGAGCATGATAGTAATGACCATGGGGTCATCATGCCCGGGGATGATGCCCACGGTGTCTTCTTTAGTGAAGGCGATAGTGGGGAGGTCGGGTGTCCTATCCCCTTCCCCAATATGGTATACTTCTTTGAGGTGTCTTTTTCGGGATGATTTAGAGATTCCTCCTCCTGCGAATCATCCGTTGATCATATGAACGTGCCTTTCCGGGGTGTGAGGAGGTCGTTCAGCTCGCCCCTCCTCTTCATCTCTTTTTTGGCTCGTCGGTTCTGTTAGCCAGGAATCGGTCCAGTCTTCCTTCTCGAGCTAATTTTTCTATGACATTCGTCAAGTCGTAGCACTCGTTGGTGGGGTGTCTGACGAACTAGATTTCTGTTTGTAAAGAAATTTGCAAATAAAATTCCCGTTGTAAGTATAATTTCTAAACCAACAAAGAATCCTTTCGTTCAAAAGTTTTGGTTGTCACTAAAGTAAACCAAATAAAATTTTTAACCGAAGTATTTAAACCTCGGTCGTCTTCTCAAGGAATTGCAGGGAAGTATGATTTATTTTTGGTTATGGAAAGGTTATCTTTTTGGGGTTTTTGAATAAGGAACAAGATAAATAAATTGGCAGGAAAGTAAATTAATAACTAGAAAACTCTTGGCAAAGTATGAGAATTGGAAATCCCATCCTAGTTATCCTTATCAATTGTAATGAGAATTGTTTATTGCTCCCACTTAGTTGACCCTTACTAAATAAAGGAAAGTCAAGTGGACTAATCAATGGGATTCTTCAAGTCCTAGTCAACTCCTATGGAAAGACTAGCTTTAGAGGGATCCAGATCAACCAGCAAATTCCAATTTTCAATCAACAAAGAAGTTTGACAATTCAAGTGTCACCAATTACTCAACCAAAGCCAAAAGGGAAAAAATCCAAATTATTTATATCATAAATAGAAGAAAGCAATCATAAATCTGAAATACCTCAAATTGCATTAAATAAAGAAATTGAATCTAACATGGAGAGTTCATAAAACAAATTAGGAAATAAACAATTAAAGTAATAGAATAAATAAAAGTAGAAGAGAAACTAAATTAAAGGAATATTGAACCTGGAATGAAGAAGGAATAAACCATAAACTAAGAGAAATCCTAAATCCTAAGAACCAAAGAAAGAGGAGAGAGCCTCTCTCTCTCTAACAACTTCATCTAAAACCTAAAATTGTTGTAAATTGATGAATGATTCATGATTCCATTGATTCCCCCATTCTCCAACCTCCATTCTGTATTTCTGGGCTTGGATTTGGGCGGAGAAGGGGCCCAGAAATTGCCCCCAGCGCTTTCTGCAGATTTCTGCACGTGGCGTCTGTCACGCGTACGTGTCATCCACGCGTGCGCGTCATTTGGCAATTTTCCATGTCACGCATACGCGTCAATCACGCGTACGCGTCGCTTGTGTTTTGCGTTTCGCACGCGTCTGCGTCCTCCATACGCACGCGTCGCTGCCGTTTTCTTCAAACTTCATTTTCGTGCATTCCTTCCACTTTTTGCATGTTTTCTTTCTGTCCTCTAAGCCATTCCTGCCCTATAAAGCCTGAAAATACTTAACACACTTATCACGGCATCGGATGGTAATAAAGGATAATTAAAATTAATAGTTTTAAGGCCTAGGAAACATGTTTTCACATATATCACAGAATAAGGAAGAATTGTCAAATCATGCAAATTATATGAATAAATGAGTGAATAATTGATAAAAACAACTCAAATTAGCACAAGGTGAATCATAAAATAGTGGTTTATCAACCTCCCCACATTTAAACATTAGCATGTCCTCATGCTAAATTCAAGAGAAACTGAAAAAGAGTGAAGGTAGAATGGTGGAATCTATGCAATGTAATCTATCTAAATGCAAACTACCTAAATGAATCATGCAATTCTAATTACTATCCACGTAGATATAGAAAGCTTACATGTGGTCAAATTGAGTCAAATTTTTCAAGGAATCATATATGCACAACCAAGGGCTAAGCCATATTAAAACATATTCACAATTGAGTCGAGTTAAGGAAAAGGTTTCACAAACTTGCAAGACAAGCAATGATCAAACATGGATATATGGAAATGAGCTATTGAACCCTCACTGGATTTGTATATACACTCTAATCACTCAGTGTTTGGGGTTAATCACTCTACTCTTCTCTAGTCATGCTTTCTAAAACTTTGTTCTTCATCTAACCAATCGACAACTATTTAATGTACACATGCAAACATCATGAGGTCTTTTCAAGGTTGTAATGGGGCTAAGGTAAAGGTGAGGATATATATATATATATAAGGCTAAGTGAGCTATAAATTGAATCCTTGATTAGTCTAAGATCTCACCTAACATATACATACTCTAAACATCTCTAACATTATGCCTAGCTTCCCAAATTTCCCACTTTTGTATCCACATACTCATGTACCAATTATTTTTAACTTTATCACATTTGCATTGATCTTCTACTAAATTTAATATTGGGGTAATTTTGTCCCCTTATTTATTTATTTATTTATAAGAATTTTTTTTATTATTATAAAAATAAACCCAACATATCAATGCACATGGTATTTTAATTATTTTGGTTTCACGTGAACATGTTCCCAAATTCCAAATATTTTATCAATTCAACAGTTTACTGTCAACCCAAGTTCCCACGGTTCCCCATACTTAGTTGATACACAATCTCTATCTTAAGCTAATCAAAGATTCAATTTGGGGATATTTAATTTGTTTTTCTACTTAAGGCTAGTAATGTGGTAAAATACAGAATAAATGGGGATTAAAAGGCTCGAGGTGGCTAACAAGGGTGATTTAAAAGGGTAGGCTTATTTTGGGATAAGTGAGAAAAAACAAGTAATGGCCTCAATCATATGCAAGCATGTAAATACACTAAATAATGGACATATAGAATGAAACAAAGCAAAGATTACAATCATAGTGAAGAAACACACAGGAATGAAAACAATGGTTAAATAATGTAACCATGCAATTAAGCTCAAAAACTCACGGGTTGTGTGTTCTTTGGCTCACAAACCATATATCAGTTATGTATATCATGCAAGTAGGAATAAAAAGTTTCCATTCAACTCAATGTGAATCCTTAAATGGCTCTTATAAAAATAAGTATATTCTTTGAAAAATGTCGTCAATTTTCCAGCATTTATTGCTATATATATATATATATATATATATATATATATATATATATATATATATATATATATATACTAAGTGGATTGTTGTGATTGTGAAAATCTAAAAAGTCCTAGTTTACTCTCTATTTTCAATAAATACCAAATTCTCAGATGCTAAGAAGGGTAAACTAAACTTTAATAATCCATATTTTCTATATCACAACTAATAAACTAAGAGTACAAATCAAGCTAAATATCTAAGATATATACAACCCAAAGTGTAAAATGTAATAAAGTATAAATAAACAAAAGTACAGTAAAAGAAAATGTGCAAGTACTGAAAAGCAAATAAGATAAAATAAAATAAAATAAAAATACAGAAAATGAAACAAAATAGAATGAAAAGGGTCTGAAACAGTTCACCAAAATAAAGTCCGCTAGGGATGGCAACCTCCCCACACTTATATAATAGTATCGTCCTCGATGCTCAGTCAAGCTGGATATGAAGGGTCGTCATCGCATGAAGGGTGTGCTTCTGCTGTCTCTGGGCTCTGGTTGTGAAGGTGCCTGAGGGTCTGCTAGCTGTGTCTGTTGAGGCTCCTCGTGCCGTGACTCTGCCTGCTCATCCTCTGCCCGTGCATCTTGCTCCTGCTCATCCGCCTCCTCCTCAGATGGCTCCAATGGTGTGTCAGACTCGGAGGGGATGTTAGTGTATCCTGACCAGATCATCAGCTTCAGATGCTCATAACGCTGCTTGTTGCGACGCTCCATCAGATCTAGGCGCTTGAAGAGTCGGTGCACTAGGTGGTAGATGGGATGGGAAGCGGGTGATGGTGCTGTAGGTGTGGGTAGTGCAACGGGTGCTGAAGGGGCAGCAGAAGATGTGACGGCATCGGCAGAGGCAGTAAGAGAAGGCGGTCTGTAGCCCAGAGCTGTGATCTTTCTGCCGTGTGGGATGATCTTCTTACAGTCGACAGCTGGTGGTTTCTCATCCGCAAGCTCCCAGGGTACCTCGGCTCGGCGGGCCATCTGAGTGATCAAATAGGGGAAGGGCAGAGTGCCTCGAACATGAACCCTGGCCATGTAGTGCCGGATAAATCGGGGAAGGTATAAGTCCTTGCCTTCCATGACGCACCAGATGAGAGTAATCATAGCAGCTGGCACCTCAGTCTCGTGAGTGCTCGGCATAACATAATTGCTCAGAATTTGTTGCCATAGCCGAGCCTCATCATTAAGATAAATAATCTTGAAGCTCTTTGGAGTTACTGTTGACTTGCCTATAACCCAGGGAACAGCAAGATCAATGGCTATGGTACGCTTCACTGCCTCCCAATCAAAGCTCATAGACCTCATGGATTCCTCAGCCTTCTGATAACCATCTGGTTCATTTGATTTAGGATGGAAATAGAGGATATCTTCAATGACCTCCTCAGTAACTAAAATCTATTTGCCTCTGAGCTGCACTGCATCCAGGGTCATCTTGTAATAGTTACAATAGAATTTCCGGACCCAGGATGCATTCACCTCAGTCAAGTTCCTCTCCAGAAAGAACCAGCCTCTCTGTTTTATTTGTTCTGTGGTATACTGCTGTAACTCGGGTGGAATTCTGAGAGTCTTTTCTAGATACAGGTGCCTTGTATTTACAAAGACCGGATATTTTAATTCACAGTATCGATTTGCAAACTTGAGTGGATCAGTTGTAGGCACTAATTGATCAACTTTTTCCTGCGGAGTAAAGTTATTCTCACGCCAGGAATCATCATGCAGTATATCTAACAGAGCCACAGAAGACTCTCCTCTTTTTTTTTTACCCGTGCCTGCTTTAGCTTTTCCTTTCCCTTTATGGTCAGACATCATGAAAAATAGAGTTCCCATGATATAATTTATTAAACCAAAGTAGAAAAAATAGGAAGGCAAATAGTTAGCAAACAAGTCAAGCAGTAGATGTGCAAAATAGGAATAAAAACCAAAGTAGAAAGTGAGGAAGAATTATATAGAATTTTGGATTGAATGCAAAGTAAAATCCAAAGAATTCAATTAAAAATCACAATCCAAAAACTAGGATATGAAGAATGCTGGTTTGTCAGGAAACAACAATTAACATGCCTTGAAAGGGGTTAAAAGTCAGTTAGGTTAATAGTCATTTAAGTTAAAAGCCAAAGAAGTAGGTTAGAATTAGTTGCATGGTAATGTAGTTCCTAGAAATGCAAAAGGTTTACGAACAAGCAGGCTCACATTCAAGAATACAATGCAGATAATTGATGATAAACCATGTGATAAAAGAAGCACAAAAATGAATAAAATCATCAATAATGCGATTTAACTAAGAAGGGAACCAGACGGAGTAGGAATGCTAGCCCATCCTTCCATGAATTGGCTTGGTTGAAACCAATTAGTGTAAAATTCAAAAGTACCAAAGCCAATTCATGAATGGGAGTTGAGTGAAACAATTTTCAGAAAAATCGAGCAGCATTACAGCCGTAAAAGGAATGTTCCCGTGAAAAACAAATAGCAGAATCAACAAGTAAAATTCATATGTACTGCAGCATTTGGCAATTATCATGAAGAACAAGGTAAGTCTCATGATGCAGGTAACATTAAGCAAAAACACAATTTGGGTTTTTTAAGAATTTATCAACAATGAAAAATACAAAAACCATATATAACTTCCTAAGAATTAAATAATTGATCCAAGAAAGCAGCCATAAGTAATAATTCAATAAACAATTGAACACAAGCAGCAAGCTTTCCTTGAGCAATGAACAGAATAATGGTTGAAACATGGCATTGATGCAGCAAAGGTTGGTCAGCAAGGGGCTAATTGACTCAGAATTTCGTCAATTAGTTCCTTAATCCTGGTAATGAAGAATACACATGAGAGGGAACCAAAAGTAGGACGGAGATGCTGATCTAATGAAATATGAATTGAACTGGGCTAAAAGAAATGGGTACAAGGTAGAAACAGTGCCAGATTCAACTCATAATCCGCGGTTGAATAACTTGGCATCAAAAACCTTTTTAGATAATTTGGTAGCATCTTGGTAGTAAAGTAGGCATTCCCGAATTAAAACAAGCAACAAATAAGTTCTCATGGAGTCAAAGAATTTCAGAAAAGAATAAAGCAATCTGCATGTGATATGAACTCAGAGCCACAAATGCAACTAGCAGTAATAGTCGCAACTCATATGAAATGATGTCATTCAGCAGAGCAGCATCAAACAGGATTGGAACAGCATAATATTAATATCAGCAGCCAAGCAAATTAAAAATCAGAAAATTCAAACACTAGGAACAGAGCACTTATCAGACCTAAATCCACTAGCCACATCCAAGCTACCTAACCACCTAGAATCCAATACGAAACATGCATATCTAACTATCCTAATTCTAACAAAATGTAACTAAGCTAATTAATCTAATTTAACAGAAGTAGAATTTGAGTTTGCAGAGATAGAGGCAGTGAAACCTGGGAGGTGTTTAACACTAGAATTGGGGAAAGAAGAAAGAGGATTGGTGTCGCCGGAAGTGGCGGCAGCGTGGCGGCTTTGCGGCGGTGCGGCGGCTTTGCGGCGGCGCAGGGAGGCGGGGCCGGTTCGGTGAACTAGGGGGGTGAGAGGGTAGAGAAGAGAGAGAGAAAGAGAGGGAGAGGGGGAGAAAGAAGGAAGGAGGGGGTACGGTGGTGTTGCGGTGGTGGTGGATGGCGGTTCTGTGGTGGCACGGCAGCGAGTTTGGGGTCGGCGACGGGGCATGGGGAAAAGCGGGGGTAGGGGGAGGAGAGAGGGTGTAGTGGTTAGGGAGGAAGAGTGAGGGTGACGGCAAGGGTATGGGGTTGCCGGCAGCTGCTCTGGTGATAGGATGGTGGTGGGTTGTAGTGGCTTTGGAGGTTTGGAGGGAGAGAGAGTGGAGATGGAACGTTGAGGAGGGGCGGTAAAAGTGACGCGAGGGCTAGGGTTTTTGCATCAGGGGAGGTTAGTGAATTTAAATCCACGCGTACGCGTGTGTCACGCGTGCGCGTGGATGAGGTAAAATTGCAATGAAGCGAAAGCGTCATTGACGTGAACGCGTGAAGAGGGATAGGTAGAGCTGACGCGTACGCGTGAAGCACGCATACTCGTCGACCAGAATCGTGCTAAACGTGCAAATCCAGTGTCATTTTTCCACAACTCTCTATTTGATATGAGGGGACAAATAGGTGCATGTGACGCGTGCGCGTCGCGCATGCTCACGGGTGGTGTGTCTAAATGAAAGTGACGCGTACGCGTCATGGTTGCATACGCATGGGACAATTTGTGCTCTTCGCATACCAGTCGCACGATTCCAGCCTAACTTTCTGGGCGTTGGATGGAGACGCCGATTTGGAATCGACGCCCACGCGTGGCCTATGCGCACGCGTGGTGTGTTTTTTTTCTGAATATGCAGAATGCAAAAATGCAGATGCTGATGTAGATGTTATGAAGGAAACTAGAGGAAATAAGATAAAATAAAACTAAGAATAAAACAGAACAAAATAAAACTATGATTGAAAAGAAACGATCATACCATGGTGCGTTCTCTCCCACCTAGCACTTTTAGTTAAAGTCCTTAAGTTGGACATTTGGTGAGCTCCTTGTCATGGTGGCTTATGCTTGAACTCATCCAGAAATCTCCACCAACGTTTGCAATTCCAATAGCCTCTGGGATCCCAAACTAGGCACGTAAAGCCTTCGAGCAAGTTAAAGCAGGTGATCAGGCTCCAGGAGTATTGATTATTAGAATGAATTCCAAGATCCCAAACCTTGCTTTTGTACCCGTCTTTACTTTTATCTATGTTGTTCCAACCGGGCGGTATGCAACCTGAATTTTCACCGAGACACCCAAACATCTTCCGAAAACCATTCAATCGAGCTCTATACCAATCCTTGCGCTTCCATTTGGAGCGTGGAATTTTATTGAATCTTGCATACCAACTCCTATTGCTAACCATCTCCCTCTTACTCTTAAAGCCGCAAAGAGCTCTAAGCTGGCCATCTGTTTCAAGAAAACCATATTCAAGTGGGAAAGTAAAGATAAAGGCTAAGGATTTTACCCACTTGAAGTTTGTATTGGGTGGTAATGGCCTTAGGAGAGGTGTTTCCAGTGGTCTTTCAAGCTCCACTCCCTTGTACTCTTCTGTGAATTCTTCCACTTCCTTGCAAGCTTCTTCAACTGTAACCACGTCTTGATCAAAGTCTTCCAATTCTTCCCCATCACTCAAGTTATAAGTTGGAGGTTGAGAAAAGTCTACCTTTATATCATCTTCATATTCACTTGGGGAAGGTTCTTCAGGCTCAAAGAGTTCAATTGCGGATGCAACTTTTCACTAGGAGAGCTTGATTCATGATCATCATTACCAAGGAAACTTGCTTCTTGATCTGTTCCATCCAGTTCTTCATAAGATACATGCCTTGGGGTTTGTGCACTATCCTCCATAGCATCAGTTGAAAATTTCTTGGCGGAATTCTCTACAACTCTTGATTCCCATGGAGGTTGGTGCACGAAATCACAATCACACTTTTGTAATTCCGCACAACTAACCAGCAAGTGTACTAGGTCGTCCAAGTAATACCTTACGTGAGTAAGGGTCGATCCCACGGAGATTGTCGGCTTGAAGCAAGCTATGGTTATCTTGTAATTCTTAGTCAGGATATCAGTAATGATTCTTAGTTTTAATTGCAAAAAGTAAAAGAACATGAAATAAATACTTGTTATGCAGTAATGGAGAACAGGTTGAGGTTTTGGAGATGCTTTGTCTTCTGAATCCCTGCTTTCCTACTGTCTTCTTCTTCAGGCACGCAAGGCTCCTTCCATGGCAAGTTGTCTGTTGGTGGATCACCGTTGTCAATGGCTACCAGCCGTTCTCTCAGTGAAAAGGGTCCATGTACATGGCTAATCATCTGTCGGTTCTCACTAATGTTGGAATAGGATCCATTGATCCTTTTGCATACTGTCACTGCGCCCCGCATTCATGAGTTTGAAGCTCATCATAGTCATCCATTCCTGGATCCTACTCGGAATACCACAGACAAGGTTTAGACTTTTTGGATCTCAGGAAATGCTGCCAATTGATTCTAACTTATACCACGAAGACCCTGATCTCACGGATTTGAATGCTCTGTTGTCAGGAGATGCAATCAAACGCGTGAACCAGGAATCAAAGAGATACACACTCAATCTAAAGTAGAACGTAAGTGGTTATCAGGCACACGTTCATAGGTTGAGAATGATGATGAGTGTCACGGATCATCACATTCATCAGGTTGAAGTGCGAGTGAATATCGTAGAATAGAAACAAGTGTGATTGAATGGGAAACAGTAGTAATTGCATTAATCCATCAAAACACAGCAGAGCTCCTCACCCCCAACCATGGAGTTTAGAGACTCATGCCGTAGAAGATACAAAATTCAGATGTAAAATGTTATGAGGTACATAGTAAGTTTCTAAAAGTAGTTTTTATACTAAACTAGTGACCTAGGTTTACAGAAAATGAGTAAACTAAGATAGATAGTGCAGAAATCTACTTCCGGGGCCCACTTGATGTGTGCTTGGGCTGAGCATTAAGCTTTACACGTGTAGAGGCTTCTCTTGGAGTTAAACGCCAGGTCGCAGCCTGTTTGTGGCATTTAACTCTGGTTTGTAACCTGTTTCTGGCGTTTAACTTCTGAATAGGGCACGAAGTTGGCGTTTGAACGCCAGTTTGCGTCGTCAAAACTCAGGCAAAGTATGCACTATTATATATTGCTATAAAGCCCTGGATGTCTACTTTCCAACGCAATTGAGAGCGTGCCATTGGGTTTATGTAGCTCTAGAAAATCCATTTCGAGTGCAGAGAGGTCAGAATCCAACAGCATCTGCAGTCCTTTTTCAGCCTCTGAATCAAATTTTTGCTCAGGTCCCTCAATTTCAGCCAGAAATTACCTGAAATCACAGAAAAACACACAAACTCATAGTAAAGTCCAGAAATGTGAATTTTTGCATAAAAACTAATAAAAACATAGTAAAAACTAACTAAATCATACTAAAAATACCTAAAAATAATGCCAAAAAAGCGTAAAAATTATCCGCTCATCAGAGGTTCAGCGTCTCCTAAGTCTTCATCCGATTATTCTTCTTCGATAATTCTGGCTTCCTCCACTTGTTTCAGTACAAAATCATGCTCCTTACTGTCCACCGGAGTTTCTAGTATCTCCTTCATGCTATGTTCTTCATTACATTATCCACATGAAGCCATGGGGGGGTTCTTTGAGTGTCCAAACGTCAGGAAGCTAATTGATTTATCGGTTGCTCCAGTTGATGAAGGGTTGCATGAAATTCATCCACTGTTTCCTTGAGACGATCTTGTGATTCTTGGGTCAATGGATATGGACATGGTACATATAGAAGTGGTGGTTCTTGGGAGTAATTGGATTGGAATTGGGGTGGATAAGGGTTAGGGTCATAATGAGGTGAATGGTTGTAGGTAGCTTGTGAGTATGGTAGTTTAAAGTTATGTTGAGGAGGGGGTTCATAGGCATATGGTGGGGCTTGTTGGTGACTACAAGGGGGTCCACCATATCTATTATCTTGGTACGCACCTCGGAATGGCTCTTGACCATAGTAATTTGGTGGGGGTTGGTTGTCACGAAAAGGTCTACCATAACTATTGTCTTGGCATGCATTGTAGGGTGGTCATTGTCCATGGTACCTTGGAAGGCGTTGTTGCTGTAAGGGTTGATCAAATCCTCGTGGCTCCTTCCATCTTTGATTATTTCGACCATGATGCATGTTCCCATTATAGCTTCCATTCCTTAAAACAACATTGGAACCAAACTCACAGCGACAGGGTTGAAAACTCATAGTAGCTAATAAAAATTAAAAACAAAAATAAAAACAAATAAACAAGCAAAAAGCAAATATTTACAATAACCAATAATAAAGCACACGTTTGCAATTCCCCGGCAACGGCACCATTTTTTTTTACGAACTATATTTCTGTTAGTAAAGAAATTTGCAAATAAAATTCCCGTTGTAAGTATAGTTTCTAAACCAACAAAGAATCCTTTCGTACAAAAGTTTTGGTTGTCACTAAAGCAAACCTAATAAAATTTTTAACCAAAGTATTTAAACCTCAGGTTGTCTTCTCAAGGAATTACAGAGAAGTATGATTTATTATTGGTTATGGAAAGGTTATCTTTTTGGAGTTTTTGAATAAGGAACAAGATAAATAAATTGGTAGGAAAGTAAATTAATAACTAGAAAACTCTTGGCAAAGTATGAGAACTGGAAATCCCATCCTAGTTATCCTTATCAATTGTGATGAGAATTGTTTATTGCTCTCACTTAGTTAACCCTTACTAAATAAAGGAAAGTCAAGTAGACCAATCAATGGGATTCCTCAAGTCAAAGTCAACTCCTATGGAAAGACTAGCTTTAGAGGGATCCAGATCAACTAGCAAATTCCAATTTTCAATCAACAAAGGAGTTTGACAACTCAAGTGTCACCAATTACTCAACCAAAGCCAAAAGGGGAAAAATCCAAATTATTTATATCATAAATAGAAGAAAGCAATCATAAATCTGAAATACCTGAAATTGCATTAAATAAAGAAATTGAATCTAACATGGAGAGTTCATAAACCAAATTGGGAAAATAAACAATTAAAGTAATAGAATAAATAAAAGTAGAAGAGAAGCTAAATTAAAGGAACATTGAACCTGGAATCAAGAAAGAATAAACCATAAACTAAGAGAAATCCTAAATCCTAAGAACCTAAGAGAGAGGAGAAAGCCTCTCTCTCTAAAAACTACATCTAAAACCTAACATTGTTGTAAATTGATGAATGATTCATGAATCCATTGATTCCCCCATTCTCCAACCTGTATTCTGTGTTTCTAGGCTTGGATTTGGGCCGAGAAGGGGCCCAGAAATTTCCCCAGCGCTTTCTGCAGATTTCTGTACGTGGCGTCTGTCACGCGTACCCGTCGTCCACGCGTGCGCATCATTTGGTGATTTTCCTTGTCACACATACGTGTCAGTCACGCGTACGCGTCGCTTGTGTTTTGTGCTTGGCACGCGTCCGCGTCATCCATGCGCACGTGTCGCTGCCATTTTCTTCAAACTTCATTTTTGTGCATTCCTTCCACTTTTTGCATGTTTTCTTTCTGTCCTCTAAGCCATTCCTGCCCTGTAATGCCTAAAAATACTAAAAACACAGATCACGACATCGAATGGTAATAAAGGATAATTAAAATTAACAGTTTTAAGGCCTACGAAACATGTTTTCACATATATCAGAATAGGGAAGGAATTGTCAAATCATGTAAATTATATGAATAAGTGAGTGAATAATTGATAAAAACCACTCAAATTAGCACAAGGTGAATCAGAAAATAGTGGTTTATCAGTGTCCGTAGATCCTGTGGAATTTGCAGTATTCGGTCCGACTTTCTCCCCTTTTCTGTTTGATCGGTCAAGGAAGTAGGATTTTTTCTGTGTTGCATATCTCCCGACAGACATCCACAAGGGATACCCGAAGACGGGTGTAATTATGGTATTTCCTGGGTTTCTCTGTGGATTGGTCTTCTTTTTTCCTGGAATAGTTATCCTTATCCCATGGTGGGTAGGAGAATCCGGCTTTGGAGTTTTCTCCTAGTCGGGAGTTCTCCTCCATGTTGATATACTTTTCGGCTCGTTCTTGTACCTCGTTCAGGAATGTTGGATGTTTCTTGGATATGGAGTGGCTAAAGGGTCCTTCCCGTAGGCCGTTGATGAGCCCCGTAATTGCCGCCTCTGTAGGGAGATTCTGTATGTCAAGGCATATTTTATTAAATCTCTCCATGTAGCCACGGAGGCTTTACCGATCTCTTTGTTTAATTCTAGTAGGCTGGGAGTGTGTTTTGCTTTGTCCTTCTGGATGGAGAACCTGGCCAGGAACTTCTTGGCGAGTTCATCGAAACTTGTAATTGATCTTAGTGGTAGACTGTCGAACCACTTTATTGCCATTTTGGTCAGGGTGGTCGGGAAGGCCTTGCAACGGCTTACGTCCGAGGCGTCTGTGAGGTACATCCGACTTCTAAAGTTACTAAAATGATAGCTTGGGTCGGACGTACCATCATATGGGGTCATGTCAGGAGTTTTGAAGTCCTTCGCGACTTTAGCTTTCATGATTTCCTTTGTGAATGGGTCTTGGTCCTTATGGGGGCTATCCTAGTGGTTGGATCGTGTGGTTTTTGTTTTCAAGTCGGCTTCGAGTTTTAAGAGCTTGTCTTCCAGTTCTCGATGTCGTCTTGTTTCTCTCCAGAGATCATGCTCTGCTTCTCGCTGACGTTCAGCTTCTTGCTCGAGCTGTCTGAGGCGATCCTGTTGTTCACGAATGGCATCTAAGATTTTTGTGTTCTGAGGTTGCCTATCTCCCTTGGAGTGGTCCACATCCTTTTGTGTGGCATCAGTGTTCTTAATTGGCGTTCCTTCTTCTAATCCGGAGTTATGATCATTCGTAGGGTTGTTTGCCATGTCGAGGGGATGACTTCCAGGTTCCCTGGCAACGGCGCCAATGTTCCGAGGGTTACCTGAAACTGGGAGGTCGATCTCAGATGAGATCTTCTAGCCAGGTCTGGGCTGGCGTATCCGACTTGTAAGAGCGGGAGATGTCGCTGGTCCTCGTCTGTCGGAGGGGGTGGTACCTGTAAGAGACTCCGATGCTTAAGTCAGTACGGGCTTTAGGCAGGTTTTTTGTAGAATTGGAGTATATCTTATACCTGGGTACTTCAGTATATTTATAGTAGTGTTTGATGATCTTCCTTTGAGATAAGTTTGTTATCTTATCTTATCTTTTTGCAGCTGAGATCATCGTCTTTGGCCAACCGCCTTCTAGAGGGCGGTGATCCTTCTTTTTGGGCCTCTTTGGGCCTTTCCTATGTCTTCTGCTGTGACTTGCCTAACCTCTATGTAGAGAGGTCGGTGGTCGAGTAGAAAGAGGTCGGACCCTGTAGTTCGGACCGGGCTATGAACACTTACGTAGCCAATAATAAGAACTCTTCATTGCAACTCCTAGGGAAGATGACCCGGGAGTCTAAATACTCTCGGTTAATTTTGTATTGGATTGTGACAATCTTTTGAATTAAATTTGATTATTGGCCAATTATTAGTTCGGAGCTATACTTGTAACAAAATCTATTTGGAGAAAATCCTAACCTACAATTTGGTCTTTGTCAAAATTTTGGTAAAACAACAAAGAATTTTAAAGAAACCCTATTAGGGCATTCAATTGATTAGATTTGAAAACTTGTTTTGAACTTTCTTGAAGTATTTCCTTTATGGAACATAGAAAAGAGCTTGAACAAAAGATCTAGTGAGAATTGAGCTTTATTTGTGTGCTTGCACATTTTCAACCACAAATTTTGTTCTTGTATGTTATACTCCTTTTATGATTGTGATCTTAGATTTACTTTAGTCTATATGTCCTATATTTGATATTTTGAAAACATTTAGTATCATTGAGGCCATTTCTGAATTGAACTCACTTAACCCATATGGCCAACCCTTACATCTACCTTTGTAAATCACTTTTGAGCCTTTAATTCCCCTTTGTTCTAATTTTAAGCACATCTTTTGCCCTAAGCAAAAAACCATTAATGTCCATTAGTTGTATCTTTGAATAGCTTGGGTTTGAGTGTGTGTGTTAATCAAGTGTGGGGAGAATTTGTGAGAAACATCGGTAGAAGGTTACTTTGGGTGTTCATTGAGAAAATTGGGAAAAATGGGTAAACACTCATGCAGTCATCATTTAAAATATATGCATATCTGTTTTATGATAAAAGAAAAAGATTTTGGTGTATATACCTTTTGAAAAAAATAAGAGAAAAAGAAAAGAAAAGACAACAAGAATGTAAATAAAATATGCATATGTGTGTGAATTGGAAAGGAGAATGCATGAGTTAGTGTGAAAAAGGAGACAAACGGGTAGTTAGGTTGTTCTCTTTTGTGTACATAGGTTGATATAAGATTAGGTGGGTTGCTTGAGCTAATCAAAGATCCAATCTATTAGCCCACTTAACCATATTAATCTTACCTTGACCCTAGCTGATGCCAGGGCATCTTGGCCAGTTTCACTGACCTTTTTCTTTACTATTTTAGGGTAGTTTCATGCATTTTCTTAGTAAATAAGCAAGTTTTGGATGAATATACACTTACATCTTGATTCAAGCAAACATTGTGAACTTTACATGATTTCATGAAAATTATGCATGGATTGAATGATAAAATGGATGATGCATGATCTCATGACTTAAAACAAAGCTTTGAGGCACCTTGTTTGTTTGATTTCAGGACAAAGGAGGCAAGGAAGAGCCACGTTAGCATCCACGTTAGTCTCACTAACGTGACCACTAATGTGGAATGGGAGCAAGCTTACAACGTTAGTGGTAAAGTTATCACCAATAACACCTTCAAAAGCCATCATAACCCACATTAGTTGCTACGTTAGTTACATTAACGTGAGAACTAACGTGGAAGGAAAGAGAAGCTCCAACGTTAGTGGTAAAAGTAAACACCACTAACGTTCCAAAAGGCCACACATAGCCACGTTAAGAGTCACGTTAATCTAATTAACGTGAACTCTAACGTGGAATAAGAAGAGATCGCCAACGTTAGTGACACTCACCTTTGTCACTAACGCTGGATCAGGCCAAGATTGCCTACGTTAGTGGTCACGTTAAGACCATTAACGTGAATGGTAACATGGAGCAAATGATGATATGCCAACGTTAGTGACACTAACCTTTGTCACTAACGTTGGAGATGGCAAGTACACCCACATTAGTGGTCACGTTAATGCCATTAACGTGAAGCACTAACGTGGAAGGAAGGGGCATTTTGAAGCGTTAGTGACAAAGGTAAGTGTCACTAACACCCTCGAGCTTTGGCATGCCCACGTTAAGGGCCACGTTAGTTACGCTAACGTAGATCGTTAACGTGGGAAAGAGGGACATGGAGCAGCGTTATTGGTAAAAGTAAGTGTCAATAACGCTTGCAAAGGGCTAAGAGGCTACGTTAGTGATCACGTTAGTACCACTAACATTGAAGTTAATGTGGATCAACAGGTTTGGAATGTTAGTGACATAGTTATCGTCACTAACGCTTTCAAAACCAAGTTTACACCTAATGTTAATGCCACTAACGTCCTAACTAACGTCCTACCATGCCTAACTCACATTCTTTCTGCAAGCAAAGCTGAGCCCACTGAAGACTGTAACTGCTTCAACTAAAGATCAAGGGCCCATATCCAAGACTTGAAGAGCTAACTAGAAGATCAGAAGAGTAGTATATATAAGGATAGTTTTGAATTAGAAAGGAGGAAATTGGAAATTTAGAAAGCTACACCTTGTATATTTTACTTTCTCTACAACTTCTAGTTTAATAAAGCTACACCTTGTATATTTTACTTTCAATTGGAGAGTGTTGGGCATCTTGTAACAAAGCTTCAATTTCTTCTGGCCTCATTCCAGGTTCAGATCGCTGAGCTAGTAACTTAATCATGTTTCGCAATCCATGAAGGTCAGCCTCTTGGTGCTGCTGTTTGGCCTTCATGTCTCCAAGTTCAGCCTTCAAAGATGTGACTTCCTCTTGGTGTTGTTGCTTGAGTTCAGCAATTTCTGCATGCTTTTTTAAGTCACTTCGTTTAACAGATCTTCCATAGCACCTAACCCGACCTGGTTGTTCTTTTCCAAATAAAGACTCAAAAGATTCCTCATCTGTTTCACCAGCAGCTTGCCGGTTTTGGAATTTATCCTAATTAAAAGAAACATTTGAAATAGAATTAGTTACCGTATCCTAAATTTGATTTATAATCATTAGTAATTCAATGAACTCTCATACAATGGCATCTTGTGTTTCCTGATCAACTTCCTTCCTTTTCCGACTTGTTCGAGTAGCAAGGAACATTTCAAACCTTTTTAGTTCCTCATTTATTTCCTTTGTCGCGCGCTACAAAATAAAGCCTTAACTAAGTAAGTCTATAACAACATAACTAAAATTAACTAAACAAATCCCAGCACAAATATTAAATAAGTATACCAGAGCCACTCGTACTCTTCTGAAATTGATTGGCCCCATGCGATGTGGAAACTTTTGCTGTTCTTTGTGTTTCTTGTTTTTTTCACTTATTAACTATAATTGAATAAAAAGTTAGCATATAGAAACAGAGAAAAATATAATTAAATTTTGCTTCAGCAAACAAAACTACAACAACCAGAATAGTAGCAGATATAATTGCACAGAATAGAATTGTAGAAAATAAAATTGCACAAAATAGAACTATAGAAAAGAGAATTGCAGCAACTTACAATTACAGCAAACAAAGTAGCCAAAAATAGAATTATAAATACACAAATTCAGAAGTTCAGAATGGAACTGGCAGCAATATATCCTAAGAAAATTCAATTCAGTTCAAGAACCTACATCAGAATGGATATGTGTTTGTATAGCATGAGAGAGGACAGATTCCAACATTATCAATTGAATTTTCATTATTTTGCTTATGTCTTAACAAACAGTAATATATTTGCAATTAAAGTACCAACTATTTTACCTGGATTGTAGGATGACTCCAATAATAGATCAATTTTATGAATTGACTTTCTGGAACTTGTGTCGGTCGATTTTTCACCATATCTTCGATGGTATCAAAGGGAACAAAGTGCTTCTGCTTAATCTTTCCCTTGAACCGCTTCCAAGCATCCCGAATTGCTTGGATCACCCACTTTTCTCCACTATCTGGGAGGATAAACTTGGTCTGCATGATATCAATAGTGTTATACGTACCTTCCTATATTTAAAATAATCGAGATTTAATAATAATAGAAGAGTCTTACATTAACATAGTTCCACATGAATTTCTTAGCTTTAGGAGTTACAGCATGCCAGCTAGTGTATAAAAGACTCACAAATCTTTTATTTCTACCAATTATGCCTACGAAACTAGTTAAATTAGACACACTTTGATCGGTTGGTCCTACTGGCTGTCCAATATCAAAAATAACTTCTTCCCGCTGATCCATAGTTCTTGCATAAATCTCTTTGCAAGTTGTTTTTCCCCGGGTTTTCTTCTTCTTTGGCTCTCCTAGTTTCATGCATTAGGGGAAAATCAAGGAGTAATTAGTGATGCCAATTAAAAAATTAAGCATTATAATTTACAAAAAAATATAAAAAATAATAGAAATATATTACCTTCGTCATCATCAATGTCTTCCATCACATGTGAATAATAATTTTCATTAAGTGGAAAGCTATCTCCCACACCATCACTTAGTTCAGAGCTTAGTCCGTCAATTTCTACATCTATCCCATTTTCTTTTAAAAATTCATCAATAGTTGTAGCCCTTACCCTTGGCTTTCTCTTTTCCTTTCTTGATCCATCTTGCTCCAACATTAAATCTTCGGCTTGTGGGGTAGTGTTTGAACTCGTATGGATCTTGCACATAAAAACACTGATGTGCTTGAGATGCTAGTATGAAAGGTTCATTCTGGTAGCATTTCTTATTGAAGTGAACAAATGTAAGACCATACTTGTCTCTCCCAGCATCATACCACTCACACCAAAACAATACAACCTTAAAACGCCCAAAATAATCTAACTCTACTATCTCAAATAACCTGCCATAATAAGCTACAGTGTCTTGAATTGGACTTTTATCTTTAGCACTTGCAAAGCTTGAAGTTAAAGCAGTTAATGTGACACCACTATTTTGTGTTTTTCTCCTTGCCTCATGCTCCATAGTGTGAAACCTATATCCATTAATTATATATCCATAAAATCTTCTTGCAACAGAGCTTGGACCTCGAGATAATTCTTTTAGCCAAATAGGCACATCTGGATCCCTCGCCCGAGTTTCAAACCACTGCGAGTATGTTTTACTGTGAACTTTTGCTTTTCTCCATTTTGTTCCTCGCTGATTATTAACCTCATCCTCATGCTCTCTGTAGTTAATAATAGTTATGTTTGATCGGAAAAAATCTAAATGCACTTGATTTAGTGAATAAACATAAGTTATATTAAGTTACCTAACATAATCTGCGACTTCTTCACAATTGTATAATACATACACATGGGCTTGAGCACTTGATATGTCATCGAGATTAATTGGTTCTCCATTTCCCACGCCTAACGAACAACCTTTGTTAGAAAACAACTTTGAAGGCAAAATTTCGTCGTCATTAGGATCATCATCATTCCGAGGTCGCTTATTAAGTCTTGTTCGCACACCTCCATGCAAGTATCTTGAGCAGAAAGTTAAGCACTCTTCAGCCAGATATGCCTCTGCAATAGAACCTTCGGGGCGACTTTTGTTGCGTACATACGACTTTAATGTACACATGTACCTTTCTAGAGGATACATCCAACGAAACTGTACCAGACCACCCAATCTCACCTCATTTGCTAAATGAATGGGAAGATGAACCATTATGTCAAAAAAACTAGGGGGAAAGATCCTCTCAAGGTGGCATAATGTTTCCACAATCTCTAACTCCAGTTGATCTATCTCTTCCAGTGTGATTAACTTTTTACATAAGCGATGAAAAAAGGAACTTAGTCGAATCAACGGAATGGCCACGTGATCAGGAAGGATGCTTTTAATCGGTATTGGTAGTAAGTAGTGTAGCAAAAAATGAGCATCGTGGGTCTTATACCCAGAAATTTTTCTTTCTCCTAGATGTATACACCGTGATATATTCGCAGCACTACCATCAGGTAGCTTTGTTGTCTTCAAAACACCACAAAAAATTGACTTCTCTGTAGCAGTCATAGAAAAGCATGCCTTTGCTAACTTTGTTCTCTTGCCATTATTCACCTCCTTTGGTTGAATATTTTTCCAGATCCCCAAATCTTTTAAGTCATATCGAGCATTCAGATGATCCTTTGTCTTGCCTGGGATATCCAAAAGAGTTCCAATTATACTGTCAAGTATGTTCTTCTCTATGTGCATGACATCTAAGTTGTGACGCAGTGGGTTCTTGTGCCAGTAAGGCAATTCAAAGAAAATTGATCTTTTTTTCCAATTCCATGGGAAACTATTTGATATACTTTGCTTCTTCCCGAAAACATTCTCAACATTTTGTAGCATCTCAAAAATTTCCGTTCCTTCTATAACAGGTGGAGGGGGTCTTAATTCTTGCTTCCCATTAAAAGACCTTGTACTGGTTCTCCATGGATGATCCATGGGTAAAAACACACGATGGTCCATATAAGCTGTCTTCCGACTATGTTTTAGTTGTAGAGAAGAGGTATTTTTGTTGCAACAAGGGCAAGCCAATTTTCCCTTTGTACTCCACCCAGACAATATAGCATACGCAGGAAAATCATTGATTGTCCACAAAAGAGCTGCCCGCATTTGAAAGGTCTCTTTCTTTGATGCATCATAAGTTTCCACCCCTATTTCCCACAACAACTTCAAGTCTTCTATCAATGGTTGTAGATACATGTCAATATCTTTTCCATGTGATTGTGGCCCAGGAATAAGCAAAGAAAGCATACAATATTCAGGTTTCATGCACATCCACGGGGGCAAGTTGTATACCATCAACATTACGGGCCACGTGCTCCATGAAATATTCATGCTACGAAATGGGTTGAACCCATCACTTGACAAGCCTAGTCTAATATTGCGTGATTCTTTTGCAAAATCTTCATTCATTTCATCAAAGTTCTTCCATGGCAGGCCATCAGCAGGATGCTTTAACGTCCCATCTTTAACGCACTCCTCATCATGCCACCTCAGACTAGCTGCCGTTTTTGAGCACATAAATAATCTCTGAAGTCTTGGAATTTTAGGAAAGTATCTCAGAGTCTTTGCAGGAATAGGACAACCTTTCTTGTGAGGTTGGTTCTCGCTATTATCACTAGAATTTTTAGTATATCGAGATGTTCCACACACACGACATTGTGTTTCATCCTTTAGTTCTTTCCTATACAGGAGGCAATCATTAGGACAAGCATCGATTTTTTTTATAATCCAGACCTAAATCTCTTATCATAGCCTTCGTCTTATTGAAAGATGGAGGTATGTTAATTTCAGGTATTGCCTCTTTCAATAGCTCAAGAAGGGAAGTAAAGGAGGCATTGCTCCAACCGTGCAAACACTTTAACAAGTACAGGCGGATGGTAAAAGATAATGTAGAAAATTTCTTTCAGCCCGGGTATAACTCTTGACTTGCCCCATCTATTAAATAATAAAACTTTTTAGCCTCTTCATTTGGACCTACAGTAACACCCTCAGCATGATCTCCAAATGCATTATTAAGCAGTCTTTCGATGTCATCGCGTGCACTTTCATCATCCGTGTCATCATCAACCACCATCGGGATTGTCCATTCCCCGTGATTAATCCATGTTCTATATCCCTTAACAAATCCGTCGGCTACTAAATGGTCAAATACCACATCTCTTCTATACCACTCAATGTTACAACACCTCTTACAAGGACATTGAATTTGTTGTCCGTCCGGTTCTCCCTCAGAGTATGCAAACTCTAAGAAACTAATAACACCATTGATATACTCTTCGCTATACCTCGGTAGATCCATCCAATCCTTCGGCATATCACAAAACCTAATCGATAATTATTAATTTTTTTTGGAGGAAAATTTATAAGGGGTCGCAAAGTGAAGATAACAAGAGTAGAGGAGGAAGGGTGTTATGAAATATATGGGGCATGGGCTATGAAATGGACTTTCATAGCCTTGTAGTTAGGTTAGGAAATAGTTCCTAGTCTTAGAAGTAATTCTCTAAACATTTTACTAGAAACTCGCTGAAGTAAAACAAATTAAGGAAAACAAAGAATTTATAGTACATAAATAATAAGTTAAATTGCAACTTCATAACTAATAAAGCAATCAAAGTGGAGCTACACATGAATTTATAGCATAATAATAAAGAGAAAATAAAAAGTATACATTGTACCTTGCCATGACACGATCAATATTTTGACAAAATCCACTTGGGAGCTTTAACCAAAAACTTCAATCTGTTTGTTACCAAGTAAAATTCTAAGAGATTAGACTATAATCATATTTAGTCTTGATTTATTTTCATAAATTCTAAACTGATATAATTAAAATGAAAGGGAAAAAAAATAAAAAAACTCAATTCAGGTCGGTAACTTATTTGGAAAATAAAAGCAATCTGATAATAGCCCAAAATTCAAATCCAAAGCATGAGTAACTAAGTAACTAAAAATAAAAAGAAGCAATCTTGCTTCTCAAAACTCAATTCAGGTCAGTAGAAGTGAAACGATTTAATGGTAAGTCATGAGCTAATCAAAATATTATCCTGGTAAGTGGTAAGCCATGAACTTGGCAGCCATTAATGCAAACCACATGGGTCATCCATGCGCCTCTTTGGGCCTTGTCATCGGTCACATTATATATAGAAATCTTTCAATTTTAGTGGACATGAATATGGGAATGCTTGATATTGATATTGCAGTTATGAATTTTTATACCTTTCCGGTTATCCCTTTTCAAGCAGCAAAATAATAATGAAAACGTATTTCACTATTGTCTTAGGGCCCTTTTTATTTTAAAAACAACAGATTTTTTGCCAGTCCTACATATAATGGAGTATTACTATTTTATACGTGGAGTATGCAGAATTGAACAATATAATATAAGAAGAAAAATATTATCATAAATCTCAATAAGTCACGGATTTGAAGTTGTTGCGGAGCAGGGCCTGTGATATAATATAACCTTGGAAGTTCTAACTTTAAAAAATAAAAGTAAAGTTATGAAAATAGATGGAGGTGGGCAGAGTGAGACAGTGAGTGATGTGAATTATTATGAAGTGATAGAGTATGATGATAACGTGAAGACTCATATTTTAACACATTATTACCATTACCTTAATAAATGCTACCAAGATTTTGCCTGCATGTGTTGCTCTGCTCTGTTACTACTTACTACTATTATGTTTCTAATCAAAGTTGTTCTCAAAAGTAATAAACAAACAAAACTACCACTTAAAAGGGACCAAAATTCATGAGATTTCTCTAAGACGGCTTTTTTATTATTGATCTGTGCCACTGATGCCCTCAAAACAAGGCAAGCTAGTACTTATCCCTAACAATATCAATATCTGTGATTTCAATTTAGACTCCACTGCTCACTGCTACGCTTCAAATTTCTTATTAAGGAGTATATGCAGTTTGATTGGAATATTGAACAATCTCAATCAAACTAAACTATTTTCTTATCTTATCTATATAGTAAGTTGATGTTATGATACTGAGAAGAAAACCAATTGCAGAGGAAATAAGTGGGTGCTTTATCTGTGAGGGTCCACCTTTAGGGATAAGAGCCCATAGTTCTCATTAGTTGAGGTGTCCTTTCCCTAACTTCTTGATTTATATAGTACAACATTATAAATCAAATCAAATCAAAGTACTCTACAATATAAAACGCACTACAACATTATATTTCCCCAAGAAACACTACAAATCAATTAAATTACGAAACTCAAATTTCATTTTTATGACAATAAATCTCTAAAAAATCACAATTTCCTTTTAATTAGTTAAAAGTTTGCATGTCTTTTAGAACTAGATATGCCTTTTAAGTGCCTCTACGGCTCTAACTTCAAACTTCCCTAAAAGCTAACACAGCTAACTCGACTACTTTGACATATCAAAATCTATTATATATAAAATCTATTTCCCAATATTGACACTGCTCTACACACAGGATTTTAATTATTCAAGTTTTAAAAGTGCAAATTGATTTGAATTGGAGAAATCAGAGGGAAAAAATAAAAAGGAAGTGCTGGAATGTAATTGAGCTTGTGTATTCCTAATAGAACAAGTAATTGTGGATGGAAAGGGAAGCATCTTCATCAATCATCATATACAACAAAGCTTTTCACTCAAAATCCATTCATAATAGACAATAATAACTGAACCAAAAGGTTTAGTGTGACTACTTAAGGGGGAAAAAAATTAAAAGTATGCAAGAAGAGAACGAAAAAAAATTCCCCAACCCAAACTCATACTTACTACAACATCATCCAAGTCTGTCACATCCTCAATCTAATTTCAGATACTATATAATGTCTCATATCAAATTTCAGAAACAGCTCACCAATCAAAAACCATTTACCAAAGGTAAAATTTTTCTACCAGATATAATCAAAATGGCAAAATCCACTGGTAGATTCATTTCATGTTCAACAGGGTATGACAACAAATAATATAAATATTTTGATTACATTTATTAGTAAATATTATATACTCAAAAGAAATTGGGATCCAATTGAAATTCTTACTAATAAGAATTATTATAATGTATATTCAGTTAGGAACTTAGGAACTAAAATCGTAAAAACAATGTGAAGTTGTTCCTCTGTTATACTGAAAGATAATGTATATGAACAAGGAATTAAAATGAAAGTTGGCTTATGAACTATACATCACTCACCTGCATAAACGGAATGAAACCCCAATCCCTAATTCACGAGTTCTCCTGCGCCGCAACAATCCCAAATTCACGAGTTCTGCTGCGCCGCAACAATAACAGAAAGAAACACGCAAATCATGAGTTCTCCTGTGCCGCAACATTAGCATGCATGTTCATCAATTCACAAATTTATAGGTTTTTGTACCAAACCCCCAAATTGCAACCCGAAAATCAGAACCCTACCCTCTCAGATTTTAGAAAACCCCAAATTGCAACCCGAAAATCAGAACCCTACCCTCTCAGATTTTAGAAACCAAATGAAGGTGAATACATACCTTTTTTGACGATGGTGAGCGAATAAAGAGAAGCTTTCAGTCGAGCGCAGAGTCGATCTTCCTGATGTCAGTGCACAGCGAAGAGAACCGGCGATGAAGATGAGTGGTGGCGTGGTGAGTGGAGAGAGGTGAGTGATGAAGATGAGTGAGTGGTGGAGATGGTGACACCATGAGCCGTGACACCGTGAGCAATGACGCCGTGAGCAGTGACGCCGTGAGCAGTGACACCGTGAGTGGTCTTCTCTGATTTAGGGGTGAGGATGAAGGGAATCGTATAGCTAGGTATCGCGAATCATGTTTTCAGTGGCCAAGTTATTTTTTGTTATTTGCCTAAGTGTCTGTACGCGTGTGTGTAGTGTATATTTGGTGAAAGGTGACAAAAATTTACTAAGTGTTGACACATTTGACTTGAAATACATTAGGCAACACTTTTAAAATGCACCTGAAACATGACAAATAGGCTACACTTTAAAAGTGTTCTCTTTGGTGTAAAAAGTGAACCCATAACTCTTAAGTTAAGGCTACGCTTTATAAGTGATCTTTATAATATCTAAGGCATCACTTTTCAAGTGATGCCACAAATGTGTTTCCTATTCTCCTGTAAAAAGGAAACACGGAGAAAAGCGTAGCCTATTCCTATAATAGGCTACGCTTTTCAAATGTAGCTTAAAAAAAGTGTGGCTGAATGGATAATTTTCTTGTAGTGATTCGACCTCACTCTATTGTGAGTTTTTACTTGACGACAATTCAGTATACTTACCGAAGGGAAAATTTGTTGAGAGACAAGTTTTCGTGCATCAAGTTTATGGCGCCGTTGCCGGGGATTGATTTTGTATCAACAATGATTAAGATGGAGGATAACTAGATTGAGCAATTTTCTTTTGTTTTGTTTAATTCCATCTGAGTGATTTACTTTCAGTTTTAGCTATTTTCTTCTTTTTTTTCTTACTCATTTGTTGTGTTTTCTTAGTTGTTTACAATTTAGTTCACTAACCCACTAACTGTTTGATGCATTGCACCACTCACACTAACAGCCATTCTAATAAGAGTAATTTCTTCATTCATTTTCTTTCTTACTTTTTGCTTTGTTGGTTGTATGACAGGTAGAAGAAGCGGGGCTTCAACTTCCTTTGATTCTGAACCTGAGAGGACCTTCCTTAGATTAAGGAGGGAAGTAAGAGGAAAGAGAGTCGTTGGTGCTGAGGAAGAGGAACAGTATTTTGAAACAAACATGGAGGAGAATATGGAGAACCACCATGAAGAAGAAGCTCACAACCATGCCAGAAAAGGCCCGGTAAATCATGTTGTGCAAGAGAGAAGAGTTCTAGGCTCTTACATCAATCCAAACCGAGGAAATTGTGAAAGTAGCATCCAAAAGCCAACCATACATGCCAACAACTTTGAACTAAAGCCCCAGCTCATTACCCTCGTTCAGAACAACTGTGCATTCGGAGGAAGCGCCCAAGAAGACCCCAATCAACATCTAACAACCTTCCTAAGGATATGTGATACTGTGAAGTCCAATGGTGTTCATCCTGACACCTATAGATTGCTTTTATTCCCCTTTTCACTCAAGGATAAAGCATCTAAATGGCTGGAGTCTTTCCCGAAGGAGAGTTTAATAACGTGGAAAGATGTGGTGAACAAATTTTTGGTGAGATTCTACCCTCCTCAAAGAATCAACAGGTTGAGAGATGAGGTACAAACCTTCAGGCAACAAGATGGTGAAACTCTCTATGAGGCATGGGAAAGGTTTAAGGACTTAACAAGAAGGTGCCCGCCAGACATGTTCAATGAATGGGTGCAACTACACATTTTCTACGAGGGTCTTTCTTATGAATCAAAGAAGGCAGTAGACCACTCATCCGGGGGATCTCTAAACAAGAAGAAGACCATTGAAGAAGCCATATATGTCATCGAGACTGTAGCTGAGAATGACTACTTCTATGCTTCCGAAAGGAGCAACACTCGAGGAGTGATGGAGTTGAACCACATGGATGCACTACTTGCTCAAAACAAGATGATCACCAAGCAGCTGGCTGACCTTACCAAGAAGATGGAAAAGAACCAAGTTGTAGCAATAATAAACCACTATTTTATGGTTTATCTTATGCTCAATTGAGTGGATTTTATCAATCTTTACCCACTTATTCATACTATTTGCATGTTTTATATTTCCCTTCCGGATTTTGTGCTATGATTGAAATGCTCCTTTGACCTTAATTTCATTAATATCAATTCTCCTTTTATACCATTCGATGCCATGATATGTGTATTAAGTGTTTTCAGAGATTACAGGGCAAGAATGGCTTGGAGGATGGATAGGAAGCATATAAAGGTGGAAGGAATACAAGAAGTTGAAGGAACTGCAAAGCTGTCAGCCTGACCCTCTCGCACTAAAACTGTCATAACATGAGCTACAGAGGTCTAAACGATGCGGTTCCAGTTGCGTTGGAAAGCTAACGTCCAGGGCTTCGATTTGATGTATAATATACCATAGTTGCCATGACGCTAGGTAACGCGAACGTGAACTACACGAGGACGCATCACAGTGATGAAAATCAGCGTGGCAAATTTCTTCTCCAACGATTTCTGGGCTGTTTTCGACCCAGTTTGCGGCCCATAAAACACAGATTAGAGGCTATAAAGTGGAGGAATCCATTCATTCATAAGGATAAGCTCATAATTCACTTTTCATAATTTAGATGTAGTTTTTAGAGAGAGAGGTTCTCTCCTCTCTCTTAGGATTAGGATTAGAATTTATATTAGGATTTAGGATTTCAACTTCTTCTCAGGTTCAATATTCCTTTTATATTTTTATTTATTCTAATGTTTTTATTCGTATCTGACTCATGTTACAAATTTGGCTTATGAATTCTTCGTATTTAGATTTGAATGTTTTATTTAATATAATTTGAGGTATTTCAGATTTGACTTTGCTTTGCTTTATTTATATGAATGATTTTGATTTATCCAAATTATTTTCATTCGAGTAGATTCTCTTCCCTTTTGGCTCTTGTTAAGTAATTGGTGACGCTTGAGTTATCAAATAAAGCAGTGGTTGAAATTGGCAGATTACTAATTGATCTAGATCGCTCTAAAGCTAGTCTTCCCACAGGGATTGACTAGGACTTGAGGATTAAGCTAATTAGTCCACTTGATTTACCTTCATAGTTAGAGGTTAACAAAGTGGGAGAAAAATCCAATTCTCATCACAATTGATAAGGATAACTAGGATATGACTTCCAGTTCTTATACCTTGCCAAGAGATTTTATTATTGTTAATTTATTTTACTTGTCATTTAAATTACTTGTTTCTTACTTTCAAAACCCCCAATTTACAAAACTCATAACTAATAATAAGAACACCTCCTTGCAACACCTCCTTGCAGTTCCTTGAGAAGACGACCCGAGGTTTAAATACTTCAATTATCCATTTTAAAGGGGTTTGCTACTTGTGACAACCAAAACGTTTGTACGAAAGGATTTTCTGTTGGTTTAGAAGCTATACTTACAACGCGATCATATTTTTATATTTCTTTATGGATAGAAAAACCGATCGTCAAAATGGCGCCGTTGCCGGAGAATTGCAAACGTGTGCCTTATTATTGGTTATTGTAAATATTTACTTTTTGCTTGTTTATTTGTTTTTATTTTTGTTATTATTTTTGCTTTTTCGTAAATTAAGAGGTTATTGCTCTTTATTTTAATGGATTTTTTTCGAAAATCACAAAAAAAAATTATATCTTTTTCAAAATCTTCTCTTATCTTATTTCAAAAATCAAATTTCAAATTTCAATATTTAAATTCCAAAATTCAAAATCCAAATTTAAAATTTTAAATTTAAAACTTTAAAAATCAAACCTTTTCAAAATTTAAATCTTTTTCAAATCTTTATCTTATATTGTTGACTTTTTCAAAAATTCAAATTTCAAAATTAAAATTAAAATTTCAATTTTAAATTTCAAATTTCAAAATTCAAATTTCAAAATTTAAAATTCAAAATTTAATTTTCAAATTCAAAATTTAAAATTTAATAACCTTTTAATTTAAATTTGTTTTTATTTTCGTTTTAATTTTTATTTGCTATTATGAGTTCTCACCACCATCACTTTGAGTTTGGTCCCAATGCTGTTGCAAGGAATGGAAATTATAATAGGAACATGCATCAAGGTCAAAACAATCAAAGATGGAAGGAGCCACGAGGATCTGATCAGCCCTTTCGGCAACATCACCTTCCAAGATACCATGGACAACGACCATCCTACAATGCATGCCAAGACAATAGATATGGTGGACTCCCTTGTAGTTACCAGCAAGCTCTATCATATGCCAATAAACCACCTCCTCAAAATAGCTTTGGACCACCATACTCACAAGCCTCTTTCCACCATTCACCTCCACATGACCCTAACCCGTATCCACCATACCAACCACCTTATGAGCCAAATGAACCATACACAGAACCACCCCCATTCCAACACAACTACTCTCATGAACCACCACCTCAATATACACCATCTCTTTATCATTATCAAGATAAACCACCTTCCTACCATGAACCCTTTCTCCCAACAAATGAACCCTCCTATCCACCCCAAACCTCCTTGGAGAAAGCACTTACCGATCTAAACTCTACTATACAAGCTCTCATCACCCAAATCGGACCACCAAATACCTTCAACAATCAACCCTCAAGCTCTAGTGTACTTTCTTTTCAACCACAGAATGATCTCTCCATCCCATCACGACCATCCATGGAAGAGCACCCACATCCATCAATCCAAGACCAACATGATCCCAATGATACTATTGACATGGAACAAGAGAGAAAGGATCATCTTCGCGAATTCATACTTCATAAGGAGCTAGAGGAGGCCCTAAAGGTAAAGGTAGTAAAGACCCTTGAAGTCGAAGGAGTGGTTGAAGAATCAGTGATGGAAGACATCAAGGAGGAGTCTGATTTTGTCTTAGAGCAAGAGGAGGCCCAAAATGTGGAGATAGGAGAGACCCTTGAAGATGAAAGAATAGTTGAAAGGAGTTGTCATGGAAAGAAAATCATCAAGGATGAGTACGATTTTATATTAAAACTACTGGACAAAGCAGTAATTATTGAATAGGAAGAAGTGGTTGAAGACCTAGGAGACGCTGAACCTCCATGGGAAAGTCAAGACATAGAGCCTCCTTCCAAGACGGTTGCATTTGATGTTGAGGAAGGTGTACAACCTCCAAGGCATGTCATGGTTAAGGACTTGGAAGAGGTCGATCAAGAGATGAAGATTCAAGAAGAAGAAGCACAACCTCTCATGCCCTTGGTAAGCAGTGAAGAGGAGATTGAATTGGAAGAAAGCTACCAAGAGGAAGAGGTTGAAATTGAAGAAGCTTACAAGGAGGTGGAAGCTGTTAGAGAAGAGCACAAGGGAGTGGAGCTTGCAAGTTCATTAGAAACACCTCTCCCAAGGCCATTACCGTCCAACACAACGTTCAAGTGGGTAAAATTTCTACCCTTGACCTTTACCTTCCCACTTGAATATGGGCTACTGGAGACGGATGGTCAACTTAGAGCTCTTTGTGGCATTAAGAGTAAGAAGAAGATGGTCAGTGGTAAGAATTGTCCTGCAAGGTTCAACATGGTTGTGCACTCAAAATTTAAATGCAAGGGTTGGTGTAAAGCTCAACTGAATGGGTCTAAGAAGTTGTTTGGCCGCTTTAGTGAGAATTCAAATTGCTTGCTACCCGGATGGAATCATAATGATCAACAAGAAGACGGGTGCAAAAGCAAGGTTTGGGACCCCGGAATTCTTTCTGGCAATCAGCACTCTTGGGGCCTTGTCACTTACTTTAACTTGCTTGAAGGCTTTCTGCGCCTAGTTTGGGATCCCGGAGGCCATTGGATTTGCAAACATTGGTGGAGATTCCTGGATGAGTTCAAGCACAAGCCACCCTAACAAAGCACTCACCAAATGTCCAACTTAAGGACTTTAACTAAAAGTGCTAGGTGGGAGACAATCCACCATGGTATGATCGTTTCTTTTTCAATTTTATTTCATGTTGTTTGTTTTTATTTTATATTATTTTCATTGAACCTGGAATTACTCATAACATCCATATCATTTTGCATTCTGCATACTGCATTATTAAAAAAAAAAGAAAAAAGCACGCACGCGACGCGGCAGCGTCGCTGACGCGTCCGCGTCACCAGTGCGTTTTGAAGAAAAGAGAATTGGACAGAGAGTCACGCGAAAGCGTGGCTGGAGGCGTGCCTGACGTTGGGATTTTTGCCAGTAAAGAATGTCATAAAAACAGTCGTGTTGTAGATATAGTCTCTAAACCAACAAAAATCCCTTCGTACAAACGTTTTGGTTGTCACAAGTAACAAACTCCTTTAAAAATTGTTAACCGAGTATTCAAACCTCGGGTCGTCTTCTTAAGGAATTGCAGGGAAGTATGTTCTTATTATTGGTTATGAAGATTGTAAATTGGGGGGTTTTGGAAGTTTGGGCAATGCGCACAGGTATATTTTCGAGCAATAAAAATAAATAAATAACTGTAAAATAAACTCTTGGCAAGGTATGAGAACCGGAAATCCTGTCCTTGTTATCCTTATCAGATGTGATGAGAATTGGATTTTAATCCCACTTAGTTAAGTCAAATGGACTAATTAGCTTGATTCTCAAGTCCTAGTCAACTCCTGAGGAGAGACTAGTGTTAGAGAAATTCTAGCTAAAGCAAAATCAGCCAATTTCAACCACTTCTGAGTTTGACAACTCAAGTGTTACCAATTACCTAACCAAAGCCAAAAGGGAAGAAAGTCTACTTGAATGAAAATAATTTGGATAAACACAGAGCATTAATAAATTAAAGAGAGCAATCATAAGTCTGAAATACCTCAAATAACATTACTTCAAAGAGTAATCTGTAACATAGAAGAATTCATAAATAAAATTGGGAAGATAATAAAAATAAAGAACCTGGGATTGAGAGCTACTCCTAAAACTAAGAGAAATCCTAAATCTTAATCCTAAGAGAGAGGAGAGAACCTCTCTCTCTAAAAACTACATCTACTCCTAAAATTGTGAATATGAGAGCCTCCCTATGAATGGATGCAATCCCCCACTTTATAGCCTCTAATCTGTGTTTTCTGGGCCGCGAACTGGGTCGAAAACAGCCCGGAAATCTCTGGAGAAGAATTCAAACACGCTGATTTCCGTCACTGCGACGCGGCCGCATGGGTCACGCGGTCGCGTCACCTAGCGTCAGAGCAACTATGGCATATTATATATCAAATCAAAGCCCCGGACGTTAGCTTTTCAACGCAACTAGAACCGCGTCGTTTGGACCTCTGTAGCTAAAGTTATAGCTGTTTGAGTGCGAAGAGGTCAGGCTGGACAGTTTAGCAATTTCTCCAACTTCTTGTATTCCTTCCACTTTTGCATGCTTTCTTTCCATCCTCTGAGCCATTCCTGCCCTATAATCTCTGAAAGCACTTAACACACATATCAAGGCATCTAATGGTAATAAGAGATGATTAATATTCACAGAAAAACACACAAACTCATAGTAAAGTCCAGAAATGTGAATTTAACATAAAAACTAATGAAAACATCCCTAAAAGTAACTAGATCCTACTAAAAACATACTAAAAACAATGTCAAAAAGCGTATAAATTATCCGCTCATCAGTAGTGTTCTGACCCATAATCCAAGGAACGGTCGGGTCAAGGGCTATCCTGGCCTTGACTGCATCCCAATCAAACTTCATGAAGCGCATGTCCTCCTCAGCTCTTTGATAACCATCCAGCTGATCAGATTTAGGCAGAAGTTTCAGAACATCCTCTATGGCCTCTTCAGTGACCAGAATCTACTTCCCTCTAAGGTTCACTGCATCTAGGGAAGTTTTGAAGTAATTGCAGTAGAAATCCCTTACCCAAGATACATTGACCTCAGTCAGGTTTCTTTCCAAGAAGAACCAGCCTCTTTGTTTGATCTAATCAGAGGTGTATTGCTGGAGTTCTTCTGGGATCTTCAGAGTCCTCTCCAGGTATAGGTTCCTGGAGGTTGCAAACACCGGATACTTTAACTCACAGTATCAGTTTGCAAACTTTACTGGATCAGTAGCAGGGAGTAACTGGTCGGTCTTCTCCTGCGGGGTAAAGTTCTTCTCCCGCCAGGAGTCATCGTGCATGATATCCATGATGTACATAGCGGATTCTCCTCTTTTACGCTTGCCAGTAGTTGCCTTTGCTTTTCCCTTTCTCTGGGTAGCAGACATCCTGAAAAACAGAAAACCAGGATATAATAAAAACAAGAAAACAAGTAGGCAAATAGTCAAAAGAAACACAAAGTGGCAAAGGAGCAATAGGATAAGGAAAATGAGTTATGTAAATGTGCATTAAGGATTGTATAGGAGTTAAAAGTCTGAAAGGAAGAATGCACAATCCAAAATGTAATAGAAGGCATGTTAATTAGGAAAAATTATCAGTATGCCATGGTTAGAAGGTTAAAGAGAAAGTGAAAAACCAAGAAGAGAGAGTATGAAAGGTTAGGTTGTTTAGAATTGAAAAAGAGTGTAAGAAGTTAAAATTAGTGAGTTAGTAAAAAGTGGGTTAATGCAAGTGGCATAATGATAAGTTTCTAAGTAACAAGCATTCACAATTAAGGGCTACAGGTAACTCATAACCAAATAAGGAAATTAGGTTGATGATGATTCAGATAGATATAGAAATAGCAAAAAATTGGAATCTAAGCATCAAAAATGCAAGTTATGAACCAGGAAAACAAAAAGAATAGGAAAGCTTACCCTGGCATTCATGAATTGGTTTGGTTAAATCTAAGGAAAGCACAGTTGAAAATGTCAAAACCAAGACATGAATGGAAACATTTTACAGAAATTTGGGCAGCATTCCGGCTAAAATTGGAGTGTCCCGGAAAATAAACAGCAACAGAATAGTTCATATGAATCAAAATTAAAGCTGCAATTAAATAGGATGAATAAGAAAGAGCAAAGCAACATGAACTTGAAAAGCAGCATATGAACATTACTAAACTTCACAGCAATAGCAGAATTGCAAATTGATAAAACAAGAAACATGAACAGTGCAATTAAACAGGCCTAAATCCACTAACCACATCCTAGGCTACCTGACAACCTAGAATCCACTACAACATGCATATCTAACTAGCCTAAATATGAACATAAACAGAAAAATAAGAATTAACTACGAATGGATAGAAGGGTGGCATTCGTCAAAACCTGGTAGGCAAATTAAGGAGAATGGGGCAGAGAGGTGGCTGGAGATGGTGGCAGTGGTGTCTGGCGCGGCGGAGGAGGGCGGCGCAGCGGCGGTGGCTACTGTTCGGGGGCAGGGAGGGAAAGGTAGGGGTAATGGGGGTAGGGGGTTAGGGGAAAGGAAGGGGGTTGCGGGCGGCGCTGGGCGGTGACGGCGGCGTGGTGGTGGTGATCGCGGAGGGGGCAGTTGCGGTGGAGGGAGGAAGGAGAAGGAAGAAGAAGAAAGAAGGGGAAGGAGGAAGGGGGGTGGGTGGCGGCAGGGTCTGGGTGGTCGGCGGGGTGGCGGTCATTCGGTGATGGTGGCTGGGTGGTGGTGGTGTGATCGGAGAAGAAGAGAGGAAGGAGAGGGGTTTGGGGGGGGGGGGGGGGCGCGAATGTTAGGGTTCGCGTGACTGGGGGGTTATAAATTTGAATCCACGCGATCGCGTGGGGAACGCGGTCGCGTGGCTGGAGTGGAATGGGGGTCGACGCGATCGCGTGAGTGGCGCGATCGCATGGAATAGTTAAAGAGTGAATGTCGCGATCGCCTGGGGCATGCGATCGCGTCGCTGGAAATTATGCTAAACGCACGAATCCAGCGTCATTTCAGCGCAACTCTCTGTCTCCTTTTGGGGTGTTGTGTAATCCATGCGACGCGATCGTGTCGCTCATGCGATCGCGTGGGATTTATGTTGTGCAAGTGACGCGATCGCGTCAGGGACGCAATTGCGTGGTCATTTTGTGCAAAACGCACAATGGCCGCACGATTCTAGCCTAACTTTCTGGACGTTGGATCTTTACACCGATCTCCATAGCACGCGACCACGTGAATGACGCGGTCGCGTGGGAAGTGTTTTTCGCAACTTGATGCGATCGCATGAATGATGCAGTCGAGTCGCGCACCCTTTTTTTATGCAGTATGCAGAATGCAATGATTAATATGAATGGGATGCAAAACTCCAGGTTCAATATAATAAAATGAAATAAGACTTGAAAACAAATAAAACTCAATAAAAAAATTGAAAAAGGAACGATCATACCATGGTGGGTTGTCTCCCACGTAGCACTTTTAGTTAAAGTCCTTAAGTTGGACATTGGATGAGCTTCCTGTTATGGGGGCTTATGCTTAAATTCATCCAGAAATCTCCACCAATGCTTGGAATGCCAATAGCTTCTGGGGTCCCAAACTAGGCATGTGAAGCTTCTGAGCAACTTCAAACAGATTGTCAGGCTCCCAGGGTGATGATTGTCAGCATAGATTCCAGGATCCCAAAATTTACTTTTAAATCCGCCTTCGTCTTGATCTATACTTTTCCATCTGGGCGGTTTAGAAATTAGATTCTCACCAGGATAACCAAACATTTTTCGAGATCCATCCGATTGATCATGATTCCAATCCGTGCACTTCGAGTTGAAGCGTGGAAACTTATTAAACCTTGTGCACCAGCTCTGAGTACGAGCCATTTCCCGTTTACTCTTAAAGCCGAAGAGAGCTCTAAGCTGGCAATCTGTTTCAAGCAAACCATATTCAAGTGAAAAAACACAGTTAAAGGTTAAGGATTGTACCCACTTGAAACTTGTATTGGGTGGTAATGGCCTTAGGATAGGTGGTTGATGAGCGGATATTTTATACGCTTTTTGGGGTTAATTTCATATAGTTTTTAGTATGATTTGGTTAGTTTTTAGTATATTTCCATTATTTTTTAGGCAAAATTCATATTTCTGGACTTTACTATGAGTTTGTGTGTTTTTCTGTAATTTCAGGTATTTTCTGGCTGAAATTGAGGGAGCTGAGCAAAAATCTGATTCAGGCTGAAAAAGGACTGCTGATGCTGTTGGATTCTGACCTCTCAGCACTCTCAGTCCAATTAGCGCGCTTCCAATTGCGTTGGAAAGTAGACATCCAGGGCTTTCTAGCAATATATAATAGTCCATACTTTGCTCAAGGATAGATGACGTAAACTGGCGTTCAACGCCAGTTCCATGTTGCAGTTTGGCGTCCAGCGCCAGAAACAAGTTACAAGTTGGAGTTCAACACCAGAAACAGGTTACAACCTGGCGTTGAACGCCTAAAACAGCCCAAGCACATGAGAAGCTTAAGTCTCAGGCCCAACACACACCAAGTGGGCCCCAGAAGTGGTTTCTGCACTATCTATCATAGTTTACTCATTTTCTGTAAACCTAAGTTACTAGTTTACTATTTAAACAACTTTTAGAGATTTATTTTGCACCTCATGACATTTTAGATCTGAACTTTGTAATCTCTGACGGCATGAGTCTCTAAACTCCATTGTTGGGGGTGAGAAGCTCTGCTGTGTTTCTATGAATTAATGCAACTATTTCTGTTTTCTATTCAAACATGCTTGTTTCTATCTAAGATGTTTATTCGCACTTCAATATGATGGATGTGATGATCCGTGACACTCATTATCATCCTCAACCTATGAACGTGTGCTTGACAACCACCTCCGTTCTACCTTCGATTGAATGAATATCTCTTGGATTCCTTAATCAGAATCTTCGTGGCATAAGCTAGAATCCATTGGCAGCATTCTTGAGAATCCGAAAACTCTAAACCTTGTCTGTGGTATTCTGAGTAGGATTCAGGGATTGAATGACTGTGACGAGCTTCAAACTCACAAGGGCTGGGCGTAGTGACAGACGCAAAAGGATCAATGGATCCTATTCCAGCATGAGTGGGAACTGACAGATGATTAGCCGTGCGGTGACAGCACACATGGACCTTTTTCACTGAGAGGACGGATGGTAGCCATTGACAACGGTGATCCACCAACACACAGCTTGCCATAGGAGGAGCCTTGCGTGCATGAAGAAGAAGACAAAGAGAAAGCAGAGATTCAGAAGATAGAGCATCTCCAAAACTCCAACATATTCTCCATTACTGCATAACAAGTATCTATTTCATGCTCTCTTATTTTTCGCAATTCAAACTGATAAATATAATTGATATCCTGACTAAGAGTTACAAGATAACCATAGATTGCTTCAAGCCAACAATCTCCGTGGGATTCGACACTTACTCACGTAAGGTATTACTTGGACGACCCAGTGCACTTGCTGGTTAGTTGTGCGGAGTTGTGAGAAAAGTGTGAGATCACGATTTCGTGTACCAAGTTTTTAGCGCCGTTGCCGGGAATTGCTCGAGTTTGGACAACTGACAGTTTATTTTGTTGCTTAGATTAGGAAAAATTTTTCTTTTAAAATCCTTATTTTCTCTTTTTAAATTTTTTTCGAAAATTTTATAAATTGATAATTGAGTTTTTCTGTTTGAGTTTAGTTTCATATTTTAAGTTTTGTGTCAATTGCATGTTTTTATATTCTTTTAAAATTTTTGAAATTTGTGTTCTTTGTTCTGTTTATGTTTCTGGTGTTGAACTCCAACTTGTAACTTGTTTCTGGCGCTGGACGCCAAACTGCAACATGGAACTGGCGTTGAACGCCAGTTTACGTCATCTATCCTTGAGCAAAGTATGGACTATTATATATTGCTAGAAAGCCCTGGATGTCTACTTTCCAACGCAATTGGAAGCGCGCTAATTGGACTGAGAGTGCTGAGAGGTCAGAATCCAACAGCGTCAGCAGTCCTTTTTCAGCCTGAATCAGATTTTTGCTCAGCTCCCTCAATTTCAGCCAGAAAATACCTGAAATTACAGAAAAACACACAAACTCATAGTAAAGTCCAGAAATATGAATTTTGCCTAGAAACTAATGAAAATAAACTAAAAACCAACTAAAACATACTAAAATCTATATGAAATTAACCCCAAAAAGCGTATAAAATATCCGCTCATCACAACACCAAACTTGAACTGTTGCTTGTCCTCAAGCAACTAGACAAATAAAATAGAAGACTAATGGGTTGAGAAGCAATAATGTCTTAGAGTTTTTGAGTGAAGCTCAGATTCTAATTAGATGAGCGGGGCTAGTAGCTTTTCGCTTCCGAACAGTTTTGGCATCTCACTTTATCCATTGAAGCTCAGAGTGATTGGCATCTATAGGAAGTTAGAATTCAGATAGTGTTATTGATTCTCCTATTTCAGTATGATGATTCTTGAACACAGCTACTTTATGAGTCTTGGCCGTGGCCCTAAGCACCTTGTTTTCCAGTATTACCACCGGATACATAAATGCCACAGACACATAATTGGGTGAACCTTTTCAGATTGTGACTCAGCTTTGCTAAAGTCCCCAATTAGAGGTGTCCAGGGTTCTTAAGCACACTCTTCTTTTTGCTTTAGACCTTGACTTTAACCGCTCAGTCTCAAGTTTTCACTTGACACCTTCACGCCACAAGCACATGGCTAGGGACAGCTTGGTTTAGCCGCTTAGGCCAGGATTTTATTCCTTTAGGCCCTCCTATCCACTGATGCTCAAAGCCTTGGGATCCTTTTTATTACCCTTGCCTTTTGGTTTTAAGGGCTATTGGCTTTTTCTGCTTGCTTTTTCTCTCTCTTTTTTTTTCTGCAAGCTTTGTTCTTTGCTGCTTTTTCTTGCTTCAAGAATCATTTTTATGATTTTTCAGATTATCAATAACATGTCTCATGTTCCTCATTCTTTCAAGGGCCAACATATTTAACAGTCTTAAACAACAAATTCAAAAGACATATGCACTATTCAAGCATTCATTCAGAAGACAGAAAGCATTGCCACCACATGTTACTAATTAGAATTTTTCTTATTAAAAACTCGAATTTTATTGCCTCTTATTCAAAAGATCTACTATTTTATTCATGTTTGCTGATGATGAGAAAAATAGACTATAACTTAATTAGAGGTAAAATCAAAATAGACACTAATTACTACTAATGACTCCTAAGGTAAACTCTTATAACGACAATTATCACAGAGTTAAAGCAGAAATTGGAATTTAACAACCTTTGTTCTGGAAAGTGGATGTTCCTCGGATCTGTGGGGTGCTTGGTCCTTCAAGAGATAACTTCTGGCGCTTCAATTCCCTCAAGTCACGCCCTTGCTCTTCCTGTTCTTTAATCAAATAGCAAAGAATTTAACTGTGTTCCTTCTGTTCCTTTATTATTTGTTCCATAGCTTCTTGTATCTTGGTAACTGATGTTTCAAGATACTCCCAATATTCAGATTGAGGGATTTCTGGGAGAAATTCCTGTGTTTTCTTCTTGATGGGGTCATCCTGTGCTTGTTGTTTTTCCATTGATGCTTTGGTGATTGGTTTCTCAATTGAGATATACTCAGTTATTCCCATCCTTACCCCAGCGTCCTTGCAGAGCAGAGAAATCAAGCTTGGGTAAGCCAACCTGGCCTCTTTAGAATTCTTATTAGCAATTTTGTAGAATTCAGTTGAAATCAGTTGATGAACTTTCACTTCTTTTCCCATCATGATGCAATGGATCATCACTGCTCTTTTAACAGTGACTTCAGAACGGTTGCTGGTGGGCAGCAGAGAATGCCCAATGAAGTCCAGTCATCCTCTGGTGACTGGTTTGAGATCTTCTCTTTTGAGTTGATTTGGGACACCCTTCGTGCTGGTGGTCCACCTGGCTCTAGGGATACATATATCCTCTAGAATCTTATCCAGGCCCTTGTCTGTTCTCATCATTCTCCTATTGAAAGAGTCTGGATCATCTTTCAGCTGAGGTAGCTTTAAGATCTCTCTGATCTTGTCAGGGATGGTATGAACAATCTTTCCTCTGACCACGGTCCGATATTCATAGAAAGCAGTTCCAGATAGTTTTTGCTTGTCAGTCTGCCACATATTAGCATAGAACTCTTGGACCATATTCCTTCCCATTTTCGTCTCAGGATTAGCTAGGACCTCCCAGTTCCTGATTCAAATTTGCTCCTGGATCTCCGGATATTCGTCTTCTTTCAGATCGAATCTAACTTCCGGGATCACTGATCTTAGACCCATTATTTTGTAATAATGGTCTGAATGTTCTTTAGATAAGAACTTCCCTTGATTCCAAAGTGGTTTTGGAACGCTCTCTTTCTTGCCTCTTGAAGTGGGTTGTTTTCCCTTAGGAGCCATGATCTTAGTGATCACGGATAAACACACCAAACTTAGAGGTTTGCTTGTCCTCAAGCAAAAGAAAAGGAAGGAGAGGGATAGAAGGAGAGCTAGGTGCAATTGTTGATGGAGGGGGGGTGGGTTCGAAAATTTAGAAAAGATATGATAAAAAAAAGTTTGATTTGGAAAAGATAATATAGAAGATATGATAAGAGAGGATATAGTTTAAAATTGAAAAGATATGAAAATTTTTTTGAAAAAGATAATGTGGAGATTTGAAAAAGATATTAGTTGAAAAGATAGATTTGTTTTGAAAATTTGAAAAAGAGTTGAATTGAATTGAAAAAGAGGGTTTGTGCTTATGGATTAAGATATATTTGATATTTTTAAGGTAGGGTTTTTAGAAATTAGGGATTTTAGAAATCAGGGTTCTTAACATGTTTATGCAAGAAATCATGAATTGAAGCATGAAAATTAAGATTAGAATGAAAAAATATGAAGAAAAAATGAATTTACCTCCTCCCCACCATCCTAGCGTTTGAACGCCCAAACGCTGCATGTTTTGGGCGTTCAACGCCCAAATGCTGCCTCTCCTGGGCTTCAACGCCCAGCTGCTGCTTCTTTCTGGCGTTGAACGCCAGGAAGTCCTTTGTTACTGGGCGTTTTTCTGAACGCCCAGAATGCTGTAAATCTGGCGTTAAACGCCCAGAAAGAGCTTCTTTCTGGCGTTTAACGCCCAGATGGCTTTCCTCTCTGGCGTTCAACGCCCAGTGGATGCTTCTTTTGGGCGTTGAACGCCCAAAACAGACTCTTACTGGCGTTTTCTTGCCAGTGAGCTCTTTTTCTCTGTTTTGTGTGCAGATTCCTTCTGTAACCCTATGAACTTATGCAAATGATTCTTTACCTTGTTATCAATGAACTTTATATAAACAAATAAAAATAAAAATAGGGCAAAATGCTTAGAGGATTGATGCCCCATGGCTGGGTTGCCTCCCAGCAAGCGCTTCTTTATTGTCTTTAGCTGGACCTTGCTGAGCTTTTAGTCTAGCTTCAGCCTTGAGCACTCTTGCTCAACATTGCCTTCAAGATAGTGCTTGATTCTCTGTCCATTGACAATGAACTTCTTATCAGAATCAATATCTTGAAGCTCCACATGACCATATGGTGATACACTTGTAATCACATATGGTCCCCTCCACCGGGACTTCAGTTTCCCGGGGAATAGCCTGAGCCTGGAGTTGAACAACAGAACCTTTTGTCCTGGTTCAAAGATTCTAGATGATAGCTTTCTGTCATGCCACTTTTTTTATTTTTCTTTATAAAGCTTGGCATTTTCGAAAGCAGTGAATCTGAATTCCTCTAGCTCATTTAGCTGGAGCAATCTTTTTTCTCCAGCTAATTTGGCATCAAAGTTCAGGAATCTGGTTGCCCAGTAGGCTTTATGTTCCAGTTCCATGGGCAGGTGACATGCCTTACCATAGACCAGTTAGTAGGGAGAGGTCCCTATAGGAGTCTTGAATGCTGTTCTGTATGCCCACAGAGCATCATCCAAGCTTCTTGCCCAATCCTTTCTACGGGTATTTACAGTCCATTCTAGGATTCTTTTTAGCTCTCTGTTAGAGACTTCAGCTTGTCCATTAGTCTGTGGATGATATGGAGTCGCCACCTTGTGGCGAATCCCATACCGGACCATGGCAGAGTAAAGCTGTTTGTTGAAGAAGTGAGTGCCCCCATCACTGATTAGTACTCTAGGGACCCCAAACCTGTTGAAGATATATTTCTGGAGGAACTTCAGCACTGTTTTAGTATCATTGGTGGGTGTGGCAATAGCCTCAACCCATTTTGATACATAGTCAACTGCCCCCAGAATATAAGTGTTTGAGAATGATGGTGGGAAAGGTCCCATGAAGTCAATTCCCCATACGTCAAACAACTCAATCTCCAAGATTCCTTGTTGAGGCATGGCGTAACCATGAGGCAGATTACCAGCTCTTTGGCAACTGTCACAGTTACGTACAAACTCTCAGAAATCTTTATAGAGTGTGGGCCAATAGAAGCCACATTGGAGGACCTTGGTGGCTATTCGCTCACCTCCGAAATGGCCTCCATATTGAGATCCATGGCAATGCCATAGGATCCTCTGTGCTTCTTCTCTAAGAACACACCTATGGATTATTTCGTTTGCACATCTCTTAAAGAGGTAGGGTTCATCCCACAAGTAGTACTTTGCATTAGTGATTAATTTTTTCTTTTATTGCCTGTTGTACTCTTTGGGTATGAACCTTGCAGCTTTATAGTTTGCAATATCGGCAAACCATGGTGTTTCTTGAATGGCAAATAAATGCTCATCCGGAAAAGTCTCAGAGATCTCAAGAGAGGGGAGGGACGTCCCTTCTACTGGCTCTATCCAGGACAGATGATCAGCCACTTGGTTCTCTGTCCCTTTTCTGTCTCTTATTTCTATATCAAACTCTTGCAGAAGCAACACCCATCTGATGAGCCTGGGTTTTGAATCCTGCTTTGTGAGTAGATATTTAAGAGCAGCATGGTCAGTATACACAATCACTTTTGATCCTACTAAGTATGATCTGAACTTGTCAATGGCATAAACCACTGCAAGTAATTCTTTTTCTGTGGTTGTGTAATTTTTCTGGGCATCATTTAAAATGCGACTAGCATAATAAATGACGTGTAGAAGCTTGTCATGCCTCTGTCCCAATACTGCACCAATGGCGTGATCACTGGCATCACACATTAGCTCAAATGGTAATGTCCAGTCTGGTGCGGAAATAACTGGTGCTGTGACCAATTTAGCTTTCAGCGTTTCAAACGCCTGCAGACACTCTGTGTCAAACACAAATGGCGTGTCAGCAGCTAGCAGATTACTTAGAGGTTTTGCGATTTTTGAAAAATCCTTTATAAACCTCCTATAGAATCCTGCATGCCCCAGAAAGCTTCTGATTGCCTTAACATTGGCAGGTGGTGGTAATTTTTCAATTACCTCTATTTTTGCTTGATCCACCTCTATTCCCTTGTTTGAGATTTTATGCCCAAGGACAATCCCTTCAGTCACCATGAAGTGACATTTTTCCCAGTTTAAAACTAGGTTGGTCTCTTGGCATCTCTTCAGAACAAGTTTCAGGTGATCAAGACAGGAGCTGAATGAGTCTCCATATACTGAGAAGTCATCCATGAAGACTTCTAGAAATTTTTCCACCATATCAGAGAAAATAGAGAGCATGCATCTCTGGAAGGTTGCAGGCGCATTACACAGCCCAAATGGCATCCTTCTATAAGCAAACACTCCAGATGGACATGTGAATGCTGTTTTCTCTTGATCCTGGGGATCTACCGCAATCTGGTTATAGCCTGAGTAGCCATCCAGAAAGCAGTAATAATCATGACCTGCCAGTCTTTCTAGCATCTGGTCTATGAATGGTAAAGGAAAATGATCCTTTCTGGTGGCTGTATTGAGCCTTTTGTAGTCAATACACATGCGCCACCCTGTAACTATTCTTGTAGGAACCAGTTCATTTTTTTCATTATGAATCACTGTCATGCCTCCCTTTTTTGGGACGACTTGGACAGGGCTCACCCAGGGGCTATCAGAAATAGGATAAATAATCCCAGCCTCTAGTAATTTGGTGACCTCTTTGTGCATGCATCTAGCTGGGCTTATGCCCTTAAGGTCACCTATGGACCACCCAAGAGCTGTCTTGTGTGTCCTTAGCACTTGAATAAGTGCTTCCTCTTCCTGTGGATTTGAAGCAGAGCTTATGATCACTGGAAAAGTGTCACCTTCTCCCAGAAATACATATTTCAGGGATGGTGGTAATGGTTTGAGCTCGGGTTTAGGAGGTTTTTCCTCTTCCAGAGGAAATTTCAGAGGCTCTTTAATCTCCTCTGAATCCTCCAAATCAGGCTGAACATCTTTAAAGATGTCTTCCAACTCTGATTCGAGACTCTCAGCCATGTTGATCTCTTCTACCAAAGAGTCAATAAGATCAACTTTCATGCAGTCTTTTGATGTGTCTGGATGCTGCATGGCTTTGACAGCATTCAACTTAAACTCATCATCATTGACTCTCAGGGTTATTTCCCCTTGTTGGACATCAATGAGGGTTCATCCAGTTGCTAGGAAAGGTCTTCCTAGAATGAAAGTAGCACTCTTGTGCTCCTCCATTTCCAGTACTACAAAGTCAGTGGGAAAGGCGAATGGCCCAACTCTGACAATCATGTCTTCAATCACGCCTGATGGGTATTTAATGGAGCCATCAGCAAGTTGGAGACATATCCGGGTTGGTTTAACTTCTTCAGTTAAGCCAAGCTTTCTGATAGTGGATGCAGGTATTAGGTTGATGCTTGCCCCAAGATCGCACAAAGCTGTCTTGGTGCAGTTACCTTCTAATATGCATGGTATCAGAAAACTCCCAGGGTCTTTAAGCTTTTCAGGAAAGCTTTTTAGAATAACTGCACTGCATTCTTCAGTGAGGAGAACTCTTTCTGTTTCTCTCCAATCCTTTTTACGACTCAAGATCTCTTTCATGAACTTGGCATAAGAAGGTATTTGCTCAAGTGCCTCTGCAAATGGAATCTTTATTTCAAGAGTCTTGAGATAATCTGCAAAGCGAGCAAATTGCTTATCCTATTCCTCTTTCTGGAGTTTTTGAGGATAAGGTATCTTGGCTTTATATTCCTCAACCTTAGTTGCTGTAGGTTTATTGCCTACAGAAGTGGCTGAAGAAGCCTTTTTAGAGGGGTTGTCATCAGCACTTGTGTGTGTCTGATCCCTCACTGGCAATTGAGTGCCAGAGTTAGAAGCTGGAGTGATGTGAGACGCCAACTCCTTGTCTGTTCCTGGCATCTGAACGCCAGAACTGTGCCCATTTTGGGCGTTTAGCACCAGATCTTACCAATTTTGGACGTTCAACGCCATATCCTTGCTTGTTTCTGCAGTCTTTGCTTGTTACTGGCGTTGAACGCCAGTCTTGAGCATGGTCTGGGCGTTCAGCGCCAGCCTTCCACCAGATTGCTGGCGTTTTAACGCCAGAATTATTTTTCCCTGGGCTCTTACTGTCTTCAGGTGAATTTTGGGTGGTTTGCTCATTCCTTAACTCTTTGCTGCCTTGAGGTGGGGTATTTAATGTTTTCCCACTTCTTAATTGAACTGCTTGGCATTCTTCTGTTATTTGTCTTGACAGCTGCTGCTTTGTTTGCTTCAATTGTTCTTCCATATTTATATTAGCCATCCTTGTCTCTTGTAGTTTATCCTTGAATTCGGCTAACTGTTTTGTTAGAAAATCCAATTGCTGATTGAATTCAGCAGCTTGTTTTACAGGGCTGAGTTCAACAGTTACTGTTTTAACCTCTTCTTTCATGGAAGGGTCACTGCTTAGGTACAGATGTTGATTCCTGGAAACTGTATCAATGAGCTCTTGAGCCTTTTCAATTGTCTTTCTCATGTGGATAGATCCACCAGCTGAGTAATCTAGAGACATCTGAGCTCCTTCTGCAAGCCCATAATAGAAGATGTCTAACTGAACCCACTCTGAAAACATTTCAGTGGGGCATTTTCGTAGCATCTCTCTGTATCTCTCCCAGGCATCATAAAGAGATTCCTTATCTCCTTGTTTAAAGCCTTGGATGTCCAGCCTTAGCTATGTCATCCGTTTTGAGGGAAAGTATTGATTCAGGAATTTTTCTGTCAGCTGTTTCCATGTCCTTATGCTGGCCTTAGGTTGGTTATTTAATCACCTCTTAGCTTGATCTTTTACAGCAAATGGAAACAGTAATAGTCTGTAGACATCCTGATCTATTTCCTTATCATGTACTTTGTCAGCAATTTGTAAAAATTGTGCCAGAAACTCTGTAGGTTCTTCCTGTGGAAGACCGGAATACTGGCAACTTTGCTGCACCATGATAATGAGCTGAGGATTCAACTCGAAGCTACTGACTCCAATGGAGGGTATGCAGATACTACTCCTATATGAAGCAGTAGAGGGGTTAGCATATGACCCCAGAGTCCTCCTGGACTGTTCATTTCCGCTTAGATCCATGATGGAGAAAGGGAGATGATGTAAAATAAAAAAATTTTTATTTTTATTTATTTATTTATTTATTTATTTATTTATTTATTTATTTATTTATTTATTTCGAAAATAGAATAAATTAAAGTAAAATAAATAAAAATAGGTGAAGATTTTCGAAAAAATGAGGGGAGAGAAAGTGGTAAGGAAGTTTTGAAAAAGATATGGTTTGGAAAAGACTTTAAATTTTGAAAAAAATCTTAATTGTAAAAAATAATTTTCGAAAATTTGTTTTAAAATTAGACAGAAAAGATATTTTTGAATTTAGTGAGGAAAGAGAAAAACAATAAAATAGCACAAGATTTATAATATTTAGATCTAATGCTCCTTGTTTTCGAAAATTTTGGAGGGAAAACACCAAGGAACACCAAACTTAAAATTTTTAGAAAACTCAAGAACACTTTGAAGACTCACAAGAACACAAGAACATGAAGAAAGAACACCAAACTTAAAATTTTTAGAAAACCAAACTAAAATTTTCGAAAAACAAAGAAAAATCAACAAGAAAACACCAAACTTAGAGTTTGGCACAAGATTTATTCAAAGAAAAATTATTTTTGAAAAAGATTTTAAAAATAGGATAGCCAATTACCAAGAGCATAAGCACCACGCTCTAACTAATTGAGCTATAAATTTAAAGTGTTTTAACAATGTATAAATAATAAAACACTCTAAACCAAAGAGAAAATTTTTTTTTCCTAATCTAAGCAACAAAATAAGCCGTCAGTTGTCCAAACTCAAACAATCCCTGGCAACGGCACCAAAAACTTGGTGCACGAAAATTACTTCACAATGTAATTCGGCACAACTAACCAGCAAGTGCACTGGGTCGTCCAAGTAATACCTTACGTGAGTAAGGGTCGAATCCTACGGAGATTGTTGGTTTGAAGCAATCTATGGTTATTTTGCAATTCTTAGTCAGGAAGTCAATTATATTTATCAGTTGAATTGCGAATAAATAAGAGAGCATGGATTAAAGGTTACTTGTTATGCAGTAATGGAGAATATGTTGGAGTTTTGGAGATGCTTTGTCTTCAGAATCTCTACTTTCCTCTGTCTTCTGATTCACGTACGCATGTCCTCCTATGGCAAGCTGTGTATAGGTGGATCACCGTTGTCAATGGCTACCATCCATCCTTCTAGTGAAAAGGGTCCAGGTGTGCTGTCACCGCACGGCTAATCATCTGCAGGTTCTCAGTCGTACCGGAATAGGATTTACTATCCTTTTGCGTCTGTCACTACGCCCAGCACTCGCGAGTTTGAAGTTTGTCACAGCCATCCAATCCCAGAATCCTACTCGGAATACCACAGACAAGGTTTAGACTTTCCGGATTCTCATGAATGCCGCCATCAATCTAGCTTATACCACGGAGATTCTGATTAAGGAATCTAAGAGATATTCATTCAATCTGATGTAGAACAGAGGTGATTGTCAGACACACGTTCATGGATTGAGGAAGGTGATGAGTGTCACTGATCATCACCTTCTCCATAGTTAGGCGCGAATGGATATCTTAGGTAGGAACACGCATGTTTGAATGGAAAACAGAAATACTTGCATTAATTCATCGAGACACAGCAGAGCTCCTCACCTCCAACAATGGAGTTTAGAGACTCATGCCGTCAAAGAGTACAAAATTTAGATATAAAATGTCATCATATACAGAATAAATCTATAAAAGTTGTTTAAATACTAAACTAGTAACCTAGGTTTACAGAAAATGAGTAAACTATAACAGATAGTGCAGAAATCCACTTCTGGGGCCCACTTGGTGTGTGCTAGGGCTGAGACTAAAGCTTTCACGTGCCTGGGGATGTTTTGGGTGTTCAACGCCAGCTTTGGATCCTTTGCTGGCATTGAACTCCAACTTGCAACTTGTTTCTGGCGCTGGACGCCAGAATTGGGCAGAAAACTGGCGTTGAACGGCAGTTTACGTCATCTATCCTTGAGCAAAGTATGAACTATTATATATTGATGGAAAGCCCTTGATGTCGACTTTCCAACACAATTGGAAGCACGCCATTTGGAGTCCTGTAGCTCCAGAAAATCTATTTTGAGTGCAGGGAGGTCAGAATCCAACAGCATCAGCAGTCCTTTTTCAGCCTAAATCAGATTTTTGCTCAGCTCCCTCAATTTCAGCCAGAAAATACCTGAAATTACAGAAAAACACACAAACTCATAGTGAAGTCCAGAAATATGAATTTTGCCTAGAAACTAATGAAAATAAACTAAAAACCAACTAAAACATACTAAAATCTATATGAAATTAACCCCAAAAAGCGTATAAAATATCCGCTCATCAAGGAGCAGGATAAGCAATTTGCTCGCTTTGCAGATTATCTCAGGACTCTTGAAATAAAGATTCCATTTACAGAGGCACTTGAGCAAATACCTTCTTATGCCAGGTTAATGAAAGAGATATTGAGTCATAAGAAGGATTGGAGAGAAACTGAAAGAGTTCTCCTCATTGAAGAATGCAGTGCAGTCATTCTGAAAAGCTTTCCTGAAAAGCTTAAAGACCCTGGGAGCTTTCTGATACCATGCATATTAGAAGGTAATTGCACCAAGACAGCTTTATGTGATCTTGGGGCAAGCATCAACCTAATACCTGCATCCACCATCAGAAAGCTTGGTTTAACTGAAGAAGTTAAACCAACCCGGATATGTCTCCAACTTGTTGATGTCTCCATTAAATACCCATCAGGTGTGATTGAGGACATGATTGTTAGGGTTGGGCTATTCGCCTTTCTCACTGACTTTGTAGTGCTGGAAATGGAGGAGCACAAGAGTGCTACTCTCATCCTAGGAAGACCCTTCCTAGCAACTGGACAAACTCTCATTGATGTCCAACAGGGGGAAATAACCCTGAGAGTCAATGAGGATGAGTTTAAGTTGAATGCTGTCAAGGCCATACAGCATCCAGACACACCAAAAGACTGCATGAAAGTTGATCTTATTGACTCTTTCGTAGAGGAGATCAACATGGCTGAGAGTCTCGAATCAAAGCTGGAAGACATCTTTAAGAATGTTCAGCCTAATTTGGAGGATTCACAAGAATTGAAAGAACTTCTGAAACTTCCTCAGGAAGAGGAAACACCTCCTAAACCTGAGCTCAAGCCATTACCACCATCCCTGAAATATGCATTTCTGGGAGAAGGTGACACTTTTCTAGTAATCATAAGCTCTGCTTTAAATCCACAGGAAGAGGAAGCACTAATTCAAGTGCTAAGGACACATAAGACAGCTCTTTTTCTGTTATTTTACCCTATTCTTGATTTTATTTATTTATTTTTAAAGCATATAAGTTCAATGTTAATAAGGTAAAGAGTCAATTGCATAGGTTCACAGGGTTACAGAAGGATTCAGCACACAAAACAGAAAAAAAAAGCTCACTGGCAAGAAAATGCCAGTAAGAGGCACAATTGGGCGTTCAATGCCCAAAAGAAGCATCCACTGGGCGTTGAACACCAGTAAGGATAGCCATCTGGGTGTTAAACGCCAGAAAGAAGCATCTTCTGGGCGTTGAACGCCAGAAAGAAGCACCTTCTGGGCGTTTAACGCCGGATTTACAACATCTTGGGCATTCAGAAAAATGCCTAGTGACAAAGGAGTTCCTGGCGTTCAACGCCAGAAAGAAGCAACAGCTGGGCGTTGAACGCCCAAGAGAAGCAGCATTTGGGCGTTAAACGCCTAAAACATGCAGCATTTGGGCGTTTAATGCCAGGATGGTCGGGAGAAGGTGAATTCATTTTTATTTCACATTTTTTATTTTAATTTTAATTTTCATGTTTCAATTCATGATTTCTTGCATAAACATGTTACAAACCCTAATTTCTAAAAACCCTAATTTCTAAAAAACCTACTTTAAAAATATCAAATGTATCTTAATCCATAAACACAAATTCTTTTTCAATCCAATCCAACTCTTTTTCAAATTTTCCAAAACAAATCTATCTCTTTTCCCTCTAAAATCTTTTCAACTCATCAATATCTTTTTCAAATCTCCACATTATCTTTTTCAAAATCCAAATTTATCTTTTTCAAATATCTTTCATATCTTTTCAATTTTAAATCACATCTTTTCATATCATACTTATTTTTTATAAATCATATCTTCTATCTTATCTTTTTTAAAATTTTCGAAAACCCACCCCTCCCTTTTAAATCCACATTCGGCCTCCCTCCTTTCATCCACCATTCGACACTAGCTCTCCTTCTATCCCTCTCCTTTCTTTTCTTTTGCTTGAGGACAAGCAATCCTCTAAGTTTGGTGTGTTTATCCGTGATCACTAAACTATACCCACTAAGATCATGGCTCCTAAAGGAAAATAACCCACTCCAAGAGGCAAGAAAGAGAGTATTCCAAAACCACTTTGGAATCAAGGGAAGTTCTTAACCAAAGAACATTCAGACCATTACTACAAAATAATGGGTCTAAGATCAGTGATCACGGAAGTCAAGTTCGATCTGAAAGAAGATGAATATCCGGAGATCCAAAAGCAGATTCGAAACAGGAACTGGGAAGTCCTAGCTAATCCTGAAACAAAAGTGGGAAGGAATATGGTTCAGGAGTTCTACGCTAATCTGTGGCAAACAGACAGGAAGAGAATATCTGGAACTGCCCTCTATGACTATCGGACTGTGGTCAGAGGAAAGATTGTTCACATCCACCCTGACAAAATTAGGGAGATCTTTAAGCTACCTCAGCTGAAAGATGACCCAGACTCCTTCAATAGGAGAATGATGAGAACAAACAAGGGCCTGGATAAGATTCTAGAGGATATATGCATCCCTAGAGCCAGGTAGACCACCAGCAGCAAGGGTGTCCCAAATCAATTCAAGAGAGAAGATCTCAAACCAGTCACCAGAGGATGGCTGGACTTCATTGGGCGTTCTATATTGCCCACTAGCAACCGTTCTGATGTCACCATTAAAAGATCAGTGATGATCCATTGCATTATGTTGGGAAAAGAAGTGGAAGTTCATCAACTGATTCCATCTGAATTTTACATACTTGCAAACAAGAACTCCAAAGATGCCAAGTTGACTTATCCAAGCCTAATCTCTATGCTCTGCAAAGATGCTGGAGTACGGATGGAAATAACGGAGTACATCTCAATGGAGCAACCAATCACTAAAATCACAATGGAAAAACAACAAGTGCAGGATGACCCCATCAAGAGGAGGGTGCAAAAATTTCTCCCGGAAGTCCCTCGATTTGAATATTGGGAACAACTTGAAGCATCTGTTACCAAGTTACAAGAATCTATGGACCAAATAAAGGAAGAACAGCAAAATCAAAACAGTATGCTCTGTAAACTGCTCAGCGAACAAGAAGAGCAAGGGCGTGACTTAAAGGAACTGAAGCGTCAGAAGTTATCTCTTGAAGGACCAAGCACCCCACAGATTAGAGGAACATCCACATCCCAAACTCAAGGTTGTTGAGTTCTAATCTTAGCCTTAACTCTGTGATAATTGTTCTTATTTGAGTTTTACCTTAAAAGTTATAGTAGTAATTAGTAGTTATTTTATCTCCAATTAAGCTATAATTTATTTTTCTCATCATCATTAAACATGAATAAAATAGAAGATTTTCTTTAGAATAAGGAGGCAATATTTTTCGAATTTTTAATAAAAGAAATTCTAATTATTTACATGTAGTGGCAATGCTTTCTGCCTTCTGAATGAATGCCTGAACAGAGCATATGTCTTTGGAATTTGATGTTCTTGAATGTTAAATATGTTGGCTCTCGAAAGAATGATGAACATGAGTCATGTTATTGATAATCTAAAAAATCATAAAAATGATTCTTGAAGCAAGAAAAATCAGTGAATACAAAGCTTGCAAAAAAAAAAAAAGAGAGAGAGAAAAAGCAACCAGAAAAAGCCGATAGCCCTTAAAACCAAAAGGCAAGGGTAATAAAAAGGATCCAAGGCTTTGAGCATCAATGGATAGGAGGGCCTAAGGGAATCAAATCCTGGTCTAAGAGGCTAAACCAAGCTGTCTCTAACCATGTGCTTGTGGCATGAAGGTGTTAAGTGAAAACTTGAGACTGAGCGGTTAAAGTCAAGGTCCAAAGCAAAAAGAAGAGTGTGCTTAAGAACCCTGGACACCTCTAATTGGGGACTTTAGCAAAGCTGAGTTACAATCCGAAAAGGTTCATCCAATTATGTGTCTGTGGCATTTATGTATCCGGTGGTAATACTGGAAAACAAAGTGCTTAGGGCCACGGCCAAGACTCATAAAGTGGCTGTGTTCAAGAATCAACATACTGAACTAGGAGAATCAATAACATTATCTGAATTCTAAGTTCCTATAGATGCCAATCATTCTGAGCTTCAATGGATAAAGTGAGATGCCAAAACTGTTCGGAAGCAAAAAGCTACTAGTCCCGCTCATCTAATTAGAATCTAAGCTTCACTCAAGAACTCTGAGATATTATTGCTTCGTGACTTATTTGTATTCTATTTTATTTCTCTAGTTGCTTGGGGACAAGCAACAGTTTAAGTTTGGTGTTGTGATGAGCGGATATTTTATACGCTTTTTGGGGTTAATTTAATATAGTTTTTAGTATGATTTGGTTAGTTTTTAGTATATTTCCATTAGTTTTTAGGCAAAATTCATATTTTTGGACTTTACTATGAGTTTGTGTATTTTTCTGTAATTTCAGGTATTTTCTGGCTGAAATTGAGGGAGCTGAGCAAAAATCTGATTCAGGCTGAAAAAAGGACTGCTGATGCTGTTGGATTCTGACCTCTTAGTACTCGGAATGGATTTTCTGGAGCTACAGAAGTCCAATTGGCGCATTTCCAATTGCGTTGGAAAGTAGAGATCCAGGGCTTTCCAGAAATATATAATAGTTTATACTTTGCTCAAGGATAGATGACGTAAACTGGCGTTCAAAGCCAGTTCCATGTTGCAGTCTGGCGTCCAGCGCCAGAAATAAGTTACAAGTTGGAGTTCAACGCCAGAAACAGGTTACAACCTGGCATTGAACGCCCAAAACAGCCCAGGCACGTGAGAAGCTTAAGTCTCAACCCCAGAACACACCAAGTGGGCCCCAGAAGTGGATTTATGCACTATCTATCATAGTTTACTCATTTTCTGTAAACCTAAGTTACTAGTTTACTATTTAAACAACTTTTAGAGATTTATTTTGCACCTCATGACATTTTAGATCTGAACTTTGTAATCTTTGACGGCATAAGTCTCTAAACTCCATTGTTGGGGGTGAGGAGCTCTGCTGTGTTTCGATGAATTAATGCAACTATTTCTGTTTTCTATTCAAACACGCTTGTTTCTATCTAAGATGTTTATTCGCACTTCAATATGATGGATGTGATGATCCATGACACTCATCATCATCCTCAACCTATGAACGCGTGCTTGACAACCACCTCTGTTTTACCTTCGATTGAATGAATATCTCTTGGATTCCTTAATCAGAATCTTCGTGGCATAAGCTACAATCTATTGGCAGCATTCTTGAGAATCTGGAAAGTCTAAACCTTGTCTGTGGTATTTTGAGTAGGATTCAGGGATTGAATGACTGTGACGAGCTTCAAACTCACAAGGGCTGGGCGTAGTGACAGACGCAAAAGGATCAATGGATCCTATTCCAGCATGAGTGGGAATCGACAGATGATTAGCCGTGTGGTGACAGCGCACATGGACCTTTTTCACTAAGAGGACGGATGGTAGCCATTGACAACGGTGATCCACCGACACACAGCTTGCCATAGGAGGAACCTTGCGTGCGTGAAGAAGAAGACAGGGAGAAAACAGAGATTCAGAAGACAGAGCATCTCCAAAACTCCAACATATTCTCCATTACTGCATAACAAGTATCTATTTCATGCTCTCTTATTTTTCGCAATTCAAACTGATAAATATAATTGATATCCTGACTAAGAGTTACAAGATAACCATAGATTGCTTCAGGCTAACAATCTCCGTGGGATTCGACCCTTACTCACGTAAGGTATTACTTGGACGACCCAGTGCACTTGCTAGTTAGTGGTACAAGTTGTGAAAAGTGTGATTCACAATTCGTGTACCAGTGGTTCCAGTGGTTCTGTGAGTTCCACTCCCTTGTGCTCTTCTATGAATTTCTCCATTTCTTTGCAAGATTCTTCAAATGTATCCATGTCTTGATCAAAGCCATCTATGTCTTCCTCATCACTTAAGTCATAGACTGAAGGTTGAGAGAAATCTACCTCCGTATCATCCTCGTATTCACTCGAGGAAGATTCTTCGATCTCAGAGAATTCACTTGCAGATGCAAGCTCATTACTAGAAGAACTTGACTTGAGATTATCATTATCAAGGAGACTTGCTTCTTAGGTTATTTTGTCTAGTTCTTCATGAAAGACTTGCTCTGGGGATTGCGCACAATCCTCCTTAGCATCAATTGTATCATCCTTGACAGAATGCTCCACAACTTTGGATTCCCATGGAGGTTCAGCGTCTCCTAAGTCTTCAACCAACTCTTCTTCTTTAATAATGATAGCTTTCTCTACCTGTTCTAGCATGAAGCCATGCTCTGTCTTATCCACTGGAGTTTCTAGTATCTCCTTCATGCTACGCTCTTCGTTAGATTGTCCACATGGGACTGTGGGAGGTCTTTGAATGTTTGAACGTCTAGAAGATAATAGACTTACTGCTTGCTCTAGTTGGTGAAGGGTTGTTTGAAGTTGATCTACTGTTTCCTTGAGGCAAATCTCTGATTCTCGGGGTGATAGATTTGGGTATGGTATATGGGGAAGTGGTGATGTTTGGGAGTAATTGGACTGGAATCGGGGTAGATGAGGATCATACGGTGGTGAATGGTGAAAAGGAGCTTGTGAATGTGGTGGTTCGAAGTTATGTTGAGAGGATGGTCTATAAGCACATGGTGGGGCTTGTGGGTAATTACAAGGTTGTCCACCATGTCTATTGGCTTGGTATGCATTGTAGAATGGTCTTTATCCATGATATCTTGGAGGGTGTTGTTGCCTAAAGGGTTGATCAGATCCTCTTGGCTCCATCCATCTTTGATTGTTCTGACCTTGATGCATGTTCCTGTTATAACTTCCATTGCTTTCAATAACATTATAACCAAACTCAAAGCGAAAGGGGTGAGAATTCATAGTAGCTAATAGAAATAAAAAGGGGAAAATAAAGACAAATAAACAAGTAAAAGAAAAATATTTACAATAACCAATAATAAGGCACACGATTGCAGTTCCCCGGCAACGGCGCCATTTTGAAAGAACGGGAAGATTGATAGTTTAGAGGTTATGGTAAACTCTCGTTGCAAGTATAGTTACTAAACCAAGCAATCAACCTTTCTTACAAACGTTTTGGTTGTCACAAGTAACAAACCCCTAAATAAATTGATAACCGAAGTATTCAAACCTCAGGTCGTCTTCTCAAGGAACTGCAGGGAAGTATGTTCTCATTATTGGTTATGGAGATTGTAAATTGGGGTTTTGAGAATGAGGAGTGAATGGTTTAATTAGCAATTAAAGTAAATGAAGAACAAGTAATTTAAATGGCAAGTAAAATAAATAGATGACTGTAAATAAACTTTTGGCAAGGTATGAGAAATTAGAGGTCCTATCCTAGCTATCCTTATTAATGATGATGAGAATTGAATCTTAATTCCACTTTGTAACCTTTACTAAGATAAAGGAAGGTCAAGGGATTAATTGGTTTGATCTTCGGATCCTATTTATTTCCTAGGAAAAGATTGGGATTATTGAAGTTCAATTTAATTAACAAAGATGACAATTATCAATCATGTTGAGTTTGATAACTCCCGAGTTACTGATTTCTTAACCAAAACCAAAAGGAGAAAAGTAAATCTACTAGAATAAAAATGTCTTCAGATGGGAATAACAATAATGTAAATAAAAGAAAGCAATAATAAACTGAAATACCTCAAATAACATTAATTCAAAAAAGATTAATCTGTAACATGGAAGAATTCATAAATTAAATTGCAAAAGTAAATAAAAAGGAACATTGAACCTGATAAAGAGATAATTCTGAAAGCGAATAAGATCCTAATTCTAAATCTTAATCCTAAAGAGAGAGGAGAGAATCTCCCTCTCAAAACTAAATCTAAATCATGAAAAACTAACTAAAGTGGAGACTCTCTTTGAATGGATGCATTTCCCCACTTCATAACCTCTAGTCTATGCCTTCTGGACTTGGATTTGGGCCAATAAGGGCTTCAGAATTCGCTATGAGCGTTTTCTGCAATTTCTGGTGCATGGCCTCTGTCACGCGTCCGCGTGGGTCACGCGGTCGCGTCATTTGGAGTTTTCCGTGTCACGTGGTCGCGTCAGTCATGCGGCCGCGTCATATGTGTTCTGCTTAAGGCACGCGGTCGCGTCAGTCATGCGGCCTCGTCAATGCCTTTTCGCGCTGGCATGCGGCCGCGTCGCCCATGCGATTGCGTGGCTTCCAGTTTCTTCAAAAACTCTGTTTTGTGCTTTCCTTCCATTTTTGTATGTTTCCTTTCCATCCTTTAAGTTATTCCTGCCTTAGAAGATCTGAAACTACTCAACACACTAATCACGGCATCGAATGGAAATAAAGGTAATTAAAATAATTAATTTTAAAGCATAGGAAACATGTTTTTCACATACATCACATAATAAGGAAGGGAAAGTAAAACCATGCAATTAATATGAATAAGTGGGTGAAGGATTGATTAAATCACTCAAAATAAGCATAAAATATATCATAAAATATGGGTTTATCAATGACTACTCTCTTCACGGAGATGCGCAAGAACCAAAAGGCATTTCATGCCATCCGAGCCGTTCAAGCGCCACCCCGACATAACTACTCTTCGGGTTTTTTATGTGTATACTCCTAATCCTAATCAAACATATAGTGCAAGGATAAAACGCGAAATAAAATAAAGTAGCAAAAACTAGAGGATAAATGTCCAAAAATTCGAACAGTTAATGTGTTATTCAAAAATAAAGAAAAAGAAAAGAAAAAGTGCTTGATCTAGATCTCCACTCACTTAATCATTGTCAATCTAATCAATCTCCGGCAACGGCGCCAAAAACTTGATCTGTGGAAAACGATCCAACACAAAACTCACCGGCAAGTGTACCGGGTCGCATCAAGTAATAATAACTCACGTGAGTGAGGTCGATCCCACAGGGATTGAAGGATTGAGCAATTTTAGTTTAGTGGTTGATTTAGTCAAGAGAACAAGAGTTGATTTGAGTGAATTGTATCCAATAGAAGCTAAATTGCATGAATTGTAAAAGGAGAGAGGCAATTGACTGTAAATTAAAGGGCAAAGAAAGTAAAGAAGCTGAATCTTAAAGTGCAAGTAATGTAAATTGCAGAAACATAGATTGCAAGAAATGTAAATGACTGAAGCTTAAAGTGCAGAAAATATAAATTGCTTGAATTATAAAAGGAATTGGGAATTGGGATTGCAGAAATTAAACAAGAAGAGTAAATTGCAATAGACCGAAGAATAAAGGATGAATTAAACTGAAGTAAATCTCAAACAGAAAATAAATTTGGCTTAAAGAAGCTTCAGCAGATGAACAGAAAGGATATTCCAGATCTCAGGGGTCAAGAGACTAGAAAACTAAATCTAGATCTCACTACCTTCCTTGATCCAATTCAGAAATCAATTGCAAGTGAATTTAAAATCAAACAGTAGAAGAAATAAATTCAAATCTCAATTTCTCCAGTGGTGCAGTGAAAGAAAACAGAGAGATATCTCAAGGTGAGATTGAGACAGAATTTCCTCAATTCTCAACACACAAGACTCAAGTAAAGCTTTGCAGAAAGTGAAAACAGAAAACCCAGAGAGGAAGAGAACTCAATTCTCCTCCCAATTCTCCAAGTTCAAACAGAAAGCTCTCCAAATTACAATTCAAAATTCTAAAAGAGGTAAAAAGTTCCAAAGTAAAAGTTCCGGTCCTTTCTAAATCAAACTAACTTCTATTTATACACTTCCTTCTATTGATCATTAAGCCTTGAATTTAGGCCTTGGCTTTGACGGAATTGGATTGAAGATAGCCTTAGTTGATTGCTCTTGGACTTGAGAAGAAATCCATTTGCAATTTGGACTTTGGAGCATTTACGTTTGAGTTAACGTTTGAGGCAAACTTTAACTCAAACGTTTGCGTGTTAAAAATTATGTAGAACGGTGCTTTTCTGTCACTCATGTTTGAGTTCACGTTTGAGGTCAAACGTAAGGTCAAACGTGCTCCCTCCAAGGCCATTTTGCAACCAACGTTTGACCTCAAGTTTGAGGCAAATGTTGGCGCAAACGTTAAGCCCCCTGGTGTAGTTTTTAGCCAACGTTTGACCTCAAGTTTGAGGCAAACGTTGGCGCAAATGTTGGCTTCCTCCAGGGTGTATTTTTGAGCCAATGTTTGACCTCAAGTTTCAAGCAAACGTTGGCTCAAACATTGCTTCCTCCAGGGTGTATTTTTGAGCCAACGTTTGACCTCAAGTTTGAGGCAAACGTTGGCGCAAACGTTAGCTTCTCCAGGGCTTGGTTTTGAACCAACGTTTGACCTCAAGTTTGAGGCAAATGTTGGTGCAAACGTTGGCTTCTCCAGGGCTTGTTCTTAAGCCAACGTTTGGCCTCAAGTTTGAGGCAAACGTTGGCACAAACGTGAGCTTTTCCCAGGGTGGCTTTGTTGCCTTCATTTCAATTGCTGCCATCCCCTTTCTTCAACCTTCCTCCAGGCCTTTTGGTCACCTGTCATCAATCAACAAATGCATCAAAGCTATGCTAAAATCATGAGACTTCTTATCATCCTTGACATATAAGCAATTATAGCACAAAACCTCATGAAAATGCATCAATTTACTCATGGTTGATTGAATCCAAATACATATGAATTTCTACCCAAATGGCTTACTTGTAACTCAAGAAAGTGTATAAAACCTATTAAAAACAAAGGAAAAAGACTAGTAAAACTAGGCTAAGATGCCTTGGCATCACAACACCAAATTTAAATCTTGCTTGTCCCCAAGCAAGCATCAAACATAAGAGAGAATGCCATGAAACAGAGAAGTGTGCATATCCTTATTGAGCATATAGTTGAATTTAGTTCATGGGATTTTTATGCAGACAATGGTGGTTCATTTATTGCTTGCTGTTACATAAGAGATGTTTCCTCAAAGATTTACTAAGTTTGCTACTATAAGGCTTTACTTTGGCTTGTTCCCTTGCTAACTTTTCCTTCTTTGTTTTGCTCAGAGAGCTTATTATTCTTTGAAGGCTTGGTGGCAAATGTTGCTACAGCCTTTGGCTTAATTTTTGCTCAACATTCCTTCACCACAGACACATGGTTCACCCTTTTCTTCCTAGGATCATTGATGCCCAGCATCTCTTTGGATAACTAAATGTTTTATAGCTAGGTTGCTCTTTATTGTGGACTTTCAGTTGGCAATCCCAAATCAATTGATCTAAGTGGCGAAGTTTTGAAATACTCCTCAGAACTTACTTGTCCAAGCATATCCTAGTACAAAAACACCACAGGCATGTGTCCTAGGGTCCAAGCTATTGGTGCCTAGCCTTATTGTTTATTTTCTTTGCCACTTTTGGCTTTTTCTCTTCCTTTTTCTTTTTGTTATTTCATTCTCAAGGGATCCTAAATGGTGCAAGCCTTCATAACAACAAACCAGTTCACACTTCAAAGAACATATCATTATGCAACATTTATTTTATGAATCATACATTAAATCAACAAATATCACCACTGACTTTCATTATCACTTTTGCAACATTGGACATTTACTTCCTAATTCAAACATTTCTCTTTTATTGAATTAAAAAGGCACAGGGGACAAAGCATGCAGTTAGTTAGGTGAGCATGAATAAACACAAGAACACACTTAGGCTAGCCTATTTATTGCAAAGTAAAACAGACAGGATGCAAAGACTATTAAAATAAAATGACTATCAACTAAACAAGCATGCTCTTTCTTTATTGAATGTGATAAGCAAAGAGCAATTCCACCTTTCAATTGTCTTTCTTTTTCTTTTCACTTGCTTGTTTGCTGGTTTCTCCCTTGCCCTTGCCTGTTAGCTTTTGCCAGAATCCAGCTTTCTTTATTGTCTCTTTTATGTTCTATTGCAGATTGTCTCCAAATGTTGGCCATTTTCCTGTATGAGTCTCAAAAGTTGCTTGCTTCTCAAGCCCTTAAGGCAGCTGGTGAGTATGCAAAGTGCATTTGTAGGCTTTTGAACTTACTTTGGTGTGTGAACACCAAACTTAGTCCCTTGCCACTGCTTTTCGGATGTAACAAGTTAACTAATCATGAACTCTCTTGGCCTTGCTAAAGGTTATGGAACTAAAAACTAGCAAACAGCAGACTGGTTAACTAGTTTATCTGATTGCTTGAAGCTAGCATTATGCATAAGGTGGAAATGTGTTGTATGATGAGGTTTTTGGTGGAACACCAAACTTAGAATTCTTCATTCTCCCTTATAGATTGTTTTGGTGTGCAACACCAAAATTAGCTTCTTGCAATATAGATAAAATTAATTAACCTTTTTATTAAAATAGCTATGAAAAGAAAACTACCTCAGGTTTGGTTGCCTCTCAACAAGCGCTTCTTTATTATCACTAGCTTGACATATTTCATTCTTTGGTCAGTTTAAGTTCTGAACCTCCTTTTCCTTTTTCCATTGACCTCCTAAATATGGCTTGGCTCTGTGCCCATTTACTGTGAACTGACTTTTTGTTGCCTCATCTAACAGTTCAAGGCTTCCATAAGGAAAAACCTTTGTTACCAAGTAAGGGCCAGTCCATTTGGATTTGAGCTTGCCAAGGAAAATTTTGAGCCTGGAGTTATACAGGAGTACTTGCTGTCATGGTTTGAACTCCTTCCTTGAGATCTTATTGTCATGCCACCTCTTGGCCTTTTCCTTGTATATCTTGGCATTATCATAAGCTTCCAGCCTAAACTCATCCAACTCATTCAGTTGTAGCAGCCTCTTCTCCCCTACTGCTTGAGAATCAAGGTTGAGAAGTTTAGTGGCCCAAAAAGCTTTATGTTCAAGCTCTACAGGGAGGTGACAAGATTTTCCATATAACATCTGAAAAGGTGACTTCCCAATAGGGGTCTTGAATGCTGTCCTGTATGCCCAAAGTGTATCCTCTAATTTTCTGGCCCAATCTTTCCTGGTTGCTCCCACAGTCTTTTCTAGGATCCTCTTCAATTCTCTGTTTGCAAGCTCAGCCTGGCCATTGGTTTGAGGATGGTATGGTGTAGCTACTTTATGGATCACTCCATATTTGTGAAGGAGTTTCTCCATCTGCTTGTTACAAAAATGTCCACCACCATCACTTATAAGTCCTTTAGGTACTCCATATCTAGTAAAAATGTGCTTCTTTAGGAATTGAAGAATAATTTGTGCGTCATATGTGGTTGTGGTTATTGCTTCCACCAACATTGAGACATATTCCACTACTACCAAGATGTATTTGAAGGAGTAAGAAGGGGGAATGGTCCCAAGAAATCTATGCCCCAAAGATCAAATAGCTCCACTTCAAGAATGAAATTTTGAGGCATCTCATTCCTTCTTGTTAACCCTCTAGCTCTTTGGCATTCATTACATTTGTGAACAAACTCTCTGGCATCCTTGAAGATAGTTGGCCAATAGAAGCCACTCTGCAGAATCTATGCAGCTGTTCTTTCTGGCCCAAAATGTCCACCATAGGCTGAACCATGGCAATGCCACAATATATCTCTCATTTCATTTTCAGGGACACACCTCCTAATTACTCCATCAGAGCATCTCTCGAATAAGAAAAGTTCATCCCACAAGAACCTTCTTGCTTCATTAATTAGCTTCTTCACTTGTTGCTTGGAGAATTCTTGAGGTATCTTCCTTCCTACTTTGTAGTTTGCTATATCGGCAAACCAAGGTGCTTGCTGAACTTGAAAAAGGTGCTTATCAAGGAAATTATCATTCACTTGCTGTGGTCTATCCTGGTTGGCTTCTTGTGGCACTCTTAATAAATGATCTGCTACTTGATTCTCATTCCCCTTTCTATCTCTTACTTCAATATCGAACTCTTGTAGCAACAGCACCCACCTAATAAGCCTTGGTTTTGAATCCTGTTTGGACATTAAATACTTGAGAGCGGCATGGTCAGTATATACTATAACCTTTAAACCAATCAAGTTTTGTATAAACTTATCAAATGCATATACAATTGCTAAAAGCTCTTTCTCAGTGGTGGTATAATTTTTCTGTGTTTCATTTAACACTTTGCTGGCATAATATATGACATGGTGCAGCTTGTCTTTCGTTTGCCCCAACACAGCACCAATAGCAAGGTCACTTGCATCACACATAAGTTCAAAAGGTAGTTTCCAATCAGGGGTGTGATAATTGGTGCTGTAATGAGTTTTTCCTTTAAGGTTTCAAAGGCATGTTTGCAAATGTCATCAAAGATGAAAGGGCTATCAAGCATTAGCAAATCGCTCAATGGTTTTGCTATTTTTGAAAAATCTTTGATGAACCTCCTGTAAAAGCCAGCATGCCCAAGAAAGCTCCTTACTGCTTTCACATTGACAGGTATAGGAAGTTTTTCAATAATTTCTATTTTAGCTTTATCAACTTCTATACCTTTGCATGACACTTTACGCCCAAGAACTATCCCTTCAGGAACCATAAAATGGCATTTCTCCCAATTTAACACCAGGTTAGTATTTTGGCATCTTTTCAAAACAAGAGTTAAATGATGCAGACAAGTGTTAAATGAATTGCCAACGACAGAAAAATCATCCATTAAGACTTCTAAAAATTTTTCCACCATATCAGAGAAAATGGAAAGCATACACCTTTGAAAGGTGGCTGGGGCATTGCAAAGCCCAAAGGGCATCCTCCTATAGGCGAAAACTCCAAATGGGCATGTGAAGGAAGTCTTCTCTTGATACTTGGGGTCCACCACTATTTGATTGTACCCAGAGTATCCATCTAGGAAGCAGTAATAAGAATGGCCCTCCATATCTTGGAACTCTTCTTTTGAATCTTCTTCTCCAACAATGCCTTTCCCTCTTTTTGCTCTTCTTAATCTCCTGAGGGTTCTTTCGTCTTGTTCACAAAAAGTGGGTATAGCTCCCCTTGTTCATGACATACAGCTAGAACAAAGAAAATCACACAAAACCAGAAAAATAGTAACACTTCAATCCATTGCTAGAGTGAAGTTTTGGTTAGCTTAGGCAAAAATTCGAACACTTAATGTGTTAGTCAAAAATAAAGAAAAAGAAAAGAAAAAGTGCTTGATCTAGATCTCCACTTCACTTAATCATTGTCAATCTAATCAATCTCCGGCAACGGTGCCAAAAACTTGATGTGTGGAAAACGATCCAACACAAAACTCACCGGCAAGTGTACCAGGTCGCATCAAGTAATAATAACTCACATGAGTGAGGTCGATCCCACAGGGATTGAAGGATTGAGCAATTTTAGTTTAGTGGTTGATTTAGTCAAGCGAACAAGAGTTGATTTGAGTGAATTATATCCAATAGAAGCTAAATTGCATGAATTGTAAAAGGAGAGAGGCAATTGACTGTAAATTAAAGGGCAAAGAAAGTAAAGAAGCTGAATCTTAAAGTGCAAGTAATGTAAATTGCAGAAACTTAGACTACAAGAAATGTAAATGACTGAAGTTTAAAGTGCAGGAAATGTAAATTGCTTGAATTATAAAAGGAATTAGGAATTGGGATTGCAGAAATTAAACAAAAAGAGTAAATTGCAATAGACCGAAGAATAAAGGATGAATTAAACTGAAGTAAATCTCAAACAGAAAATAAATTTGGCTTGAAGAAGCTTCAGCAGATGAACAGAAAGGAAATTCCAGATCTCATGGGTCAAGAGACTAGAAAACTAAATCTAGATCTCACTACCTTCCTTGATCCAATTCAGAAATCAATTGCAAGTGAATTTAAAATCAAACAGTAGAAGAAATAAATTCAAATCTCAATTTCACCAATGGTGCAATGAAAGAAAACAGAGAGAGATCTCAAGGTGAGATTGAGACAGAATTTTCTCAATTCTCAACACCCAAGACTCAAGTAAAGCTTTGCAGAAAATGAAAACAGAATACCCAGAGAGGAAGAGAACTCAATTCTCCTCCAAATTCTCCAAGTTCAAACAGAAAGCTCTCCAAATTACAATTCAAAATTCTAAAAGAGGTAAAAAGTTCCAAAGTAAAAGTTCGGGTCCTTTTTAAATCAAACTAACTTCTATTTATACACTTCCTTCTATTGATCATTAAGCCTTGAATTTGGGCTTTGGCCTTGATGGAATTGGATTGAAGATAGCCTTAGTTGATTGCTCTTGGACTTGAGAAGAAATCTGTTTGCAATTTGGACTTTGGAGCATTTACGTTTAAGTTAACATTTGAGGCAAACTTTAACTGAAATGTGCTCCCTCCAAGGCCATTTTGCAGCCAACGTTTGACCTCAAGTTTGAGGCAAACATTGGGGCAAATGTTAAGCCCCCCTGGTGTAGTTTTTAGCCAACGTTTGACCTCAAGTTTGAGGCAAACGTTGGCTTCCTCCAGGGTGTATTTTTGAGCCAATGTTTGACCTCAAGTTTGAGGCAAACGTTGGTGCAAACATTGCTTCCTCCAGGGCGTATTTTTTAGCCAATGTTTGACCTCATGTTTGAGGTAAACGTTGGCGCAAACGTTGGCTTCTCCAGAGCTTGTTGTTAAGCCAACGTTTGACCTCAAGTTTGAGGCAAACGTTGGCAAAAACGTGAGCTTTTCCCAAGGTGGATTTGCTGCCTTCATTTCAATTGCATCCATCCCCTTTCTTCAACCTTCCTCCAAGCCTTTTGGTCACATGTCATCAATCAACAAATGCATCAAAGCTATGCTAAAATCATGAGACTTCTTATCATCCTTGACATATAAGCAATTAAAGCACAAAACCTCATGAAAATGCATCAATTTACTCATGGTTGATTGAATCCAAATACATATAAATTTCTACCCAAATGGCTTACTTGTAACTCAAGAAAGTGTATAAAACCTATTAAAAACAAAGGAAAAAGACTAGTAAAACTAGGCTAAGATGCCTTGGCTTCAAAATTCACCACATAAATGCTATTCACCGGTCATGAACGGTGACCTCCCCTCACTTTAGGATGAAGCATCATCCTCGATGCTACTGCTGAAGCTCGGGATGGGGGTCAACAATCGCGTCGGGCTGTGGCTCAGGCTGTGGCTGTGGCTCGGGCTCAGACTGTAGCCCAGGCTGTGGATCCTCAGGGGGCTGCTGAACCTCTATGGCGGCCTGTGTCTCTGGTGGTGCCTCCTGCTGAGTCGGCTCCTCAACATGCTCCTCTTCCTAATCCTGCTCGTCGGAGGCGGGAGAGTCTGGGAGCGGAGGTAGCTCAATGCCCAGTGATACGAACACCTGGTCTATGCAGTCGAGACGTCGCATGATACGACGCTCTCTGCGCTCCATGAAGCGAAATAGGTGCGGCACCAACAGGTTTGTCGGCACAGTTGCAGGTGGTGGTGGCAAGGATGCTGCGACTGAAGTAGAGGGGGATCCTGCTACTGCTGCTGATAATGAGGGCTGAGCTGCCTCCACCACTCCTCTAGCTCGAGAACGGCGTCTGGGTGGAGGCTTCTCGTGCACCCACCCACCCCATGGAATAGTAACCTCCTTGTCGTCGTCATCTGGGGGTGGTGGTGTCACATCATCGTCCTCCCACAGGACATTGGTGCACGAAATTACGATCATCAACAAATGCGCCGAAAACTTGGTGCTCTCAAACGTGAATCACACTTTGTCACAACTTCGCACAACTAACCAGCAAGTGCACTGGGTCGTCCAAGTAATAAACCTTACGTGAGTAAGGGTTGATCCCACGGAGATTGTCGGCTTGAAGCAAGCTATGGTCACCATGTAAATCTCAGTCCGGCGGATTCAAATGGATATGATGAATTGATAATATAAATAAAACATAAACTAGGATAGAGATACTTATGTAATTCATTGGTGAGAATTTCAGATAACCGTATAGAGATGCTTTCGTTCCTCCTGAACCTCTGCTTTCCTGCTGTCTTCATCCAATCATTCTTACTCCCTTCCATGGCAAGCTTATGCAGGGCATCACCGTTGTCAATGGCTACATCCCGTCCTCTCAGTGAAAATGGTCCAAAATGCGCTGTCACCGCACGACTATTCATCTGTCGGTTCTCGATCATACTGGAATAGAATTCAGTCATCCTTTTGCGTCTGTCACTACGCCCAGCACTTGCGAGTTTGAAGCTCATCACAGCCATCCCTTCCCAGATCCTACTCGGAATACCACAGACAAGGTTTAGACTTTTCGGATCTCAAGAATGGCCGCCAATAATTCTAGCCTATACCACGAAAGTTCCAATCTTAGATTAGAAACCCAAGAGATACGCATTCAAGCCATTGCTAGTAGAATAGAGGTGGTTGTCAGGCACATGTTCATAGGTGAGAATGATGATAAGTGTCACGGATCATCACATTCATCAAGTTGAAGAACGAATGAATATCTTGGAGAAGAACTAGACTTGAGTTGAATAGAAAAATAAAAGTACTTGTATTAATTCATGAAGAACAGCAGAGCTCCACACCTTAATCTATGGTGTGTAGAAACTCCACCGTTAAAAATATATAAGAACAAGGGTCAGGCATGGCCGTGAGGCCAGCCTCCTAAAACGTGATCAAGTGTATGAAAAGTATGAGTAAAAAATCGATAGTATGAAAATACAATGGCAAAAGGTCCTATTTATAGAAAACTAGTAGCCTAGGGTTTACAGAAATCAGTAATTAATACAGAAATCTTCTTTCGGGCCCACTTGGTGTGTGCTTGGGCTGAGCATTGAAGCTTCCATGTGTAGAGACTTTTCTTGGAGTTAAACACCAGCTTTTGTGCCAGTTTGGGCGTTTAACTCCAGCTTTTGTGCCAGTTTTGGAGTTAAACGCCAGAATTCTTGAGCTGACTTGGAACGCCTATTTGGGCCATCAAATCTTGGGCAAAGTATGGACTATTATATATTGCTGGAAAGCCCAGGATGTCTACTTTCCAACGCAATTGAGAGCACGCCAATTGGGCTTCTGTAGCTCCAGAAAATCCACTTTGAGTGCAGGAAGATCATAATCTAACAGCATCTGCAGTCCTTTTTCAGCCTCTGAATCAGATTTTTGCTCAGGTCCCTCAATTTCAGCCAGAAAATACCTGAAATTACAGAAAAATACACAAACTCATAGTGAAGTCCAGAAGCGTGATTTTTATTTAAAAACTAATAAAAATATAATAAAAACTAATTAAAATATACTAAAAATATACTAAAAACAATGCCAAAAAGCGTATAAATTATCCGCTCATCATCAGGCGAGGCAACCATGCGTCATGAACCAGAAGACTAAGAGATATGCACTTAAGTGATTGCAAGTAGAACGGAAGTGTTTGTCAGGCACGCGTTCATGGGTGAGAATGATGATTAGTGTCACGGATCATCACCTTCCTCAGGTTGAAGAACAAGTGTATATCTTAGATAGGAAATAGGCTTGAGTTGAATAGAAAAACAATAGTACTTTGCATTAATTCATGAGGAACAGCAGAGCTCCACACCTTAATCTATGGTGTGTAGAAACTCTACCGTTGAAAATACATAAGTGATAATGGTCCAGGCATGGCGAATGGCCAGCCTCCATAAAGGTCTAAGATAGCATAAAACTGATCAAAGATGTCTAATACAATAGTAAAGGGTCCTATTTATATCAGACTAGTTACTAGGGTTTACAGAAATGAGTAAATGATGCAGAAATCCACTTCTGCGGCCCACTTGGTGTGTGCTTGGGCTGAGCATTGAGCTTTACACGTGTAGAGGCTTCTCTTGGAGTTGAACACCAGTTTGTAACCTGTTTCTGGCGTTTAACTCCACTTTCCAACCTGTTTCTGGCGTTTAACTCCAGAATAGGGCAGGAAGTTGGCGTTCAACACCAGTTTGCGTCATCTAAACTCGGGCAAAGTATGGACTATTGTATATTGCTGGAAAGCCTTGGATGTCTACTTTTCAACGCAATTGAGATCGCGCCATTTTGACTTCTGTAGCTCTAAAAAATCTACTTTGAGTGCAGGGAGGTCAGAATCCAACAGCATCTGCAGTCCTTCTTCAACCTCTGAATCTGAATTTTGCTCAGGTCCCTAAATTTCAGCCAGAAATTACCTGAAATCACAGAAAAACACAAAAACTCATAGTAAAGTCCAAAAATATAATTTTTATTTAAAAAATAATAAAAATATACTAAAAACTAACTAAATCATACTGAAAACTATGTAAAAATAATGCCAAAAAGCGTATAAATTATCTGCTCATCACAACACCAAACTTAAATTGTTGCTTGTCCCCAAGCAACTGAAAATCAAATAGGATAAAAAGAAGAGAATATACTATAAATTCCAAAATATCAATGAAACTTAGCTCCAAATAGATGAGCGGGACTAGTAGCTTTTTGCCTCTGAATAGTTTTGGCATCTCACTTTATCCATTGAAGTTCAGAATGATTGGCATCTATAGGAACTCAGAATTCAGATAGTGTTATTGATTCTCCTAGTTCAGTATGTTGATTCTTGAACACAGCTACTTTATGAGTCTTGGCCGTGGCCCTAAGCACTTTGTTTTCCAGTATTACCACCGGATACATAAATGCCACAGACACATAACTGGGTGAACCTTTTCAGATTGTGACTGATAAACCACTATTTTATGGTTTATCTTGTGCTCAATTGAGTGGATTTTATCAACTCTTTACCCACTTATTCATAATATTTGCATGGTTTTATATTCCCTTCCTGATTTTGTGCTATGATTGAAAACATGCTTCTTTGATCTTATATTTGCTTATTATTAATCCTCTCTTACTACCATTAGATGCCTTGATATGTGTGTTAAGTATTTTCAGAGATTACAGGGTAGGAATGGCTCAGAGGATGGAAAGGAAGCATGCAAAAAGTGGAAGGAATACAAGAAGTTGGAGAAACTGCTAAGCTGTCTAGCCTGACCTCTTCGCACTCAAACGGCTATAACTTTAGCTACATAGATCCAAACGACGCGGTTCCAGTTGCGTTGGAAAGCTAACGTCCGGGGGTTCGATTTGATATGTAATATGCCATAGTTGCCCTAACGCTAAGTGACGTGAATGCGTGATCCACGTGGACCCGTCGCATCTGCGAACTTCAATCCGCGCGGCCGCGTGGAGGATGCCTCCGCGTCACTTGCCCGCGATCTGAACGTAACAGAAATCGCAGGGAGTGATTTCTGGGCTACTTTTGACCCAGTTTTCAGCCCAGAACACACAGACTAGAGGTTATAAAGTGGGGGAATGCATTCATTCAAAGGAGAGCTCGCATTTTTATTACCTTCCATGATTTAGATTTAGTTTTGAGAGGGAGATTCTCTCCTCTCTCTCTTAGGATTAGGATTTAGGACTTCTCTTAGTTTTTAAGAGTAACTCTCGATCCAGGTTTAGTATTTACTTTAATTTATGTGTCTATGCTACTTTTACTTTAATGCTTTTATTCGTATCTATGAATGTTTTAAATTTGGCTTATGAACCCTTTCCATGTTATGATTTGAATTAATGATTATTTGAGGTATTTCAATTATTGATTGCTTTCTCTTTAATTTGTGTTACCATTGCTTTTTATCTAAGGACATTTTTATTCCAGCAAGTTTACTTTTTCCCCTTTTGGTCTTGGTTAAGAAATCAGTAAGTCAACATTATCAAACTCAACATAACTGATAATCGCTATCTTGCTAATTGAACTGAACTTCAATAATCCCAACATTTTCTTAGGAAATAAATAGGATTCGAAGGTCAAACTAATTAGTCCCTTGACTTTCCTTTGCTTTAGTAAAGGTTAAATAAGTGGAATTTAGATTCAACTTTCATTATTGTTGAGAGAGATAATTAAGTTGGACTTCCAATTTCTTTTACCTTGTCAGAAGTTTGCTTACAGTATTTATTTATTTTAATTGCCATCTACTTTACTTGTCATTTAAATCACTTGCTTCTCACCTTCTAAACCCCGATTACAACCTCCATAACTAATAATAAGAACATACTTCCCTGCAGTTCCTTGAGAAGATGACCCGAGGTTTAAATACTCGGTTATCAATTTTAAAGGGGTTTGTTACTTGTGACAACCAAAACGTTTGTAAGAAAGGTTGATTGCTTGGTTTAGTAACTATACTTACAACGAGTATTCGTTATAACTTCTAAACCATCAATCTTCAATTCTTTCAGTGACTCAGCTTTGCTAAAGTCCCCAATTAGAGGTGTCCAGGGTTCTTAAGCACACACTTTTTTTTTGCTTTGGACCTTGACTTTAACCGCTCAGTCTCAAGTTTTCACTTGACACCTTCATGCCACAAGCACATGGTTAGGGACAGCTTGGTTTAGCCGCATAGGCCGGATTTTATTCCTTAAGGCCCTCCTATCCACTGATGCTCAAAGCCTTGGATCCTTTTTATTACCCTTGCCTTTTGGTTTTAAGGGCTATTGGCTTTTTTTTTTGCTTTCTCTTTTTCTTTTTTTTCGCTATTTTTCTTTTCTTTTTTTTCGCATTTTTTTTTTGCAAGCTTTGTTCTTCACTGCTTTTTCTTGCTTCAAGAATCAATTATAGGATTTTTCAGATTATCAAATAACATGTCTCCTTTTCATCATTCTTTCAAGAGCCAACATATTTAACATTCATAAACAACAAATTCAAAAGACATATGCACTGTTCAAGCATTCATTCAAAAAACAAAAAGTATTGTCACCACATCAAAATAATTAAACTAGTTTCAAGGATGAATTCGAAACCTTGTACTTCTTGTTCTTTTGTAATTAAAACATTTTTTGTTTAAGAGAGGTGATGGATTCATAGGACATTCATAGCTTTAAGGCATAGACACTAGACACTAATGATCATATAGTAAAGACACAAACATAAATAAAACATAAAGCATAGTAAACGAAAAACAGAAAAATAAGAACAAGGAGATTAAGGAACGGGTCCACCTTAGTGAGGGTGGCGTCTTCCTCTTCTTGAAGAACCAATAGTGCTCTTGAGCTCCTCTATGTCTCTTCCTTGTCTTTTTTGCTCCTCCCTCATAGCTCTTTGATCTTCTCTAATCTCATGGAGGATGATGGAGTGCTCTTGGTGCTCCACTCTTAGTTGTCCCATGTTGGAACTTAATTCTCCTAAGGAAGTGTTGATTTGCTTCCAATAGTTTTCTGGAGGGAAGTACATCCCCTGAGGCATCTCAGGGATTTCATGGTGAGGGATTTCCTCATGCTCTTATTGAGGTCCATGATCTCTTGTTTGCTCCATCCTTTTCTTAGTGATGGGCTTGTCCTCTTCAATGAGGATGTCTCCCTCTATGTCAATTCCAGCCGAATTCCAAAGGTGGCAAATGAGGTGAGGAAAGGCTAACCTTGCCAAAGTGGAGGACTTGTCAGCCACCTTGTAGAGTTCTTGAGGTATAATCTCATGAACCTCCACTTCCTCCCCAATCATGATACAATGGATCATGATGGCCCGGTCTACAGTAACTTCAGACCGGTTGCTAGTAGGAACGATTGAGCGTTAAATAAACTCCAACCATCCTCTAGCTATAGGCTTAAGGTCCAGTCTTCTCAATTGAACCGGCTTGCCTCTTGAGTCAACCTTCCATTGAGCTCCTTCTACACATATGTCCATGAGGACTTGGTCCAACCTTTGACCAAAGTTGACCCTTCTAGTGTAGCGGCGTGCGTTTTCTTCCATCAGTGGCAAGTTGAACGCCAGCGTTACATTTTCCGGACTGAAATCTAAGTATTGCCCCTGAACCATGGTAAGCCAATGCTTTGGATTCGGGTTCACACTTTGATCATGGTTCCTAGTGATCTATGAGTTTACATAGAACTCTTGAACCATTAGGATCCCGACTTGTTGAATGGGGTTGGTGAGAACTTCCTAACCACTTCTTTGGATCTCAAGTCGGATCTCCGGATACTCATTCTTTTTGAGCTTGAAAGGGACCTCAGGGATCACTTTCTTCTTGGCCACAACTTCATAGAAGTGGTCTTGATGGACCTTTGAGATGAATCTCTCCATCTCCCATGACTCAGAGGTGGAAGCAATTGCCTTTCCTTTCCTCTTTCTTGAGGTTTCTCTGGTCTTAGGTGCCATTAATGGTTATGGAAAAACAAAAAGCAATGCTTTTTACCACACCAAACCTAAAATGTTTGCTCGTCCCCGAGCAAAAGAAGAGGGAAAGAAGGAGAAGAAGAAGAAGAATGGAGGAGAGGAAGAGAGGTGTGTATTCGGCCAAGGGTAAGAAGAAAGGGTTGTGTTGTGTGAAAATGAAGAAGGAATGAGGGGTTTATATAGGAGTGGGGAAGGGTTAGGGTTCGGCCATTAGGGTTGGGTTTGGGAGGGAAAAGAGTTTGAATTTTGGAGGTAGGTGGGGTTTATGGGGAAGAGTGAGTGAAGTGATTGGTGAAGGGTATTTAGGGAAGAGAGTTATGAAAAGGTGTGAAGAGGAGAGAATAAGTGGTGGGGATCCTGTGGGGTCCACAGATCCAGTGGGGCCAAAGACTTAACATCCTTGCTCCAATTAGGCGTGTAAAACGCCCTTGCTATGCAATCCTGGCGTTTAACACCAGACTGCTGCTTGTTTCTGGCGTTAAACGCCCAAATGTACCCTGTTTCTGGCGTTAAACGCCAGCTTGGTGCTTGTTTCTGGCGTTTAAACGCCAGAATGCTCCTCCTCCAGGGTGTGCTATTTTTAATGCTATTTTTCATTCTGTTTTTGATTTTTCAGTAGTTTTTGTGACTCCACATGATCATCAACCTAATGAAACACGAAATAACAAAAAGAAAATAAAATAGATATGATTAAATAACATTGGGTTGCCTCCCAACAAGCACTTCTTTAATATCAATAGCTTAACAGTGAGCTCTCATGGAGCCTCACAGATAATCAGAGCAAGGTTGGAACCTCCCAACACCAAACATAGAGTTTGAATGTGGGGGTTCAACACCAAAATCAGAGTTTGGTTGTGGCCTCCCAACACTAAACTTATAGTTTGACTGTGGGGGGTTTTGGTTGACTCTGCAGTGAGAGAAACTTTTCATGCTTCCTCTCCATGGTTATAGAAGGAGAACCTTGAGTCTTAAAAACAAGGTAGTCCTCATTCAGTTAGAGGACCAACTCTCCTCTGTCCACATCAATCACAGCTTTTGCTGTGGCCAGGAAGGGTCTTCCAAGGATGATGGATTCATCCTCATCCTTCCCAGTGTCTAGGATTATGAAATCAGCAGGGATGTAAAGGCCTTCAACCTTTACTAACACGTCCTCTACTTGTCCATAAGCCTGTTTTCTTGAGTTGTCTGCTATCTCTAATGAGATTCTGGCAGCTTGCACCTAAAGGATTCCTAGTTTCTCCATTACAGAGAGTGGCATTAAGTTTATTCCTGACCCCAGGTCACACAGAGCCTTCTCAAAGGTCATGGTGCCTATGTTACAGGGAATTAGGAATTTACCAGGATCCTATTTCTTTTGAGGTAATTTCTGCCTATCCAATGCATTTAGTTCATTGGTGAGCAAGGGAGGTTCATCTTCCCTAGTCTCATTACCAAATAATTTGGCATTTAACTTCATGATTGCACCAAGGTACTTAGCAACTTGCTCTTCAGTAACGTCTTCATTCTCTTCAGAAGAAGAATACTCATCAGAGCTCATGAAGGGCAGAATGAGGTTTAATAGAATCTCTATGGTCTCTAGATGAGCCTCAGATTCCTTTGGTTTCTCAAAGGGAAACTCCTTATTGGTCACTGAGCGTCCCAGGAGGTCTTCCTCACTAGGATTCACCTCCTCCTCCTCCCTTGTAGGTTCGGCCAGATGGTCAAATCAATGGCCTTACACTCTCTCTTTGGATTTTCTTCTGTATTGCTTGGGAGAGTACTAGGACGAGTTTCAGTGACTCTTTTACTCAGCTGGCCCACTTATGCCTCCAAATTTCTAATGGAAGACCTTGTTTCATTCATGAAACTCATAGTGGCCTTAGATAGATCAGAGACTATATTTGCTAAGCTAGATGGATTCTGCTCAGAATTCTCCGTCTGTTGCTGAGTGGATGATGGAAAAGGCTTGCTATTACTAAACCTGTTTCTTCCACCATTATTAAAGCCTTGTTGAGGCATTTGTTGATCCTTCCATGAGAAATTTGGGTGATTTCTCCATGAGAGATTATAGGTGTTTCCATAGGGTTCCCCCATGTAATTCACCTCTGCTATTGCAGGGTTCTCAGGATCATAAGCTTCTTCTTCAGAAGATGCCTCTTGAGTACTGTTGGATGTAGCTTGCATTCCATTCAGACTCTGAGAAATCATATTGACTTACTGAGTCAATATTTTGTTCTGAGCCAATATGGCATTCAGAGCATCAATTTCAAGAACTCCCTTCCTATGAGGCGTCCAATTACTCACAGGATTCCTTTCAGAAGTGTACATGAATTGGTTATTAGCAACCATATCAATGAGTTCTTGAGCTTCTGCAGGCATTTTCTTTAGGTGAATGGATCCACCTGCAGAATGGTCCAATGACATCTTAGATAATTCAGACAGACCATTATAGAATATATCCAGGATGGTCCATTCTGAAAGCATGTCAGAAGGACACTTTTTGGTCAGTTGCTTATATCTCTCCCAAGCTTCATAGAGGGATTCACCTTCTTTCTGTCTGAAGGTTTGAACATCCACTCTAAGCTTACTAAGCTTTTGAGGAGGGAAGAACTTGGCTAAGAAAGCCGTGACCAGCTTATCCCATGAGTTCAGGCTATCCTTAGGTTGAGAGTCCAACCATATTCTAGCTCTGTCTCTTACAGTAAACGGGAAAAGCATAAGCCTGTAGACCTCGGGATCAACCCCATTGGTCTTAACAGTATCACAGATCTGCAAGAATTCAGTTAAAAACTGAAAAGGATCTTCTGATGGAAGTCCATGAAACTTGCAGTTCTATTGCATCAGAGAAACTAATTGAGGTTTTAGCTCAAAATTGTTTGCTTCAATGGCAGGGATTGAGATGCTTCTTCCATGTAAGTTGGAATTTGGTGCACTAAAGTCACCAAGCATCTTCCTTGCATTGTTATTATTTTCAGCCATGCCTCCTTCTTTTTCGAAAATTTCTGTCAGATTTTCTCCAGAGAGTTGTGCTTTATCTTCCCTTAGCTTCCTTTTCAGAGTCCTTTCAAGTTCATGATCAGCTTCAACAAGAATGTTCTTATCCTTGTTCCTGATCATATGAAAAAGAAGACAACACAAAAGAAAATATGGAATCCTCTATGTCAGAGTATAGAGATTCCTTATGTAAGTATAAGAAGAGAAAAGTAGTAAAAGAAAAAGATAAGAATCCAAACACAGGGGAGAGGAGTGGGTTTGAATTTTTGAGTGAAAGAGGGGTGTTAGTAGATAAATAAATAAAGGGGATGAGAGATAAGAGAATTCGAAAATTAAATAAAATAAAATAAAAACATTTTTGTTTTTAATTTAAAATCAAAGTTAGAATTCGAAAATTAGAAAGAAAAATGAAACTAATTTAAATTGAAATTTAAAACAATTAGTTAATTAAAATTGAATTTTGAAAAGGAGGGAAGGGATTTTCGAAAATTAGAAAGAGAGAGTTAGTTAGGTAGTTTTGAAAAAGATACGAATCAATCAAAAAGTTAAGTGGTTAATTGAAAAAGATTTGAAAATCAAATTTTGAAAAGATAAGTAGTTAGAAAAGATTTTGAAATTAATTTTGAAAAAGATGTGATCGAAACTTATTTTGAAAAAGATTTGAAAAAGAAATTTAAAAAGATTTGATTTTAAAAATTAAAGTTGATTACTTGACTAACAAGAAACAAAAAGATAGTATTTTAAAGTTTAAAGATTGAACCTTTCTTACTAGGCAAGTAACAAACTTAAAATTTTTGAATCAATCACATTAATTGTTAGTAAAGATTTTGAAATTATGAAACAAAATACGAAAAAGATTTTGAAAATCAATCATAAAGTTTTCGAAAATATGAAGGAAAAAATGAAAAAGATTTTATTTTTGAAAAAGGTTTGAAAAAGATAGAATTTTTAAATTGAAAATTTGATTTGACTCATAAGAAACAACTAGATTTTTAAAACTTTTTGACTAAATCAAATCAAATTTTCAAAAATTTATGAGAGAAAAAGGGAAAGATATTTTTTTGATTTTTGAATTTTTAATGATGAGAGAGAAAAACACAAAAAAGACATAATGCATGAAGATTTTGGATAAAAACAAATGATGCATGCAAGAACACTATGAATGTCAAGATGAACACCAAGAACACTTTGAAGATCAAGATGAACATCAAGATTTATTTTGAAAATTTTTAAGAAAAGAAAATCATGCAAGACACCAAACTTAGAAATGTTCAAACTTTAGACACTAAAAAATTGAAAATGCATATGAAAAATAAGAAAAGACACAAAACAAGAAAATGTGAAGATCAAACAAGGAGACTTACTAAGAACAACTTGAAGATCATGAAGAATGCAATGCATGAATTTTCGAAATATGCAAGAAAGAGATAAACATGCAATTGACACAAAACTTATGACTAGACACTAGAATCAAGCAAGAAACATCAAATTATTTTTGGTTTTATAATTTTAAAAATTTTTTGGTATTTTTCAAAAATTAATTGGAAAAAGAAAAATAAGGATTTCAAAATTTTTAATAGGAATTCCAGAAATCTTGCAGTGTTAGTCTAAAGCTCCAGTCCAGGAATTAGACATGGCCAGCCAGCCAAGCTTTCAGTGAAAGCTCCGGTCCAAAACACTAGACATGGCCAATGGCCAGCCAAACTTCAGCAGATATTGCCTACCTCCCATGTATACAACAACTATGCGTGTAACTGCCAAATGGGTTAAGATCAACAAGCTCTTGTGATGATAAGTTGAAACCCCGGTCCAAAAGATTAGACATGGCTTACAGCCAGCCAGGATTCAACAAATCATCATGAAACACTAGAATTCATTCTTAAAAATTCTGAATAAAAATATTTTTGAAAATATTTTTTTTTCGAAAATAAGAATAATAAGAACAAAAATATTAAAATTAAAATAAAATTACCTAATCTGAGTGGTGCACAAATTGTGAATCACACTTTTCACAACTCGTACCACTAACCAGCAAGTGCACTGGGTCATCCAAGTAATACCTTACGTGAGTAAGGGTCGAATCCCACGGAGATTGTTGGTTTGAAGCAATCTATGGTTATCTTGTAAATCTTAGTCAGGAAGTCAATTATGTTTATCAGTTGAATTTCAAATAAACAAGAGAGCATGGATTAAAGGTTACTTGTTATGCAGTAATGGAGAATATGTTGGAGTTTTGGAGATGCTTTATCTTCTGAATCTCTACTTTCCTCTGTCTTCTAATTCACGCACGCACGTCCTCCTATGGCAAGCTGTGTGTTGGTGGATCACCGTTGTCAATGGCTACCTTCCATCCTTCCAGTGAAAACTACGCTCACGCGCTCTGTCACAACACGGCTAATCACCGGTTGGTTCTCGATCCGGTTGGAATAGGATTTACTATCCTTTTGCGTCTGTCACTAACGCCCAGCCTTCAGGAGTTTGAAGCTCGTCACAGTCATTCAATCCTTGAATCCTACTCGGAATACCACAGACAAGGTTTAGACTTTCCGGATTCTTATGAATGCCGCCATCAGTTCTAGCTTATACCACGAAGATTCTGATTAAGAGATCTAAGAGATACTCATTCAATCGGATATAGAACGGAGGTGGTTGTCAGGCACAAGTTCATGGTTTGAGGAAGGTGATGAATGTCATGGATCATCACCTTCATCATAGTTAAGCGTGAATGAACATCTTAGATAGGAACAAGTGTGTTTGAATGGAAAACAGAAATACTTGCATTAATTCATCGAGACACAGCAGAGCTCCCCACCCCCAACAATGGGGTTTAGAGACTCATGCCGTCAGAGAATACAAAGTTCTGATCTAAAATGTCATGAGATCCGAAATATGTCTTCTAAAAGTTGTTTAAATACTAAACTAGTAGCCTAGGTTTACAAAAATTGAGTAGACTATGATGGATGATGCAGAGATCCACTTCTGGGGCCCACTTGGTGTGTGCTGGGGCTGAGATTTAAGTGAGTCACGTGCAGAGGCCATTTGTGGAGTTGAACGCCAGTTTTTGTGCCAGTTTGGGCGTTCAACTCCAGCTTTTGATCCTTTTCTGGCGCTGGACGCCAGAATTGGGCAGAGAACTGGCGTTGAACGCCAGTTTACGTCGTCTATCCTTGTACAAAGTATGGACTATTATATATTTCTGAAAAGCCCTGGATGTCTACTTTCCAACGCAATTGGAAGCATGCCATTTCGAGTTCTGTAGCTCCAGAAAATCTACTTTGAGTGCAGGGAGGTCAGAATCCAACAGCATCAGCAGTCCTTTTTCAGCCTGAATCAGATTTTTGCTCAGCTCCCTCAATTTCAGCCAGAAAAATACCTGAAATTACAGAAAAATACACAACTCATAGTAAAGTCCAGAAATATGAATTTTTCCTAAAAACTAATGAAAATAGACAAAAAACTAACTAAAACATACTCAAAACTATATGAAATTAACCCCAAAAAGCGTATAAAATATCCGCTCATCACAACACCAAACTTAAACTGTTGCTTGTCCTCAAGCAACTAGACAAATAAAATAGAAGACTAATAGGTTAAGAAGCAATAATATCTCAAAGTTTTTGATTGAAGCTCAGATTCTAATTAGATGAGCGGGACTAGTAGCTTTTTGCTTCTGAACAGTTTTGGCATCTCACTTTATCCACTGAAGCTCAGAGTGATTGGCATCTATAGGAACTTAGAATTTAGATAGTGTTATTGATTTTCTTAGTTCAGTGTGATGATTCTTGAACACAGCTTCTTTATGAGTCTTGACCGTGGCCCTAAGCACTTTGTTTTCCAGTATTACCACCGGATACATAAATGCCACAGACACATAATTGGGTGAACCTTTTTCAGATTGTGACTCAGCTTTGCTAAAGTCCCCAATTAGAGGTGTCCAGAGTTCTTAAGCACACTCTTCTTTTAGCTTTTGGATCTTGACTTTAACCGCTCAGTCTCAAGTTTTCACTTGACAGCTTCACGCCACAAGCACATGGTTAGGGACAGCTTGGTTTAGCCGCTTAGACCAGGATTTTATTCCTTTAGGCCCTCCTATCCACTGATGCTCAAAGCCTTGGGATCCCTTTTATTTGCCCTTGCCTTTTGGTTTTAAGGGTTATTGGTTTTTTCTGCTTGCTTTTTCTTTTTCTTTCTCTCTCTCTCTCTTTTTTTTTCTGGAAGCTTTGTTCTTTGCTGCTTTTTCTTGCTTCAAGAATCATTTTTATGATTTTTCAGATTTATCAATAACATGTCTCATGTTCATCATTCTTTCAAGAGCCAACATATTTAACAGTCTTAAACAACAAATTCAAAAGACATATGCACTGTTCAATCATTCATTCAGAAGACAGAAAGCATTGCCACCACATTTAACTAATTCGAATTTCTCTTATTAAAACTCGAAATTTTATTGCCTATTATTCAAAAGATCTCCTACTTTATTCATGTTTGCTGATGATGAGAAAAATAAACTATAGCTTAATTGGAGATAAAATCAAAATAGATACTAATTACTACTATATGACTTCTAAGGTAAACTTCTATAAGGACACTGTCACAGAGTTAAGGCAGAAATTGGAAATTAACAACCTTTATTCTGGGGAACGGGGGTTCCTCTGATCCTTGGGGTGCTTGGTCCTACAAGAGAAGGCTTTTGGCGCTTTAATTCCCTTAAGTCACGCCCCTGCTCCTCTTGTTCTTTAAACATATAGGTCAGCATTTGACTGTGTTCCTTCTGTTCTTTTATTATTTGCTCCATAGCTTCCCGTATCTTGGTAACGGACGTCTCAAGATACTCCCAGTATTCAGATTGAGGGATCTCTGGGAGGAATTCCTGTGCTCTCTTCTTGATGGGATCCTCCTGTGCTTGGTGTTTTTCCATTGATGCTTTGGTGATTGGCTTTTCAATTAGGATATACTCAGTTATTCCCATCCTTACTCTAGCGTCCTTGCAGAGCAGAGAAATCACGCTTGGATAAGCCAACCTGGCCTCTTTAGAATTTTTGTTAGCAATTTTGTAGAGTTCAGTTGAAATCAGCTGATGAACCTCCACTTCCTTCCCCATCATGATGCAATGGATCATCACTGCTCTTTTAACTGTGACTTCAGAATGGTTGCTAATGGGTAACAGAGAATGCCCAATGAAGTCCAGCCATCCTCTGGCGACTGGTTTGAGATCCTCTCTCTTGAGTTGATTTGGGACACCCTTTGTGTTGGTGGTCCACCTGGCTCCAGGGATACATATGTCCTTTAGAATCTTATCCAGGTCAATGTCTGCTCTCATCATCCTCCTGTTGAAGAAGTCTGGATCATCCTTTAGCTGAGGTAGCTTTAAGATCTCCCTGATCTTGTCAGGGGTGGTATGAACAATCTTTCCTCTGACCATGGTCCGAAATTCATAGAATGCAGTTCCAGATAGTTTTTGCTTGTCAGTTTGCCACATATTAGCATAGAACTCCTGGACCATATTCCTTCCCACTTTCGTTTCAGGATTAGCTAGGACTTCCCAGTTCCTGATTCGAATTTGCTCCTGGATCTCCGGATATTCATCTTCTTTCAGATCGAATCTAACTTCCGGGATCACTGATCTCAGACCCATTACTTTAAGATAATGGTCTGAATGTTCTTTAGATAAGAACTTCCCTTGATTCCAAAGTGGTTTTGGAACGCTCTCTTTCTTGCCTCTTGGAGTGGGTTGTTTTCCTTTAGGAGCCATGATCTTAGTGATCTCGGATAAACACACCAAACTTAGAGGTTTGCTTGTCCTCAAGCGAAAGAAAAGAAAGGAGAGGGATAGAAGGAGAGCTAGGTGCAATTGTTGATGGAGGAGGAGGGAGGCCGAACCCAAATTTAAAGGGATGGGGGGTGGGTTTTCGAAAAATTGGAAAAGATAAGATAAGAAGATTGAGTTGAAAAAGATAAGATAGAAGATATAGTTTAATTTTGAAGAGATATGATAGATTTTTGAAAAAGATAAATCTGAATTTTGAAAAAGATGATATGGAGATTTGAAAAAGATATGGATTAGTTGAAAAGATTTTAGAGTGAAAAAGATAGATTTGTTTTCAAAAAAGATTTGAAAAGAGTTGGATTGAATTTGGAAGGATGGATTTTTAGAAATTAAGGATTTTAGAAATCAGGGTTCTTGACATGTTCATGTAAAAATCATGCATTGAAGCATAAAATTTGAAATTAAAATGGAAATACGTGTGGAAAAAATGAATTTGGCTCCTCCCTGCCTTCCTAGCGTTTGAACGCCCAAACACTGCCTGTTTTGGGCGTTCAGCGCCCAATTGCTGCTCTCCTGGGCGTTCAACGCCCAGCTGCTGCCATTACTGGCGTTCAACGCCCAGTGGGTGCCCCTTTCTGGCATTGAACGCCCAGCTGTTACCATCACTGGCGTTCAGCGCCCAGTGGATGCCCATTTTGGGTGTTGAACGCCGAAAATGCACTTTTACTGGTGTTTTCTTGCCAGTGAGATCTTTTTCTCTGTTTTGTGTGCCGAGGTCTTCTGTAAATGATTATTTACCTTGTTATCAATGAACTCTATATAAACAAATAAAAATAAAAATAGAAATAGGGCAAAATGCTTAGAGGATTGTTGCCCCATGGCTGGGTTGCCTCCCAGCAAGCGCTTCTTTATTGTCTTTAGCTGGACCTTGCTGAGCTTTTAATCTAGCTTCAGCCTTGAGCGTTCTTGCTCAATGTTGCCTTCAAGATAATGCTTGATTCTCTGTCCATTGACAATGAACTTCTTATCAGAATCAATATCTTGAAGCTCCACATAACCATATGGTGACACACTTGTAATCACGTATGGTCCCCTCCACCGGGATTTCAGTTTCCCGGGGAATAGCCTGAGTCTAGAGTTAAACAACAGGACCTTTTGTCCTGGTTCAAAGATTCTAGATGACAGCTTTCTGTCATGCCATTTTTTTTATTTTTCTTTATAAAGCTTGGCATTTTCGAAAGCTGTGAATCTGAATTCCTCTAGCTCATTTAGCTGGAGCAATCATTTTTCTCCTGCTAATTTGGCATCAAAGTTTAGGAATCTGGTTGCCCAGTAGGCCTTATGTTCCAGTTCCATGGGCAGGTGACATGCCTTACCATACACGAGTTGGTGTGGAGATGTCCCTATGGGCGTCTTGAATGCTGTCCTGTAAGCCCACAGAGCATCATCCAGGCTCCGTGCCCAATCCTTTCTACGGTTATTTACTGTCCGTTCCAGGATTCTCTTTAATTCTCTGTTAGAGACTTCAGCTTGCCCATTGGTTTGTGGATGATACGGAGTGGCCACCTTGTGGTGAATTCCATACCGAACCATGGCAGAGTAAAGCTGTTTATTGCAGAAGTGAGTGCCCCCATCACTGATTAGTACTCTAGGGACACCAAACCTGCTAAAGATATGTTTCTGGAGGAACTTCAGCACTGTTTTAGTATCATTGGTGGGTGTGGCAATAGCCTCAACCCATTTTGATACATAGTCAACTGTCACCAGAATATAAGTGTTTGAGTATGATGGTGGGAAAGGTCCCATGAAGTCAATTCCCCATACGTCAAACAACTCAATTTCCAAGATTCCTTGTTGAGGCATGGCGTAACCATAAGGCAGATTACCAGCTCTTTGGCAACTGTCACAATTACGTACAAACTCTCGGGAATCTTTATAGAGTGTGGGCCAATAGAAGCCACATTGGAGAACCTTGGTGGCTGTTCGCTCACCTCCGAAATGGCCTCCATATTGAGATCCGTGGCAATGCCACAGGATCCTCTGTGCTTCTTCTCTAGGCACACACCTACGGATAATTCCGTCTGCACATCTCTTAAAGAGATAAGGTTCATCCCACAAGTAGTACTTTGCATCAGTAATTAATTTCTTCTTTTGTATCCTGTTGTACTCCTTGGGTATGAACCTTGCAGCTTTATAGTTTGCAATATCGGCAAACCATGGTGCTTCCTGAATGGCGAATAAATGCTCATCAGGAAACGTCTCAGAGATCTCAAGAGAAGGGAGGGACGTCCCTTCCACTGGCTCTATCCGGGACAGATGATCAGCCACTTGGTTCTCTGTCCCTTTTCTGTCTCTTATTTCTATATCAAACTCTTGCAGAAGCAATACCCATCTGATGAGCCTGGGTTTTGAATCCTGCTTTGTGAGTAGATATTTAAGAGCAGCATGGTTAGTATACACAATCACTTTTGATCCTACTAAGTATGATCTGAACTTGTCAATGGCGTAAACCACTGCAAGTAGTTCTTTTTCTGTGGTTGTGTAATTTTTCTGGGCATCATTTAGAACGCGACTGGCAAAATAAATGACATGCAGAAGCTTGTCATGCCTCTGTCCCAATACTGCACCAATGGCATGATCACTGGCATCACACATTAGCTCAAATGGTAATGTCCAGTCTGGTGCAGAAATGACTGGTGCTGTGACCAGCTTAGCTTTCAGCGTTTCAAACGCCTGCAGGCACTCTGTGTCAAACACAAATGGCGTGTCAGTAGCTAGCAGATTGCTTAGAGGTTTTGCGATTTTTGAAAAATCCTTTATAAACCTTCTATAGAATCCTGCATGCCCCAGAAAGCTTCTGATTGCCTTAACATTGGCAGGTGGTGGTAATTTTTCAATTACCTCTATTTTTGCTTGATCCACCTCTATTCCCTTGTTTGAGATCTTATGCCCAAGAACAATTCCTTCAGTCACCATGAAGTGACACTTTTCCCAGTTTAAAACTAGGTTGGTCTCTTGGCATCTTTTCAGAACAAGTTTCAGGTGATCAAGACAGGAGCTGAATGAGTCTCCATATACTGAGAAGTCATCCATGAAGACTTCCAGAAATTTTTCCACCATGTCAGAGAAAATAGAGAGCATGCATCTCTAGAAGGTTGCAGGCGCATTACATAGCCCAAATGGCATCCTTCTATAAGCAAACACTCCGAATGGACATGTGAATGCTGTTTTCTCTTGATCCTGGGGATCTACTGCAATCTGGTTATAGCCTGAGTAGCCATCTAAAAAGCAGCAATAATCATGACCTGCTAGTCTTTCTAGCATCTGGTCTATGAATGGTAAAGGAAAATGATCCTTTATGGTGGCTGTATTGAGCCTTCTGTAGTTAATACACATGCGCCACCCTGTAACTGTTCTTGTAGGAACCAGTTCATTTTTTTCATTATGAATTACTGTCATGCCTCCCTTTTTTGGGACGACTTGAACAGGGCTCACCCAGAGGCTATCAGAAATAGGATAAATAATCCCAGCCTCCAGTAATTTGGTGACCTCTTTCTGCACCACTTCTTTCATGGCTAGATTTAGCCGCCTCTGTGGTTGCACCACTGGTTTGGCATTATCCTCCAATAAGATTTTGTGCATGCATCTAGCTGGGCTTATGCCCTTAAGGTCACCTATGGACCACCCAAGAGCTGTCTTGTGTGTCCTTAGCACTTGAATAAGTGCCTCCTCTTCCTGTGAATTTAAAGCAGAGCTTATGATCACTGGAAAAGTGTCACCTTCTCCCAGAAATGCATATTTCAAGGATGGTGGTAATGGCTTGAGCTCGGGTTTAGGAGGTTTTTCCTCTTTCAGAAGAAAGTTCAGAGGCTCTTTCATGTCCCCTGAATCCTCCAAATCAGGCTGAACATCTTTAAAGATGTCTTCCAACTCTGATTCGAGACTCTCAGCCATGTTAATCTCTTCTACCAAAGAGTCAATAAGATCAACTTTCATGCAGTCTGTTGATGTGTCTGGATGCTGCATGGCTTTGACAGCGTTCAACTTGAACTCATCATCGTTGACTCTCAGGGTTATTTCCCCCTGTTGGACGTCAATGAGGGATCGTCCAGTTGCTAGGAAGGGTCTTCCTAGAATGAGAGTAGCACTCTTGTGCTCCTCCATTTCTAGCACAACAAAGTCAGTGGGAAAGGCGAATGGCCCAACTCTGACAATCATGTCCTCAATCACGCCTGATGGGTATTTAGTGGAACCATCAGCAAGTTGGAGACATATCCGGGTTGGTTTAACTTCATCAGTTAAGCCAAGCTTCCTGATAGTGGATGCAGGTATTAGGTTGATGCTTGCCCCAAGATCGCATAAGTTGTCTTGGTGCAATTATCTTCTAATATGCATGGTATCAGAAAGCTCCCAGGGTCTTTAAGCTTTTCAGGAAAGCTCTTCAGAATGACTGCACTGCATTCTTCAGTGAGGAGAACTCTTTTTGTTTCTCTCCAATCCTTTTTATGACTCAAGATCTCTTTCATGAACTTGGCATAAGAAGGTATTTGCTCAAGTGCTTCTGCAAATGGAATCTTTATTTCAAGAGTCCTGAGATAATCTGCAAAGCGAGCAAATTGCTTATCCTGCTCCTCCTTCCGGAGTTTTTGAGGATAAGGTATCTTGGCTTTATATTCTTCAACCTTAGTTGCTGCAGGTTTATTGCCTACAGAAGTGGTTGAAGAAGCCTTTTTAGAGGGGTTGTTGTCAGCATTTGTGTGTGTCTGATCCCTCATTGGCACTTGAGTGCCAGAGTTAGAAGATGGAGTGAAGCTGGACGCCAGCTCCTTGTCTGCTTCTGGCGTCTGAACGCCAGAACTGTGCCCATTTTGGGCGTTCAGCGCCAGATCATGCCCATTTTGGGCGTTGAACGCCATATCCTTGCCCATTTCTGGCGTTGAACGCCAGTCCTGCTGTATTTCTGGTGTTGAACGCCAGTCCTGCTGTATTTCTGGCGTTGAACGCCAGTTTTGGCCATGGTCTGGGCGTTCAGCGCCAGCCTTCCACCAATTTTCTGGCGCTTTAGCGCCAGAATTATTTTTCCCTGGGCTCTTACTGTCCTCAGGTGAATTTTGGGTGGTTTGCTCATTTCTTAGCTTTTTGCTGCCTTGAGGTGGGGTATTTAATGTTTTCCCACTTCTTAGTTGAACTGCTTGGCATTCTTCTGCTATTTGCCTTGACAGCTGCTGCTTTGTTTGCTTAAACTGTTCGTCCATATGTATATTAGCCATCCTTATCTCTTGTAGCCTGTCTTTAAATTCGGCTAACTGCTTTGTGAGAAAGTCCAATTGCTGATTGAATTCAGCAGCTTGTTTTACAGGGCTGAGTTCAGCAGTTACTGTTTTAACCTCTTCATTCATGGAAGGGTTGTTGCTTAGGTACAGATGCTGATTCCTGGCAACTGTATCAATGAGCTCTTGAGCCTCTTCAATTGTCTTTCTCATGTGGATGGATCCACCAGCTGAGTAATCTAGAGACATCTGAGCTCCTTCTGCAAGCCCATAATAGAAGATGTCTAACTGAACCCACTCTGAAAACATTTCAGAGGGGCATTTTCGTAGCATCTCTCTGTATCTCTCCCAGGCATCATAAAGAGATTCATTATCTCCTTGTTTAAAGCCTTGGATGTCCAGCCTTAGCTGTGTCATCCTTTTTGGAGGGAAATATTGATTCAGAAACTTTTCTGTCAGCTGTTTCCATGTCCTTATGCTGGCCTTAGGTGGGTTATTCAACCACCTCTTAGCTTGATCTTTTACAGCAAATGGAAACAGTAATAGTCTGTAGACATCCTGATCTATTTCTTTATCATGTACTGTGTCAGCAATCTGTAGAAACTGTGCCAGAAACTCTGTGGGTTCTTCCTGTGGAAGACCGGAAAACTGGCAATTTTGCTGCACCATGATAATGAGCTGAGGATTCAACTCAAAGCTACTGACTTCGATGGAGGGTATGCAGATGCTACTCCCATATGAAGCAGTAGAGGGGTTAGAATATGACCCCAGAGTCCTCCTGGACTGTTCATTTCCGCTTAGGTCCATGATGGAGAAAGGGAGATGATGTAAAATAGAAAAAATATTTTTATTTATTTATTTATATATTTATTTCGAAAATGAAATAAATTGAAATAAAATAAATAAAAGTTGGGTGAAGATTTTCGAAAAACTGAGGAGAGAGAAAGTGGTTAGGAAGTTTTGAAAAGGATATGATGATTTTGAAAAAAAAAAGTTTTAAATTTTGAAATAAAAATCTAAATTTTAGAAATATATTTCGAAAATATGTTTTTAAAATAGAGAGAAAATATATTTTTGATTTTTAAGAGGAAAGAGAAAAACAATAAAATAGCACAAGATTTAAAATTTTTAGATCTAATGCTCTCTATTTTCGAAAATTTTGGAGGGAAAACACCAAGGAACACCAAACTTAAAAATTTTAAGATCAAGTCACAAGGAAAACTCAAGAACACGAAGAAAGAACACCAAACTTAAAATTTTTAGAAAACCAAAATAAATTTTCGAAAAACACAGAAAAATCAACAAGAAAACACCAAACTTAAAGTTTGGCACAGGATTTAATAGAAAAATTATTTTTGAAAAAGATTTTAAAAAGAGTGTACCAAACTGCCACGGGCTTAGACTAACGCTTTAGCCAATTGGGCAGTAAATGTAACACTTGTTTTAAAGAAGGATATTTTTAACCAAGAACAACAATAAGAGATTCTAAACCAAAAAAAAAAAAGAAAAATTTTCCTAATCTAAGCAACAAAATAAACCGTCAGTTGTCCAAACACGAACAATCCCCGGCAACGGCGCCAAAAACTTGGTGCACAAATTGTGAATCACACTTTTCACAACTCGTACCACTAACCAGCAAGTGCACTGGGTCGTCCAAGTAATACCTTACGTGAGTAAGGGTCGAATCCCACGAAGATTGTTGGTTTGAAGCAATCTATGGTTATCTTGTAAATCTTAGTCAGGAAGTCAATTATGTTTATCAGTTGAATTTCAAATAAACAAAAGAGCATGGATTAAAGGTTACTTGTTATGCAGTAATGGAGAATATGTTAGAGTTTTGGAGATGCTTTATCTTCTGAATCTCTGCTTTCCTCTGTCTTCTAATTCACGCACGCACGTCTTCCTATGGCAAGCTGTGTGTTGGTGGATCACCGTTGTCAATGGCTACCTTCCATCCTTCCAGTGAAAACTACGCTCACGTGCTCTGTCACAGCACGGCTAATCACCGGTTGGTTCTCGATCCGGTTGGAATAGGATTTACTATCCTTTTGCGTCTGTCACTAACGCCCAGCCTTCAGGAGTTTGAAGCTCGTCACAGTCATTCAATCCTTGAATCCTACTCGGAATACCACAGACAAGGTTTAGACTTTCCGGATTCTTATGAATGCCGCCATCAGTTCTAGCTTATACCACTAAGATTCTGATTAAGAGATCTAAGAGATACTCATTCAATCGGATATAGAACGGAGGTGGTTGTCAGGCACACGTTCATGGTTTGAGGAAGGTGATGAATGTCACGGATCATCACCTTCATCATAGTTAAGCGTGAATGAACATCTTAGATAGGAACAAGTGTGTTTGAATGGAAAACAGAAATACTTGCATTAATTCATCGAGACACAGCAGAGCTCCTCACCCCCAACAATGGGGTTTAGAGACTCATGCCGTCAGAGAATACAAAGTTTTGATCTAAAATGTCATGAGATCCGAAATAAGTCTTCTAAAAGTTGTTTAAATACTAAACTAGTAGCCTAGGTTTACAAAAATTGAGTAGACTATGATGGATGATGCAGAGATCCACTTCTGGGGCCCACTTGGTGTGTGTTGGGGCTGAGATTTAAGTGAGTCACGTGCAGAGGCCATTTGTGGAGTTGAACGCCAGTTTTTGTGCCAGTTTGGGCGTTCAACTCCAGCTTTTGATCCTTTTCTGGCGCTGGACACCAGAATTGGGCAGAGAACTGGCGTTGAACGCCAGTCTACGTCGTCTATCCTTGTGCAAAGTATGGACTATTATATATTGCTGGAAAGCCCTGGATGTCTACTTTCCAAAGCAATTGGAAGCATGCCATTTCGAGTTCTGTAGCTCCAGAAAAGCCACTTTGAGTGCAGGGAGGTCAGAATCCAACAGCATCAGCAGTCCTTTTTCAGCCTGAATCAGATTTTTGCTCAGCTCCCTCAATATCAGCCAGAAAAATATCTGAAATTACAGAAAAACACACAACTCATAGTAAAGTCCAGAAATATGAATTTTTCCTAAAAAATAATCAAAATAGACTAAAAACTAACTAAAACATACTCAAAACTATATGAAATTAACCCCAAAAAGTGTATAAAATATCCGCTCATCACTGAGCAACAAGATGAACCATCAGTTGTCCAAACTCGAATAATCCCCGGCAACGGCGCCAAAAACTTGGTGCACGAAATTGCGATCATTAACAAATGCGCCAAAGACTTGGTGCTCTCAAACGTGAATCACACTTTGTCACAACTTCGCACAACTAACCAGCAAGTGCACTGGGTCGTCCAAGTAATAAACCTTACGTGAGTAAGGGTCGATCCCACAGAGATTGTCGGCATGAAGCAAGCTATGATCACCTTGTAAATCTTAGTCAGGCAGATTCAAATGGTTATGATGAATTGATAATATAAATAAAACATAAACTAGGATAGAGATACTTATGTAATTCATTGGTGAAAATTTCAAATAAGTATATAGAGATGCTTTCGTTCCTCCTAAACCTCTGCTTTCCTACTGTCTTCATCCAATCATTCATACTCCCTTCCATGGCAAGCTTATGCAAGGCATCACCGTTGTCAATGACTACATCCCGTCCTCTCAGTGAAAATGGTCCAAAATGTGCTGTCACCGCACGGCTATTCATCTGTCGGTTCTTGATCATACTGGAATAGGATTCAGTCATCCTTTTGCATCTGTCACTACGCCCAGCACTCGCGAGTTTGAAGCTCGTCACAGCCATTCCTTCCCAGATCCTACTCGGAATACCACAGACAAGGTTTAGACTTTCCGGATCTCAAGAATGGCCGTCAATAATTATAGCCTATACCACGAAGACTCTGATCTCATGGAATGGAAGGCTCGGTTGTTAGGCGAGGCAACCATGCGTCATGAACAAGAAGGCTAAGAGATATGAACTTAAGCGATTGCAAGTAGAACGAAAGTGTTTGTCAGGCATGCGTTCATGGGTGGGAATGATGATGAGTGTCACGGATCATCACCTTCCTCAGGTTGAAGAACAAGTGTATATCTTAGATAGGAAATAGGCTTGAGTTGAATAGAAAAATAATAGTACTTTGCATTAATTCATGAGGAACAGCAGAGCTCCACACCTTAATCTATGTTGTGTAGAAACTCTACCGTTGAAAATACATAAGTGATAATGGTCCAGGCATGGCCGAATGGCCAGCCTCCATAAAGGTCTAAGATAGCATAAAACTGATCAAAGATGTCTAATACAATAGTAAAGGGTCCTATTTATATCAGACTAGTTACTAGGGTTTACAGAAATGAGTAAATGATGCAGAAATGCACTTCTGGGGCCCACTTGGTGTGTGCTTGGGCTGAGCATTGAGCTTTACACGTGTAGAGGCTTCTCTTGGAGTTGAACGCTAGTTTGTAACTTGTTTCTGGAGTTTAACTCCACTTTCCAACCTGTTTCTGGCGTTTAACTCTAGAATAGGGCAGAAAGCTGGCGTTGAACGTCAGTTTGTGTCATCTAAACTCGGGCAAAGCATGGACTATTATATATTGCTGGAAAGCCCTGGATGTCTACTTTCCAAAGCAATTGCGAGCGTGCCATTTGGACTTCTGTAGCTCTAGAAAATCCACTTTGAGTGTAGGAAGGTCAGAATCCAACAGCATCTGCAGTCCTTCTTCAACCTCTGAATCTGAATTTTGCTCAGGTCCCTAAATTTCAGCTAGAAATTACCTGAAAACACAGAAAAACACACAAAATCATAGTAAAGTCCAGAAATGTGATTTTTATTTAAAAACTAATAAAAATATACTAAAAACTAACTAAATCATACTAAAAACTATGTAAAAACAATGCCAAAAAGCGTATAAATTATCTGCTCATCAGACATCAGCCAGCTCAATCATGCTGGTAACCAGTGTAGGAAATGGTAGTAGACCACGAATGTGAGCGTGCCACATACTCTGCCTAATCAGTCGGGGAAAGTCTACCTCCTTCCCCTCCATCACACACCCAATCAGAACTAGCATATCCATCGGGATCTTTGAGAAATGAGTGATGGGCAGGACATAATGGGCAAATATATGCTGCCAAGTCTTAGCCTCTCTCGGCAGATAAGTGAAGAGCATCCCCTTGGGCTTCTTGTTCCCAGAATCCATCACCCAAGGGGCGTCAGGTGTGGCAATCATGTGCTTCAGTGCCTCATAATCAAAAGTCATGCAGTGGATAGCTACCTCTGCCTGCTGACAGGCGCATGAGTCACTAGTACGAGGTCGGCAAAGCAATGCCTCCCCAATAGTAGCTTCAGTGATCAAAATCTCTCTACCCCACAGATGGACTGAATCAAGAGTGGCACGGAAGAAGTTACAGTAGAATTCTCTCACCCATGAAATGTTTATCCTCCCCAGATCTCTATCAACAAAGTCCAAGCCTAACTCCAGGATACGGCTGTTGATGGCGCATCTCACATCATTGGGAAGGACCATCTTGTTCTCAATGTTCATGTTCGTCTTCAGAAATTTAAGGTAGCGAAGCTCACAGTAGAGGTTAAGGAATTTGATTGGGTCAGTGGATGGGAGTAGCTAATTCTCTATGTCCACGTCATTCAGTGGATTCTTAGCATAATTAGCATAAGGAGAAGGGGTAGAGGCTTTAGAGCGCTTTCTCTTCTTAGAAGTAGTGGCTATAGCTTTCCCTTTGTCTGACATCCTGAAAAATAGTTATGATATGATATAAGCAATTAGCCAAGTAGATATAAAGCACTCAAGGTAAGACATATTCATGAAGTGAGTGAAGAAAAGAGAATTCTTAGAATGCAAGTAATAAAACTCAAAATTTAACCCAAGTCACAAAGTAAGAATTCAAACCACAATTGCACATTGCTTATTCATTAAGCCTAAGAAATGCCATATTCAAATGAATGATTAAAAAGGGTTATGTTTAAAACAAAAGGAAGAAATTAGTTAGTTAATCAAGTTAGAGTTAGAAATTAGTTCAAAAATCAGTGATATGACAGTTATCGGCTCAATTAAAAGAAGTTTACAAAGTATGGATGCAAGCATACTCACAACCATGAAATGCATATAGTCATTGATGATGAAATATAATATTGCCAAAAAGCAACCAATTATGAAAATAAGTCATCAATCAATGTGATGATCACTAGAATTATATGACTTGGTGTTGGTAAAATCAGAACATTGAGGAACAAGAAAATCAAGAAACATTCAACACCAATTCCAAAGAGGCATAAAATTCACAAGTTGAAACAAGAATGGAAAATCTCATGATCTATGTGACTTGATGCAAATTAGGCATGAATAGAATGAATCAATTAGTCACACAGATTAAAAACCTTAAAACTTGTGAGTTTATGCAAAAGAGGCACAAAATCTCAAAAGAGTTTCAAGTTATGGTCAATTTGAAAGCTTACTTAACTATGCAATGCATATAAGCAAGCAAAGAGTACTACAAGCATGACCAAAACCTGTAAACATGTTCTTGAGGAGTTTCCAAAACCATTTAGCAAACAAAATCTTATTGACACAAAAATCGTTTAATAGAAGCTTGTTGCACTAATTAGAACAATGTTAATTTCATGAAACATGGTTAGGAAAAATCCGGCAGCATTTCAGCAATAAATTGGCTATTTTCCAAATTCAAACAATCAATCCAGATGCCATATGAATTCATTAACAATTAAAACACAAAAAACCATATGCGAGTTCATATGAATGGAACAAATAAGCCAACCTTTCAGCAGCAAAACATCAAAAGGCAATTTAAACCTAACTAGCCAGCAACAAAGAACATTCTTTCTTTGAATAATGAACAGAAATAATGGCTTAAAATAAAGCACCAAATATGCCCAATGAACAAGGATAATGAATTTAGGCAGCATGCTATTTATTAAATTCAACTTGCAAATACCATTCTAAAACAGTAATCATTCCACTTGCAAGCAGTATGAATTCAAGTAATTAAGCATGTTTGAAACCAACAATGAAGTGCAAATTTAATCAGGAATTTAGCCAACATTACTCAACAAAAGCAAATAACCAGGCAACAGCATTCTTTTCTTTTATTGGACAAATAACAGAAAATAATGCCCTGAGAACATAGCACCAAAACAGCACAAGGAACAACAGTAATTGCTTCAGTCAGCATTCCTTTCAATAATCAATCACAAGTAGGCAGCATCAACAGATCAAATGAGCACAGAGCAAATCAATAAAACAGAACAATTCCAAACAGCAGCATAAATTCAAACAAGCCTAAATCCACTAATCTGACTAAACTAAACTAACTAAAAAAGCTAAACAGAATAAGCTAAACTAGATTAATCAAACAGAAATAAGAGGGGAAGAGAAATTGAAGACGGGAAAGAAGAAGAGGTGGCAGAACGGTGGTGGCTCTCAGGACTGGTGGCCGCGCAGTGGAGCTCGTGGCGGCTCTCGGGCGGCGTCGGAACAGAGCAGGGTGACGGAGCTGGGGCAAAGTGAGAAAGAGAGGGCGAGGAAGAAGGAGCGAGGGAAGAAGAGAGGGGGGCGTTGGCGGCGGCGATGGTGTCGTCGGAGGTGGCCGGTCGGTTGCTGGTTGTAGAGGCGATGGTGGTGGTTATGGGTGAGAGAAGAGAGAGAGACGTTGGGAAGAGGAGTGGAGGGGCTGCGCGAATGCGCTAGGGCTTCGCGTCCCTGGGGTAAGTGGAAATTTAAATCCACGCGAGCGTGCACCGTGCGCGTCCGCATGGGTGGGAGAATTAGGGATCGGCGCGGAAGCGCCATCCGCGCTTGCGCGTAGATGGGAGAGTTGGCCATGGACGCGGACGCGTACGGTGTGCATCCACACGGGTGAGCTCGGCCAGGGGCACAAAACTGGCCCAGAGTTGGCATAAGTCTCGGGTCTTTTGGCCTGGGTGATGCAAAAAGCGCATCGATGCGCGCACACTGTGCGCTTGCGCGTGGATGAGTTGAATGATGATAGGACGCGGAGGCGCCAGGTGTCCCTACGCGTAGGTAAGGTAAAGCAAAGGGGCGCGAGTGCGTACAGCGTGCGTCTGCGTGGGTTAGGGCACAGAGTTGGCCCAAAAGTGGCACAACTCTTTGGTCCTTGGCCTAGAAAGCTTAAATGCGCAGCCGACGCGCGCGTGTACTATGCGCTTGCGCGTGGCTGGTGTTTTTTTTTTTTTTAAGAGCATCAAGAAGGGCTCATAATCCTTCCAACCTCCTCTAAGACTCTAAAACTAGCTAAGATGCAAAAATCAAACATATTTTGAATTTTTATGGATTTTTCAAACAAATTGAGGAAACTTGCAATCCAAGCACAAACTCAAATTCAAAGAATCATCCCTAATTAAGGCCTAGAATCTATAAACACCTTAGCAAGCACAAGCAAAGCAAAATATACTAAGAAGTAAATAGATTATATACAATGGAACCCAATTCATTCGTTCATTATATTTACAAGAGAATGGAAAGAGTTTACCATGGTGGGGTGTCTCCCACCAAGCACTTTTGGTTTAAGTCCTTAAGTTAGACATTTGGAAGGTTCCTTGTCAAGGTGGTTTATGCCAGTATTCATCCTTGAACCTCCAAGAGTGCTTGACCTTCAATCGGTTGTCAAAAGTCCCAACCATCTTCACCAAGCCTGGGTGAGGTTCTCTCCAAGATATGAGCTCAAAAATTGGCTTCCATGGTGTGATCCAGGATCCCATATCTTATCTTCACACCCATCCTCTAATTGATCGCCTTGATTCTGTCCGGGTGACAAGAAAGTTGAATTCTCGTGAAAGCACCAAACTATCCTCCTAGACCCATTCAATTGAGTACGACACCAATCTACGCTCTTCAATTTTGAGCCTCTAACCATAATGAGTCTAGATTTAGAACGTCAACCACTAAACATCCTCCTCTTTTGCTTAATTCCACATAGTGTTCTAAGTTGGCCATCCGTCTCAAGCAAACCATACTCAAGTGGGATAATAAAGCTGAGAGTTAGAAGTTTTACCCTCTCAAATGAAAGATTGGATGATAACCTAGGTGGAAGAGTTCCCAAAGATCTTGATAAAGCACGCTCTACTCCCGTCCACCCTCTTTTAGAGGCTTCCACCACTTGGCAAGGTTCTTCGAGCTTTACTTCTCGCCAAGCTTCTTCAGGCTCACACTCTTTTTCACCAATTTCTTCTATCTCTTCCCTATCACTCTCATCATAGACAGGGGGTTTAGTTAAGTCTACCTCGTCATCAATTCTAAGCACAGTGGGGAAGAACTCATCAAACTCAAAAGGATCATATGTTGATTCAGAATCATCATAAATAGGAGGGCTTGTTGCTTGGGACACTTCTTCCATTTCTTCATTCACAATATGCCTTGGAGGTTGTACATCCTCCTCAACATTGCTTTCCAATTCACTGGAAGAAGGTTCAACAAGATCATCAAGGGGATTGACCAATATGGACAAAAAATCACTAATGATGGAATCCACTTCTTGATCAATTTCCTTCGACTCTCTATCCACTTCTTCAACATTACTCTCCTCTTTAACATCTCTTCCAAACTTCGTGGAAGATGTCTCTTCAATTTTAGGTTCCTTTATGTGCTCAACATATCCTAAACATCCAACCACTACTTCCTTTTGTTCACTAATTTCTACCTCCTCCTCTCGTTGTACTTCTTGTTTTAATTCCTCCTCCTTACCATGGAGCCTCAAGTTCACTCCCTCACTAAGCTCTTTGGTTGCTTCTCTACATTCAACAACGGGGGTGTGATGAGCGGATAATTTATACGCTTTTTGGCATTGTTTTTAGGTAGTTTTCAATATGTTTTAGTCACTTTTTATTATATTTTTATTAGTTTTTAAATAAAAATCACATTTCTGGACTTTACTATAAGTTTGTGTGTTTTTCTGTGATTTCAGGTAATTTCTGGCTGAAATTGACAGAGCTGAGCAAAAATCTGATTCAGGCTGAAAAAGGACTGCTGATGCTGTTGGATTCTGACCTCCCTACACTCGGAATGGATTTTTTGGAGCTACAGGATTTCAATTGGCGCGCTCTCAATTGCGTTGGAAAGTAGACATCCAGGACTTTCCAGCAATAGATAATAGTCTATACTTTGCTCAAGGATAGACGACGTAAACCGGTGTTCAACGCCAGTTCCATGTTGCATTCTGGCGTTAAACGCTAGAAACAGGTTACAAGTTGGAGTTAAAAACCAGAAACAGGTTACAACCTGGCGTTTAACTCTAGAAATAGCCTAGGCACGTGTAAAGCTCAAGTATCAGCCCCAGCACACACCAAGTGGGCCCCAGAAGTGGATTTCTGCATTATCTATCTTAGTTTACTCATTTTCTGTAAACCTAGGTTACTAGTTTAGTATTTAAACAACTTTTAGAGATTTATTTTGCACCTCATGACATTTTTTTATCTGAACTTTGTACTCTCTGACGGAATGAGTATCTAAACTCCATTGTTGGGGGTGAAGAGCTCTGCTGTGTCTCGATGAATTAATGCAATTATTTCTGTTTTCTATTCAAACACGCTTGTTTCTATCTAAGATTTTCATTTGTACTTCAATATGATGAATGTGATGATCCGTGACACTCATCACCTTTTTCAATCTATGAATGCGTGCCTGACAACCACTCCCGTTCTACCTTCGATTGAATGAGTATCTCTTAGATTCCTTAATCAGAATCTTCGTGGTATAAGCTAGAATCCATTGGCAACAATCTTGAGAATCCGGAAAGTCTAAACCTTGTCTGTGGTATTTTGAGTAGGATTCAGGGATTGAATGACTGTGACGAGCTTCAAACTCACAAGGGTTAGGCATAGTGACAGACGCAAAAGGATCAATAGATCCTATTCCAGCATGAGTGAGAACCGACAGATGATTAGCCGTGTTGTGACAGCGCACCTAGACCATTTTCACTGAGAGGACAGATGGTATCCATTGACAACGGTGATCCACCAACACACAGCTTGCCATAGGAAGAACCTTGCGTGCGTGAAGAAGAAGACAGGGGGAAAGCAGAGATTCAGAAGATAAAGCATCTCCAAAACTCCAACATATTCTCCATTAGTGCATAACAAGTATTTATTTCATGCTCTTTTATTTTTCACAATTCAAACTGATAATCATAATTAATCTCCTGACTAAGATTTACAAGGTAACCATAGATTGCTTCAAGCCAACAATCTCCGTGGGATCGACCTTTACTCACGTAAGGTATTACTTGGACGACCCAGTGCACTTGCTGGTTAGTTGTGCGGAGTTGTGAAAAGTGTGAATCACAATTTCGTGCACCAAGTTTTTGGCGCCGTTGTCGGGGATTGTTCGAGTTTGGACAACTGACGGTTTATTTTGTTGCTTAGATTAGGAAAAATTTATCTTTTTTGGTTTAGAGTCTTCTATTATTGTTTTTGGTTGAAATTTCTTTTTTTAAATCCTTATTTTTCTTTTTAAATATTTTGAAAATTTTATAAACTGATAATTGAGTTTTTCTGTTTGAGTTTAGTTTTATATTTTAAGTTTGGTGTCAATTGCATGTTTTTATTTCGTTTTAAATTTTCGAATTTGTGTTCATTGTTCTTTCTTAATCTTCAAGTTGTTCTTGTTTATTTTCCTTGTTTGATCTTTAGTTTTTCTTGTTTTGTGATTCTTCTTATTTTTCTTGTGCATTTTCGAATTATCAGTATTCAAAAAAAAATTTATACATTAAATACCTTTATTAAAATACTTTAAATTTATAGCTCAATTGGCTAGAACAGTGTGCTTATGTTCTTGGTAATTGGGAATTTTCATTCTAAAAACTTTTCAAAAATAATTTTTCTTTGAATAAATCTTGTGCCAAACTTTAAGTTTGGTGTTCTCCTGTTAACTTTTCTTTAGTTTTCAAAAATTTTATTTTGGTTTTCTAAAAATTTTAAGTTTGGTGTTCTTTCTTCATGTTCTTGTTGTTCTTGTGAGTCTTCCTTGTGTTTTGATCTTAAAATTTTTAAGTTTGGTGTTCCTTGGTGTTTTCCCTCCAAAATTTTCGAAAACAAGGAGCATTAGATCTAAAAATTATAAGTTGTGTGTCTTTCGTATATTTTTCTTTTTCATCATAAAATTCAAAAATCAAAAAAATATCTTCTCTAACTATTTTTGAGCAAATATTTCGAAATTTTTTCAAAAAAATTTAGATTTTTATTTTAAAATTTCTATTTTATCTTATCTTAGTTTTAAAAATTTCAAAATTCAAATTTTTTTCAAAAAAATCATATCTTTTTCAAAATTTTATCTTATCTTATTTTAAATTTCAAATTTCAATTTTCAAAATTTCAAAATTCAAATTTCAAAATTTAAAATTCAAAATCTAATTTTCAAATTTAAAAATCAAGTCTTTTCAAAATTTAAATCTTTTTCAAATCCTTATCTTATATTGTTGACTTTTTCGAAAATTCAAAATTCGATTTTCAAATTTCAACTTTCAAATTTGAATTTTCAAATTTCAATTTCCAAAATTTTAAATTTTAAATTTCAAATTTCAAATTTCAAATTTCAAAATTTAATTTTCAAATTTAAAATTTAAATTTCAAAACTTTTTAATTTAAATTCCTTATCTTCTCTTATCTAGCTTATCTTATCTTTTCTAATCTCAAATCTTAAAATCAAATCCTTTTCATATCTTCTCTTTTTTTATTTTATTTTATTTTCTTACAATTATCTTTAATTTTAAGACATATCTTTTTCAAACTTCCTAACCCATTTCTCTCTCTTCATTTTTTTCGAAAATCCTCACCCACATATTTTTCAAATCTTTTTAATTAATTAATTTAGTTTTCAATTTTCTTTTATTTCTTTTTCTTCTAATTTTTGAAAATATAGTCAATTTTTCATTTATTTTATTTTATTTTATTTAATTTTACTTTCGGTTTTCAAAAAAAAATATTTATTTACAATCTGCATCATCTCCCTTTCTCCATCATGGACTTAAGTGGAAATGAACAGTCCAGAAGGACTCTGTGGTCATATACTAACCACATTACTGCTGCATATGGGAGTAGCATCTGTATACCTCCCATCAAAGCAAGTAGTTTTGAGCTAAATCCTCAGCTCATTGTCATGGTGCAGCAAAGTTGCCAGTATTCTGGTCTTCCACAAGAAAAACCTATTGAGTTTCTGGTGCAGTTCTTGTAAATTGCTGACACAGTGCGTGACAAAGAGGTAGATCAGGATGTATACAGGCTGTTACTATTTCCGTTTGCTGTAAAAGATCAAGCTAAAAGGTGGTTAAATAACCAACCCACAGCAAGCATAAGAACATGGAAACAGTTATCAGACAAATTCCTGAATCAATATTTCCCTCCAAAAATGATGACACAGCTAAGGCTGGACATCCAAGGCTTTAAACAAGAGGATGAAGAATCCCTTTATAATGCCTGGGAGAGGTATAGAGGGATGCTAAGGAAATGTCCTCTGAAATGTTTTCAGAGTGGGTGCAATTAGACATCTTCTACTATGGGAAGAGCTCAGATATCTCTAGATCACTCAACTGGTGGATCTATACACATGAGAAAAATTATTGAAGAGGCTCAAGAGCTTATTGATATAGTTGCTAGAAATCAGCATCTGTACATAAGTAGTGGGTCCTCCATAAAAGAAGAAGCCAAAGCAGTGTCCACTAAACTTGGTCCTCCAGAACAAGTTGCTGAACTCAATTAACAATTGTGCTTTCTAACAAAATAGCTAGCAGAATTCAAAGAGATGCTACAAGACACTAAAAATGCTAATAAAAATATGGAGGCATAATTGAATCAGTCAAAACAGCAGTTATCAAAGCAGATAACAGAAGAGTGCCAGGCAGTTCAATTAAGAAGTGGAAAAACATTAAATACCTCACTTCAGAGCAGCAGAAAGCCAAGAAAATAACAACTGACAGAGGATGAGCAAAATATTATCCAAAAACCCTCTGAGGACAGTAAGGGCCCAGAGAGGAACAACTCTGGCATTCAAACGCCAGAAAAGGATGCAAGGTTGGCGTTAAACACCCAACCCACGCGCAGTTCTGGCGTTTAAACGCCAGGAATAGGCAAGGAGCTGGCGTCAAACGCCCAATGGAAGCTCAGTTCTGGCGTTCAAACGCCAGAAACAGGTAGGAAGTTGGCGTCCAACGCCAATCAAGCTTCCAACCCTGGCATTCAAACGCCAGTGAGGGATCAGACACACACAAGTGCTAATAACAACCCCTCTAAAAAGGCTTCTCCAACCACTTCTGTAGGAAATAAACCTGCAGCAACCAAGGTTGAGGAATAGAAAGCCAAGATGCCTTATCCTCAAAAACTCCGCCAAGAGGAGCAGGATAAGCAATTTGCCCACTTTGTAGACTATCTCAGGACTCTTAAAATAAAGATTCCGTTTGTAGAGGCACTTGAGCAAATACCCTCTTATGCCATGTTCATGAAAGATATCTTGAGTCATAAGAAGGATTGGAGAGAAACTGAAAGAGTTCTCTGATGCACATAAACGTGTTATGCTACGATTTAGGAAATTGCACGATCGGCAAAATTCCTTCCGGCAAGTGCACCGGTTATCGTCGTCAAGTAAAAACTCACAATAGAGTGAGGTCGAATCCCACAAGGATTGGTTGAGTGAGCAATTCGGATTAGAAGTGTGTTCTAGTTGAGCGGAATCAAGATTTGAGATGAGAATTGCGGAATGTAAAATTGGCGGGAAAAGTAAATGACAAGGAAATTAAATGGCTGAATCTTAAATTGCATGAATTAAAGAGCAGAATGTAAATTGCTGAAATAAAAAGGGAATGGGGATGATTGCAAGAATTAAATTGCAGAATGTAAAGAGAAAGTGGAAATCAGAAATGGGGAATTCATTGGGTTTAGGAGATATTGAAATCTCCGAATCAAAACATGTATATCTCTTCCTCAACCAATGCATTCATTGAATTTTGCTTGGCAATCTTATATGATTGGATCCCAATTCCTTGGTTCACCAATGCTCTCTAAAAACAAACAAATTCCCAATCCCTTGGTTTAAATGTTCATAAGAAGAGATGATGCTTGATCACTGATTATACCACACAATTTCATGAACCACAATTTGGTAGGATTACATGTCACAATATCCATCCAAACCCCAATCCAATCCACTGTGAGAAAGCTTCTCTAGCATGAATCCTCCATTCCTTTCCCAAGGCTCCGAAGGATTCCAAGTATGAGTAGTTTCTTTCCCAAGACAACTACTCAATGGAATTAGATCGAGAAGCTTTCTAACAAAATTCAAGAGAAAAGATTGAAGAAGAAGATAAACTATTATTGATTCATTGAATTACAATAGAGCTCCCTAACCCAATGAAAGGGGGTTTAGTGAATCATAGCTCTGAATTCAATTACAAAGAAAAGGAAAACTAGCTAAAAGTGAAGTAAAAAGTCCTCTCTAACTTAACTTCTATCCTATTTATACACTTTCTATATTGAGCTTCAGTTGTGCTTCTTGGGCTTTGAGGCCTCTCCTTGCTTTCCTTTTGCCTTGGGTTTATGATCCATAACCTTGATGAGGTTGTTGATCCAAATCCTGTAACATTTATTGAGCCAACTTAGTGATAATCAAATAATGACACATGACTCAATAAATTGAGATTTCAAACTCATCAATCCTTCAGGCCCAATCCCATAAACCATGATATTCAATTGGGTTTCATACCAAAGTAAGTTTAAGTTAATATTTGTGCTCAAAGACTAACTTAAATCACAATATTTTTGGCCCAGAAACCTTTTCCAAGAGTGGCGTTTAAGTTGTAGTTTAAGCTTAAACTGCAGCTTAAACGCCAGACACTTCCAGTGAGGCCCTTTTGTAGAAGCACGTTTAAGCTTCAGTTAAGGTTAAACTGAAGCTTAAACGTGGAAATGGAAGAAGGTAGCCCTGGAGAGTCATGTAGTCGAACACGTTTAAGCTTCAGTTTAAGGTTAAACTGAAGCTTAAACGTGGAGATAGGAAAGGCAGCCCTGGAGGTCGAACACGTTTAACCTCCAGTTTGAGGTCAAACTGGAGGTTAAATGTGGAAAAGGGTGGAGGCATACTGGAGGTCGAACACGTTTAACCTCCAGTTTGAGGTCAAACTGGAGGTTAAACGTGGAAGCTTGGAATGGTGGCCCTGGAGGTGTCGAACACGTTTAACCTCCAGTTTGAGGTCAAACTGGAGGTTAAACGTGGAGATGGAGAGAGCAACCCTGGAGTAGAAAAGCTATCGAACACGTTTAAGCTCCAGTTTGAGTCAAACTGGAGCTTAAACGTGGAATGGCTCCCTGGTACTCTTCCTGGTTCTGGCGTTTAACCTCCAATTTGAGGTCAAACTGGAGGTTAAACGTGGAACTCCTCCCTGGGTGGCATACTCATTCTGGCGTTTAACCTCCAGTTTGAGGTCAAACTGGAGGTTAAACGTGGAATGCTCCTTAAGTGAGGCTTTTCATTCTGGCGTTTAACCTCCAGTTTGAGGTCAAACTGGAGGTTAAACTTCAATCCCAGCATTTCTTATCCTTCATGATTTTGGCGTTTAAGCTTCAGTTTAGGCTTAAACTGGAACTTAAACTCCACATGTGATATTCAAGCTTCCTTTATTGATTTTGTTGCTTCCTTGCTTAGCCTCTTCTTCCCTGAAATCATCCAAACAATTGCATCAAAGTCTTGCAAAATTTCATGAGAAATCTTTCATTCATAGCATTTAAGTAATATAACTAAAACTCATGGAATTTGCATCAAAATCATATTGTTTGGATGGTTCATTACTTTGTTCTTCATTTAACCATTTTTGGTTACTTTAAGCTCAAGAAAATGCATCAAACAACTAAAACTAACAGAAAAATGCTAGTGAAACTAGCCTATGATGCCTTGGCATCACAACACCAAACTTAATACTTGCTTGTCCCTAAGCAAGTCCTGAGTTATTTGAGAAGAAAGTATGAAACAGAAAGCAATTACATTGGCTATATTAGCAAGCATTTGAAGTTCATCAGAAGGGTTTTATGCAGAAAGTTGCAGCATCACTTTTTCATACTTATCAGGTAGGATTATCACTTTTTCATTGCATCCATCAAAAAATTGCTATGGCCTCTTGTTATTCTTATGTCTTTGGCACTTTTCTCTTCTTTGTTTTTCTTCTCTTTTTCTTAGAGCTTCTTTTGCTCCTTGTTTGCTTAGTGTCATGTGTTGCACAAGCCTTTGGCATTTTCTTTTTCTTATCAGTGCACTACACATATCCACCTTAGGCATTTTAGTTCACATTTCTTCTTGAAACATTGGTGCCCAGCACCTCTTTGTGTGACTAAATGTTTTGTATTTAGGTTGCTCTTGATAATGGACTTTTGGTTGATAATCCCGGGTTAGTTAACCCAAGTTACCAAGTGTTGAAACACTCCTCAGAACCTATTCATCCAAGCATATCCTTAATACATAAACACCACAGGCATTTGTCTCAGAAGTTCAAACCATTGGTACCTAGCTTATTTTCTCAATTTTTTTTTTGCTTTTTGGTTGCCTTTTTCCGTGGCTTTTTCTTTTTCTTTTTCTTTCTTTTTTTTCATGGCCAAAGACATTTATTCATCAAGATCCATAGACAATGTTCACTTTCTACATAAAAAAAATGATAATTCTACACTCTAATTTTAGTGATCTGACTAAACAATCAAGCATGCATACCACCACTTAATTCTACTTGATTTGTCACTAATTTAGCCAAGTTACTTTTGTTCAAACTTTTCTTTTATTTTTGTGGAAACAGAACAAGCATGGCACGCACTTGTTTAAGAAGGTGAAGTTATATCCAAACATCTAGGCATTCACTTTATTCAAAGCAATTAACAAACACACATACTAAAAAAACTACACATTCCAGAAAGATTCAACATTTACAGTTTAAACCAGAACACGCATGCTTTTGTTTGCCCTTTTTAAAGAATTAGCAAGGAACAATACCACCTTGTGAAATTCCTTGTTTTCTCTTTGTTGTCAGGAAACAATTTGATTTCTCCTTCTTCTTCCTAAATGTTGCTTCATGCTTTAAGGTTCTTGTTTCCTTTCCTGCAAAGAGTAATGAAGTTGCTTGCTTTTCAAGCACTTGAGTGGTCAGCTCAACTATGTATGGGTAAGTATCGGATTCTTAGATTGGTGTGTGAACACCAAACTTAGTCTCCCACTTACTTCTCTCTGTTCTTTGAATCCTTGAGTTATCTTGGAATGATGTTGCTACTAAGGGTTTTAAGCATTTCTGTGACTGCTTAGAATAGTTGTTCCTTTCATATAATTCAAAGGTTGTTGTGTTCAGTTGATCTTTATGGTGGAACACCAAACTTAGAGTCACACATTCCCCTTTGACTTATTGATCCATGAATTCATTGTTTGGTGTGAAACACCAAACTTAATTCTTTGCAATGCACAGAAACTACTTTACCCTTTTTATTGAAACAAATAAAAGAAACAGCAACAAGGTATTACCTCAGGTTGGGTTGCCTCCCAACAAGCGCTTCTTTAACGTCATTAGCTTGACGGTCAGCTTCCTCAGTTGAGGTGATATTTAACTTTGTCCTTCTCCTCCACATCTCCCAAGTAATGTTTGAGTCTTTGACCGTTAACAATGAAGGTTCGTTGTGACTTTTCTTCCATGATTTCTACTTGTCCATAATTGGAGACCTTGGTGACAAGGAATGGTCCAGACCACCTTGATTTTAGCTTCCCTGGAAATAGCTTCAGCCTAGAATTGTAGAGCAATACTTTTTGCCCTTCTTCAAATTTCCTTGGGACTATGTTGCTGTCATGCTTCTTCTTTGCTCTTTCTTTGTAAATTTTGGCATTCTCATAAGCTTCCGCTCTGAATTCTTCCAACTCTTGAATTTGCAACATCCTTCTTTCTCCAGCGGCTTTGTTGTCCAAGTTCAGAAGTTTCAAGGCCCAGTATGCCTTGTGCTCCAACTCCAGTGGCAGATGGCAAGCTTTTCCATATACTAGTTGGTAAGGAGACATTCCAATTGGTGTTTTGAAAGCTGTCCTATATGCCCAAAGAGCATCATCTAGCTTAATCGACCAGTCCTTTCTCGAAGTTCCCACAGTTTTTTCCAGGATTCTTTTGAGTTCTCTGTTAGATATTTCGGCTTGCCCACTTGTCTGTGGATGGTATGGTGTGGCTACCCTGTGTTTGACTCCATATTTTAGGAGCAATGCCTCTAATGGTTTGTTGCAAAAGTGGCTTCCTCCATCACTGATGATTGCTCTTGGAACCCCAAAACGGCAAAAAATGTGTTTTCTGAGGAAGTTCATGACTACCTTATTATCATTGGTTGGAGTTGCTATTGCTTCAACCCATTTAGAGACATAGTCTACTGCCACAAGAATGTAATTATTTGAGTATGAGGAGGGAAAGGGTCCCATGAAATCTATCCCCCATACATCAAACAATTCAAGTTCCAGAATGAATTGTTGTGGCATTTCATTTCTTCTTGGCAGGTTCCCAGCTTTCTGGCATTCATGGCAGTGCTTCACTAATTCTTTTGCATCTTTGAAGATAGTAGGCCAATAAAAACCACACTGCAACACCTTAGCTGCTGTTCTTTCTCCTGCAAAGTGCCCTCCATAAGTGGAGCCATGGCAGTCCCATAAAACTTCCCTTCCTTCTTCCTCGGATATGCATCTTCTGAGTATGCCATCGGAACATTTTTTGAACAAGTATGGTTCGTCCCAGATGAAGTATTTGGCATCATTGACCAATTTCTTCCTTTGATGTTTGTTAAATTCCAAAGGTAAACTCCCAGTGGCCTTGAAGTTTGCTATGTCTGCAAACCAGGGTGCTTTGTGAATTATCATGAGTTGTTCATCAGGAAAGCACTCATTTACATGTGTGCTTTGTGTGCTTCCTTCTTCACATGGTATCCTTGATAAATGATCTGCCACCTTGTTTTCTACACCCTTCTTGTCTTTGATTTCAATGTCAAATTCCTGCAACAAAAGAACCCATCTAATAAGTCTCGGTTTAGATTCTTGTTTAGCAAGCAAATATTTTAAAGCTGAATGATCAGTGAAGACAATGACTTTAGATCCAATGAGATAAGATCTAAATTTTTCAAATGCAAAGACTATTGCCAAGAGTTCTTTTTCAGTGGTTGTGTAATTCCTTTGGTTAGCATTCAAGACTTTACTGGCATAATAAATCACATGTACCAAATTGTCTTTCCTTTGTCCTAACACTGCCCCAATAGCAAGGTCTGATGCATCACACATCAGTTCAAAAGGTAAGTTCCAATCAGGTGGGGCAATGATAGGTGCAGAGGACAGTTTTTGCTTCAAAAGTTCATAGGCTAGCATGCAATTTTTATCAAATACAAAGGGTGTATCAGAGACAAGCAAGTTACTCAAAGGTTTGGCTATTTTAGAAAAGTCTCTAATAAACCTTCTGTAAAAACCAGCGTGTCCCAAAAAGCTCCTAACTGCCTTGACATTACTTGGTGGAGGTAGTTTTTCAATGATTTCCACCTTAGCTCTGTCCACCTCCATGCCTCTATTAGAGATTTTGTGGCCAAGGACTATTCCTTCTGTGACCATGAAATGACACTTTTCCCAGTTTAATACTAGGTTAGTCTCTTGGCACCTCTTAAGCACCAAGGCAAGGTGGTGTAGGCAGCTGGGAAAAGAATCCCCAAACACAGAAAAATCGTCCATGAAGACCTCAATAAATTTTTCAATCATGTCCGAAAAGATGGACAGCATGCATCTTTGGAAAGTGGCAGGTGCATTGCACAATCCAAAGGGCATGCGTCTATAAGCAAAAACTCCATATGGACAAACAAATGATGTTTTCTCTTGATCACTAGGATCAACTACTATTTGGTTGTAGCCCGAATATCCATCCAAGAAGCAATAGTAAGCATGTCCGGCAAGCCTTTCAAGCATCTGATCCATGAATGGGAGTGGGAAATGATCTTTTCTGGTGGCTTCATTGAGCTTCCTGTAGTCTATGCACATCCTCCACCCAGTAACGGTTCTTGTGGGTATGAGTTCGTTCTTCTCATTTGGCACCACAGTTATGCCACCTTTCTTGGGAACTACATGGATGGGACTAACCCATGGGCTATCAGAAATGGGGTAGATTACCCCTGCCTGCCATAACTTCCTGACTTCCTTTTGTACCACTTCTTTCATGACGGGATTCAATCTTCTCTGAGCTTGAATGGAGGGTCTAGCATCTTCTTCTAACAAGATTTTATGCATGCATATGGATGAACTTATCCCCTTCAAATCAGCTAGGGTCCATCCAATGGCATCTTGATGAGTTTGCAGCACCTTGATCAATTCTTCTTCCTGTTCTTGGCTCAAGGCCGAGCTAATGATAACAGGGTGACTCTCATCACTACCCAAGTATGCATACTTGAGATTAGGGGGCAATGCTTTGAGCTCAGGTTTTGGTGCTTCCTTTTCTTCTTTCACTTTCTCTGGCATGCTTAGCATGGTTGTGTCAGCACCCTTGATATCACTAACTTCAATATCCTTGGTGAACTCCTCCTCTGCCACTTCCTTTATTGTTTCCTCAAAAGTTTCTTGTACTGCAATGTCCACTACATCAACCCTCATGCATTCCCTTAGTGATTCTGATGGATAGCTCATTGCCTTGAATACATTAAACACCAATTTCTCATCATGTAGTCTAAGAGTGAGTTCACCCTTTTGTACATCTATGATGGCTCCAGCAGTAGCTAGGAAGGGTCTTCCCAGAATTATTGAAGCTTTGGCTTCTTCCTCCATATCTAACACTACAAAATCAGCAGGAAATATAAATTCTCCCACTTTCACCAACAAATCCTCAACTATCCCATGAGGGAATTTAAAAGTTCGATCTGCCAATTGGAGGGCCATTCTTGTTGGTTTGGCTTCCTCAATCTTCATTCTTCTCATCATTGTTAGCGACATCAAATTGATGCTGGCCCCTAAGTCACACAAGGCCTTCTCCACCATGACTTCTCCTATGATGCAGGGGATTTGGAAACTGCCTGGGTCCTTCAATTTCTGAGGCAATTTGTGCTGAATGATGGCACTGCATTCTTCAGTTAACAACACAGTTTCCTCATTTCTCCAGCTTCTCTTCTTGGTCATTAATTCTTTTAAGAATTTTGCATAGAGTGGCATTTGCTCTATTGCCTCAGCAAAGGGAATGTTGATTTGAAGCTTCTTGAAAATCTCCAAGAACCTGGAGAATTGGCCATCCTTTTCACTTTCATCAAACGTTGAGGATAAGGTGCTTTAGGTGTGTAAGGCTTCAAGACCTCTTTTTCTTTTTCTTTGTTGCAAACGGTGTAACAGATTGTCCTTGTTCTTTGTCTTTCACATTTTCCTTTGCTTCATCCTCTGTGGTTTCCCTTGAAATCTCCTTTAGATTCTTTCCACTTCTGAGGGTTATGGCCTTACATTCCTCCCTTGCAATAGCCTTGGCAGCATGAGAACCGCTTGTCCCAGGGGCTTACTTAGTCAAATACAAAATTTGATTTTCTAGCTTCTGGATGGCAGCTCCTTGGTTTTGCAAGTTAGAATTTACTTCTTCCTTAAAAGCTTTCAATTCAATTATGTCTTGGCTCATGGTTGCAAGCATTCCTTCTATCCGGTTTAATTGATCTTGAAATTGTTGGTTCGGATTAGGTTGGGTATGTTGATTATTTTGGCCATGATATGATGGTTGGGGGTAAGTGTTTTGTGTGGCTTGGTATGATCTTTGGTTGGAGTTTTGGTATGTGGAATTGTTATGTTGGTTGTGGTTGTAAGGTTTGTGGTTTTGTGGTTGGGTTTGTTGGTTTCCCCACCCAAAGTTTGGGTGGTTTCTCCAGCCTGGGTTGTAAGTGTTGGAATGTGGATCATATGATTGCCTTTGTTGGTTTCCCACATAGTTAACCTCATCCCAATCACCTCCTTCAATGCCTACTTCCTCTTGATCTTGTGTGTGTATTGCAGCCACTTGCTTTGTTTCTAATTGCCTGGTAAGCTCTGCTAGTTGCTTGGCAAACACCTTGTTTTGGGCTAGAATTGTATCAACATGGTTCAGCTCCATGACTCCCTTAGTGTTGTGCCTTTCTGATGCATAGTAGTACTCATTCTCAGCCACTGTCTCGATCACTTCAATGGCTTCTTCCAGAGTCTTTTTCCTGTTCAATGAACCTCCTGATGAATGGTCTACAGCCTTCCTTGATTCATAAGAGAGCCCATCATAGAAGATGTGCAGTTGCACCCAATCATGGAACATGTTTGGTGGGCATTTCCTTGTCAAGTCCTTGAATCTCTCCATGCCTCGTAGAGAGTTTCACCATCTTGTTGTCTAAAAGTCTGAACCTCAGATCGAAGCCTATTGACCTTTGTGGAGGGTAGAAACGTGCCAGAAACTTGCTTTCCACTCATCCCATGTTGTTAGACTCCCCTTGGAATGATTCAGCCACTTAGCTGCTTTGTCCTAAGTGAAATGGACAAAGCAGTTATAGGCATCTTCTGACTCCATTGACTTCACGTGTCACAATTCTCAGAATTGTGGATGTTGGTTGGGTCTCATTAGCACTTCCTCCAAGAACAATGATTTCCACAAGTGATATTAGCTGTGGCTTGAGCTCAAAATTGTTGGCCTGAATGGGTGGTTTCTGGATGCTACTACCACAATTCCCAGAGTTGGGTTTATGTATGAACTAAGAACCCTCCTCTCAGGGATGGCATCGTTTCCATCAGCTCTCTCATGGTTGTGAACTTCTCTATCCATGTTGAGATCTAAAGCTTCCTCAAAATTGTCCTCAGATTCTCCTTCAGATTCCTCTTCTCCCACTACTCCTTCCCTCTTGCTTCCCTTCTAAGTCTATGAAGGTCCTCTCTGGTTCGGTATATGGAGGAGTTGATGTCTCTCCTCTCCTACCTGTCATACAAAACACAGCTCAAACACAAACAAGTGAAATACTCTTGGTTAATGAAGAGTATGGTTAGCTCAATTGAGGATTAATTCAAACAGTTAGTGAGTCAGTGAGTTAGTTGCATGAGTTTAAAGGCATAACGAAGGAAGCATGTAACCAAGTGCAGAAATTAAAATTCAACAAGTATCTGAACAGAATTAACAAAGCAAGAGAAAATTGCTCAATCTAGTTAGCTTCCAATTTGAGAATTGTCAATCGAAAACCAATCCCCGGCAACGGCGCCATAAACTTGATGCACATAAACGTGTTATGCTACGATTTAGGAAATTGCACGATCGGCAAAATTCCTTCCGGCAAGTGCACCGGTTATCGTCGTCAAGTAAAAACTCACAATAGAGTGAGGTCGAATCCCACAAGGATTGGTTGAGTGAGCAATTCGGATTAGAAGTGTGTTCTAGTTGAGCGGAATCAAGATTTGAGATGAGAATTGCGGAATGTAAAATTGGCGGGAAAAGTAAATGACAAGGAAATTAAATGGCTGAATCTTAAATTGCATGAATTAAAGAGCAGAATGTAAATTGCTGAAATAAAAAGGGAATGGGGATGATTGCAAGAATTAAATTGCAGAATGTAAAGAGAAAGTGGAAATCAGAAATGGGGAATTCATTGGGTTTAGGAGATATTGAAATCTCCGAATCAAAACATGTATATCTCTTCCTCAACCAATGCATCATTGAATTTGCTTGGCAATCTTATATGATTGGATCCCAATTCCTTGGTTCACCAATGCTCTCTAAAAACAAACAAATTCCCAATCCCTTGGTTAAATGTTCATAAGAAGAGATGATGCTTGATCACTGATTATACCACACAATTTCATGAACCACAATTTGGTAGGATTACATGTCACAATATCCATCCAAACCCCAATCCAATCCACTGTGAGAAAGCTTCTCTAGCATGAATCCTCCATTCCTTTCCCAAGGCTCCGAAGGATTCCAAGTATGAGTAGTTTCTTTCCCAAGACAACTACTCAATGGAATTAGATCGAGAAGCTTTCTAACAAAATTCAAGAGAAAAGATTGAAGAAGAAGATAAACTATTATTGATTCATTGAATTACAATAGAGCTCCTAACCCAATGAAAGGGTTTAGTGAATCATAGCTCTGAATTCAATTACAAAGAAAAGGAAAACTAGCTAAAAGTGAAGTAAAAAGTCCTCTCTAACTTAACTTCTATCCTATTTATACACTTTCTATATTGAGCTTCAGTTGTGCTTCTTGGGCTTTGAGGCCTCTCCTTGCTTTCCTTTTGCCTTGGGTTTATGATCCATAACCTTGATGAGGTTGTTGATCAAATCCTGTAACATTTATTGAGCCAACTTAGTGATAATCAAATAATGACACATGACTCAATAAATTGAGATTTCAAACTCATCAATCCTTCAGGCCCAATCCCATAAACCATGATATTCAATTGGGTTTCATACCAAAGTAAGTTTAAGTTAATATTGTGCTCAAAGACTAACTTAAATCACAATATTTTTGGCCCAGAAACCTTTTCCAAGAGTGGCGTTTAAGTTGTAGTTTAAGCTTAAACTGCAGCTTAAACGCCAGACACTTCCAGTGAGGCCCTTTTGTAGAAGCACGTTTAAGCTTCAGTTAAGGTTAAACTGAAGCTTAAACGTGGAAATGGAAGAAGGTAGCCCTGGAGAGTCATGTAGTCGAACACGTTAAGCTTCAGTTTAAGGTTAAACTGAAGCTTAACGTGGAGATAGGAAAGGCAGCCCTGGAGGTCGAACACGTTTAACCTCCAGTTTGAGGTCAAACTGGAGGTTAAACGTGGAAAAGGTGGAGGCATACTGGAGGTCGAACACGTTTAACCTCCAGTTGAGGTCAAACTGGAGGTTAAACATGGAAGCTTGGAATGGTGGGCCCTGGAGGTGTCGAACACGTTTAACCTCCAGTTTGAGGTCAAACTGGAGGTTAAAGCCTGGA